>NC_140070.1:52025474-52766226 GCF_964194135.1 Talpa europaea
TCTGGCCATGTTGACACTGAGCAACAGACTGAGCAGAAGATCCTCGATTCTGAAACTCTTGCATGGACTAGTATTCCCGGAGATCCCTTCTAACTTGGACATTGTCTAACTCTTGTCTTTCCTATATTGCACTGAACTTGAGGGGAAATTGCTCAGGTGAATTTTGAGGCACCAGTGGGGGAAGTGATATTGGACAAGGAGGACTTTCCAAAGCCGAGGAGGGCTGCACCTCCTCCTGCAAGTGTGTGACTTGGCCCACCGAGGGTTCTCACCTCTCCAGACCCTCTTTGACTGCAGGTTCTAAAGGTCAGTCCTCACCCTATGCCTTTCTTCACTAATCCAGAGATCCCCTTCCACACACTGGGTTGACTCCATCAGGACTTACCGTTGATGATATTTTAAGGACTCAAGTTCAGGGTCTGGAGAACGCCTCTCACAGTGGGGGGCGGGGGTGTATTACTTATATTCTCTTGTAAGGAAGAGAAAAGCTGACTGAAGCTGCTTTCAGTTATCAAGGGAATCACTTTTATCACTAGTCCTGGCTGCTCTCCACGGCCTCATTCTCAGGATTAGAAAGAGGCAAGTAATTAATATAACAGGTGATCTATATAACCCCATTTAGAATTCTTTCATTTGTCTTCTAATTTATATTCAAGTTAACTATAGCTTTATATGCTAATTATCTCTTGACATGGATAAAAATACATTTTTCAGCCTCACCTATATCCAGGTTTCAAACACCCTAGATCTGGGTTCTGTCTCTCCATGTTTTCTTTCTTCCTGTTCAGCAGGGCTTTAGGGATGTCTTCAGGGGTGTTAGGTCCCCCTGCTCTCAACCTACATGAAATGACACAATCTAAGTAAAGACACCAACTCCACACCAGCTCTCCTGTCCCACAGAGCACCATCCTAAGCCCCTCTTGCACACACATTTTGATGGAAGCTGCTGGCAGAGTCTTCCGCTTTCTCAGCTCCCAATTGATTGCAAGGAACTCCTGGGGCCAACTGTTCCTTACTTATTCAGCCTGTTTATACCATGCCTTGCCAGTCCTGGAATGCATTCTGATGCCCCCCCCCCTGCACCCCCACCACTCCCCTTTGGGTCACATGCCACTCCTGAGCCAGTCACTGTGGCCACTGGATTAGAATGTGCTGATTGACTCAGCCCTGGCTACAGGCTCCACCCTGAAGCTGGGATGGGGCTGTCTTGAGAACAAGCACATGCCCCAAGGGAAATCTCAAGCTCTTTTACTAAAAGAGAAGGAAAAGGATGCTGGAGGCAAAACCACCAGAAGTCCATTAGTAAATAACTTAAGTTAGTGGAGTGATAAGCCTATTCTATGAAATGAATAGAAGCATTGCTTCTTTCACTCTGGAAAGTGTCATTCAGCAGCAGAAACAGGAGCTCAGCATCATCAGTGTCCTGTTCTCCCCACACTGCCATCCATAGTGGGTGATCAGTGCAGACACAGTGGAGGTGACTGTAATTCAAGAACCTGAAAGTTGGGCAGCATTTCCTTATGTTTTTGAATAAGCTCAAGGGAGTGTGTCTCATCCTGTAACTACTGGGACAGCTTTGTATCCTCTCCTCTAGTCTCTGATGTTTACTCAGTGATTTTATTTAACAAGTGGGCTTCTCTCATTGTTCTGCCAATCACGAGCTGTGTTTAAAACTCCAGTTACACTGTTTAAATAGACAGAGACTTAAGGACCATTGTCCAAACCCATGTGGATAGGGACTAGGAGGGGTCAGGGCCTGGCTAAGGTCACCCAGCCAGTTAAATTGCAGGGCCTCATTTCTGTAGGATTCCCAAGCAGGCAGGCAGGGAGGCAGTTGAGGTGAAGATCCAGATGATGCCTCTGTGTGACTAGTCTACAAAATCAATTACCCACAGTCAGAGCAGGGGTCAGGCCCCTCAGGTGTGCATTACTGCTGCCATTCCTTCCTGCCGCCGGGCATGTCTTCCTAATTGCGTTTCTCAGGCTAATGTTAAAAATTAACTTTCCCAGAACATTAAAATGAGAAGGAAGGAGGAGGGGATATGAAAGCAGAGAGATCTTCCGCAGATAAACCCACAAGGAATCATCTGGAATGAGGTTGTGTGTGTGATCTTTCAGAGGTGCAGCACATTGTTCTGAGCAGCACTCTGTGTGGGGGCCTTGAATATACCCTCGAATCAGACCTGGACCCTGCTTCAAAGAGCTCCTATTTTTTGTGGGGGAGAGGGCGCAGAGATACAAATAATGATCATTTGATGAAGTAAACATTAATAAAGGGCCCTAGGAAGTACAGTAGAAAGACTCACAGGTGCTTGGGGGCAGACAAGGCCTCAAGGAAGTGCTGAGAAGAGTGACATTGGAGCTGAGGTTTGGAAGTGGGGAAAGGCTGAGAAAGACATTTCAGGGATGTGTACAGCATGTGCAAAGGCCCTGAGACTTTAAAAATGCAGAGCTGTGTTCAGGAGACTGCAAAATGTCCAAAGAGCAAGCAAGAGAGTAGTCAACACAGAATCCAGTTCATTGGTCTAGTTGGTCCTTTAGTCTTCAAACCTGCATATTTAGAAGTTCAGTATTTTTTAATTTTGATTTTATTTCTATTGAATACATACATACAGTTTGATTTAAGCATGACAATGTGCCTTTTCGGTGCTCTCCAGCTGTCAGCAGGCTCCATGGCCCTTCTGACCTCCTCCTGACACAACTGGGCCCTTTGTAGTCCTGCCTGTGGGGACATTTGGCCCCAGCTGTCACTTGCATCAGGAACCAGAGTCCTCCAGCGGCCGATTGTCTCTGGCCAACTCCATCACTGACCTCCCACTGCTTGTCCCTGTCTCTCCATCAAAGCCAGAGTGGATGACGGACATGATGATTGAACACACCCAAGTGGACATTCACCCTTCCCACCAATACCTCTTGGTTCATAGGGAGTGTAAGAGGCAGGAACTGGACACGGTGCAGGTTTCCTTATCCAGCAGACTGGGTAAAGGAGGAGTCAGAGTCCTCAGTGGTTTTGCAGGTTTTTATTGGAATTACCAGGTACACGGCAGGCAGGGGTGCTGGGGGGCCGGGAGGCTGGCAGTCCTCCAGCCCCCAGCAAGTCTTCATTCTGGGCTCTCTGGCCTTCTCTGCTTCTGCTTCTTTGCTTCTCTCTCGGCTTCTCTTCGGCTTCTGCTGGCGTCCCCATGACACCGCCCTTAAAAAGCACAGTCTTAGCCCAGGTGAATCCCATCTACCTATGCCCACACCCTACTCAAGGTGCCCGCCATCAGGTATGCATTCGGGACCGCAAGGATCCATCATCTATCCTGATGGCGGGAGGGCAGAAAAGCCTGACATTTTTCCTTACCCTGCAGTCCACCCCCTCAGGGTTTTCTGCCATATAGTCTTTATATATACAATTTTCTTAGCAAACATAAACAGTGCAGCCATGGCCCACAAAAGCAAATACATCAAATATAACAAAATACAACAGAACACAAATAAGTCCAGGCAGGGCCCCAACCTAGTGGCAAAAGACAATTATTGGTAACAGCAGATGAGCCACCAAATCTGCTGCCAAAGGCACTGCTCATACGAGGGAGGGGAACCACTCACGGCATCTACTGTAACACACCAGGAGCCGTGAGGCTTCCTGGCCTTATCTGGCTGTAGTCTCGGCTACAAGCCACACACCACATCCACCCCCAGGATGCACTCACTCTGGGATTGGCGATTCTATTCTGTTGGGGGTAATCGCCAACCCTCAGGGTTTCTGTCTGCAGTCGCTCCAACACTCGGCCTTCATGGCCACCCATGTGACTCGCAGACCCCTGCACTCAGGCCAACCCACTGCACAAGCACATGGGTTGGGGATCCAAACTCTACATGCGGCTTGGGCTCCACCCCAAGCCACGTTCCCCACCCATCCCCCAAGGACGGGTTCCTCAGCTCCTCACCCTCACTCGAGAATGAGCAGGGCATCACCCACAGGTGATTTTATGAGACTCACAGGTCTTCAGCATACTCAGGCTGCTTAACAGCCGCTCAAGGCTTCTCAAACTTAGCATCAGTACCAGCTTTTGCCTTCTCAGTTGGCTTTTCTCCTCTGCCTGGCTGCTGGGCATGCACAGGCTGCTTTTGACCATGAAGGCCCACTGGCCACCCCCAGATTCCCAAAAAAACATAACCTGCCAAGGTCCTCCGCCTTCTGGCGGGATTGTCAGTCTAAGCTCATCAGTCCAAGTCCATTAGGCCTTTCCATCAGCACTGGCGAGCTCCAAATCGCAGTCCTCTCTTCCCTGACGATTCTTGCTGCCTTGGGGGTCGTTGGCTGGTCCTTTAGGGTGTCTCCTTCACGCCAGGTCTCGTACTGTAGCTCCTGGACCTTGTCCATCTCCTGTGCCACCATGACGCCTCCAGCGTCGTCACAGGCAAACAGTCTGTTACTCCTTATTCCCTCCAGGTCTTCGGAGGGCTCCAATACCCATCTGCATGGATCATCTTGCCGACTTAACACCAATTGTAAGGGGCAGGAACTGGACACGGTGCAGGTTTTCTGATCCAGCAGACCGGGTAAAGGAGGAGTCAGAGTCCTCAGTGGTTTTTCAGTTTTTTATTGGGATTATGTAGGGTAAGGAAAAATGTCAGGCTTTTCTGCCCTCCCGCCATCAGGATAGATGATGGATCCTTGTGGTCCTGAATGCATGCCTGATGGCGGGCACCTGGAATAGGGTGTGGGCAGATGTAGATAGGGTTCACCTGGGCTGAGACTACTTTTTTAAGGGCGGCGTCACGGGGACACCAGAAGAAGCTGATGAAGAAGCCAAGAAGCCGAGAATGAACAGAAGCTGAGAGAAAAGCAGAGAAGGCCAGAGAGCCCAGCTAGAGTAAAGACTTGCTGGGGGCCCGGGAGGCCTGCCAGCCTCCCGGCCCCCCAGCACCCCTGCCTGCTGTGTACCGGGTAAATCCCAAGAAAAAGACCTGCAAAAAGCCACTAAGGATTCTGACTCCTCCTTCACCCGGTCTGCATGGGATCAGAAAACCTGCTCAGTGGTCATTCCTGCCTCTACAGATTACCAGGTACACAACAGGCAGGGGTGCTGGGGGGCCAGGAGGCTGGCAGTCCTCCCAGCCCCCAGCAAATCTTCACTCTGTCTGGGCTCTCTGGCGTTCTCTGCTTCTGCTTCTTTGCTTCTGCTTCTTTGCTTCTCTCTCTCGGCTTCTCTTCGGCTTCTGCTGGCGTCCCCATGACGCCACGCTTAAAAGCACAGTCTTAGGGCCTCCCCTGGTGGCGCAGCGGTTGAGCGCTGGGCTCTGAAGCTGCCTGCAGCCTCTGCAGCGCCGGTTCGATCCCCGTTCACCGAGAGGGTCCCACATGGTGCGCAGACCTCTCCTGCCGCCCGCTGCTCCTCTCAGCAGTGTATTTCGTCAGTCTGCCTGCTCTGTTCCCTGCTCTGGCTCAGGTGAATTCTCTCATCCTCCCGCGCTTCTAACTGTACCCAGTGCTTGTATAAATAAATAAATTTTAAAAAAAAGCACAGTCTTAGGCCAGGTGAATCCCATCTACCTATGCCCACACCCTACTCCAGGTGCCCGCCATCAGGCATGCATTCAGGACCGCAAGGATCCATCATTTATCCTGATGGCAGGAGGGCAGAAAAGCCTGACATTTTTCCTTACCCTACAGGGAGTTTACTCAAAGAGGCAACCAATGTTATCAGAGTCTTGTGTTTTCATCTAGATAATTTCTGCAAACATACAAGTAGCTGCCTTTCTCTCCTCACGTCCACTTTGCTTTCTTCACTTCATGTAACGGGGAGGTGAGTCAGCATGTGGCAGGCTTATTCTTTCTTCTTGACAGTGGTGGGAGTCCACTTAGAGTTCAGCTGTACTTTAAGTTGTACGTTCAGCTGAACGTTGAGGCCTTCTCCTGGAACCCCTCATTTTACAGTAGAAAAAACAGAAGGCCCAGAGAAGCTGAGAGTCTTCCCTTGGACTCCCAGCTCTTGAGTATCTATCCCAGGCTCATCTCCAATCTTCTACCTTTCTTATCTACCCAAGCCCAGCCAGGCCCACTTCCTCCCCTCCTGGTCCTAAGGCCAGCAGCTGTAAAGCCGATGGGAGGGGTTGCCATTTTTTGTGCTATTATAGCTGCAGGCTGATGGCTCTCTGGCTTCTCCTTGTTGACTCCAGACTCCCATAGTAACCTTTATCAACACTACCCCCTCTCCTACTCTCTCCTTTTTCTCCTCCTCAGCTTTCTCTCCTCCACATTTGCCTCAGAAGCACCATGCCAAGCCAGCACCCCATCCCCAGCCGAGCGCTGGTCACTATGACAACCAAGGCCTTCCATCAAAAAGTGGCCTTTCAGGTATTTTATTTTGAGCCCCAATTAAGCAGGGCAGGCTGCAGGCTGGGAGCAGTGCAGGGAAGTGTGTTTTATGGCCTGTGAGAGAGCCCAGGTGCTATTTATAGCTCCTTAATCGGTGTTGCTAAATGGGGTCTTAATGCAAGTCCCGTGGCAACTGCACATTTTCATCACAGGGAATCTCCTCCAGCAGCCTCGCTCCCTCCATCTGTCGGCCTGAGCAGGCTCCCCCTGGCAGTTCCTCCACAGGGGAAGTGTGCCTCCTCGGTGCTCTGCAGCTGTCGGCAGGCTCCATGGCCCCTCTGACCTCCTCCTGACACAAGTGGGCCCTTTGCAGTCCTGCCTGTGGGGATATTTGGTCCCAGCTGTCACTTGCATCAGGAACCAGAGTCCTCCAGCAGCCGATTGTCTCTGGCCAACTCCATCACCGACCTCCCACTGCTTGTCCCTGTCTCTCCATCAAAGCCAGAGTGGATGATGGACATGATGACTGAACACCCAAGTGGACATTCACTCTTCCCACCAGTACCTCTTGCTTAATAGGGAATTTACTCATTCAAGCAGAGCAAGTTAACTATTACCCTATTCCTTACATCTGAGGGAATTCAGGCTGAGAATGGGAGAGTCATGAATGTCCAAGGCCAGGCGCCATCTTGGAGCTTTATTTGGGCCACCTCACTAGGCCTTCACACAACCTGTTTTATAGAGAAGGATCTTGTGTCAGTCAAGGTTCACTGCAGTGACAAACAACCCTCAAATCGCAATGATCAAACCCAAAAGGCCGGGTTTTGCCTTTGCCAGGTGCCCATCGCTAGTCAGCTGGAGGCTCCGCTCCATAAGGTGCATGTCCTTGCTCTGGGTCCAGGGTAGGAGGAGCCCCCCCCCCACACACACACACACAACTGTCCCTCAGAAAAGAGAAGGCACAGTGCCCATACTGACATCCACAGCTCCCAGGGAGGTGACAGGTGGGCACTTCCACTGGCAAAAGCAAGTCTACAACTGCATCTCACTTCTGGCTGGCCCTGTGTCTGGAGCAGGGAGCTGACATTTTTGAGGTGAGCACTCAACAACCGCCACAGAAACCAAGGGTCCCAGATCCCATAGCTCCTTCGAAGCAGAAAAGGAAGCTCACCATTTAGCTGTTGCCCCAAGAAATCTGGGCTTCCCCCCCGAGTGGGTGTAGATATGAGTCAGACTTCTGGCACAAAATCTGTCTCCAGTATTCACCAGCTGTGTTACCCTGGCTGGGTAAGTCACTTAACCTCTCAGAGCCTCATTTGTCCATAAAATGAAGATACTAGTGCCAGATTGTGTTCTGAAAAATCAAAATTTTATTTCTAACTTTGGGGTGAATTCATTTGACAGCCAGACTCAACCTGACCTGGTGTGGGCTAATTCATAGTGCTTCCTTATTTCATGCAGCATGAATGTTCAGTTTCGCTGTAGAAATATTGATGTGTTTGACATCCAGACCACTGGGATGTTATGCAATACACAGTGCATGCAACCTCATTACTAAAATCTGGAACTCTCTGAATTTGCGTGTGGCCCCCAGGATTTTGGATAAGAAACAGTGGATCTGTAGCATCTCCCTTATGGGGTTAGAAAAAGGATTAAGGGAGAGGATGTGTCAAAAATTCTTAGCCCAGGGCCTGGTATATAGTAAGTACTCAATAACTAGTGGTTATTCTGAGTCCAAGATTGGACTGATGAGGCGGGAAAGAGGCATGGGCTGTGAGAGATTGCCACAAGAGCAGAACCCAAAGCGAGAACCAAGTAGGAAGGCTCCAGTTTGCACATAATTGAAATCAGCAGATCTTCCCATTTCTGAGTAAATAGAGGTTCTTTAGGGCCTCATTAATCCTTGAGTGTGTTTTTTGGAATGATTCACTCTGACAGCAAATAGGGTGTTTGTGAAGGTCCTCGGAAAAGATAGCATGCTTTATAAGTGTAATATTTTGTTCTCACACTTATTAAGTTTAAAAGCAAAAAAGTGTGTCCTTTTTAGTCATCTGATCATTCACTTCCAGAATCATGGACCTTGTAAGGTTGTCCCAAAACCCTGTTCCCCTGAAGTCCTCCAGGATGACCTTGAGATTAAAACCCAAGACCCCACCCTCTACCCGGAGCATCTGCCCTTTTGTCTGCTAACAGATGGTGATTCTATATACATTTTCTTTTGGCAAAAAGGTCCTGCTACTTTGTCAAAGTGACCTGCCCTTTCCCCTCACATGGCTGAGAACCACAGCCCAGAGAGGGGTGGTGTAAGATGCTTAAGACCTGGGTTAACACAGCCTGGGCTGGAATCCCAACTTACCTGCTGTGGGACTTTGGGTGAATGAATGGTAGGCCCCTGTGCCTCAGTTTCCTCTTTGGTAAAGAAAGATATTGATGGTTGTTGTGAGGATGAAATGAGTTAATTCGTGGAAGTTCTTAAAAACAATGCCTGGTGTAGTAGACACACTAGAAAATTCTAGTTGTTGATAATATTGTCTCACATGAATTTGTGGCAGAGCTGGGATGTGGGTCTCTGTCTCTCACTTCAGGAATCTGCCCAACTATTTGAAAACAAGTGTTGGCAAGGTTATAGAGAAATTGCTACTGGCAAAATTCAAATGGTAATGCAGTCACTGTGGAAAAAGTTTGGTGGCTTCTCAGAAAGTTAGACATAGAATCAACATATGACCCTGCATTTCCACTGCTTGATCAATACCTGTGAGAAAAGTAAACACTGTCACATGAATACTCATGGAAGCATTATTCACAATAGCCAAAACGCGGAAACCCAAAATGTCCATTAGTGGATGAATGAACAGCTAAGATATGGCCTAGCAACACAATGGAATATTATTTAGTCATGAAAAGGAACAAAGTTCTGATACATAAATGGAGCTCAAATGTGGTGCTAAGTGAAAGAAACCAGATACACAAGGTCACATATTTTGTGATTTCATTATGGGATATCCAAAGTAGGTAAATTCATAAAATAGAATGTCAATGAGTGATTGCCAGGACCAGAGGAAAAATGAATGGGAGTTATGCTTAATGGAAATAGGATTCCTTTGGTGGGGGTGGTATGAGAATGATTTGGAACTTGATAAAGGTGGTTATTGCACATATGTGCCACTGAATTATATGTTTAAAATGGTTAATTTTATGTTGTGTAAGCTTTACTTGAATTAAAGAAGAAATAAATTCAGTGCAAGGAAGTTGTTACCCAACCTAAGTCAGTAGGGCTGAAAATACTCATGTAGAAAATACCTGAGGGGTGAATTCAGTCTCTCTGAGCCTGGCACTGGGGAGCATCCTTCACTTCCCCAAGGTCTCCAGGAATCTGTGTGCTCTCCAAATTGAGGACATCTGACTTACTTCCAACTCCCCAGCACATGGGGGATCCTGAAGAAACATGGGACTCCTGGGGGTAACTGAAGAATATCTTAGTGAGTGTACCTCAGTCTGTCCTCTCTGCAGGCTCTGCAACTTCATGCCAGCAGCTCGAGCTGCTTTCCCTCACTGTGAAATCTAAATAGTACAGATGATGGTGCTGTGTCTGAATTTGTTGTGCCCACTCAGCGAGATGATGTATATAAATCCTGGGAGGCCTAGTTGGGCCCAGGGCTGGCTCAGCAGAGGGCAGCTGCTTCTGGTCTTAATTTATTATTGGGGAGGATATCTTTTTTCCAGCTTCACTGAGATATTATTGACTTACAACCTGTGTAAGTCTAAGGTGTGTGACTCTAGCTATAATATCTGCAGCGTTATCTGTAACGATGTTGAAAAAAATAGAACATACAAACTCTATGAAATTACTACCTGTTGTTTCAATATATGGCTATATTGCAAAATACCCCATAGCACTGGCCTCCATTCCATCTCATAATTGCCATTTCTTTTTTTGTTATGAGACATTTAAGATCTTTACTCTCAGCAAGTTGCAAGTAGAGAAGGCAGTTGTAAAGTAAATGAAGATTGCTCAGGGTTTTGCGCCGCTGGCCTCTATTGCTATCACCTGTGGCCTTGAATGCAGGAGGCGCTTGAGAGCATGGGCTTGAGGTACGCATTCCTGATGGTGGAGTATGGCGTGGGCATGTGTAAGTGGGTACTCCTGAGCCTGGAGGCTAAGCATATAAGGACAGCAGCAAAGGACAGTCCAGCAGAGGATGGTTTGGCGGAGAACAGCTAAGAGAGGAAAAGACCACGAGAGAACGCCAGAGATAGTAAAGGTTCACTGGGGAATAGGAGGCCTGCCAGCCTCCCAGCACCCCCAGCACCTCTGCCTGCCCTGCACCTGGTTGCCTCACTGCAAATAAAGAGATCATGAAAACTCTGAAAAAGACAAGAGGGCTCCACACCTCTCCTTCCACAACTCTCCTTTACCCATCTGCCCTGATCCATAGAGAACCTGTCCCATGCCTTGCTAATGCAGCAACAATATTATTAGGTTATTATTGTTTTTTGCTTTGTGTTTTTAAGATTTATTTATGCATACAAGAACTGAGGTGTAGGCCAGAGGTGTGAGGAGTCGGGGGGAGTGAAAGGATTCACCAGAGACACAGTGGGGAACAGAATAGGCAGACTGACTGAAATACACTGCTAAGGGGAGCAGTGGGTGAGATAAGAGAGGTCTGCTGCACCATGTGGGTCACCTCCCTGGCTGGGGATCGAACTCGTGCTGCAGTAGCTGCGGATAGCTTCATAGTGCTGACACTTAACCTCTTGCGCCACCAGGGAGGCCCTAAGTTATTATCATTATCCAAGGTTAAGAAGAGGATTTTCGATCTTTAGGAAACTAGTTTTGACACACCCCGAGCTTAGGTATTTTTCTGTTTTTTTCCCAACTCACACATCCAAAAAAAAGTAAATTTTATCATTTTTCTTTCTGAATATTTAATTGTCCATAAACCTCTACTGTCTGCTACCCTTTGTCTGAGTAGCACCTTGGGAGGAACGTGGACTCTGGGGCCATATACTCTCTGGGTAACCTTGCTGCAACCTTGCTGTGATTGAGTCATTTCCTCTCTGAAATGCGGCTAAACGTGGTACCAGCCTCTAGTGTGTTTGAGGACTGAATGAGTTACCTCATGTCCGGTTCCAGAACTCTCTATTAGCAATTATTAGTATAGGGGGAAGTGGTGATGTTCTCACTACGACTCTATGATGGTCCTTGTAGCACCTCCCCGCCCCAGGCATTCTGTCCCCTGCGCCGCTAATTGCACATGTTACCAACCTGGTGCATTGCCCCTCCCCCCACCAAGGAAAAGTGGGTGTGAAAGAGGGGGTGTTTGGTGACTGGGTGAGTGAGATTTCCCAATCTGATGTTCAGAATCCACCCTGAGAGATCGTGGAGAGAGAAAACAGGGTGTGTGTGAAGTTCTCTTCTCCACATGTCGTTGTGGGTGTTGTAGCTACAGTTGTCCACAGCACAGAAGAACAGGGAGCAAATTCCTAGATCCTGTGGCCTCTGTGGTTGTGCTTCTGTGGTTGAATCAGACTTTCTGGCAGTTTATGAGGAGTTGGGTAGCTGGTGCTAAAGTCTGACGAACGTGGTGCATGAGCTTCACTGTGCCATAGAAGTGACACTGGCAGCCCAGGGCTGTTTGGGCATAGAAATATTTTGTTCAGCCATATTAATTTTAAATTATCCAGAGATGATATGTAAATATCTGGATACCTAGCTTTTCTGAAAGAGCGGGAAATTCAGTGACAGCCCACATTCCTGCTGGGAACTGAGGCTGGAACCCCAGTTTCCATGAGCCCCAACTTTCCCCATGCCTGCCCTGCAGGTTACCTGCCTGGCCCCTAGGGATGGGAGTTGTGATACTATAAGTGGTTTTTATTCATGTACTGATTGTTAACTTTTCAAAAAGTTACCTAAAGCAAGAAATCATTTGCCTTGAAACTTGAAGAAACAGCATTATTTCCAAATGTTCTAGCTTTATTCTGTATTTGAGCTCTTTACACACTAAAAATATTTATTTGCAGACCTCATCATTCACCAATTCTAAAACACAGTTTTCCTCTACCAGAGATCCCATAAAGATGGGGTTCCTCTAGAGCCTAACTGGATCCTTTAACTAAAGTATGGGGGCAGGGGTGGCTAGGGTGAGAAAGCTTGGCGGACCCCATCCAAGAATTCAGTTTACTCATCAGTTTTCCTCAACTCAAGAAAAACAAGCTTCCACCATCCTCCGCTGGGCCTCTTTCTGAGCTCACACTTGGAAAGGTCAAATAAACACAATAAATCCATTAGAAGGCCTTCATATTAAACCCCTGGGGCTTATGCTGTTTAGCAAGAGGCTAAAGTGATGACGTTTCCCAAGTGGAAGGAAGTTTGCCTGACCTTGGCTATTTGCTAGAAAACACGAGTCAACTGTGCCAGTTAACCCCAATGGTTGGGGGGGAGCCCATCCCTGGCTGCTTCATGAAGGGGTTGATGAAGTCCGTGATGTTAGGCCTGAAGAGAAGGAAGACCTGGGCTGTCTGCACTGGCTTCCTTCTCTCCGAATTCTCCAGGCCAAATCCCAGATGGAACCAGGTGGATTGGACACCGCCTTAGTAAAGTGTTCCCCACTAGACAGGATCCTCATTTTGGCCACCTCACCGCTTAGTTGGCAGCTTGTGGTGGGGTATGTTGGGTGAGGCCCAGTCCCATTGAATTGAGATCCATTCAGGGGCCTCCAGTGCACAGAAAACAAACCAGTGTCACCTCTTAGGGCATTGTCACCACTTATTAACTGTGGCTTTAAGTGAGTGGCTTCCTGTGCCTCAGTTTCCTCAGTCTGTCAAAGAGCATTCACAACAGTAGCTACCTCATTGGATCAGTGCTTAGAATCTATCAGGACATAGGAAGTGCCATGGAAGTCCTTGCTATGATTGTTCACGTTAGTCGTTGTCATCACTGTCATCACTGGCAGCGCAGCGGTGGTGCCCAGCACCATGGACTTTAAAAGTATGTAAACTCTCCTGGGTTTCTTCATGCCTCTTCTGATGGAAACATTGTTAGGAACATTCATATGTAGAAGAGGCTGATGGCAAGGGCTGGAGGCTGGTCCTGCTGAGCTGGATCGGGACCCAGTCCGGCCTGCCCTGTTCTCTGACTGGCATCATCTATAGTCATGGACAGAGGTGGCCCCTGCTGGTGTCATGTCCTAACTGCCACTTTCTTACTTTGTCCTCACCTGCTCTGAAATAATAATAAGTCTCAATTATTAATTGCCCACATGGTGCCTATTGAGTGCCCCTCATATTATTCTCCCCATGCTCCCTGTGAGTCCGGGGGAGCAGCCTGCCATATAAAGCCAGAACTCCACTCTGGTCTTCTCACTTCGGGCCAGGGCTGCTGCATCCAGTGTCGCCTTCCCCTAGCAGCCACAGTCTCAGCAGGCAGGAGGGACTCTGTTATCACTCACTCACTGGCATGGAGCTGTGATTCAGCTTTTGGCCAACCTCTTGTTTGAGCCAGATTCAAGCCAGTCATAACTTTTTTTTTTTGTTTGTTTTTAAGTGAAGCTTATACACAGACTGGATTAAAGAAACCTCACCTGAGTACATGCTGGTCATTGCTCCCTGCACAGTCCTCTTTCATTCCACCTGAGTTACATGCCTGCTTCTTTGTAATTTAGAGTTTCCGGGAATCCATCCTCCTAGGACCAGCACATTGACAAGCGGGTGCCTCTGTGGCATTCCCTGCCTCCCCGCTGCCAGCTCCTGCCCCTGCCGCAGGCAGCCACACCTCCGAGTTCTGTGTTTACTGCCCCTTACAGATTTTTCACACACAGATGTGCCTAAACAATGTCTTATTTAGTTTTTGTTGTTCTCGGACTTTCCAATATTTCTCTGCCTTGTCAGTACCACTCTGTGTTCATTGCCATGGCTTTAAGTAAGCCCTGCTCTCTGGTAAGCAAGTCCTGTAAGCAAGTCCTACACTCCTTATTCTGATTCTTTAGAAGGAATGGAGGTCCCCTCCCTTTGGGCCCTGCCCCTGCCCTGGGTGGGGTGAGCACCCTTCTCTGAAGGGCCATTTCCCTACCCAGTCCAGTCTCCCCGTGTGGGACAGGCTTCCTTCAGGTCTGTAGGGCAGCCAGGTTGCTCCTGGAGATGTTGGGAGGATCTGGTGCAGGGTGCCTGCCAGCCAGGGGCCTCCTCCCTGAGGCTCCCCCACGTGACCCGGGCTGTACTTATCTGAAGCCAGGATGTCCACTGGGGCGGGCTTCAAGCTGAAAACAGTCAGATTTTCTGGGAAGTTTTTCAGCTGAGTCAGGAGCATCCGCCACCAGACCAAGGAACGAGCGCAGTGTGTTACTAATTCTGTCTGCCCGAGGGACCTTCTTTAGTCGACTTTGGCACTATGAAAGGGCTGCTTTTAAGTCATCCCCTTCCCCAGAAGAGCTGGCCCACAGTTTTCCTGTAGAGATGGGTTTCCCTCTTTGCAGCTGCCTCCCCCTCCCAGACACTGGCCTGCTTATCCTTACTGAGCAAATGCCCGAGATGCCCAAGGCTGGGCACAAAGGTAAAGAGCCAACCCCTCAATCTAGGGGCAGAGACAGCGCCAACAGGAGATGTTTCTGGAGCACCTCTGGGATCTATTGTAGATGGAGGGCAGCAAGACCACATTTCTCAACCACCAAGTTAGACAATGATGTTTGGCAACAGAACAGAACATTTGAAACTGGGCTGCCCCATCAAATCCTAGGTCTGTCACCACAAAGATGAGTGACAGTCTTTGCTGAGGAGAGGTCTCTGGAGGTAAGAGGAAGGCTCACCAGCAGAGGGCAGAGCTATGCTGGATGGGGCAAGGGAGAGGTGGGAGGTTCTGGGGAGGCTGTTCTTTACAGTGGGTCAGAAAGTGACCAGGGCTGGTCATGGAGATAGGAACAGAACTATCAAGAAGGTGGACACGGAAGGACTTAGAGGTAGGGTGAACTTGAAGACACAGTGGGTATGTCTGAAGTCTGGGTTTGGGAACCTGGACATGGGAGGTGGTCCCCAGGAAGGGTCCCCAGGAAGGATAGTGTTGAGGAGGCGGGGCAGCGACTGGTTTCATTGCAGGGTATCTGAGGGTTAATTCCACGCAGTGAGACTGCGCGCCTGTGTGTCAGAATTACTGGGGGATCTCATGAAAATGCTGGTTCTCAGGTGCTCCGTTTGGGTGAGCCAGAGGCAGTGCGTTCCCAGCAGTCTCCCAGATGAGGCCTCCCAGGTGAGTGCTGCCAGTCCCCTCAGGCTGTAGTAGGCACTGAGGGTTCACTAAATGTAGTCTCCCCTCCACAGTAAGTGTGCCACGCTTCAGGAATACTAAGATTGTTCATCCTGGTCAGAAATAAGAGATGTGAAAATGGAAAGGGAGATGTGTCCTTTCAGAAATATTTTCATTTGACAAGAGATGCACATGATTTCAGGTACCACACAGGCCGTCACATGGTTGGATTCATCCCCAGGACACTCCCGCCACCCACACGGCGCTCCACTAAGATACCTGCAGTACAGTGTCTGTTCCCAGTGTGAGGGCGACTCTGACTTTTTTTCCTTGAAAGATTGGATTTTTCTCCAATAATCGATTGTTGTTTCCTTAAAGTGTCATCTGAGAAAACTATCAGCTTTTCCCAGTATTACACAAAAGATTTTTTAAAATGCCTTAGAAATGTGCCTTCATCACCAATAAATACCCATCTTAACCTGCAGAAGAGCTAACTTTTACTCACATTCCAAAATGTCTCTTAGTTATGGCCTCCTCCAGGAAGCCATCCTAGACCTCCCAAGGCTGGGTTACTTGCCCTTCTTCCTGGCTCTCTCTCACAGCTGCTTCTGCAATTCCTTCTCTTAAACACAGACCCCTAGGGGACCGCCACTGTTAATATAGGCCTCTCTATACTGTCTGGAGCTCCCTGAGGCTCTGTGTCCAGTTTCCTGCCCAGGTCCTGCAAAGCAAGTTTCTAAGTAAAAGTTTGCATGCATGTGTGAAAAGACTTTATCCTAAAGTCCATAAAATAATATTGGAATTCTGGTATCCTGTTTAACCCTTCTTGAGAAGCCTTTAATTAAAGCAGTGACATTCTTCATGCCTTGATTTCTCCACCTGCAGAATGGGCCAGTGAAGATACCTGGCATTGTTCACTTCTGAAAGAGGCTGGTCTTAGCTTTGTGCTAGGCTTTATACTAGGGTGGAGGCCGGGCAAATATTGGACCTTCTTCCCATCTCCCCACTCCTTCCCTTACCCAAACACCCCAGCCTGCATCTGCTTAGAGATTGAGAAGACCCAGCAGGGACTAAGGCTGACTCCCCAAGAGCCCCTGAACCCTTTATGTTTGGAGCCATCATCCTTCCTCACATCTGGGAGAGGACAATAACCAACACCCTCCTGGCTTCAGCCAGGGCGGGCAGCAGAGCAAGCAGACAGCAGCTCCTGCCCTGCTGAGATCTTGGTCAGGAGGACAGAAAGTGCTGTGAACTAAAGTCCTCAGATGAGGGAGTCCAGTTCCAGACCCCGCATTTCTTTGCCAATGTGAGCATGAACCTGTGGTTAAGGTGAGCCTCATCTGGTAAGTCTGATGCAGCCTCTGAGCAGCCAGCCTTGTCCTTGAAAATAACAGCGGGTAGTAACCAGCCTTCTTGGACCTGGCTCAGCATCACCTCCCCCAGGAAGCTGGCATGGCTGGTGCCAGCTGTTGGCAACCCCAGTCCTGGGTTTCTGAGGTTTATCTTACATTTATCTCAGAGGCACCACTGGCCTTGCCACTCACTTTTGTTCATGTATATTGGAACCTCATTTAATTGGATAAGAAATCCTTCCACCCCCGGACTATATATGACTTCTTTTCCACCAAGAATCATGTGGAAAGGACCCTGAGCCCTCTTGTCAAGTCACTTGCTGTACTGCCAGCCTCTGAGACCCCGAGAAAGGAGACAAGGCCATTCTGCCAACTGGTGACTGAGGCCAACCGGCTCCTGTGGCTCCCAGCTGCCCGGCCGCTTCCACTCAGCTGTGGGGCAGTGCCAGGGAAAGGAGACCAAGTCCATCCCAGACCCTGAGTGGAGCTAAACAGAGATGACCTGAACTCAGGATGCTAAAGATGCTCCCACTTTGTTTTCTAGTGCCCAGCCCTATGCTTCCCACAGCCACTCATGCCTGGTCATCCCATCATGCCTGCCTGCCCCATCCCCGCTGTCCCCAGGAGTGGTCACTGTGCAGCTGGGTGAAAAGGGAGGTGAAGAAAAGGAACGCTAGTGGATTGAGCCCAAAGAGTTTGTAAGGAAATAATGGTGACAGCGGGGATGGCTGACCCAGTGGTCAGGGGCAGGATTGAGGCTAGGGGAGATGCTGAGGCCCCTGTGGGGCCTGGGGGGTGGTGTAGAAGAGAGCAGCGCCTGAGTGGTGGGAGGGCTGTCTTTGTGGGGGATTCCGTCATCACGGTGGGTGAAGAAGGGATGTAGGAGGCCAGGCTGGAGACCTGACGAGAGAAGCCAGAGGGCAGTAGATGACAGCAGCTAGGAATAGGTGCGGACTGAGCCAGGAGGTGTGAACCACAGAGGATCCAGGAGTTCTCACAGTCGGATGGAGCATGCACAGCTTTGTATGTGCAAAAGCGAGTTAAATAGGAATCTTTTTTTTAATTTTTTTATTTAAATTTTATTTTTATATTCCCCATACAATTGCAACCCCCTTATTTTGACCCCAGTCCCTCCTTTCCCCGCCCTCTACCCCCCATAGAGTGTCTCTGGTTCATAGTTGTTTGTTGATTTTGATATTTTCTTTCTTATAGTTATTCTTTTTCCTGGTCCCTTATTTAAGTTTTCTAGATTCCTGCTATGAGTGAGACCATCCGGTATTTTTCTTTTCTTTCTGGCTTATTTCGCTGAGCATGATCCCTTCCAGCGCCATCCATGTTGCTGCAAACTGCATGGGTTTATCTTTTTTGAATGCTGAGTAATATTCCATGGTGTATATGTACCACATCTTCTTGATCCAGTCATCTATTTTTGGGCATTTGGGCTGTTTCCAAAGCTTAGCTATTGTAAATAGTGCTGCTATAAACATAGGGGTGCAGGTGTTCTTTGGAATTGATGTTTCTGTGTCCTTTGGGTAAATACCTAGGAGTGGAATTGCTGGATCATATGGAAGCTCTATGTTTAGGAGGTCCAGAAATCTCCACACAGCTCTCCACAGTGGTTGGACCAGTTTGCACTCCCACCAGCAGTGCAGGAGAGTTCCTTTTTCTCCACAACCTCGCCAACATTTGTTGTTGCTAGTTTTTTTAATATGTGCCATTCTCACTGGTGTGAGATGGTATCTCATGGTAGTTTTGATTTGCATTTCCCTGATTACAAGTGATGTTGAACATTTTTTCATATGCCCTATCACTGTGCCCGCAAGGACAAGTGGCCCCACAGAAGGCTGAAGCACGGTAACGTCCTGGGGAGAAGGCTGAGTTGCCTAAGGTGGGAGGTGGAAGGAGCTCTTGGAGAAGCTAGACAGTAATGTGGAACAGTAATGGGAGATTTGAGTGGTGGTGAAGCTGCGGGCTAGGGTCAAAGGTGATGAGACACCGGGTTTATGGGGAGATGACCTGATAGAGAAACACCAGTTACTGGAAGGCGGTTTTTCTCAGCATCACCATCTAATGCAGCTCCGTATCATTCATTTGACCTTCCTTCACCTCTGGGTTCCATTTACTCTCCTCTTTTCCTGGAAGCTCATGTGAGTTTGTTTCTTAAATTCCTTTTTTATTTTGTTGGAGTGCCTCCTTGAGTATCTTTCAGATTGAGTGGGTAGAGGTTCTTCTTTCAGAGCCATTGAACACGTGAAAATGTAGCTGCTATTTGTTCTGCTGTAGCTACCCTTTGCCTGGGAGCACTGTGGAGTCTTTGGGGAAGAACATTTTGCTGGGCATACTTTCCTGTTGGTACTAGGTCAGGGAACCCAGACCCTCAGGCAATTCAGCATGGCGGAAGGCAGAAGTGTCTTCCTGTTCCCAGCATCCATTGCAGCCAACTCTGCTGCGGAGAAAGGCTCACTCATGCTCCATTTGGTTTCCCTATTGGATCTCAGCACTGGCCAGGAGTCTCCCCAGGACTGCCCCCCTCCTTTAATGAGCAGGCTAGCTTCAGGGGGAGCATAAAAGGGAATACAGCTGCCCCACCACGGGGCTCACAGTTCTTTAAGGAATTATCTCCATGTTCGCTCCCTGTTCAGTCTTTCCCTTCTTGATGGACTGGGGTTTCTCCAAGTCTGCTTTGGTGAGAGCCACACTCTCCTGGTGTTTAGGGCTGGCAGTTCTCAGCTATATTCTCCACCATCCTATTACACCTGCTTTCTCTTTTCTTGCATTAACCCTAATGTCAAGCGTGCTGACTGCCTTTCTTGTTTCCCAGTACTGTTATCAGAACGAAGATAAACACACATGCACACTTGTGCTCGTCTTTGTTGTCATTTCAGGGAGACATGAGGTGGGAATCATACAGTCTGTGGGCTTAGGCTGCCCCCTTGATCATAGCCCATGTGGTTCAGGTTACATTTTCCAGTACTACCTGTGCTGGCTTCTCCTCACTGGAGATTTTCATGGCCCTGCTCTGGGGTGTTGCCAGGGAAGCCCAAGCATTATTTAGGACTGTTTCATGCTGCCGCCCTCTCTTCTCCTTCCCTGCACACATGTAGTGACTGGCGAGCAGTCTCTTCAGGGAAAACTGAGGGCCCGCCTGTGCCACTGACACTGACTAGCACAGGGTTCATCTGAATATGCTACTTATGCCCTGCCTACAGTCACAACCCTTTGTGCTTGGGAAATAGTGACACTTGTCAAGAGCACACCCCAGATCCCAAATGCCTTCTAGATGTGAACAGAGGTCTCTGTTGACCAGCGTAGGGCCAGTTGATTCAAGGATACAGCATGTTCAAAGTGAGCTGGTAATGAGCCATTTCTCCTTTGTGTAATGAACTAAGCGAATTGTTACCTAACAGGTTCAGACCCAGAGGGTGGAGGAGCCAAGTCATTGGGAAGGAGCTCACCTTAATTTCAGTCTTGAAAGAGGAGGCAGACTCCTAGCAGGAAGTACAAGGAAGGGTATTCCAGCCAAAGGAATAGCATGAGTAGAGGCTCAGTTCATTGTCTCCCAAAACCAGGCATGCATAAATCATTAAAACAGTGTCTGACACAGACAGTTTATGATCTCCCATGTGTCTGTCTTCTCATTTCCTGAAAACAAACAAATGAAGCCCAGGTCTATTTAAGTTCAGAATGCCAGCCAGACATTCCCCCACCTGCTGATCATTGTCTAAAACAAATGTTGGGCCTCCCTGGTGGTGCAAGATGTTAAGCACCACACTATGAAGCAATCCGCAGCCTCTGCAGCACAAGTTTGATCCCCGGCTGGCCAGGGAGAAACCCACATGGCGAGGCAGACCTCTCCTGTCTCGCCCCTGCTGCTCCCCTCAGCAGTGTGTTTCAGTCAGTCTGCCTGTTCTGTTCCCCACTCTGTCTCTGGTGAACCCTCTCACCCCCCACATCTCTGGCCTGTACCCCAGCTCTTGTATGCATAAATAGATCTTTAAAAAAAATAAATAAATAAATAATAAAACAAATGTTACCTCTTAACCTTAAAACTATGATCTCTTTTCAAGATACATGCGCAGAGATGCATGTGTTGGTGTCTCCCCATGGCAGGCAGAGGAAATTTCAAGGAGCCCTAGGGAAGCAGCTTAAGCCACTAACCCTGGCATCCAGATCTCCACCCATTTCCATCATATAGACCGGCATAACCAATGGGCTGCTGCCCCCATTTTATTGCCAGAGAAACAGAGTCCCTAGGAAGTTCCGTGACTTACTCAGGATCATGCAGGGGGTTAGTGATGGGGAATTATGCAGATCACTAGAGAACTTTGGAAATGACTGCCTTGCAATATTTTTAGCACAAAACCAGACATCCAGCCTGGGTCCAATAAATCTTCATCAAGAGCAGAGCATTGCTGTCAATTAGGATGATGTACTGAGGCATTTTTAGAACCACCATAAGTAAATTATTCTATTTTTAAAGTTACCTCTTGGGTTGTTGGCCTGAGATGAGACAGACTGTAGAGAGAATGCCCTTGAGGCAAGGGGCGTGTTGTGACACACCATCATCAAGACCCACGGATGGAGGTAATGGTGGACCCGTTTTATAGATGAGGAAAATGTGGCTCCAAGAAAATGGCAGCAGAAGCTGGGATTGCAAGTCAGCTCTATGCCTTTTTTATCCCATTAGTCAGTGACTTTTTAAAATGTGAATTTATTCTTAAAGTATTACAAGTATGCGAAAGCATGCACATCTGAAGGGACTAAACTCAACGATTTTACAAACGGAACAAACTGGGATAGCGAGAACTAAAAACCAATGAACCAAAAGGGATTCTGACCCCCAGGAGCATCTCATCACTGTCCCCCCAGTGTCACCCCTAAATTCCTCATTCTGTTTTTGAGAGCTTGTAAGTAGATTCTAGCAGGGGAGCACAGCTGCTCGATACCCTTGACTGAAGAACAGTTGGTATGTACTCGGGGAGGGCATTTCTCTTTGATGGAGCGCGCAGCTTCTGGAGGGAAGCTAGCCAGGCAGCCAGATCAGCCGAATCAACCCTGGCAATCCCTGGGTGACAGATGTCACAGCCAGATCACCTGCACATCTGTTTTTGAACTCTGTATAGTCATACAAAACTATGTTTGAGTGATTCATCCACTTTTTGCATATAAACTGTGGTTCCTTATTCCCACAGCAGATTACTCCTCCATTACATGAAGACACACTGTACATCCCCCTGTAATGGGCAGAATTGCTTCCATTTTGATGCTGTTGCATATATGCTTCCTGAGCATTCACACACGAGCATTTTGGTGAACACATGCCCAGGAGTAAAACTTCAGGCCGTGGGTTCAGCTTTAGTAGATGCGCCCAGTTTTCAAAGGGATGGTGCCAGTTTCCTCACCCAACGGCATCATTGTGAGAGTTCCAGCTGCTTCATGCCCTCGCCAGCTCTTGCTCTTGTCTCATTTTCGTCTTAGCCATTAGGGATTGGCATATAACAGAGATAAATTATGGTCTTCACCTCCCCTTCCCTGATGATTCCTGAAGTTGTGCATTTTTCCATATATTTTTTTTGGCCATTTGAATATTCATTATTGTAAATAATGATTCCCTTTAAATTTTATCTTCAGTTGGAAAATATTTCTGAGACTGCTTTGTATGCAGGAAAATTCTGTTTGCCTTCCCACCTGGGTTTTATCATTTCTACATCACGACATCTGGCATTTCTAAAGAGGGCTCCAAAGTGAAGGGGGGTAAGAAAAAGGAATGGGTAGTGTGACTCGAGCCATCACCTGGCATTCTCTGAGCTTTGGAAATTACCCAGCGAGGCAGAGGCTCCAGGGCTTTCTCTGTGCACTTTGTGATTGACATGCAATCATCAGAAATTAGGAGAGACGATTTATATATCACATTGAGAGCTGACCTCTAGCCCCCTTACTCTCTTCCTTTGGAGTTTGGGCTATAGATTGATTTCAATGACTACTGAGAAATGAAGATAAACGGATTTCTTTCCTTCTCTTCTTTAACTCATAATTAGGCAGGGAACACACAGGGAGCTGGATTTGCTAACAAGGCTAAGCCTTTTGTGCATCGAGGACCTAGTGTATGCCTGGGGTATTAAAGTGATTAAGAAAGTGCTTAAGCTCTGCAACAATTTTCAAACTTTAACAGATCAAAGTTTTCCTGGTGCAAAATGGAAGCCCATCTCCCTGCACTCAGCGGAGAAACTGCTGACCTCCTGGCCCCAGCCTAGCCTGTTCACTATCTTCCCAGTTTATCTCACAAGGGGCTATCAAACAAATACCTGGAGGGGAAGGAAGTACCTGGGAGTGGTGTTCCCTTGAACATCTCCTGTGTGCCACCAGGGACGTGGTAAGCACTTTACACTCTCATTTAGTCCTTACCTCAGGCTTCTTGTCAAGACTTGCCCTATTTTCAGGGGGTTTACAGGAGAGTAGGGAGCTAGGAAAGAAATGTTACCTGGTCAGAGCCATGTGTTTCAATAACAAAACAGCTACAGAGGAGATAACCGGAAGCAGCCTTCTTTTAACACGTGATTTCTGAGACAGGCCCAGGCGGGGGTTCCTAAGGCAGGTGAATCTAGGTCATGTCCTTTGGGAACTTCACAGTCTCTTTGTAATTGAGTCATTGTTAAGTGATGGAAACTGAAAATGCCTGCTGGGTTTGTTAGAGAAAGAGGGCACTTCCAGTCGTGGTGGCCCAGGTCATGCCTCCAACACTCCGTGAGCAGGACCAGTATTGCCTACGTCCCCAGTATAGACAGGATGGGCAAGGCGCTGTGCACCTGTCATTCCCTGGAATCCTCTCTGTAGATCTGGCATTTTTGCCCTACTTCTCAGATGAAGAAACAAGGGCTCGGAATAATATTCACGAAGACATAAATTTAGAGTTGGCAGAATTGGATCTCAAAATTAGGGACTCCCAAGTCCTAGAGAAACCTCCAGGCATCTGTGCTGGGGGATGGGAACATGAGGATGGGCCTGTGGCTGGCAGGGGTCCACATTGGAATGGTGAGTGCGAGGGCAGGAAAAAGCCATTTTGGTGGCAGCCCATTTAGGTAGGTGCAGACTTCATGGTGGAAGAAGTGGGCAACCGTGCTCTGGAACGTGGTCAGAGCCCAAGAGTAAGAGCCTCTGGACTGGGTCACAGTGAGCCTGGGAGAGAGGTGATGCTTGCCTTTACTTCTCACCTCGAAGTGAGCTTTTAACAGTGTGTGATGTTTAAGGGAGGCAGCCTGCAGCTTCAAATACAGGGTGATGGTTTGTGTGATTCTATACAAGCCTCTTCACCTCTCTGAGCCTCAACTTTCTTTCCGCTAGAGTATGCGCAGTCACCTTTAAATGAGATAAACCTAGCATAGCAAAATGGACAGTCAGATGGTCAAAACATGTGGTTAAGATTTAAGGCAGCTGTCAGCTTCCAGGTGTCTTTGCCACTTACCAACTGTGTGTTCTTGGGCAAGTGACATACCCTCCCTGTGTTTTTGTTTTGTTCCTTATAGTAGGGATAATGGTAATAATTCCTTTCGGAAGAGGTTGTTATGAGTGTAATACATACATTCACATGAGTTGATACAAATAAAGCCTGCATAGCATAGCATCTGGCCATATAATAAGTTCAATAAATAGTAACTACAATTATGTTCTCCTCACGTTGTCTGGTAAGTAGTAGTTGCTCATTAAATAAGGATTTATTAGTTTTCTTTATCCCCAATGTCCAGTGGCACAGGCAGCAGCATTGGCATTACAGGAATTAAAAGGAGGTCGGGGAAATTTGCAACAGGGAGGTTGGCTTTTAGCAAGATGCTGAAAATGAGAAGATTCGGTCCAGGTAGTCTGTCAAGGTGTGATGGGCCGGGGAGCAGTGCAAGGCTTAGATCATGCAAGGCTTGGATCAGAAGCAGGTGGGGGCCAGGAGAGCTGGGTGCTGGTGTACTGCTAGAGGAGAAATGAGGAGGCCTTGAGGGGGATGTCAAGAATTGGCTTGGGTGTGTCTGGGGCAGATGGTCTGCCTTCTGGGCCTGGAATAGAGAACATATCTGTTCTGGCCAACTGTGAGTGCATATGAGGATCAAAAAAAGATTAGGCAGTGAAAGTGTTTAAAGCTACAAACACTCCATGCACCACATGATCTAATCCAAGCGAAAGAGAGTTGGATACACTGTGCATGGCTTCTAACACATCAGCCAAGTCCTGTTTCATTTTTAATGGCTCTCCTTATTAACACTGCAGCTCTAATAAATGAAAATTCCTACAAAACAGTCTCTTGGCCATCTTCCTGTCCTTGATGATAGTATTCCAATCATAACTCTTGTGTTAGGATTTACCACTTACAGTTTTATCAAATACTTTTAAAATATCACTTGTTCAGTTACCCAAAAAGTGTTAAGATACAGCTTTAAGTCTAGACTTATGGGAACTAAGCCTGTACAAGCTGTATGAGACAATATGTGACCACCTTTTCATTCCTGGCCCAGCTAATCATCATCTCTCTCCATCCAGATGTCCCAGTCCATCTTATTTTATGCCTCTGTGCCTGTGCTTGTTCCCTCTGCCAGAAACACCTTCCTCAACCTCACATCATATAAAACTCCTATTCACCCTTCAAAACTCCATTTAGATATTCCATCTGAAGCTTTCTACCAGCTTTTCAATACAGGAACTCACTGGTTTCTAGCCCCATGCATTTAGGAATTATTGCATATATTACACTCTATTTCAACTATTCACTTGTTTAAATTCCCAGATCAGGAGCCTGCCATCATTTCTAGGCCTGTGTGTGGCCTTGGCTTAGTGATCTCTAACCACAGGTTCAGAGGGCCTGAAAGAGAGTAAGAGATTTGTAAGTATGCCTGCACGAAAACTTGGTCCTATGTCCAGAGGTTCCATATATGAATTTTTCAAAACTGAGTATTAGAAGAAATGCATCCCTCTGCTGACGTCAGAGGAGGCTACAGGGTTAGGTTAAGGGTTCAAAGGCTTTTCAAACAGCCTGTCACAGCCCAACCTGTTTCTAAGAGGACTCCCCCTGCAGCTCCACCGCAGGTCAACAGCTTTCATTCCTACCAAAACTTGCATTAAAAAGTAATTTTTACATCGTGACATACTAAACACATACGAATCCAAACTTTCACGGAACAATATTGACCGCTGCCTTGGGCATGGCCCCGTTTTCTCTTTCTGTCCCTTCCTTCTCTCTCCCTCCCTCCCTCCTTCCTACTATCCTTTTTTCTTTCCTGTTGCAGGTCACAACCCAGTGACTTGCTCCCAGGGTTCTTTATTTTAATCGGTGAAAGACCCGAGCTAACGCTTAAGCTCATATAATAGAAATGGCTTCCCAGAGGAGGAGCCCAGGGCCCTGGGGCCGGCTGGAGGGGGAGCAGGGGCCGGCGTGGAAGGGGACGGCTGGGGTGGGGCAGGACCCGCCACGTTCTAACCCGCTCCCCTCTCTTTGCAGCCGAGCCCCTGCCGCTCATGGACCTGTGCCGGAGATCCATCCGCCTGGCCCTGGGCCGCCAGCGCCTGCGGGACATCGGCTCCCTGCCCCTGCCTCAGTCTCTCAAGAACTATCTGCAGTACCAGTGAGCCGGGCGGGGCCTGCGGGGTGCCGGGCCTGCGGGGTGCCGGGCCTGCGGGGTGCGGGGCCGGGCCTGCGGGCCTCGTCCACCGGGGCGTCCGGGGTCCCCGGGACTCCAGCTGTCGGGAAGGCCAGGACCTCTTCCCAACTTGGAAAACGAGACGTCTGTTGCCAACGGTGTCTTCTGCTCTGGAAGCAGCCCTCGCAGGCCAGACACCTCCCGGGAAGTCGCGCAGGGCCTGGAGCCGGCGGAGCCCCCGCCCGCCGCCCGGCCCCCGGCGGACACTGGTATTGATCCGAGAGCCTGTTTCCTTATTCAAGAGAATGAATAAAACATTTGGGCAGGAGACGCTGTTTTGTGGCCTGGTGCAGACAGAGCCAGGGAGAAACTGGCCAGCTCGGAGAGAAAATTGCTTCTGAATAATGAATGATGAGAGCGGCCGATGCCAGGGCCCCGCCGGACCCCGCTAGCCAGGCGGCCAGACGACAGGACACTCTAGGGCTCTGCGCCCCTTTGAAAGACCATGATGGCCCGGGGGTGCCCGCCCGCAGCCCTGCGAGGGGACAGCGCCAGCGCCCCCAGCTGACCTCGGCCATGTTTACTACCCCCCCAAACCCCCCCTCCCTAGCGGGCCCTGCAGCGGTTCTCTGGGTGCGCAGGCACCTCTCTTCAGGGAAGCTGGGCCTGACTGATCACCCCAGAGACAGAGCGTATCCTCTGTAATTGTCATTGCTGTTATTTGACTTCGTATTGCGTTTTTAAAAAGAGGAGTGTGTTAAGGGCAGTGCTTAATCCAAAGGTGCTAATCGGGGAGCTGGGGGATTGGGGCGCGGGCTGGCGGAAGCCGGCCCGGCAGGGAGCCTTCTGGGGTCTGAGAGTCTCTAGGCAACCACCCTTCCAGGATGCAGCCTGGCGCCACCGAGCTTTATTTGAGCGAATTATTTTTTCACTTTAGAACATTTGTTGGAGTTCGTTTCTGTTTCCAGTGTGTGTATGATGTGCTGTTTATTTATCAGCTGGGGGCCGCCGGGGCAGCTGGTGAGTGGAAGGTGGACGTGGGGCCCCTCCCGCTGGGAGCCCAGGCCTCTCGTGTGACCACCTGGCTGCTCCACCACCAACACCGTTTGCCATCTATCTTGTCTTTCCAAAGCTCTCTGCCCAGACTCATTTTTTTGCTGGAAATTGTCACAGCGGTGGATACCAGAGCCCCAGATGGCACTGCCTCCCCCCCACTTTAATGTGAATTTGACTGATGAATGAGGACCGTTTCTAATAAAGTTTGTCGTTCAGTCCTTCAGCTGTTTGTTGCATGCTCTCTGGGGAGGGGCTGGGAGGGTTTCTTCCATCAACCTGGTCTGTGCCCAGAACCCTAAGAAGGCGAGAATGTGAGACCCTCTCCAGACATATCTCTCTGTCTTGCCCCCACTTGAGTTCAGACCCAGGCCATTTTACGAAGGCCTGTACCTAGGGCCTGGGGCCCTACAGAGCTGGCTGTGACAGTGGGAAACCAGGCCAAGATCCTTCTGTGAGTGGCACTGCAGGGGGGCACAACACAAGCAGGGTAAGCCCTAGAAGATAATGACAGTGTCTGAGTCACCCAAAGGTGGGGCTGGATGCAACTTTGGAAGGAGCAAAGGTGAGTGCAAGGCTTAGCTGGGCTTGAGGCCAGAGTAGGTCAGGGGCCAGTTCAGGCTGGTGTCTTGACTGGCACAACTTTCACTCATCAGTGAGTGGCACATGTACTGTGCCAACCTCTGAGGACCCAGCAGTCAGACAAATATGTCCATCCCCAGGGACCATGTTTACACTGCAGCATAATGAGGTGACAGGGAGCTCTTGAAGGGTGCAGGGGATGACAGGACCTAAGGCAAGGCTTCCTGGAGGAAGAGGCACTCCACACACTCTTTTTTAGAGAAGAGAGTGGTGAAGACAGACCAAGGACAGACCTACTCTGACCAAGGGCTGGAGACTGAAACTCAGCCTCAGGCAGGTTTCCAGCATGTGGATCGCAGGAGGCAACTCCCTACAGAGACACATCCTCAGACTTTGGGGTCAGCAGGTCTGGGTTTGAGTCCCAGCTTCATCACTTACACGCTGCAGTCTTAGCTAAGCCACTTCCTCCTTGCACACTGTAGGGGCTGAACCAGGTGTCCAGTCACTGAGGGCCCTTCCTTACCTAAACCAAGAGTCCCATTTGTAGCACCAGCTTTTCAGCTTGCATGCGTCCATCTCATCTGTTTCCACACCTTGCTTGCGTTAAGTTCCTCACCCCAGAATGCTATCCTATCCTCACTTCTGTAGGATCAGGTTTAGATCATCCCTTCTCCAGGAAGCCCTCCCTAACTATCCACCAATCTCTGCATGCTCTGAGAGTCAGCTTCTCACCTCCCAACTTGAGGATCACTCTCTTGGCCTCCAGGTCCCTTATCTAAGCACTTGGACTGGAGTCAAGTATGTTAGAGGGAATGGGGGAAAAGAACTACCCACTGTCCCTTCCTTCTCAAAGTAAGAACATCTGAGCCTCAGTGAGCTAAGCTGAGCTGATATCAGGAAACACTGCCCTGCCACTCTGCCCCAAGTTCTAGTTCAGTCGGCCTGTGTACATGCAACATCTCTCCAGGGTTCTTTATGCGTTGGAACCCCTTCCCTCCCACATACACACCCCATCAAAGGCCTTACCCCGGCACATCAGTCTCAGGGCCTGTGCCCATCATCCCATCACACAGCCCACTCCCATCCTTGGCATGTTTGATGAGGTCTGGCCTTTTTCCACATGTCTCAATCCTGATGGAAGCACTTGCTGAAACTGTTCTGCTAATCACTTCCTAACCCTCCTCAGACAGAGCACATGGTGGGCACAGCTCTGCAGACCTGAGTCCTGCCCAGTTCCTGCTTCACCCAGACTAACATGTCCATGTTATGAATAAGAGACATCCCTTTCCTTTGCTTTTCTCCATCACTTGGGCCAGCAGCTGACTTCTCAGGGGACCAGCTTTCGCTAAGAAACCAAGACATCAGTGCCTTAGGATGTTAGAACCAAAGTGGCATCAGGAAGCAAATACCACAGGGACACAGTGACTATCCTGTATCCAGGGCCTCGCTTCAGCTGCAGCCTCCAGGACACACATCTGTGTCTCTGCAAATGGACAGGACACCGCATGGCATTACACCTCAGTCCCTAAGAAGTGGAAATCTCCACTTTTTTTATAAAAATATATTTATTACATCACCCTTCATTTTTGTGCAATATATGATTTCCCCATGAAATTCCCACCACCAATTCACCCGTGCACCATCACCATGGTCCCTTGTGCTCTGCCCACCCCTGTCCTGATCCCTCTCCCTCCTCCTCCCCTACAGAATGTCTCTGTCTAGGGTTGCCTGTTGGTTTTGGGAAATCTCCACTTTTAACCAAAAACGCAGAGCCTGCCGATCCCTCCAATTCTGGGGGCTTGGCCTGCAGATGTGTTTTGTGATCCCACTTAGTGTGTGTATATATTTTAATAAAATCAAGCCTGACCAGGAAAATCAAGTAATTTCCCAGAAAAATCCAGATTTTGAACTTCCCTGGAGAAATAGATGTGGTAAGACCAGGCACACATTCTTCATGGTGATGTGCGCCAAAGCTGAGCAGTGACAGCCTCCAGAGAAGAGGATCTGTCCTGCGGTCCACCCCTAGGACCACCCTTCCCAGGACTGCATGCTGCTGGCCTCATGGGCGTTGCTGCCTGGGTCTGGGTCCAGGCTTCTGCGTTTGCTTCTCTGGACTTAATATAACACACATCAGAGGGGAACAAGCCCACACACACATGCACTCCCCAGTCATGAGAGGATTCAGGAGGGAGCCTGCTAGTCCTGGACCGGGATTTGAAATATCTCACAGTCTCAGCCCCTGACGTTCTGGTAACCCAGACACCTGGGGTCTCTACTTAGACACCAAGGATAATGTGAGTCCCTGGTGAGAAGGTGAACTCCTAGGAGACAAGGACAATAATTCATAAGCCCTCTTTTAATGCACTGAATGGTGTTGCTGCAGAACCTTGCCTACACATTATAAACCCTCGAGGAGCCTTGTAAAAACGCCCAGTGCCGGATCTTTCCCCAGACTGGTTAAATCAGGACCTCTGCGTTCAGAGCCTGGGCTGGTAGTTTTTAAAGCCCCCCGGGTGATTCTAACCCTGCAGCCAGGGTTAAACCCCACTGGATGAGAGGCTTAACTAGGTCCTTTCGGTGGAGACATGGTTGGCAAGGTTAGTGAGAATGTACATCCCAGAGAAAGTACCCTAACCCACCCAAGAGTCCCAGGACGGGAGGATTCTGAATGGCAGGTATCATCTGTGAGATTAAATCCAAAGGCAGGGAATTCATCCCATCCCTCTTCCTTCAGTGACACTGAGCTTATTATAGGGCAGGGAGAGGGGCACCCCAGGCCCTGGAAACCTCTCTGTTCTAAATAGGTTTTGCTATTCGCCACATTAAATCACGTTGGGTATCAAATCTGTTACAGGGCAGGGAGAGGGGCAGCCCAGACTCTGCAAACCTGCCTGCTCTAGATAGGTTCTGCCATCCGCCACATCAACACAAAACTTATGAGACTTTAATGGGAAGGAACTTTAATACAATTAGGAAACAATACAGGAAAGCCAAAGAATATAGTTTCTAAATCAAGCACCCAAAGTTACCCGTCCCCTCGTGGGTGAAAGTCCACCCAAGCGGGATTGGCCCAGAGCAAAGCCCCAAAGCCTGCCACAAGTCTAAAGCATCTTCCAGTGGGGACCCACAGAAAAGGGTCAGAAACAACCAGACAAGTCTGGAAGGAAAAGAGCAAAATCAAAATCAAGACAAAAACCGCCATTGTCACCTCCCCACAGGTCTCACCCACATCTGTGTCACCCAGTCCACGACCAAAAGGCAAGTGCAGCTTCTTCACATGTCTCTCTGCTCCATGTGCCTCCTCCAGGTCTCCTTCTGGCTCTCCATCCTGCGTCCTTCCTTCCTCAGTCTCCTCTGCAGCTTCTCTCCCTGCTCAGCTCTACCCTCCTTTGGGTGGGGCAGGAAACCTGGAAACTTCCCCTGTCCTGGGGACCACCCTGTTACCAACTGATTACTCCCCAGAACTGGGCGGTGAAGGACTGGCCACCTCTGACCTGATGCTGTTCTATTTTTGACCAACTGATTCCAGTCTCACCCACCCCAACCTGTGTGGCTTGTGGTGTGTGGATAGTTTCCCAGAAAGCACTGTCATGATCAGTGAGAGTAACCTGGGGATATTAAGTTCTGAGCAGATTGAAAAAGGTTTGGTCTTAAATGTACTGATTGGGAGAGAAAAATTTGAGACAATAAGACCTGACTAAAAGAATAGTTTGGCTCCTACTATCTCCCAACTTTGCTTCCTTCTGGAAGATGGCACTTTGGTCAATAATCGCTATGTCCCCTGCAATTCTCTGATGGGTTTTGGGAGTAAATAAACCAGGAACAAGTCAACCCGGACTTGGTGACAATGTCCTCACCCACTTTGTCTACCCAACAATATGGCTCTTTTACTGTGAGGCACACGTTGTTGACTGAGTGTCCAGCTGTCTCAGCCCATGTAGGAGGATCAGGTGGAGATCTTTCCCATTCTCCCAACCAGCACAGACACGGAGCAACTATCCCTCTGCCTGGGGGTTTCTCCACCCAGGGAAGATAATATGCTAATGATTTGCTGCACTTAAAGGCAAGACATTGAAAGGAAATGGGTGCCTTTCAGTCATCAGCTTGAGTCAACTGATAGCCCTATACCAGGCTTTGTGCCAAACCCAAGAAGTATCTTGCCCCTGCTGCCCAGAGTACCCCCATCCCAGCAGGGAACTGACATGCAGATAGTTGAGTGCAGAGCCCAGTATCTGCAGACAGCGTGAGCAACAGGGCCCAGAGGAGGCCCAGCAGAAACAGCCTAGCGATGCAAAAGGGCTTCAGATGGGATGGGAATTTTAACAGTCCCCAGAAGGTGAAGGACAAGCTGGTTATGGGGGGCAAAGGTGCAGGGATGAAGGATGGGCGCCTTGTAAAGCACACTCAAGAAAAAGAACTTGGTATATGTCAGAGTTCCAGAGGAGACAGTCAGCACAACCAGGGAGGCTAAAGAGGGCTTCATAAAGAGACTATGTAAAAACGTGTGCTAGGGCTCAGGAAACCAACTGAGAATAAGCTCTGGGCTAGGGACAGTGAGAAGGGAAAGTTTTACCACCTCTAGTTTTGGAGGGCTTAAAGAAAGGAGCACAAACCAGAAAAAAGGAAAGCTGTATCTGTAAGAGAGACACCTCCACCAGGAGTTATGGCCTTACATGGAAGACAGCCTATGCCAACCACAGTGACAAGGACAGAATCAAAACACATACACTGATCTGTCTCTTGTCCCACCTCCTATGTCTCTTCAGAGCCTCCCATCAGCTGAAACCCAGGAGTATAGCAGACCAGGAACCTGACTGGTGTTTTCCAACGAGGTCCTGCAGAGCAGGATACAAAAGGAAGGATAGATCTGTGGCTGTTGGGGCAAACATCCCAGACTGGGCAGGTTCACGGTTGATTCTGGGAAAAGAAGAGAATCTTAGAGCATTTCATAGATTTGACAGGCCTTTAATACGGCAGCAGAGAACCAGGTACACGGGCAGACCAACGGGCAGGGGTTATGGGGGCAGAGAGGCAGGCGAGCAGGGAGGCGGGAAGGCTGGGAGGCAGGCAGCAACCAAGCCTCCCAGCCCCAGCCAACTCCACTCTCTCTGACTTCTCTCCGTGCGCTCTGATCTCTCCTGTAATGATCTCCCTGGCATCCATATTTGTAGGTACACAGGCCCCATGCTCTCTGGTTCGTGCCCCATGCTTGTGCTCCCAAGCGCTTTCTGCACTAACACGTGGTTAACAAAACCTGGGATGAAAACAAGGTCGCAGGTGGCAGCCATAGGGGCTGGCGGCAGGAAGGCGAAAAAGGGTCTGGCTAACAAGAATATTCAGTGGAGTGTATCCTATTGATCAGTAAACTTCTTTTCTTCAAACAAAACTGCAAAGATCCAAAATGTTAGTGTATAAATAGCTAAAAGCTAATTTATTCCAAATGTGTGTGGCTAGAGTTGCTTTTGCGCTCCGTTCCCTTACCTCTCCTACCTGAACATCAGATGTTAACACCTATAGCCTCTCAAGGAGCCTCAGGCTACCATTAAAATTATATTCTTCACAAAGCATAACCCATCGTGTAGCAAGAAGCGGCAGTTTCAGATCTGAAACTAGGTGATCATAAAGGCTGTTGCAGGAGCCGGAATAATGAGGTCTACTTTGTTATTTTTCAGCAGCCTTTCTGGAGGATCTGTGGAGAAGGGTTTTTTAGCAAGTAGACAAGAGTAAAGGAGGCGAAGTTGAAGCAAAGGCTGCTGGTGGGAGGGAGCAATGGGTAGCTTTGGGAGCAGGACTGGGGAAGAGAGGGCTGGTGAAATGGCCCCAGGCCAGAGGCATGACAGTGCCTGCCAGAGTTAGGGAAGGGAAGATGCGAGGACGCGCATTCATACATTTGCTCATATGTTCAACTAGTATTTGTTGAGGCACTGCTGGTGATGCTGAGGATACACAATGAAGAAAACAAACAAATCTCCACCCTCATGGAACTTATATTCTATAGGTAATAGGCCCACAAACAAATATTTGGTAAATCCAGAGTATGCCGGATAGCACTAAATAGGACAAGACGCAGGGAGCAGATGGTGGGATTACTGGAGTGGTGTGCTTCTGAACGTTTAACAACCACCTCTCTGGGGAAAAATAAAAAGCCCTGATTTGTAGTGCTTGCTGTTTTCTGTAGTGTAAATATTCCCACCACAGCCAATTTCAAGCTCCAACTTGATGTAACTAAATGCAGAGTTGGGGAAAGATGATCAGTAGTCACCCATTATAAAGCATTTCCACCATACAGAACAACAAAAGTATATTACCTGAAGGGCAAAGATGACAGCAAAATAATTAAAAACGGATGCATTTTGGGTATTTATTCCCCTTGTTTTTAAGAAAAACTTTAGTTGTGAGTGTGTATGATTTAATAATAACTGTAATCATTAACCAGCTTGAGAAATTCCTGGAGTTTTAACCATCAGCTGTTGCAAGCGAGCCTGAGCCAGATCCAGGACCCCACCAGTCTGCTGACTCTGGAATTCCCCTAGTGCGATTCTATCTTGTTTGGGCACACCACCAGGCTTGAGCTCATTTCACTTGGCGGAAGATTAATGATCTTCCCTGAAGTGCCCCTTGCAGAGTGATGAAGAGAAGCTCATTTAGAGTGGATGGGAGCGAGGAAACCAGGCCTGGCTGAAGTCCTCATAGCAGGGACACTAGAGTTTGACCTGTGACAATCAGAAGTATGTGCATCTGACCTTTCCTGAACACCCACCCCGCATATCACATTTCTAGAGATAGTACTCCAAGGGAGAGATGCAAAAATGCACAGAGTTTGGCAAAATGGTGGCAGAGTGAAGAGATTGGTCTCACCTCTTCTATATCCTCCCAACTAAATTGCAGCAGAACAAGGCCAATAACCTCTGAAAGATAAATGGGACCGCTAAAGTACACCTCAGGCAAAAGGGGCAGGAAACACTAACTGAATTATGTTTACAGTGATACCTGGGCTGCACAACCCACAGTGGGAGGGGCAGTTGCCATATGGAAGGCCTTGCAGCTGGTGACTCAGGGATACAGATGCACATCTGGGACTTTGGAGATCCAGCACTGTGCTGTATAAGGAGGCACACAGAGCTAGGGGCCAGAGCAGAGGGTGCACTATAGGAGAACCATGGGAACAGGGATACAGAGTGATAATTACTGGTTTGAGCTTGAAGCTCCCGATATAGAAGAGCTGGAGCCTGAAATGGTAGGGGGAGGGTGGTGGGATCAGGTGGGATCATCTGTGTCTCCTCACAGAAGATAGTCAAAGCACCTGCCACCTCCCACCCCAAGGTTAAAGCCAAGACAATTGAATGCTTGCACTAAACAGAGTTTAAGCACCTTTAACAATAAGAACAATTAACCCAGAATAAGGCTTTGCATTAGAAAAGAAAAGAGAACAACTTCTGAGTTGTGACCCACCACACACTCTGGTACCCACAGCACCGTAAGAAGCATGAAGCCCTGGTGCTCACTGGAGGTGACCATTCTGTGCTCCTGGATAGGACCAGTTCTCAGGGAAAATAGAAATTGAATCGTGATTGAGTAACTTGGAAAAAATACTGTTAGTCATACAATGGTAATGACAGAAATAATTTACAATGGGTATGCTAAAAATTTTTTTAAAAAGGAAATGCAAATCAAATCCAGAAGTGTGCAAAAAAGTTCATCAAGACTAAAGCCAGTTTATTTCATAAGCATAAGGTTAAACAATCAAAAAGCAATTCAATTCACTATATTTATCCAATAAAAGAGAAAATTATTTTCATCTTAATAAAAAGATATAGAAAAGGCATTTGCTAATTAATTCAATAACTATTTATGGTTTAAAAAAACTTTCAGAAAACTAGGAAGAGAGGAACTTTCTCAATCTAGTAAAGGATCTCTGAAAAACAACTATAGCTAATATCACATTTAATGATAAATTACTGAATGCTTTTCTCTTGAAATGACAAATAAGAAAGATTGCCTACTGTCAACACTTCTATGCAGCATTATGTTAGAAATCCTTGACAGTTCAATAAGACACGAACAAAAAATTGAAAGGTATAAAAATGGGAAAGAAGAAATAAAACCATCATTATTTGTGGGTAACATCATTGAATACATAGAAAAGATTTTATACAAAACTGAGAATTATTAAGAGAATTTAGAAAGGCCACTTGATAGAAGGTAATATCATAGGCTTATGTTTTAGCAACATAAAAATAGAAATGAAATTTTAAACAATTGCCATTTATGGTAACAAAAATATAAAAATCTAATAACAGCACATCTAAACTGAAACTATAAAACTGTCAAAAGACACTGAAGAAAACCTAAATTAATGGAGAGATATACCATGTCAGTTGGGAGATTTAATATTGTTAAGATGTCAATTCTCCCCAAAACTGATCTAAAGAATCAATGCAAGAACAATGAAAGTTTTGAGGTTTGTCATGGAAATTAACAAGTTGAGTCTACCCTCCTACCAAGGACCTGAAGCAGTTACAACAACCTTAAAAAAAAAAAAAAGGCAGGAGGATTTATGTTACCAGAGACTGACATTCACTATAGTGATGTAATAATTAAGATAATTTGATATTGGTATAACACATAAACAAACTGACAAATGGGAAAAAATAGAATCCAGAAGCAGAACCTCACTTACATGGTCAATGAATTGTGTTAGTGAAAATTAGGGAGGAAAAGTTGGTTTTTTTAACAAGTGATGCTGGATGCATTGGACACCCGCATGGAAAAAATATGAATCTTCATCCTAGCCTGCCATCATAGACAAAAATTAAATAAAAAATAAGTACAACCTTAAAACAGAAAAGGTAAAGACAACAACCAAAAATAAAAGTTCTGGAAGAAAACATTTTCAGGTTCTAGGGATAAGCAAGGCTGCTTAAACTGAGCACAAAAAAGCAGTTACCATAAAGAAAAAATAAATATATTGAATTTCGTGAAAATTATTAACTCTTCTTTATTAAGAGACACTTTAATTGAGTGGAAGGGCAAGGCACAGTCTGGGAGCAGATAGTTGCAATATATGATCTGGCCAGAGGCGGTGGTACTGATCCTAACAGGCGCAAAGCAGAAACAAAGCCAGAATACATCAACAGCAGAGAACTAAATTGCGGCATATTCATACAATGGAATACTATAGAAAACTTTTTTAAAAAGAAATCAAGCACTGCTACACACAACATGGAGGAATCTCATGACAGTGTTGACTGAAAGAAGCTAAACGTAATAGAATATATTCTCCCATTGAGATGAGTTTAAGAACAGACAAAACTGGTCTCTGATTGCACAAGTTAGAATGGTGTTACTTTGGGGGAGTAGAGGGATGAGATTTTGATTTGAACATGAGGAAACTTGCTGGATTCCTAGAACAGTTTCATATTTTTATCTATGTGGTGGTTACATGAATACATACATATGTAAAAGTTCAGCCAGCTTTAAGCTTAGGACTGGTATATTGTGTTTATGTATAGTCAACAAACTTAAATTTTTCTAAAGGAAGGAAGAAGCAGACCCCCAAATTTCTGTTTTCAAAAAATTACTCCCTTCTTACTAGAAATGCCTTGGATTCATTGAGTGTTTCTTTTGGCAGAAACTAGTACAGTTGTTGCATCTGAGAAGGGAAACAGTTCCACTGCAGGAAAAAAGAAGAAAGGAAAGGAGGCTGGGAGACTTGAAGGCTTTGAAGAACAAAGAGCCCCACTGTCTCATGAAAACATCTCCCAAGAACTGGTGTCCTCGAAGTGTTCACAGGAGAATAACATCTGTTCAGTGATTCCCATGATGAGTGGCCTCCTAGTAAGCAAGTGTGGGTGCCCTACAAGTCCACAACACTCAGGGGATGGCTTCTAGAATTTCACATTTCCATCTAAAAATGCATTCTTTTCCTGCATATTGGTCATGTTACACAACAGCCCCTGGGATTTTCATACAGAGCCTAATAGGATATCACTGTCCACTAACTACAGAAAAATCAAGTATCTTTTTGTAAACAGAAAGTGCATGCCTTTTCCTCTTCCTTTTCTTCTCAAGAAAAATATCTTGGCAGGTATAGCACATCTCTTTTATCAATGTGAGGGCAGTTCCACATTCTTCTCAAATCCCTCCAAGGTTTTCAGATAAACTTGCCAGGACTGGTTCTGAATTATTAGAAATTTAAACAGGAACTGAAAATAATCCCTTCCTTGTAGAAATACAAACAAATATCTCCAGATGAAATGGCATGATGTCAGGGCTGGCAGCACAGAGGGTGGACGGGGATAGAGATGAAGCAAGACAGGCAATGAGTTGAAAATTGTTGCAACTGAGTAATGGGAACATAAGAGCTTGTTAAACTGCTCATCCTACCCTTACTGCTTAAAATTGTCCATAAAGAATGAGAACAGGGCCTCCCTGGTGGCGCAGTGGGTTGAGCACAGTGCTGTGAAGCTGTCCGTAGCCTCTGCACCGCGGGTTTGATTCCCAGCTAGCCAGGGAGATTCCCACATGGTGCGGCAGACCTCTTCTGTCGTGCTCGCCGCTCCCCTCAGCAGTGTACTTCAGTCAATCTGCCTCTTCTGTTCCCCACTCTGTCTCTGGTGAATCCTCTCACCCTCCTGCGCCTTTGGCCTATATCCCAGCTATTGTATAAATAAAAAATAAACATTTAGAAAAAAAAAGAATGAGAACAGATTCTCTGCAGGTGGATTGATTTGGAAGGATGAACATTTACATCTGATCACATAAGTTAATCATCAGAGAGATTCTAATGATTGAAATCAATTTGCCATTTCTCATCAACCTTTAGAAGTGAAAATGAATTTATCTGATCTCCATATCGCTAATTAGTTTCTATCATTAATTTATTCTTCACTGATAGGAGTCTAAGCTTGGAGCTTAATAGCTTGTTTTCATTTTTTGATCACTAATGAACATATTTCATTTTTATGTACTTTTGAAATCTGAATTCTTTCACTTGGCATAACGGTTTTAAGACATCCATGGGGCCTCCCTGGTGGCGCAAGGAGTTGGGCACAGCACTATGAAGCTGTCTGCAGCCTCTGCAGTTCAATTCCCGGTGGGCCAGGGAGCTGCCCACATGGCAGCGGACCTCTCCTGTCTTGCTGCTCCCCTCAGCAGTGTATTTCAGTCAATCTGCCTGTTCTGTTCTCCACTCTGTCTGGTGAATCCTCTCACCCCGCACCTCTGGCCTGTACCCCAGTTCTTGTATGCATGAATAGATAAATCTTTAAAGAAAAAAAAATAATAAGACATCCATGAAACAACAATTCATTTCTTGTTACTGTTGAGTAGAATTGGATGGAAGAATTTGCTTATCTATTCACCATTGAGGGACATTTGGGGTGCTTTTGGATTGGGGTTTTACAAATCAAGTTGCTATGAACATTTATGTGTAAGCATATGCTTTCTTTTCTCTTGGTTACATACCTAGGAGTGGAATGTTAGATCATGTGTAGATCATATCTACCTTTTTAGGAATCTTAAAAACTGTTTTCCAAAGTTGTTAGGTCATTTTGTATTCCCAGAGTGAGAGAGTTCCGGTTCCTTCACATCCTTGTTTGCATTTGTATGATCAGTTTTTGTAATTTTAGGTGTAAGTGATACTTAATTGAAGTTTCAATTTGCAGACCTCTAATTACTAATGATGTTGAGAATCTTTTCAAATGCTTATTTACAATCTAAATATCCTCTTTGTTGAAATAACAGTTCAAATATTTTGTCCATTTTTAATTAGTTTGTTTTTTGTTATTAAAATTTGAGAGTCCTTTAAATATTCTGTATGCACATCCTTTATCAGATACATGATTTGTTTACTTCCAGTGTACGGCTTTTGTTTTCATTCTTTCAGCAGTATCTCTCAAAAACAGAAGTTTTTAACTATGATGAAATCCCAATCAGTAAACTGTTCCTTTACAGCTTATGCTTTTGGTGACTTATTAAAGACTTCTCATTGCTATACCTAAGATAACAAAGATATTCTGCTATGTTTTCTTCTAGAAGTTTTGTAGTTTCAGGTTTTACATTTAGGTCTCTGATCCACTTTGTGTTAATTTTTTATATTGTATTAATCATTGATCAAAGCTCTGCTGTTACAGACAGACATCCAAATGGCCCAGCCCCAATTGTTGAAAAAACTATCTTCTCCACCCAGTTGTCTTTGTATCTTTGTAAAGACATAATTGCCGGATATGTACCATCTTTTTCTGGAATTCTTTTTTTTTAAAAAAAGATTTATTTATTTACGCATACAAGAGCTGGTGTACAGGCCAGAGATGCAGGAGGTAAGAGGATCCACCAGAGACAGAGTGGGGAACAGAACAGGCAGGCTGGCAGGCATACATTGCTGAGGGGAGCAGCAGGCGAGACAGAAGAGATCTGCCTCGCCATGTGGGTTTCTCCCTGGCTGGCCAAGGAGATCGAACTCGTGCTGCAGAGGTTGTGGATCGCTTCATAGTGCGGTGCTTAACCCCTTGCACCACCGGGGAGGCCCTTTTTCTGGAATTCTTACTCTATTCTATTGACGTTTCTCTATGTTAATACCAGGCAGTCAGGTCTGTCCTGACTACTACAACTACTGATTTTAACTTGAAATAAGTAGTGTTAGTCTGCCAATGACTTATGAAAACTTATGAGTCGCTTTGGCTATTCTAAGTCTTATATATGTCCATGTGGGATTTTAGAATGAGTTTGTTAATCTCTCTCAAAAAAATTTCTTTGCTTACATTTCAGTAAAGATTTTACTGACTCCATAGATCAGTTTGCAAATAATTGACATCTGAACAATACTGAATCTTCTCACTTATGAAAAACTTATATTTTTTCATTTATTTAGGGGTCCTTCAATTTCTCTTTAAGTGTTCAGTGATATTAGTGGACAAATCTTACACACTTTTTGTGAAACTCATCACTAACTATCTAATATTTGTTGATGCTATTATATATTTTTAAAAATTCTACTCTAGATGTTTGGTTACTTCTCACTAATATTTGTTGATGCTGTTATACATTTTAAAAAATTCTACTTTAGCTCTTTGGTTACTTCTGTAAGGAAATAATCCATTTTTGTATATAGAACTTGTATCCTGCAGCACTGCTAGAATCACTTGTTTGTTCTAGCGTCTTTTTGTAGAATCCATCAGGTTTTCTATGTAATGGGTCATGCTATCTGCAAATCAGGACAACTATACATCATCATTACCAATCTGGATGCCTTTTATTTCTTTGCCATTTTGTAATGGTTAGATCCTCCAGTAAAATGTTGATAGATATATTGTTTTTTCTTTTTCAGTGGATTAATATGGTGAATTCAATTGATCAATTGACCCATATTAAACCAAGCTTGTATTATTGGGATAAACTCTACTTTGTCATCATATATACCTTTTCCCCCAGAATTTTGGATTTGATTTGCTATCATTTTGTTTTTAATTTCTGCATCAGATTGTGACAGGGTTTAGTCTGTGACTTTTCTGTGATATCTTGTCTGGCTTTGGTGTTGAGGTAATACTGACCTCATGCAATGAGTTAAAAAGGACTCCCACCTTTTCAATTTTCTAGGCATTTGTGCAGAATTAACATTATTTCTTCTTTAAATGTTTCACAGAACTTATTAGTGAAATCAGCTGTGCCTAGATTTTTCTCCATGGGAAGGTTTTTAAACATACATTTAATTTGTTTAATAGATGCAGGGTTATTTCTTCTTGAGTGAGTTTTGATAGTTTGAATCCTTCAAGGACTTTTTCATTTCATCTAAGTTGTGAAATGTATTGTAAAATTGACACTCTATTGACTATTGTTCATAATAGTTTTTAATTTTCCTTTTAGTGTTTTACAGTGTTTAGTGTTTTACAGTGTTTAGTGTTTTACAGTGTTTAGTGATATAACTTCTCTCATTCCTGATACTAGTAAAATTTTCCCTTTTTATCCTGATCAATGTAGTATGATTTTATTGATTTATTTAAAGAACAAGTTTATATATATATATATATATTTAATTTATTTTAGCATAGAACTAGGGCATAGGCTAGAGGTGTGGGATGGGGGTGGGGGGGTGAAAGGATTCACCAGAGACAGAGTGGGGAGTAGAACAGGTGGATCTACTGAAATACACTGCCGAGGGGAGCGGTGGGCAAGACAGGAGAGGTCTGCTGTGCCATATGTGAGTTAGCTCCCTAGCTGGGGATGAAAATCAGGCCATAGAGGTGACAGCACTGAGACTTAACCCCGAGGCCACCAGGGAGGCCCAACAAGTTTTGAGTTAATTGACCTTCTCCATTATTTTTGTATTCTTAATTTCTGCTCTGATTTTTATTATTTCCTGTATTTTGCTCATGTTGGGTTCAATTTATTCTTCTTCTACTTTCTTAGTTGACATCATTGGGTTAAGACCTTTTCTTCATTCTAATCTAGGCATTTAGTGCTATAAATTTTACCCTAAATACTGCTTTTGTAGCATCTAAAATTTTTGATATGTTGTACTTTCATTTGTATGCAATTCAAATTATATTTTTCCTTTTGATTTATTCGTTGACTCAGGTTAACACACTTAGAAGTGTGTTATTCATTTTCCAAATATTTGGGAATTGTCCAAAGGTCTTTGCATATGTTGATTTCTAATAAAATTACACTATGGCCAGAAAACATATGTTGTAGAAATTAAATATTTTCAAATTAATTGAGACTTGTTCTGTGGTCCAAAATATCCAAAAGTTTTCTGTTTGAGTTTCAGAAGAATGTTTACTCTTCTGTTTTTGATTAAGTATGCTATAAATGTCTATTAGTCAAGTTGGTTGATAGTGTTGTTCATGTCTTTTACAGTTTTACTGATTTTTTTTTCTACCTATATCAGTTATTATGGATTTTTCTATTTCTTCTTGAGGGTCTATCAATTTTTTTTCTCAGTATGTTTTGAAGCCCTGTTGTTACCATACCCAGTAAGCATAAATTCCTCATCTTTGCTCTGTTCATCCTTGCCCTGCTCCTGTTTATCTTTCTCTAACAGAAGCCCTTCATCTTTGCTCTGTTCCTGAAGAAAAAACAGAAATCCAAGTGAGACCAGTTGAGACTCAGATGGAGGTAGGAGTAAGACAAAAGTTAAACTAAGTCTGACTACCATAGTAAAAAGCACTCCCACCAGCACCATGACAGATGCAGTCAAGACCAGAATTGGAAAAAAAGGGGACATGAACGCATTTCCTGGAAATACCTGCCTAGTTCTCTAAAAGCCTGCTGATACAGACTCTTTAGCTTCTCCCCTTCCTCAGTATTCTCCCATATAAGCCCCTGCTTTATTTATTATTACTGTTAATATATGTTATTTTGGCACAATTTTCAGTTTTTTATTCATGTTAGAATAATTTATTTTTCCACCCTAAAAATTATATTTGTCCTAATAAAGAATTTCTTATAGTCAGTATAGTTTTGGGTCTTGCTTTTCTATTCATTTGGTAATCCCTGCCTTTTAATTGAAATTGTATACCATTTACAAATAGTGTGATGAAATGGTTATGTTTAAGTCTATCATCTTACTATGTGTTTCTCTATTCCCATCTATTCTTTGTCCTCCTTTCTTTCTGCCTTATTTATTTAAACAATGAATATTATTTACCTTTATTTTATCTCTTTTTTTGACTCCTATACTATAACTCTTTTTTTAAAAGAAGATTTATTTTTATGCATACAAGAGCTGGGATTCAGGCCAGAGATGTGGTGGGTGAGAGGATCCACCAGAGACAGAGTGGGGAACAGAACAGGCAGAATGACTGAAACACACTGCTGAGGGGAGAAGCAGGTGAGACAGGAGAGGTCCTCCTCACCATGTGTGTTTCCCCCTGGCTGGCAGGGGATTGAACTTATGCTGCAGAGGCTGTGGATTGCTTCATAGTGTGGTGCTTAATGCCCTGCAGTACAAGGGAGGCCCATATACTATAACTCTTGTTTTGCTATCTCAGTGGTTGCTTTAGGGTTTCTAATTAATTTTCATGTTATAACTTTAAGTGACATTTTGCCTTTACTCTCATTGTATATGAACCTTACCATCATATGTTTTCATCTCACCCATCTTTGTGTTTTGTTGTCATGTATTTTACTTATACATCTATTATAAATCTCAAATACATCTATTATAAATCTATTATTTTACTTATACATCTATTATAAATTGCTTTTTCAATTTGACAATCAACTATCTTTTCAATGGAATTGAAACAAGAAAAAATACTGTATATTTATCCTTTTATTGATAGTTACCATCTCCTTCTCTTCATAGGGTACACATCTCCATTTCTTAATTTGGATTGCAAATTTTCATACTGATTACCTGTTAGTAAATCCCATTTCTATCTTTCTCCTTTTCCATTGTTACTTTGCAGCCATCAAACAACTTGAGGCTCCTCCCATCTGTGGATATTATATCCCTCTCTGATTGTGGTAAGATCACCATACATTGAAGTATGCTTTGGAATATACACAGAAAGACAGCTCATTCTCCTCTTTATATGAAGGAAATGTGCCAGCAGTCTGCTGGCAAAATGAATAAATGGAGTTAACAATTTGTGGCAAATGAATTGACATCTGCTCAGAAGTTCAAAGGAATCATGGATGCCAGGGAAACTTCTCTTTCCTGGAAAGAGACCATTCTCATGATCTGCAGGGTCAGAGAAAAGTCACAAGCCCAAAGAAAACTGCAGAAAGATATTTGGAACCTAATTGCTGAAAAAATGGAAATATGGACATAGAAAACTGCCCCTCAGTTTTTTGCTCACAGTAGACACTCAATGCATATGCACATATGTTTTTTATAAAGGAATGAAAGAGTATTATTGACCCTCATGCATTTTAGTTGATGTGTTCTTCAGAATTTTAAACTTAGAGAGTGTTATGTGATTATGGACTTTGTGCCACCCTAGAGGGGGGTGTAGCAAATGACTCATTCTTGCTCACTTTCCATCCCTTGGAACTGAATTTGGTGGATCTCCCAGTGGGCAGGTCAGGGTCTCCCGACCAGAAGTAGGTAAAGGAGGTCTCTTTCTCAGAATTCTCTTGCAGTGAGGGACAACCCTGCTCTCCCAACCAGATGCTTCCATGCCAGACTGTAAATGTGAAGTTCCTGGTATGAAGAAACGGTCCCTTTGGGCATCCATTCAGCCAGGGTCACAGTGGTGGTGCTTCAGGGAGCAGAGTGCAGAACCGAGTGCCAGCAGAGCCCCCACAGTGCCTGTAACCACAGCCCAGTGTGATCTGAGCATTGTCCCTCACTGTGAAGTCACCTTGCCTGGCTTTCAGAACCACCTGCAGAGGCGTTAGGTAGTTTAATGTCCTCTAAACTTTGCTCTTCACAGAGCAAAGTGACCCATAGATCGGCAACACAGACATCCTGGGAGCTTATTAGAAATGAAGACTCTTAGGGCCCAGCCCAAATCTACTGAATCAGAATCTACATTTTAAAAAGCATCTCCCAAAGCCTCAATTTGCATTAAAATTGTGAATCAGTAACAGATTTCTCACTATACAGAACTATACAGACAAGTTTCTGTCACTGGGATTAAAAATCTCTGACAGGAGTGTACATCTTGGTGCCTAGTGTCTCATACATTATGGATGGTTGCACTCGATCATTTCTGAGGACTCCTTCTACCCTGATATTTTGTGGCTCTTCAAATTTTAGGAACCCCTCCTAAAAGGGGTTCACTCCTCTAGTTTCATCCCTGACCTTTCATCTTGTACCTAAATCTCCTCTTGCTACTGCCCATTCCCTGCAAGATAGCGTATAGGCTACTTTGCATGACTTGTAAATAGTGTGACCACACCCCTTGCTTTGTCCTGTGTGGTTGTGATTTATTCCCCTTATTCATATTTGCTCTCAAAGTTATCTCATTCGGATCAAAGATGAAGCAAAGAGTTCTAGATTTGACACCAAAAGCATGATCCATAAAAGGAAAGACCGATAAATTAGACTTAAGCAAAATTTAAAACTTTTACTATACAAAAAACCCTGTAAAGAGGAAAAAAACAACAAGTTACAGAGTGTAAGAAATATTTGCAAACTACAGGGCCTCCCTGGTGGCGCAGCGGTTGAGCGCTGGGTTGCGAAGCTGCCCGCGGCCTCTGCTGCGCCGGTTCGATTCCCGGCTGCTCCCCGGCCACCGGAGGAGGGTCCCACATGGCGCGCAGACCTCTCCTGCCGCCCGCTGCTCCCCTCAGCAGTGTACTTCGGTCCTTCTGCCTACTCTGCTCCCCGCTCTGGCTCTGGTGAATTCTCTCACCCTCCCGTGCTTCTGACTGTACCCAGTGCATGTATAAACAAAACAAATAAATAAGTAAATAAATAAATACACATGCCTCTATAAAAAAAAATAAAAAAAAGAAATATTTGCAAACTACAATCTGATAAAGGACTAATACCTAGGATATATAAAGAATATATAAAATGTAAAAGTCAAAAATATTCCTGTTAAAAATGCTCAGAAGACATGAATAGTCATTTTGCCAAGCAGATATCCAAATGACAAATGGGCACAAGAAAAGATGTCCAACCTTATTAGTCACTAGGGAAGTACAAATTAAACCATAATAAAATATGACACACCTATCAGAATGGCTAAATTAAAAATGGGACAGAATCAAATGTTGGTAAAGATGCACAGAGACACTAGAGCACTCATCATATGTTGGGGATGGCAATGTGTGAAATGGATTAGATTTCCTAACAACAATGGATTAGATTTCTGGAACAAACAGGCAGTTTTCCAAAAACCAAACATGCAACTGCCCTAAGACCTGGTAATTGCACTCCTGGGCATTTATCCCAGAGAAATAAAGATGATTTTCACACAAAAACCTTTACATAAAAATGTATAGCAGTTGAAGTCACAAACAAAACCTGAAAACAATCCAGATTGCTTTCAGTAGGTGACTGGTTAAACAATTTGTGGCTTGTCCTTATCATGGGATACTATTCAGCAATAAAAAGGAAGGAACCACAGATCTGCTTAAGAGCAGGATGTGTACTGAGAAATGTGTCATCAGGCGATCTCATCACTGCGTGAATGTGATGCCACAAGCCTGGAAGGCAGGACCTACGACACACCTACACAACATAACATCGCGCAGTGGCACCAATATCACATGTGCACTCTGTGGCTGACTGGAACATTAAGCTGTACTGACATGTGTGACAACCTCAACGAATCTTTAGAGAACAATGCTGGCTTAAAAAGTTGATTGCAAAGATTACATAGTGTTGGATTCTATTTATATGACATTCTAGAAATGACAGAATTATAGAAATAAAGAGCAGATTAATGGTTTCCAGGAGTTAAAGAGACAGTAGGTGGGAGGTAATTAGGTACAGCTAAAAAAGGGCAGCATTCGGGAGCCTTAGGGTGAGGAAATGTTCTGTAGGCTGACTGTGTCAAGTCAATTTCCTGGCGGTGATGCTGAACCGCGGAATCTCTTTCATAGTGACATGAACCCCACTTGTGAGGGGACCCCAAAGATCTAATGCAGTCCATCGGGTTAAGATCGCAACATACGAATTCTGAACACAAACAGTTCATCCATGATACCTGAAATCACGAGAAAACTTGTTAGAAAAGCAGAATCCTGGGCGCCACCTCAGACCTTTTGAATCAGAATCAGAATTTTCACCAGTAAAGACTTCAGCAGCTCTCAGCTCTGAAAATATGGCTGTGCTCTCCCACAGATAATTAATAAAAATAGCATGCTACACTGCAAAGTAAGACTAAGGAAGTACCACCAATTTCTAAATTTTCTTTAAATGCTTCTATTTGAAATGATTATCAACTTTTTTTTTCTCAAAAAAGAAATCCTTTCTCATATTTTCGAGAGGCATGCTTTTTCATGTTGGTTGATTTAACCCAAAGAAGAGCCTTTTTTTAATGTTCCTTACTTGTCAGTATGCTGTTAAGCAGAAAAGAGGAGACATTTACTTTTGGCCAAGTTTTTATGAGCTGAATCATTAAAGAAATACTCAACAACTGTCTTCTCAGCACTGAGAGGGAGGAGGCAGGTCAGGACAGGTTGTTACTACAATAATGGTGAGGACCCTCGGTCACTAATCCCAATGTCACTAATACTGAGAGCACATTAAGAGGCCACCCCTAATACCATTGCCACCGCTGACAATGCCATGGCCGAGCCCACCTCCTATAAGACCACTACCACCACCAAAGCCCCCGAAAGGGACCAGCACATGTGGGTGGAGCAGGGATGGAGAGAGACTGGTGAGAGAGAGTGAAGGTGGGCAACCTTCTCCTTTTGCCAAACAGCAGAGGCAGCTCCACCCTGGCTGCCCGCCTATGACCACACAGGCCTCTCTTTTAACAAACCTGTCGCTTTTGGGGGCAGCACTTTCTGTCCACTTGTGTCTGGACAAAGTCCTTTACTCTTCTCTCCCTTTTTATAATAAACCTGCCCTTTTGGATGTAAAAAAAAAAAAAAAAAGATTGGAGGTGAAGAGGAGGAAAGAGGAAAAGTTTCAATAATGATGGTAATAAAAAACCACATCTGGGCCTCCCCGGTGGCGCAGCGGTTGAGCGCTGGGTTGCGAAACTGCCCGCGGCCTCTGCGGCGCCAGTTCGATCCCCGGCTACTCCCCGGCCACCGGAGGAGGGTCCTGCATGGCGCGCAGACCTCTCCTGCCGCCCACTGCTCCCCTCAGCAGTGTGCTTGGGTCCTTCTGCCTGCTCTGCTCCCCGCTCTGGCTCTGGTGAATTCTCTCACCCTCCCGCGCTTCTGACTGTACCCAGTGCTTGTATAAATAAATAAATAAATCTTTAAAAAAAACCATACCTGGTATTCATTGCAGGCTAACTGTGATATCAAGCTGAGCATTAGACAGTGTCATCTCTAAAAGAACACATACTGGCTTCTGTGGCATGAGGCAGAGTGAGGGGTGCCCTCTGTCAGAGGGCAAATTACCTTGGGAAGATGCAGACCGGTGAACATGGGGGTCCCACACTTGTGAGGAGAATAAGAGACGAGAGAACAACTGACATGTCCAGTGGGACTCACGGTCCTCCCCTCTCACCGTCTCTCTGGTGGAAGCCTGGGTGCCGTTCCAACCCCATCTTCCTGAAGACCCTGCTTTCATAAAGATGCAGCTGCCCGCCCCCATCATCCCAAGCAGGAGAAGCTTTATCTGAGATCTGGCCTGAGACATGTGTGAGTTTCAGAGGAGCTAATAAATGCACAGCCCCTTTGAGTAACAATATTTGTTCTGTGTGTCTTAGGGTGATGCGTTTTGTGGGTAAAGTTTCCCCTCCAGGTTGCTTTGACTTTCAACAGAAGGGACCACAGAACATTTTGCCAAGTGTGTGTGGAGGCCAGGGCAGACATCTGCTTTGCTGGAACTATGTTTCCAGTGTATTCTGCTGATGTCATTAGTGGTCTCAATGGATGGACACCCCAGACCCGCTGACCTTCCAGCTCGACTTCCTGAGCGGTGGTGCTTTCTGAAGGTCAGGAGTGTCCTTCCATTGGGCACAGTTGCTCCAGATTTTTCATTCCCCGAGTAACACACCTGTCTTTGTTAATTGGAAATTCCTCCAAGCCCTTCTTGGATCTGTCTACATTTCTAGCCTGTGCTATCTCTCAAAGTGACAGCATGCCCTCAGGGAGATAGGAAGTTCTGTGTTTTAAAGTTCCCCCAAGTGTTGAGACTTTATTATAGGATCCAAGCCCTATTCTTTTTACTCTCCATGACTTCCCACACTTTGTGAATCATTCCAAATGGGAAGAAGCACCTTTTGGGGTTTCTATCACTTAAAAGTCACCTTCAGGCCCTTTGCTTGAAAGCCTGTGATGTGTTCTCGCTCTTGATGCTGTATTCATTTGCTGAGAGAAGACCCTTCTTTTTTGTGTGTATGTGCTGGGCACTCAGGATTTAATTATAATGGTTCACCTGTAGGGGCACGGCCCCTCCTTCAAGCTTCCCTCAAATCTGATTTCAAAACTCTCCATTTCAACCACTGAGATAGGGCTGCATTTGCACCACAAGAGCAAAAACACTGCACTACTTTCTTTTATGTAATTCAAATTCAATCTGGCTCTTAGCCTCCCCTTATTTTTTTTTTAAGATTTATTTATTTTTATACAAGAGCTGGGGTACAGGCCAGAGGCGTGGGAGGGTGAGAGGATTCACCAGAGACAGAGTGGGGAGCAGAACAGCAGACAACAGAAATACACTGATGAGGGGAGCAGTGGGCAAGACAGGAGAGGTCTGCTGCACCATGTGGGATTCTTGCCAGCCAGCCGGGATCGAGCACACACTGTCGAGGCTGTGGACAGCTTCACAGCAAGGCACTCAAACCGCTGCGTCACCGAGGAATCCCTAGCCTCCCCTTATCATGACAGCGAGATTCCCAACTTAATTCATTATCAGCCACACACTCTTCCCCAGGGTCACCCAAGAGGCCTGAAATTTGCACAATCCTGAAAATTTAAGAAAGCATCACTTGTCTTGAAGCCATTGAGGCCACCACTGAGATTCTCCTCATGCATGCTGTCCCTTTAAAGTGGGCGGTGTCACCTCCTGCTTGGCTGGGGTGTAGCAGCATTTGTTCACTGCTGTTCCCCAATGTCACATCTCTTAGGCCTCAGTCCCCAACATCTCTGAGCTGCCCCCCAGAGACCCTGACATAAGGCGAGGCATCATTACCCCTGCAGGGACTCACCCCACCTTCTTCATCTTCATCCCCAGAAGTCACTGGAAGCCTCAAGCTCCAGCTTCCACTCCATCCTCCCTCCCCAGGGAGAACCACAATTATTAATATTAACTCCCTCAAGATAAAGGGGTGTCTTTCGGGGGCCAAGTGTAGTGTTCACTGCAGGTTCTCTGCTCCTAACTCCAGAAATCATTCTGAGGAAACCAAGAGCTTCCTGCAAGTCCTGGACCTGCTCCCTGAGGGTTTTTCCAGCTGTAGGAGTGTCTCAGCCGGAAGCTAATGTCCTAGGAGAATGACAAGAAGAGCTTGACAGAAAAATAAGTTGCTCCTGGAGCTTGGGGTGGACAACCCAAGGCTGTGCTTCCCACAATCTCATACATCCAGGTGGGGTGGAGACCCAGGTGCCCCAAGCATAACCTGCTGTTAACATGCCTTATTGACACCCATCCCACTTGCTTTCAGGTGTTCGCTTCTCTACTGTGACTCCTGGAATGGCCTCCCAGATTGTCCCCAAATCCTTGTCCCACTGTCTGCTTTTGGGAATCCTCACCTAAGACTCCTGGCAGCTTCTGTTCTGGAGTTTGTAACCCAAAAGCTATCAATAGCTCCAGAGACAAGGGAGTCCAGACCCAGTCTACCTTCATCTGCTAAGAGAGGCAAGAGAGAAAAACTTTTTTTTTCTCCTTCTGAGAGGCTCTTTCTGCACAGAGTATGAAAAATGAACAATGCAATCCATCTTCCCACCACGAAACAAAGGCTGACTGTACATCTGCGCGTCTAGCCTGATCCACAGCCACCAGGGCATGAAAAAGAAGAAGAAAAAGGAGAAGGTGCTGATGACCCAGGTTTCAGGAAAAGAAAATCAACATGCATGAGGGGGAATGAACAATTGGGGAACACCTCATCTGTGTCGTATATTCACACCTTAGGTATTTATGGGGGAAGTTGGGGCTCAGAGGAATGCAGTGACTTGCTCAAGTTGCAGGTGACCCTTCCAACCTTGCTGTGACCAGACATCGGCTGGCAGGATGTCCTGCCCCTATATGGGGAGCACTAGGCATCTGGGAGAGGACATGGCAGTAGCAGGCTCTGCACTGGACAGGACTGAGATAAGGCCACTCTGCCTTGGTTGAACTTTTTAAAGTCGTGTACTCTTGTCCACTAGTCCTTCTAGGGCAAGTGTGCTTCAGGGAAGATGAGCACGTAGAAATGGACAAACAGGAGTGTCCACCTGTGTGACCCAGGAGCCCTAAGTGTCATACAGCAGAGAGAGTTGGTGGATGCCCTCTCTGTATTCAAGTCAATGGGTCAAAAATTGCTGAGTTGCAGACCTGAAATCTTCCCAGAGCCAGGGTCACCTTATTCTAGCCTCCTTGCCTATAAGTGGTATAAAGAGAGTCTTGCAGGGTCTAAAGTGGTCTCTGAGACAAAGTGCAGGCTGTGTTTGGTTGCGCCGTGAGTACCTTCTCAAAGGCACACTCTGTTTGGAGCTCAGTTTTCCTGACTCCTTTTCCAGCAGCCAAGAGCTTGCAAACACTGCAATGTGAACTATGCATTAAAATTTTATACACTAATATATATTTTACTGAACTTTTTAATAACCCAGGGAGAAATGGCTTTAAATAATTCAATACAGTGTTGGCCCCAAGCTGAACTATGCTACAAGTAACCATGTATAAAATATGACACTAATATTGCATACCTTAATATAATAAATGTTTATCTTGATAATAAGCCATTTGAATTCTAGTAATGTGGGAGTTACGGTTGCCATGGCATAGTCTTGTTAAGGTTTTAAATGAGACGTCAACGGCAGCAGCGACATAAATGCACACGTTCACCTCCTTGCTGTTTATAAATGAACCGACTGGACAGTGAATAGCTTATTCATCAATAAAAGTTTTAAATGCCATTTATGAAGCAATTGAGTGACTGGAGGAAGTGTGTTGCCAGTAATGTATGTTCTTTTCAGAGCCAGCTTTGGTTTTTACAGAAAGTCCAGCCTCAGGATGGAGGTCACCCTCCCCACCCAACAAGAAGGCCATTGTCAGAGAAAGGTGCTACTGACACATAGTAGGTGCTCAAGAAATTCTTGTTGGATGAATCTTTAAATGGCTGCTTTAGGAAGCAGAACTTAAGAATATGAATAGTTTCAAATCTGGTTATATAGCAAAACTACCGTGTTAAAAATACATATTTCTAAGCCCCGCACAGGAATCCCACTCCAAGTCTATGGTAAAGTTGTTTTTCATTAAACATCAATAGGATTGTTAGATAGAGGGTCCTGGAGTTGAAAGAAACCTTGGAGATGGCTTATTTCAACATTTAAAATCACATAGCAAGTTTGTGGGAAAGCGAGGAACTAAATCTGCCTTCTGGCTTCCATGCCAAAGCTCTGAAATTCTTTCCACTAAGCCTGTGCCTCCCAACTGGAGCATGTATCCATTAATTCAATTAGTCAGAACTCTTTGGTTACAAGTGAAACTATCCTAATGTAAACCAGTCTAATCAAAATATTATATGGCTTCAGGTATAGCTTGATCATGGGACTTAAATGATATCATTGGGACTTGGCCTCTCTCCATGTTTCAACTCTACTTCCCTTCAGTTAGTTCATTCCCAGACAGCTTTTCTCTACTAGGTGGCCTCCAAGACTCTAGGCTATCGCCCAGCAGTTTAACCACCCTGGTTGTCCCAATAATAGCAGCAGAAATCTTAGGGCTGATGCTCATTGGTACAAGCTGGGCCATGTGTTGACTCCTTAAGCAATCACCGTGCTCCGAGGAAAGCAACCTGAGGCCCATGCCCACCTCCCAGACAGAGGGAGTCTGACTGTGCACAGGGAGGGGGAGGGATGTTTCCTCCACAGGGAAATTGAGACACTTGTCCAGAAAGGGATGGAGGTAGAACAGGAACAGCCGTCTCCTCACCTGTGATGGCTAGAATGTAAAATCACAGAGAAATTCAAACATCTTTCTTCAGCTTCTCAGTACCTCATTAAAAATATATACATAGAAAGAAATTGAATGTAAAATGTTACACTTAAACAAGCCCAAATCTACAGAACACAATTCATATAATTTTTAAGATGAAACAGGTAATTTCAAGAGCCCTCTAGATTGCCGCAGGTGGTTGAGACCCACCTCAACCCCTCCCCATGTCATCAGCAAGGAGGTGAACGAGTGCATTTATGTAGCTGCTGCCATTGACTTCTCATTTAAAAAAAAAACAAAACACCTTTTTTCTGGTTTTGAGATGTTAGCATTACACACATGGCTGATTAAAAAGTGAAGGAGCACAGAAGAGCTTGGAAGGGGAGGCCTCAGCCACCCTCCCCACAGCTCCCAGTGGGGCCACTCTGAATTCTTCCAGATGTTTCCATTGGTGGGTCATTCCATATCTGAAGATATAAGATTTTAACATGCTTTGTAGATGGATCAGTTTTCAGCATTATCTATTAGCTTCCTGATTCACCTAAATTTAGATGATCATATGTATTCCACAAAAGGATGCCTTTATAACTAAATTCTATCTATATATTTCTATTCTCAGGACTGTTATCCTTGACATGTCCTTGATGAGAGGAAGATATTAATTTCTCTCCCTATTTGTTCCTTCCAGCCCTGGTCAGAGTTACTTTATGTTTTCAAGATTAAAGTTCTGTTCCACAACTACAGGGTGTGGTTTCTGTCCTTTATTCACAGACTGAGTCTAAAAATGGAAATTCAGGTCCTCCCCAGTGGCGCAGCAGGTTGAGGGCCGTGCTGTGAAGCTGTCCACAGCCTCTGCAGCGCAGGTTGATTCCCGGCCAGCCAGGGAGAGTCCCACGTGGTGTGGCAGACCTCTCCTGTCTTGCCCGCTGCTCCCCTCATCAGTGTTTTCTGTCCTTCTGCCTGTTCTGCTCCCCACTCTGTCTCTGGTGAATCCTCTCACCTTCCCGCGCCTCTGGCTGTACCCCAGTTCTTGTATAAATAAATCAATCTTTTTAAAAAATAAAAATTGAAATTCAGAAAGCAGTGTTTCAGGATTATAACTAGGCAAGTATGAATGGCAGCCCAGCCAGTTACTGTAACACAGAGTTTTGACTTTCTTGCAGGCTTCTTGTTTGTCCTGGAGTTTCTTTTTTTTTCTTTTTTTTTTTTTATTTATTTTATTTATTTATTTGTACAAGCACTGGGTACAGTCAGAAGCGCGGGAGGGTGAGAGAATTCACCAGAGCCAGAGCGGGGAGCAGAGCAGGCAGAAGGACCGAAGTACACTGCTGAGGGGAGCAGCGGGCGGCAGGAGAGGTCTGCGCGCCATGTGGGACCCTCCTCCGGTGGCCGGGGAGCAGCCGGGGATCGAACCGGCACTGCAGAGGCTGCAGTCAGCTTCGCAACCCAGCGCTCAACCGCTGCGCCACCGGGGAGGCCCCATGTCCTGGAGTTTCTATTTGCCTTACAATCAGGGAGTCAAACAAAAATTATTCAATCACCAACCAAGTCAATTTTACTCAATATATGGGGGTGATTCATAGCAGAGGGTGATCAGAATGAACAAAGCACTAGCCCCCAAAGTGCAGGGCAGAGTTTTGGAAGTTCCTCCTATGCTGGACATTGATTTCTCAGTGTCTGGATCATGGTGAAGTCCAGGGAGCCTCAGAAAGGGGCCAGGTTGTGGGAAAAAGGTGGCTCATGTTAACTGCTATTTAACAACCAATTCAGAAGCATTTTAACTGGCACATTCTGCCTAAACATCAGGCCGGCTAACAACCCATTTTCTCCTGAGTTTTCCTGCCATCATCTCCTTCTGAACTGACTGCTTTCTGGACCTACATTCCAGAACCCCTGCCCACCACCTTGCTGTGCTATGGGGGATCCCCTGTGTCTTCTTTCCCCAGAGAACAAGAAAAAGAGAGAAGGATAAAGGGGTTCCCATACCCTATTCCCTGTATGGGCCACCAAATGCCCTCAGGAAGAATCAGGTTGTAGGCCAGAGGTGAGAGAGTAAAGGAATTCACTATAGAGTGGAGAACAGAAAAGGCAGATTTATTGAAATACACTGATTTGCCACCTTGTTTTCTTAAATATAATACCCAGTTTTGCCATTTGTTATTAAATTCTGGGTGGTGATATTCAGCACATCTAAGTACCAACTAATTCAAGTTTTCAGTCACTTGACATCTTGTTACAAAATCACACAAAGTTTCTGCTGTTTGAAGATCTCGTTTTCAGAAAATTAACATCAGTGACATACTATGGTTGAAGACGCTCCACATTTGCAATTGCTTGAAAGCCAGCAAATGATAGAGGGGCCTCAGCAGTCCATGCAGAGTCAGGAACCCCCATTCTCCTTGCAGGATGCTTCATGTTCCAGAAACAATGCAGGACTATCCAAATATGTGAGCTGCACAATATCAATCTGGATATCAAATATCAGGAGATGATTAGCTGTGTTCTTGATATTTAGTTAAAATTCAATATAATTAGAAGCTCTAAAATTGTCCTCCTGCAGTCCATTGTATCATCTCATGTACACTCTGCGCTGCCCAGCCCCCACCTTGTGCACCGCTACTCTATTCAACAAGCCATCACTGAATGTCTCCTACACTTTAGCCTCCTGTCCTCAGGGAGCTCACTGTTTAGAAGGTACTAGAGACAAGAGGGCAGGCCATTACAGCCAGAGTAATTAGTGATGGGGTAACGGGAACACAAATCACTGTGGGGCAACTAAGGAGGGGCTTCAGAGGAAGAATATCTAAAGTGTTTACTTAGATGTCCAAATAAGTGGATGAGTGGATAGATGTATAGATGCATGAAAAGATGGGAGGATGGATGGATGAGCACATGAGCTGGTAAATTAGTGGTGAGTCAACGAATGGTTGCCTGGGTGAGGTAATGTCACCGAAGACAGTGGGAGATGAGATCACAGGCCTAATTAGGACAGTCATCTTTTTCCTACACAGTGAACACCAAAGCATGGAGACAATATCCAAGTCATCTCTGCATTCCCATGTACAAGCCTGAAATTCGATGGGCATTCAACAATTTTGTCAAAGATGGGAATCAAAGAACACCAGCAAGTTCAGGGAGCTCAGCCAAATCTCTTTCCTTTTCTGGGACTCGGTTTCTCCATGTACATCAGATATGAAAATCCCTGCCATGGAAATGTATGATGCTTTGGTGCTGCAAAAGGGAGAGGCATCTGAGGAGCTCTTTCAGAATTCACGGTATGACAGACCTCAAGGAACATGGCTCACCTATGTCCTCTCTGAGGCACTTCATGTGCATTATCTTATCCAACATGGGACGGGCATTATTATGATTATGCTCTTCTCAACTGAGGCTACTGAGGTTAAGTGAGGCTAAGAAACTTTGAGTGGATGGATTGGGATTGATTGGCTGTGTGAGCCTGAGCAAGCTTTTCACCACTGAGGCCCTCTCAAAGATGTAAAGATTAAATGAGACAAAGTATATTAAGCACCCAGCACCCAGGGGTAGTCCTCTTTGCTGCCTAAGCCAGGAAGCAGCAGAGATGGGGTTCTGTTCTTATCAGTCAGGTTGATGGTCTTCATGAACAAAGAAGATTAAAGTTCTACTTAGGCTGTGGCATTTCACTGTAGGTGAGGAAGATTTCAACAACACATTTTGAAACTAAAATAATCACTGATTTGCTGGGGCCTTCCCCATCTCAAAGGTAATGGGGTTCCCTAGTCACTTGTTGCTATGCGGCGCTTACATGTCCTTGCTTTCCCCCGCCTGCCCCCTGGTGGTGAATAGGGGCGCCACAGGCTCAGCCTCAACGTTCCATCCCGGGGAGCGCGGCTGGAAGGGCCCCAGTGCGCCATCTAGTGACCGTTGTTAACACTCCGCGTGTGCTGAAGGAGTAGTTGAAACCGCCGTGGCTGGATCTGATTAACCTGCTCCATTCCCTCACTGGGCCGTGCTGGGCATCTCGCTTAATCTCCCCGAAAGTTAGCTTCTTCGCTGATGAAGCAGCGCACCTACTTCAGAGACTATGAATAAGGTAACTGAGGTAAAACCCTAGTAAAGGGCAGATGCCCCATAAAATTTAGTTCCCCTCTTAATAAAATGAAAAAAAATGAATAAATTATTAAATTATTACAAACTGGCTCATTGTTGTCATAGAAGATTAAAGGCCCACACGGGTAGGTGAGTCTGGAGGGCGGGAAAAGAAGGACAATGGACTCGGGGCTGGTGGGGGTTGCAGGAGGAAAATTCCCTCCGCCCTCCTCAGTTGTTCCCCTGCTGGCTCAGTCATCAAATTAACATCAGGCAAATTAAGAGGAGAGAAAACAAATTTAATCAATGTCGTATGTGTGTTCCTGGAGCCCATGTAAATATGAAGACTCCAAGGACAGAAAGGTGAAGTGAGGCATAGATGCTGTCCTGAGCTAAGGAGGGGAACATGGAGGGAGGGCGCCGCACGTGAGAAAAAGCAAAACATATCTTGGGTGATTCAACATTTCCCTCTTTGTGATAGTTTATTCAGATGGAAAGGTTATAGGTTATGTCAGGTAAAAACCCTAATATCGGGTAAGACTGTCAATTTACATTCTTCGCATTAGGTATGAGAGTAGCAAAAGTTCCTCTTGAGCCTGCAAGACCTTAATTGATTTCAGCTTGAAATAACTCACATGCCAAAGTGGCCCATCCTGGGGAGGCCTATATTGAACCCCTTAAGGCAAGTTGGGGACTGTGGGTGAGGAGTCGGGAGGATATTCTTAACCCAGCCCACGATTTTGGAAAGTAACTTCTGCTTGTGTTGTCAGGACACAACGGAGTGTGGAGATCACAGGACACAGCCGAGCAGATGTGGACAGCAGCAGGTGTTCCAGGAAGGACTACAGGCCAGGTCAGTCAAGGAGGGCTCTCCCGAGGAGGAGATATTTGAGTGGTGGTAGGATCAGGAGAATGAGGAAGGGCGCTAAGAGATATTCAGATCATGGAGGAGAAGGGGAAACAAAGCATCGGGTCTGCAGGTTTTGTGAAGGAGACCAGCCAGAAAGATGGCAAAAGCAAAGGTTAGGCCAGGCCACCCTAGGACCAGAGCTCCCCTCTGGAGCATCCTCTGGATGGGGAGGAATCCGTGAAGACATTTAAACAGATAGTGACCTGGACAGATGCTGTGCACAGTAGTCTAACTTGGCATCTCTGTGGGATGGGGAGAATGAGTAGATTTGATCAAATGCACAAGAATCCCAGGCAATCCCGGAAACTGGTATTGGACAGGAGAAGCGAAGGAACACACTGCCCCCTTGGCACCAGCACTTTTCAGCAGGCTTTGCTGGGTGCGATACTTTCACACTCAGCTCAACCCCTGTGCAGGCTGCTGCTTCCAGGGCAGGCAGGCAGCTGCTCCTCCCTGCTGGTTGGGGAAGCAGCAGCTTCTCCTCTCCCTGAGCGACAAGGACACTTGATACAGGGCCAATCCCAGACCTGCTGAGCATCAGGATTACCTGGAAGATCTGGGCTTATGTGATAAAAACAAACTCCCCAATTCCAGCCCAGAACAGCTAAGACAGAATCTGAGGGGTTTGGCCTTCAGAACAGAAATGTTAATGACTCCCTGGGAGCTGGAGACAGGTATCCAGGTTTGGGATGACTGAGGAGCCTAGAAAGAAGAAGCAGGGATTTGGAGTCAGTTGCAAAGAGCAGATGAGGAGCCAGTTCCAGGTCCATCCCTTTAGAGCTGTGCTGCCTTGGGTCAGTCACTTTACCTCTGAGTCCATGTCCCTACTATTAAGTAGGCCTGAAAATTCTCCCCAAAGGATGTTGGGGGCTCCCAGCACAGCACCTGGAAACTAGTAGATAGAAGGAAGATGAAATTTGGGAGATGCCTGAGAGCCCAGTTGCCCTTTGTGATGCTTCACACACACAGCTCATGGGCTGGTAATTAAGTGTCCCCAAGAGGTAATTGGATATGACTTTGGGGGAAATGAGGGATGTCCCACAGCAAATCTAAGAAGCAAAGGTTGAGAGTTGGCCTGGAACTTACCTGGCCTATGACACCATTCCAACTGGAAAGCCCCTGGGAGAAACTGTGGGGCAGAGAGGGCTTATCCCTATGGCCCTGAGTCCATGTCCCTACTATTAAGTAGGCCTCACATCCCTTCAAGGACTCACCTTTGCTCTCTCCAGCTTCCACACCCTCACCTCATTCTTCCCGACACCCTCACCTCGTTCTTCCCCTTTCAAATCAAGCAAGCCAGGCCTAGTTCCCAGGAGAACTACTCACATTCAGCAGCCTCTGAGCTCCTGGGACTCCAAGGTCTATGGGTAGATGTGGGGTGATCATTTAAGGTGGCCTGATCAGGGCCTAGAGGCAGATGAGATGCAGTGAGGATGCGGGAATGACAGGATTTGACCACTGGTTGGATTTAAGGAGATATGAGGGAACAGAAGGTGAATCCCTGGTTTCTGATCTAAACAGGGATGAGCCAAGAGGTACGACAGGACGCACAGGAGGAGCCCAGGTTCAGGGTACAGGAAGGCCACCATGGGCGGAAGGAGGAGAGAGGTATAGGATTCATCTCAGCTCCCAAACTCAATAGATTCAAAAGGGCTGAAACACACAGTTGTATTCCATTGTGTGTATGTATTTTCTCTCCTGAAAGAATCCAGGTGGGCCCCTTTGCTAGGTGGTAAGGCTCTCCCAATTAACCAGCAGTCAGACTTCCCCCATCTTATTGCTCTACCATCCATGACTACCATTGTTCAAATCACCTCAGGATCCACGGAGGCAGTCGGACTGAGCATTATGTCTCCTCCCAGCAGCAGGATGTGAGCCTCGGGAATGTGTGGACACACTGAGGGAGATGTGGGGAGGCAGTTAAGCTGAATCTGGGTCACCCATGGGCACTTGAGGGGGTGCTGGCAGGATGCTGAATGAGCCCCCCTAGAAGTGGGGGCAAAATCCTCTGCTGGGAGTGTGAGGGGTGATATAAGGCTGGAGCCTGGAGAGGTTTTCAGGGAGCTCTTGTGGCCCGCCATGGAGAGAACTCCTGGCAGCACTGAGGGCCCAGCTAGCCTGCAGCCTCTGAGGCCACCTGCTGCCACTGGAGACAGAGAGTCTCCCCCACTCAGTGCAAAAGAGGAGATCATTGGGTTCTCCTGGAACTGGAGAGTTTGGACATTGAGTAAGATGACTGGACCATGGGGCAAGGAGGTTGAAGCTCCAGAAGAGGGTGGAAAGCCTGGTGTCCCATCAAATGGAAAGAGCAGTAACACCCAGAGGGGCTGACAGGGAGAAACCCAAGTCCTCCCAAAAGCTTTCTGGTCTCACTGAGGGCTGGGGCAGATGCCATAGGGAGGCGAGGGGCTGTGTTTAGAAAATGGAACATGTGGATTTAAGATGCTGACCATGAAGAGGGTCTCTGACCTGTGAGGGGAGGTCATGGTATGGCTGTGGGAATGAGAGGTTCAGGCAGAAGACAGGTGAGGGTCCCAGGAGACATGACTGCTGAGGGCCGGAGGGTCTGGGATGTGGGATGGGTCAGCCCCTGCAGGCACCAGAGTCCTGGGCTTGTGACGGCACTTGGAATGAGGAGGAAGGTGGGGGAGAGAGAGGAGCAAGGGGGCCTAGGACAAGGCAGCCCTGAGCAAGGATGGCAGGGTAGAATGGCAGAACCCCCAAAGGAGGGCTTCACACCAGGTGGGTTGAGAGTGGCATGAGGACTAAGGAGGTTTGCAACATTTGCAAGGGAGCAGTGTCCTGGGGGCTGGGTGGGGAAGGTGGGTGGTGAAGGAGGCCCCAGGACTCAGGACTGCTGGGACTGCCTGATTATGGTGTTGCTCCCTCGAGACAGACATAGCGAATGTCCCTGGTGAACTCTGAAGGGACTTGGCTGTAGTTTTCCCAGGAGGTCACTCCCAGAGGATTAGATACAGGGTGGGCAAACAGTCTATAAGTCAACTCTGGCCAACATGTGATCTTGTAAAGTCCTCTTGGCACACACACCACATCCATTCATTTACTTGTGGTCTATGACTGTGTTCATACTACCAGGGCAGAGCTGCATAATTAATGTTGAGATGGTTTAGCCAGGAAGCCTAAAATATTTACTATCTGGTTCCTTAAGAATTTATCTCATTAGAGCTTATATGAGAGGTTGGTACACACAATTGCTCTCCCTGACTTCCAGTAATACCCTGTTCTGGACTAACCACATTTTAATTTTTTTTCCTATTTTCATTTTTTTTTTTTTTGATGTTGAGAAAGTGTGACTTGCAAAAAATTACCAAAAAATGCACTAATTTCCACTGTATGGTCAATGAATTTTTACACATGAATATATTCATGTTGTTACCACCCAGATTCTCCCAAAGTATGTATCCCCAGTATATATCCCCAGCTTCTAGACAGTTCTTTCTCATCCAGTATCCCCTGATCCCAGGTCACTGCTACTGTGATGTTTGTCACTGTTAGTTTTGCCTGTTCTTGAACTTCAGATGAATGCAGTGATAACTACCTTTTGTGTCTGACTTTTTTCGTTCACTGTATGTCTGTGAGGTTCATCCATGTTTCTGCACCTTAGATGACACCTTATTAGTCTGCCTTGCTGGTGTTACTCCATTGCATGGATAGTCACCAATATATCCATTTCTCTACGACATTGAGGTTGCTTTCATTTGGGACCTATACTATGGAGAAGGTTGTGACAAACATTCTGTGTCTTTAGCCAGAGGTGGGCGCTCACTTCTCATGCGTATATGCCTAGCAGTAGAATTTCTGGTTTCTGGTTCCTCAAGTAGTTTTCCAAAATTGAAGCAGTTTAGGACAGCAAGTCCTTGAACAAGTTCATTTTATTATAACTTTTGTTGGGAAAAGTTCAGTCCCAGCCTGGGCCACTGTGTGTGGTGTTGGCACATTCTCCCCGCGTCTGTGTGGGTTTTCTCCCAGCATTCCCGTATCTTCCCACATCCCAAAGATGTGCATGCTGGGTTAACTGGCATATCTCAATATCCCCCAATCTCAGGTCACTTCTACTATAATCTCTGTCACAACTGGATATCACTAATGCATACTATTCACACCAGTGGGATCCTGATCTAGAGCTAGGTAGGTTCTCAATGTGTCCATATACTAAGAAGGTGAAAATTTAATCATCCATCTGCTTAAGAAGTATGGCTCCTGATTCCTTAGAGCATATCTTAAAATAATTTCCCAAGCCATGGCTGAGGTCCCTTCTGGAAGCAGGACAGTTCAGTTCCCTCTCTTTGGACAATAACAGTTTTCTCTCTGAACTGCAGGTATTCTCTGCTGCCCACCTTCTCTCTTCTGCACGCTTCTTGTGATGGGTTCATGTCTCTCTGTGAATTAGCTGTTGAATTAGCTGTTGTCTCTCTGTGCTACTCTGGTCAGTCCAAGAGAGACCCCTTGTGAATTTCTTTCATAAGATCTTATAGTTCTGGGGCCTTGTTATTGTACTTACCATAGAGTTCAGTTTAGGATAGATTGAGTTTTTCTCCTCTTTGGGATATGTGAGTCCAGCAGGAAAGTACATACACAGGTCAAGCACTTAGGAAATCTAGTTGGACTATATTTGTTGGATTTGTAATTGTTAAAGAAATGGATGAGATCACTCAAGGTACATAGCGGAGGGCTGAGAGCAACCTGGAGAAGCACATGAAAATGTTAGGGTACAGGGGTAGAGGAGCAGGACCTAGAAAGAACCATGTACTTTTTGAAAATAAGAACATATTTATCAATCCTACAAGTAGCATGTCATCAACACATATGACTATTTGTTTCAGAAGGCTTTGCACTATTAATATCAGTACCTAGAGAACATTCCCCATGAATTAGGCATCAGAGGATTTTAGATCAGATTCTGAAATCTGGTTGCTTACCCATCCATGTCAAACAGTGCTTTAGGAGACTCTTGAATTCTGCTTCCCCAAGAATGGAGAGCAAATTTTACCTGGACATTCCTGAGCAAGACTCAATTGTGTGATTGTATAAATAAGAGTTTGAATGGTGATGGAGATAACACTGTAGGGAACACTGTTCTTTGTGTGAAGAATACAGATTAGACTTACATGGACAGAGGTTATTTCTGCCTCATTTCCAGTTTCTATTACACTATTTAGCTCTGTTTAGTGCTCAATAGGTATTTTTTGGGTGAATGGGTCGGTGAATAAATAAATGGATGGATGGATGAGTGTATGAACAGAAAAAAGGATAAATGCCTGGACAGACATTATGTGTACATGTGTAGATGGCTGAGGAATGGATGGACAGATGATTAGGTGGGTAGTAGAAGGATGGTTGCATGAATGGGTGGGTTGAGTGAATGAATGGATGGATGAAGGGATGGACAGAGCAGGGTGAGATTTCAGTCATCTGTTTTCCATTTCCCCATGGTTCAAACCAGTAAGACCCACTAAAATAACATACTAATCTCTTGAACATCAGGGACAATAATACAGATTTCTCTTTTGAACCTGAGGTTTATATCAATTTAACAAAAATGATGTGCAGTGGACTCAAACTTTACCAAAAAGAAAGATGGAGGGATTAATAATGCATGTGAATATATAAAATCTAATATTTATTAGCCTCTAAAGGAACACAATAAAAAGGGTACCCCTCAAAAAAAAAAACAAACCCTGTATCTCAATGGTATTTGTAACATTTTAGATTAGTAATAGCGAGCCCTATGTAATTATTATAAGGGTCTTCTATCTCTGAAATTTCAAAAATATACTTGTAAATTTTTAAAAAGGATTCCTGTACACCCACTTGTCTTTGCTGTAAATAATGTGCCTCTGAGAAGTATTTTTTTTTCATCTGCTTCATTCTCCATCAAATATTCAAAGCTTTCTGATATTATGATCAGGATCCCCAAGTCACAACTGGAGTGACTCACCATCTGCTCAGCTCCATTTCAATGGCTGTGGAGTGTGGAAAAAATACCCAGAAGCCCAACCACACAGCCAGCATTTTGAACAAGAGGGGTGCAAAGTTAGGGAGGACTATACCTGTTCTGTCTACTCCTTAGTGTTTCCAGGAGAATAAATGAGAGGCTCTTTGTCACTTTCCAGGCCTTTTCTAGCTTCTGTATAATTCATGTTGTGGGATTAGGAAATGATTATCTTTCAGGGAGACTCTTGAAGGCAGGTCATATCATGTCACTCATCTGTCAGGAGCTCTGGCACCTCATCTCACATGGCAAATATAAGCAGAGTCCTCCCCGAGGCCTGCAGGGGCAGGGATGATCTGGCTCCACTAACTCTCTGAGCTCATCTTTTACAATGCTCCCTTCACTCACTGGATTCAATTTGCCAAACTCAGTCCTACCCAGCGTCTTTGGACTATTATTCCTTCTACTTGGAATGCTCTTCCCTCTGATATTCCCACTTCTTCAGTTCTCTGCTCAAATCCTTCCTCCTCATGAAGAAGCTTCCTCACCAACCCTCTTTCAAACACCATCCATCTTTTGCCCTGTTTTCCGTGTCTTAATTTCTTTTCCTTTGTACAATAACATAATAATTTATTTATTGCCTGTCTCCTCAACTAGAAAGGAATGTTCATAAAGGCAGGGGATTATCTGTCTTCTTCACTGGTGTGTCCATGACACTGACACCATCAATAGGCATTTGTGTTAATTAAAAGTTGCTGTGTCAAAAATCATCACAAAGGAAGTGACTTAAAACAACACACATTGATATCTCAGAACTTATGTGGGTCAAGAATCTAGTCATGGCTTAGCTAAGTTCTCTGAGTTGCAATCAAGAATTTCTCATGAGGGCCTCCCCCGTGGCGCAACGGTTGAGCGCTGGGTTGCAAAGCTGCCCGAAGCCTCCGCAGCGTCGGTTCGATCCCCGGCTGCTCTCCAGCCACCGGAGGAGGGTCCCGCATGGCACGCAGACCTCTACTGCCGCCCGCTGCTCCCCTCAGCAGTGTATTTCGTCAGTCTGTCTGTTCTGCTCCCTGCTCTGTCTCTGGTGAATTCTCTCACCCTCCTGCGCTTCTGACTTGTACTTGTATAAATAAAGCTTTAAAAAAAAAATTGAGGACCAGCAGATCGTTCCCCTGCTTGGTTCTCAGTTAGAAAAAAAAAAAAAAAAAAGAATTTCTCATGAGATTTGTTGACCCAGGTTGCAGTCTCATCTGAAGGTATGATGGGAGACGAAGCTATTTCGGCACTCATGTCGTTGTTGGCAGATTCAGCTCCTTGTAGATTGTTAGTCTGGGTGTCTCAGTGCCTTCCTGGCTGTTGACCTAGCTGAGGGGGTCTGCCCTCAGCTGCCCTCCACTGGGTAGCTCACAGTATGGTCTCTTGCTTTATCAGAGAGGCAGAGAATTGCTAGTAAGATAGAAGTTACATTTCAATGTAACATAATCACAGACATTAACATCCCATAACCTTTATCATATTCAGTTGGTCAAGAGCAAGTCACACGTACTGCTCACATTTAAGAGGAGGGGACAACACAGGGTGTGGGTACTGGGAGGAGGTGAACACTGGGGATCATTTTAAAGTCTATCCCCTACAGCTGTCAATAAACACAGAATATTATTAAATATAAAATGAAAAAGGGGGCCTTGCCGGTGGCACAGAGGGTTGAGCACAGTGCTATGAAGCTGTCACAGCCTCCGCAGTGCCGATTTGATTCCCGGCCGGCCAGGGAGAATCCCACATGGTGAGGCAGACCCCTTCTGTCTCACCCGCTGCTCCCTTCAGCCATGCTTTTGGTCTGTCTGCCTGTTCTGCTTCCCGCTTTATCTCTGGTGAATACTCTCACTCTCCTGCGACTCTGGCCTGTACCCCAGCTCTTGTATAAATAAAAAAAAAAACTTTTTAAACAATTTTTAATTTTTTAATTTTTATTTTTATATTCCCCATACAATTGCACTCCCCCTAATTTTGACCTCAATCCCTCCTTTCCCCACCCCCCTCACCATAGTTGTCTCTGGTTTATAGTTGTTTGTTGATTTTGATTTTTTCTTTATTATAGTTATTCTTTTTCCTGGTCCCTTATTTAGGTTCTCTAGATTCCTGCTATGAGTGAGACCATCCCATATTTTTCTTTTTCTTTCTGGCTTATTTCACTGAGCATGATCCCTTCCAGCTCCATCCATGTTGCTGCAAATTGCATGAGTTTATCTTTTTTGATTGCTGGGTAATATTCCATTGTGTATATGTACCACATCTTCTTGATCCAGTCATCTATTTTTGGGCATTTGGATTGTTTCCATAGCTTACCTATTGTAAATAGTGCTGCTATAAACATAGGGGTGCAGGTGCCCTTTGGAATTAATGTTTCTGTGTCCTTTGGGTAAATACCTAGGAGTAGAATAGCTGGATCATATGGTAGCTCTATCTTTAGGTAGGTAGGTTGAGGAATTTCCACACAGCTTTCCATAGTGGTTGGACTAGTTTGCACTCCCACCAGCAGTGCAGGAGAGTTCCTTTTTCTCCACATCCTTGCCAACATTTGTTGTTGCTAGTTTTTTTAATATGTGCCATTCTCACTGGTGTAAGATGGTATCTCATAGTAGTTTTGATTTGCATTTCCCTGATTACAAGTGATGTTGTACATTTTTTCATATGCCTGTTGGCCATTTGCATTTCCTCTTTGGAGAAGTTTCGTTTTAGCTCTTCTGCCCATTTTTTTAAAAAAGATTTATTTATTTATTTATACAAGCACTGGGTACAGTCAGAAGCACAGGAGGGTAAGAGAATTCACCAGAGTCAGAGGGGAGAGCAGACCAGGCAGACTGACGAAGTACACCACTGAGGGGAGCAGCGGGTGGCAGGAGAGGTCTGCGTGCCATGTGGGACCCTCACCCAGGGGCCAGGGATCGAACTGGTGCTGCAGAGGCTGCGGGCAGCTTCGCAATCCAGCGCTCAACCACTGCACCACCGAGGAGGCCCTCTTCTGCCCATATTTTGACTGGATTCTTTTCTTTGTTTTTGTTGAGTCTCATCAGCTCTTTGTAGATTTTTGTCATCAGTCCTTTATCATTAGTGTTGTGTGCAAAAATTTTCTCCCAGTCGGTGGGGTTTCTCTTTGTTTTGGTTATTGTCTCTTTTGCTGTGTAGAAGCTCTTCAATTTGATGTAGTCCCAGCTGTTTATCTTTGCCTTCACTATCACTGCTTTGGGTGATGTATCTGTAAAGATGTCTTTGAGGTGCATGTCATGTAGTGTTTTGCCTATATTTCCTTCTTTATATTTTATGGTTTCAGGTCTTACATTTAGTTCTTTAATCCGTTTTGAGTTGGTTTTTGTGCATGGTGTGAGGTAGAGTCAAGTTTCATTCTTTTGCATGTAGTGACCCAGTTTTCCCAGCACCATTTATTGAACAAACTTTCTTTGCTCCAGTGCATATTCTTTGCTCCTTTGTCAAAGATTAGTTGACCATAAATCTGTGGGTTTATTTCTGGGTTTTCTATTTGGTTCCATTGGTCTGTGTGTCTGTTCTTGTTCCAATACCATGCAGTTTTGATTATTATGGCTTTATAGTATAGTTTGAAATCTGGGAGAGTGATGCCTCTATTCCCGTCTGTTTTTTTCATGAGGGTTTTGGCTATTCGGGGTTTTTGGTGGCTCCATATGAATTTCACCAATATTTTTTCTATTTCTTTGAAGAATGACATTGAAATTTTTATTGGAATAGCATTGAATCTATAGATTGCTTTTTGTAGGATGGCCATTTTGATAATGTTAATTCTTCCGATCCATGAGCAGGGGATGTCTTTCCATTTCTTTGTTTCTTCTTATATTTCTTTTAACAGTGTTTTATAGTTTTCTTTGTATAGGTCCTTTACTTCTTTTGTTAGGTTTATTCCTAAGTATTTGATTTTTTTTGATTCAATAATAAAAAGAATGGTTTTCTTGATTTCTTCTTCTTCAGATTTATTGTTTGTGTATAGGAAGGCTACTGATTTTTGTGTGTTGATTTTATATCCTGCTACTTTACTAAACTGATTGATGAGTGTAATTAGTTTTTCTGTGGGTTCTCTATGTATATTATCATATCATCCATGAATAATGATAGTTTGATTTCTTCCTTGCCTATTTGTATTCCTCGTATGTCTTTCTCTTGTCTTATTGCTCTGGCTAGGACTTCCAGTATTATGTTGGTGTGTTGAAAAGCAGTGGTGAGAGTGGACATCCTTGTCTTGTTCCAGATCTTAATGGGAATGCTTTTAGCTTTTCACCATTGAGAATGATATTGGCTGTGGGCTTGTCATATATGGCCTTTATGATGTTGAGATATGTTCCTTGTATCCCGAGAATTTCAAGGGCCTTTATCATAAATGGGTGTTGTAATTTGTCAAATGCTTTGTTAGCATCTAGGATATTATCATGTGGTTTTTATATTTTCAAAAAATAATCTTTTAAAAAATATAAATAAATAAAATAAAATAAAAAAGTGACACTGGGATAGAAGGGTGAGATTCAAGATTCTTTCAGTTCATCTTTTTTTACAATGTAGCACTTCCTTGAAATTTATCTGTTATTTCCCCAACTTTCCTCTGATGCTCCGAGTAGCCTGGCCTGCTTGCCCATGTTAGGCTTTGAGGATTCACCCCACACATACAACCTGGACCCTTTAAGAATCTACAACCTAAAGATCACCACTCACAGTCATTATTCTTTTTTTTTTTTTTAAAGATTTATTTATTTATTTATACAAGCACTGGGTACAGTCAGAAGCATGGGAGGGTAAGAGAAATCACCAGGGCCAGAACGGGGAGCAGAACAGGCAGAAGGACAAACTACACTGCTGAGGGGAGCAGTGGGCGGCAGGAGAGGTCTGCGTGCCATGTGGGGCCCTAGCCCAGTGGCTGGAGATCAAACCGGTGCTGCAGCTGCAGAGGCTGCGGGCAGCTTTGCAACCCAGTGCTCAACTGCTGTGCCACTGGGGAGGACCCACAGACATTATTCTTTATTCACTAAGGTCTCTGGAATTTTTGAGTTGTATCCTGTTTATTCCTTGCTGGAAATTGTGTTTTTCTTGAATGGGCACTTTGCATTTATGAGGTCTTACCACTAACTACTTAATAATGCATCTAATAAATAAAAAAAATTAAAGAAACATATTGACCAGTAGGGTAGATCTTATTAATATGATTCAATTTTAAAAGGGCCATTACTTCAGAGTCTTGATGTCTGGACTACTGATAGAGATGAATTTTTTTGAGTCACCATGATAGCAGAAAGACACCCCCACATATATCTGCATAGATGACAGCTTGGTCCATGGAGGGGACTAGGACACTTCCAGCTCATTGGGAATGTTTTCTGCCTCCTTTGGCAAAAGCCCTGGCCTGTTGTTCAGAGTGAGCAGGAGTCTCAAATCCATCAATATTCCCTGATGAAGCTGTCACCATCCATTAACTTGATCATCAGACATTTATCGATTGCCAGTCATGTGCAAGGCTTTCTGAGAAGCCTGACAAGTCACAGTCACTGGAAGCTGCAGGAGCCACATGAGGTCGATTTCTCAGCAGTGCAGACTCTGCTCAGGACCTGCTCAAAGGGGAGGTGAGGAATCATGGCATCATGATATGCAGGCCGCACAAATGTGATCTGTGAAGGAGCTCTTGATCTGTGGGCTACATTGCATTGATGGGAGGTGCGAGTTGCAGGTTGACTTACTCTGGGCTTCAATTTTATACAACTACCAAATTGCTGGGTTTCCTTGGGCATGTTACTGAGCATCTTCAGCCATTACTTTTAGCCCTTACATGGAATGGGATGGAGTTTTTTTCTGCTGAACTCCCTCTGATCACATTGTGATCTGCTGCTTGCTTGACTTTCCAGACTGAATGGCCTTGGGAGCTGCTCAGGCGGTGGTTAGGATATGTATCTGATTCACTGTTTTCTTCAAGGTACTCACTGCAGCACTGGGGAAGTGTCCCAGGCAATCACCAAATGAATGAATGTGGAATGGAGGCTTCTTGCAGCCACTCTACTCTTTGTCCCCTGCATATTGCCATGATGTCGGCCTCTCACTCATCCAAAAGGACCTGGGCCACCCCACATATGGTTCCCCAGGACAGCAGGGAGCACCCCAGTTGTCCCATGTCTGTTTCTCATCCCACCCTCATCCAACCTATGAATCAATGCACCTTATCTCCTTTGGGCCATTTTGTCACACAAGGAGGGGTAAAGGGGTGCTTTGGGTATTGAAGGAGAAGCTAGATTAAACATTGTTTTAGTTTCTTGGGTAGGAAGGATCTTTTGAGCCCTGGGTGAACAGATATCTGACCTTGGATTTCCACAGGGTTGGAAATAGTTGGTATTCCTACCAGCCAGAGAGGAAATATTATAATACATGGAGGATCAAGTCAAGCATCAAGAGGGTATTATCTTGAGTCTTGCTTTAGACTCAGCACTGCTTGAGTCCCACATAACAAAACCTAAAAGGAAAGATATGCAAAGATCAAATAATTTCTAATACCTTTTGTGTCTTGAAACAAAGTTCAAAAATATTTCTTTGAATATTTTAAAATACCCACCAAGATGTAATTTTACTGTCTTGCATTCCATTAAAAATTAGTAGACATGTAAAAAAGAAGGAAACTATGTCCCATGATGAGGAAGAAAAAATCCAAAAGTCAAAAATAGACTCAGAAATTATACAACTATTAGGATATATAGGCAAAAGTGTAAAATAGAATCATAACCATTATATATGATCAATAAAGGAAAATATGAGCATGTTAAATAGAAACATATAAGATGATTAAAAAAAACAATTAAGCTTCTAAAGGTAAAAAATAAAATGTCCAAGATGAAAAATAAAATGAATGGTATTAATAGATTAGACACTGCAGACAAAAGATTGGTGGCTTGACTATATAGCACTACAGTAACTATCCATAGTGAAACAGAACAAAAAAAAGAAAAGAAAAGAAAAGAAAATGCAGAAAATGAACATAGATCAGTGAGCTGTGATACAATTTCAAGCAGCTTAATAATATGTGTGAAACTGGAGTCTCTGAATAACAGAAAGATATATTCCTGGGAATATTGGCTGAAAATTTCCCAAATTTATTGAAAACTGAAATCATAGATGTAAGCAGATCAGTAAGACCAAAGCAGAAGGAACATAAGGAAAACTACATCAAGGCAAATCATAATCTAATTACTTAAAATGGTGATACAGAAAAAAATTATGACAGCAAACAGAGGGGGAAAAAAGACATATTACATAAAAGGGAGAAAAATAAGAATGACAATAGACTCTTGTTAGAAACAATGCAAAACAGGTTATAACCTAAGATTCTATATCCAGTAAAAATAGTCAAAAACACGGGGGAAGTCAAACATTTAGAAGCTAAAATAATTTATCACCATGAGTCATACAATAAAAAAATAGTAAGGAAAATCCTTCAGGCAAAAGGAAAATGATACTAGTTAGAAATATGGCTTTACATAAAGAAATGAGCATCAGAAATGGTCAATTAAATAAGAATAAGATGATATTTTTGCCATATTTTTAAAATCGCCTTGAAAGATGGTTGATGTTTTAAGGCAAAAGTAGCAACAATGTATTATGGCATTTGTAATAAATGTAGACACAAAATATATGAAAACAATATCACAAAGGGCAGGAGGGAAAGATGGCAGTAACAATGTTTTAGGTTTCTTATACATCAAGTGGTAAAATAAAACTAGCAGGACATAAGTTAAAAATGTATACTTTAATCCTAATACAGTCATTGGAAAAAAAACAGACATAATAAGCAAACAAAGGAGAAAAAAATGAATCAGAAACAAATGCTCAATTGAAAAAGAAGCAAAAACAAACAAACAAAAAACCCTGAATGGGACAAGTGGAAAACAAACAGTAAAATGATAGTATTTATTTATTTATATTTTTAATGAGGTACAGGCCAGAGGTATGGGGGGTGAGAAGATTCACCAGAGACAGAATGGGGAACAGAAGAGGCAGATTGAAGTACACTGCTGAGGGGAGCAGCGGGTGAGTCAGGAGAGGTCTACTATGCCATGTGGGTAGCTTCCTGGCCGGCCTGGCATCGAACTCGTGCTGTGATGGCTATGGATAGCTTCATAGGTTGCGTCTTAACGCCTTGTGCCACCAGGGAGGCCCAAAATGATAGCATTTAAACCCAAACAAGTTAGTAATATCATCACAAAGAAGTTAAACACCTCAGATAAAAGGCAGAGATTGAATAAGAGAGCAATGAACAACTTTATGGTGTTTGCCATATATAAAGTCACAAAGAGATTACAAGAAAAAGGATGGGAAAGGTTGTACATACTAACACTAATCAAAGAAAGCTGGAGTGAAATCAGACAAAGTAGATTTCAAGTCAAAAATATGAAAAGGGATAAAGAAGGTCACTTTATAATGATAAAGGGACAATTCATCAAGCATACATAGCAACCCAAAATGTTTGTGTACCTAATAACAGACCTTTAAAAAAAAAGGAAGCAAAAATGAATAGAACTGAAAGGAGAAAAAGGCAAATACATAATTATAGCAGGACATATCAACCCCTCACTCAACAATCAATAGAACAAATAGAAAGAAAATCAATGAGGATCTGGAAGAGTTGAAAAACATTATCAATCAGCTAGACTAAATTCACATTTATATGGCACTCCACCCAACAGCAAAACAGATATTATTTTCCAGGGTGCACAGAACATTATCAAGTTAGACTATATTAAGGACCATAAAGTAAGTTTCCATAAATTTAGAAGAAATCAAATCACACAATGTTCTCTGACCACAATGGAATTAAACTAGAAATCAATAACAGAAATATAACTGGAACATTCCCATATATTCAGAAAACAAAACACTCTATTAAATTACCCATGACTCAAAGAAGAAATCAAAACAGAAATTAGAAGCATTTTGAACTGAATGTAAAAGAAAAGAACATATCAGAATTTGGGGGATGCAGTTAAAGCAATGATTAAATAGGAAATTTATAGCACTAAATGCCTATAAGGAAGGTCTGAAATTAAAGACCTAAAATTCTACCTTAAGGAATTGGGTGGGAGGAGCAAAGTGAACAGAATAAAGTAAATTATAATAGTTAATGGCAAAGATGAATAAATAGTAAACAGAAAAATGAGAGAAATGCAATGAAACCCAAGCTAATTCTTGAAATACTTGATAAAATGGAAAAATCTCTACAAGAGAAGCAGATAAAAGAGAGAAGATATGAATTACCAACATTAGAAATGAAAAAAGAGGAATCATTTAAATCCTATAAACATTAAAAATATAAGTGGATTGTGATGGACAACTTTATGCTAATATGTTTGACAACTTAAAATGAAATTGGCAAATGGATTTAAAGACACAAATTATTTAAGGTCATTGTAGAAGAAAAAAGATATTCTGGATAGCTTTATATCCACTTAAGAAATCAAATTGTAAAGAAAAATTGCCATAAAAAACCTCCAGGTCTAGATGACATTAGTGATGACATCTGCCAAATATTTAAGGAAGAAATAACATTGATTCTACACAAAATTTTCCAGAAACTAAAATAGTTTGCAGAAACTGAAATAGGAATGAACACTTTCCAACTATATTCTGTGATACCCAAACCAAATAATTACAAGAAAACTGCAGATCAAATACCACTCATGAATATAAACGCAAATATTTTTAATAGAAGCTTAGTGAAACAAAGTCATCAATATAGTAAAAGGAAAATGTATCATGACCAAGGGAAGTTTATCCTAGGAAATGAAAATAGGTTTGCCATTTGAAAAATCAGTATAATTCACCATGTTAACAGGTAAAAGAGAAATATGTATCATTGTCTCAACAGATGGATATAAAACTGACAGAATCCAACATTCATTATTGATAAAAATTCTCAGTGAATTAGAAAGGGAGGGATATTTCCTCAACCTGATAAAAGGGATCTATGAAAAGCCCACAGCTACTCAAAGACCCTCTAAGATCAGAAACAAGATAAGCATGTCCACTCCCCACTCTTGTTTAGCTTTTTAGTAGAAGTTTAAGTTAGTGCTGTAAGAACAGAAAAAAAGAAATAAATGGCACTCAGATTGGAAAGAAATAAGTAAATGTATCTTTATTCACATATAACATAATCCTCTCTGTAAAAAATCTTGAGATCTACTAAAAAGCTACCAGAATTATGAGTTTAGTAAGGGTGCAGGATACAAGGGATGCAAGACATGAAAATTGGTTGTATGTATATATACTACCAATGAACAACTGGAAATAGAAATTTGAAAATACCACCATTCATAAGAGTATCAAACAACGGAATCCTTCAGGGGAAATTCAACAAGAAAAATGCATCATACTTATACAATGAGAACTGTAAAATACTACCAGGAGAAATTAAAGACCTGAATGAATAGAAATACATGGTGTACATGTTTCAGAAGACTCAATATTGTTGAGATCTCTAAGCTCCACAAAGTGATCATTAGATTTGATGCATTTCCAATCATCTTCCCAACAAGGTTTTTTTTTCTTTTTGTAGAAATTCTACAATTTATATGGAAATGCAAAAGACTTAAAATAATTTTTAAATTAAAAAAAAATTGGAGGACTTGTCCTTTCTCATGTATCTACTGGAATCAAAACAGTGTGGCATTTTCATAAATACAGACATATAGACCAATAGAACAGAGTTCACAAATGCACTAACAAATATAAGCCAATTTTTTTTTTTTTTTACAAAGGTGTCCAGATCAAGCAATGAGGAAAGGATAATGTTAACACTTGGTGAAAGAACAATTGGGAATCTCATGCAACAACTTGAACCTCCACCTTTATCTCACACTCAAAATTAACTTGAAATGGGTTTTAGACCTAAATGTAGGAGCTAAATCTTCTCGAAAAAGTTAGGAGAAAATTTACTTGCATTGGGTTTGGCAAAGATTTCTTTAAAAGAACATCAAAGTCAACAAATTGAACTTCATCAAAATTAAAAATTTTTACTCTTCAAAAACCATTATTACAAAGATGAAAATGCAAACCACAGCTGGGTTGAAAATATTTGTTTAACAAAGATATTGGGACTATGATATGTAAAAACCATTCACAACTCAATGATGATAATGACATACAACACAATTAGTTAAAAAAATGTGAACACACACTTCACAAAGGAAGATATACAGATGGCAAATCAGCACATGAAGAGATACTCAGCATCAGTAAACACTGGTGAGATGCAAATTAAGAACTGCAGTGAGACCCCACTACAATGTGGGATTCATACCCCAAAGGGTCAGATAGGCTTTTCCCACTGTGGGCAGAGTAAGCCGTTTTCCAGTTAAGTTCTCAGTGGTATGGGGAACTAAGGTCAATTGAGGTCCTGCAGGCCTCAGGAGAAACTGTTACATTACTTAAAGAAGGCAGATTGTGGGGCCTCCCTGGTGGAACAAGGGGTTCAAACACAACCTATGAAGCTGTCTGAGCAACCTGCATGGCACAGCTGACTTCTCCTGACATGCCCGCTGCTCCCCTCAGCAGTGTACTTTGGTCAATCTGCCTGTTCTGTTCCCCACTCTGTCTCTGGTGAATCCTCTCACCCTCCCACACCTCTGGCCTGTACCCCGGTTCTTGTATAAATAAATACATAAATCTTGTTTTTTTTAAAAAAAGGCAGATTATGTAGATTTAGGGATATTTCCAGAAATTAGATTTGTATGGAGAAACCTTCGTAACGATAAGGCATACATCTAGAGGGAAGGCTTTGTCATGTGAACTCTCCCCCTCTTCTCTCCTTGTCACCTCAGGCCCCTTATCTTGGGATTTATACCCCTTTATTCTCTGGGTGACATTGGGAACTGCATAATCATTATAACTCTCTCATGCATGTTTTAAATTGTTTTTCCTTTGCTAACTGTCTGATGCTGTTTTGATGACCCATCCAGTCCAAGAACCCAGGGGGTGGGTTGTGGAATTTTCTCCTGTGCCCTGAAAACACCCATCAGAATGTCTCAAATTAAAGGTAATGATAAATTAAATTATGGCAATTTCTTAAAATGTTGACCATATGCCTACCATGTGATTCAGCCCTGCCATTCCTATACCTAAAAGCATATGGCTGTTTTTACTGTGTACTAATATTTGTATACAAGTGTTCACAGCAGCTTTATTTGTAGAAAACTGAGAACATCCATCAACAGGTAAACTGATAAATTTTGGTACATCCTTACAAAGGTTAAGTATTCAGCAATGAAAAGGAACAACCTATTGATACATAAATTGACATGGATGAATCTCAAAATAGTTATGCTATATAAGTGAAAAAAGCCAGTAAAGAAACACACATGAGGTGTGATTTCAGTTATATAAAAGTCTAGCAAATGCAAACTACTCTATAGTGATAGAAAGCTAATCTGTGGTTTAAACTCTTGTGGTAAGAACCAAAGTGGGAAATTGGAGGAATATTTTAAAGAGGGTATAATTAACAAGAGTTCAGAAAGGACTATATATGGGTGGGGGGTAAGGGAGAGAGGGGGGTCTCCCATTGTTAGCGGGCAGACTGAGGGGCAAACTGGGACCCCCCCCCAAACCTTCCTACTCTAAATGGGTTTTGCCATCTGTCACATAAAGACAAAACATACTCTTAGTGTGTAGTAACTTCAATGGAAAAGAACTTTAATACAATTAGTGTGCAATAAAGAGAATGAATAAATTAAAATAGTTTCCCCATGAAACACCCAAAGTTACCCATCCCCTCTTGGGTAAATGCGCAGCCAAATAGGTTGGCTCAAAGCAGGGCCACTGAGACCCCAAAGCCTGCCACTCATCTAAGGCACCTTTTGGTGGAGAACCACAGGAAAGGGGCAGAAGGAGCCAGGAAAGTCTGGAAGGAAAACAGCAAAGTCAAAATACAATTCAAGATAAAGTCTGCATTGTTAGCCTCCCCATGGGTTTCTCACCCACATCTCCTGCCATGCCCCCCAAGTCCCTGGTGCAAGTCCAAGAAGAATAGCTTTTTCTTCACATGTCTCTTTTCCACGTCCCTCCTCCAAGTCTTCTTCTAGTATTCTTTCTCTTCCTAAATCCTTCTCCCAGTCTTTTCTAGCTTCTCCTCACCACTCAGCTCCACCCTTCCTTGAGCAGGGCTGGGGACCTGGAACAACCCCCATCTCCCATCCTTGCTGGGTCTGTGGGGATTACACCAAGTCTCAGGTTTGCAGACTAGGAAAAGAGGCTGAAGAGCTAGCCCCTAAGATGGGGAAGACCACCTCAGTTGGTGTTCGGTATTGGACATGATGGAAGAGTTTGTGATGGTTCAGACAGAATTATTTTATGTTCCAGCCCAAGAGGCCTGGGCTGGAAGCAAACAATGTTAGAACCCAAGTCAAGTCAGTGTTCAAAAATGTAAATAATCTCAATAGAGTGTTCAATTTCTAAAAAACTTCAAACAAATGGTAACATAAATTTGTTCTCCTTTCAGAGCCTACTGAGACGTTTTACTCTCTTTTCATTCAGTAGTTTAAATATAGAGAGTAAAGAAAACACCTCAGTTCAGTGAAAAGGCCCCTAGAATATTCAGGAAGCCTGGATGCTAGTCCTGGCTTTCCCATGAATTGTGTTGATTTAGGCAGTTTGCTTAGACTCTGTTCCTTGGTTTCTCTGAACATAAGCATTTTAAGGCTGTTTTGTAGTTTTTGTCTTTTCTGTTTTGGGCCCTAACTAGAAGTCTGGGGTCCCCACCAATCTCAGGTGAACTCCAATTTTTGCCTCCAGGAGACCAGGAGACTGCAGAAAGCGCCCCACTTTCCTCTTGTCTCCTTCTAATTGTAAAATATCTCCTTCTTAATAAGATTTTTATAATTTATAGAAATACCTCCTATGTACAAAACACTGTTGTAGTTGAAACAAAGTCTTCACCATGCTTTAATGATTTCTCAGTGAGATTTGGGTGAGCCCTGCTGGTGCTTATTTGTTTCTTTTTTCCTTAGAAACATCTTTCAGTTGAACACAGAGCTTAGAGGATGAAAATGAATATTTAGATCTATGATTCAGCAAATTACTGCTGTTCTTTGTGATTTTGCCACTGAAGGTCAGGCTTAGAGTCATCCCTTACTTTTATTTAATGTGGCTATTTTGTGTTCTGTTCTTTCAGATTTGCCTTTCTAATTAACTTTCATCCAGATACAAGATAAAATGAGTTTTCCTCCCTAGTTGCTCTCAGGAGGGGAAGGGGCTTTATAAGCCCATAGGGGTGGGGAGGAGGGATTGCAGCTGGTAGTAAGTAAAAATGAACCATGCACATATAAGTAATAGACAACAGACCACCCTGGAGCTGGGAAAAGATTGCATTTTTAAAAAGCACACATGTGTTAAGGAAGTGCAGCACTTTTGCAAGAACCTAAGAAATGACATTTTACCCCTCTGCAAAATATTTATCTGAGTGAGGCTCTAGGATTGCCAGTAGAGGGACAGAAGCATGCATGGGACAATCTCCTCTCCTTATGTCACAGTTTGATGTTCTCTACATTAATCAACACAACTTTATAATGGATAGTTTTTATCTTCATCTTTCCTTTTGCATACTTTGTCATTTTCCAAGCTTCTGCAGTGAGTGGGTACTCCTTTTATAATCAAAAAAACAAAAACCCATGGTATTTAAAATTTAAAAATGACATTTATAATCTAAGTATGATGGTGGGCACAAAAAAAATGTGTTCTATGGATAGATAGTTCTGTCATAAGACAGGACTGCAGGCTTTCTTAGGAAACCAGAACCTGGTGCAAATAAACCACTTCTCCCCCAGCACAGGACTCCCTGTCCTCTGTTATACCAGTCTCTATCCTAGGCTAATTGTCTTCCCCCACAGTAAAGCTCCTTTACGGGTAGGGACAGAAGCCCATGTTTCTCTAAGTCTACAGTGCAGGCCAAAGGAGGTTGTACAAATATTTGTTCAATTTTTGCTTACAGATTGAAATTGAACTGAGGATAGGCACCTGCTCCTGGCTGTCTCAGTCTAGACAGGGATTGTGTGCATAAAATGGAAGGGAATACTGGAATAGTGCCTAGCAGAATATTCATGACTTATGCGAGAGCCCAGGTCTATTTTTTTATGAGTGGGTTCAGCATTCAATGACTTTTGAGAGTTTCCCTGGGGGCCGAGATGTGTGTGTAGAAAGGACAAAGGAGCAGGTTGGGAACAGAAGGAGACAAAGGTGATCAGTAAATGGCGCGGCTTTCCTTTCTGCTCTGTTTTACTGTCATCCATGGGCACCCTTGCTGCTCTTGCAGATGAATAGTGATCATGACAGTTACTATTTTGCAGGAGCTGCTGTGCCATGGTTTTCTACTATTTAGGACTCCCTTGGCTGCAAGTGACAGAAAAACCAATTCTAACTTGCTGGGGCAAGGGGAGGGGATTTATTGGACATTTATGTGAAAAATTTAGGTCCTTGTTTCAGGCACAACAAAAAGCTGCTTATCTCTTGACTCCGTTTTCCTCTGTGTCAGCTACGATCTCTGGCGCTGTCTCCCCAGGTGCTGGGCAGTGGCCACCATCTGCTTCAAGCCAACATCCCACATCCACAACAATGACAGGAGAGATTCAATGGAGTAAGAGTCTTGAGATGCTGCCACATACATATTTTCCCACAGGAGCCTTTTCTTTTTCTTTCCTTGAAGTCCTATCCCCCCTTATGGTTCAGCCATGAGTTGTTATTGGCCTTGGGGCAGAGAAGGGCGGGTAAGGTACCAGTGAACCCAAAGTCCACTGGGAAGAAAAAGGGGACACCTGCTCCAGAATAGAAAGGGGATGGGAGTCCTCAGGGAATTGGGATGTGAGGAAAGAGGCTGGAGAGGATGAGTCTAGGGAAAGTATGATGCCTGGTTTTTCGAGGGGCATGAGGCAGCCTCCTTGACACAGGGAAGGGTATCGTTCAAATTTCCTGGAGAAATCCCAGGAAGTTTGAGGAGGAAGATGAAAGCAGAGCGGCCCAAGCTCCACTTTTTGTTTGGAACTTTGCCCTACAAGATGGCTTGTGCCACACAGGAGCACTGCAGCAAAACGAGGTGACAGTATGATGTTTGGTATGGGGAAAGGAGAGATGGTGCCCCTGAACTACTTTGAGACCCCCCATGACAGAGAAGGGATCTAGGAGCACCTGCATGTTCCCTGTGTGGATGAGGTTAGAGAGAGGAACCCCACTCCCATGGGGACACAGTGGCTAGGAGGACAGGATGGATGGGGATCCAGGCCTGCCAAAAGGGTCAGCCCAAGGCTTGGTAGAGTGGTTGGCAATGAGAAACTGCTCTGCTGCTAGGTTGTGAGCCTGGATCAGCTGGGGTCTCGTGTGTGGTGGGAGAGTATGGCTCACATAGAAAGCAGCAAAGTTGAGAAACGGAGAGTCCCTGAACTCTTTGGTCCCGGGAATTAAATCCAGGCCTGAAGCAGACATGGCCTGGGTTCCATTCACACAAAGTCGATACTCTTTTTTAAGCAAGTGTGGATTGGGCTGTCTGTCATTTATGGCATGTCCTCATCTATGTGAGGAAGAAGGAGCCTCTGTGCAGGGGACTCCTAAGGAGGGCAGTGAGGAGGAGCAGCGTTGGGGCGACTGTAAGGTCCTTCAGAGGAAGATGGGAGAGTCTGGGAGGAAACTAACCAGGACAGTGACAAGATTTTGCACAGGGAGACAAAAGGTTCAAGGACTGGGAAGGGTTGTGTCAGTAATCAAGGGAGGAGGCACTGTGGACGCAGGCACATCACAGGTATGAGTGAGTGGGGAGGGCAGATCCTTCAGGTCTGGAAGCAAACACTGACTGGACATTGAACCCTCCAGTGAGCCCTCATATTGTAACAGGAAGGTGCCCAGGAAAAAGGTGAGGTTCCAGGTTCCCTGCCCCACCCAAAGGAGGGTGGAGCTGAACAGGAAGGAGAAGAAGCTGGAGAGGAGACTGGAGAAGGAAGAAAGCAGGATGGGGAGCCAGGAGGAAACCTGAAGGAGGCACATGGAGCAGAGAGATATGTAAAAAAACTGCACTTGCTTTTTGGTCCTGGACTGGTTGAAACAGACGTGGGCGAGAGACCCTGTGGGAGGTTACCAATGGCAGCTTTTATCTTGCTTTTGACTTTGCTCTTTTTCTCACAAACTTGTCTGGCTGTTTCTGACACTTTATTTTCTTTATTTTATTAATTTTTATTATTTTTGACATCATTGTTCATTTTTTAACAATATTTGCTTCCCCCCACCCCTTCAGGTGTAGTCCCCGTAGAGTTTCCTTCACCAATGCACCCCTGCACCTCAGTCCCCTGTGCTCCGCCCTCCCTCCCTCTGATCCCTCTCCCTCCGCCTCCCTGCAGGATGTCTCTGATTTATAATTGTCCGTTTTTGCTTTGTTGTATTTTGTACTGTTATTTTTTTTACACTGATGTCTATCTAATTTGGTTCCCCTACATTCCTGCTATAAGTGAAACTGGTATTTTTCTTTTTCCTTCTGGCTTATTTCACTGAGCATAATTCCTTCTAGTTCCATCCACATTGCTGCGAATGGCATGAGTTTATCTTTATTGATTGCTGAATAACATTCCATTGTGTATGTATGCCACATCTTCTTGATCCAGTCATCTATTTTTGGGCATTTGGGTTGTTTCCAGGTTTTACCTATTGTAAATAGTGCTGCAATAAACATAGGGGTACAGGTGGTCTTTTGAATCAATGTTTTTGTGTCCTTTGGGTAGATCCCTAGGAGTGTTTCGATGGGTGACCCTTTTCTATGGGTCGCTTCTGAAAGGTGCTTTAGACTTGGGGCAGGCTTTCCGGCCTTGATTTGGGCCAACTCTGTTTGGGTGGACTTTTACCCACAAGGGGATGGGTAACTTTGGGTGCTTGTTTTGGAAACTATATTCTTTGTCTTTTCTGTATTACACATCAATTGTATTAAAGGTCCTTGCCATTATACGTATCTATGTTTTGTCTTGATGTGGTGGATGGCGGAAACTATTTTAAAGCAGGCAGGTTTGGGGCTCTGCCCTTCTCCCTGCCTTGTAACAATACCAGGTGGCTGGCTGGGGAGAGGTGAACCTGGTAGATTGGGTTGTTTACTGGGAAGAAAGAACGTTTGGTATGGGGAGTGCTGGTTTGAAAAGTTCGAAGCAGAAAGCCAGAGAGAAGGTAGAAATATGGGTAAAAGTCTCTGGGTGTGGTGTGTGGATTTGGGAGCCATCAAGTGGAGGCGTGAAGGAAGGGGTCGCTGAGGAAGTCAGAAAGAGTGCACGGAAGGAAAGGAAGGAAATACTTATCAGAGTATATCGTCCTGGTGGCCGGTTGTGCCAGCGCCTATAGGGGTCACCAGTACCTTAAAGGCCTCTTTAGCAGTCACCGCGGTCAGATCATCTCCCACTGAAAAATTATGTAGGGGGTCCCCACCAACATTTTAAAGAAATAATCCACAAGTGCCATATCAAATCAAGTAGAATGGCACCCGTCTCGGAATAGCCAACAGGCGGGAGAGAATTCAGCCAAGTGCTCTCCGAAACGGAGCTCTCCGCAAGGCCGGGTGGGAGGGGTAGGAGGAGGGGGTTGGTGACCCAGAGTGCGCGGCCAAGACCTCCCAGGGCGCTTGCAGGCCAGCCCCTGACCCAGCGGCGGCAGGTCTGGGGTTGACACGCACGGCCGGATGTGGCCCGCGCCGGAAGAGAGGCGTGGGGAGGCCGGAGGGGGCGGGGGGCATGGTGGCAAGAGTCATGTCAGTTTGGGTCCACGCGGCAGCAGCCCATCCAGCAGTGGCGGGCCTCGCACACGTCGGCCGGGCCCGGCACCGGGATCAGGGCGCCGGGCCAGTCTCACCACCCGAAAGCACCCGCGCTGGCGCCGTCGGCTCGGGCCCGGGCGGCGTACCCCGCGAGGCGCGCGAACCCGCGGTCCCGACCCCAGGTCCGGCGCGGGAGGAGCGCGGCGGCTCTGCGCTCGCAGCCGCGGCCACCACACGCGCAGGACCTCTGTGACCGCGGCCTTTGCGCGCGGGGAGCTCCGCAGACTGGCGGGTTTCCCAGGGGCGTGCTCGGCCTCCCCAGTCGGGTCCTCTCCGAAGCCCCTTTCGGTGCGGGTCTCCCCGGCCGGGCCGCGCGGCTTCACCGCCTCCGGGGCGGAGCTCAGGGCGCGCGGCGCGGGGCGGGCCGAGCCCAGCGCGCGGCGGGGTCAGCAGGGGGCGCTGCGGGGGGCCGCGCTGTCCCGCGGTCGGTGCGCGCCGCCTGCGCCTTCGCCTTCCCCGCGGCGGGCGGAGCAGGCAGCGGGCGCCGAACCGGGAGCGCAGCGGAGGAGCCGGGTCCGGGCCGGGACTATGGGCGGTGAGCGCGGCGCCAGCGGGGGTTTGCTAGTTGCGGCGCGGGCGGGCGGCCCTGCGCCCGGATTGGGGGACTAGGGGGTCCTCCGTACGCGCCGAGGCCAGGACGAGGGGGCAGCGTCTCGGGTAGCAGAGGGGTGAGGGGCCAGGGGCCAGCTTTTGATCCCTGAGTCGGAACCTCGCCTCCGAGCTCCCTTCGCTCCCCCGCGTCCTCGCCAAGCCCCCACCCCCTACTGGTGCCCTTTCCCCAAGCCCCCACCCGAGCCCCTGCCCTCCGACCCGCCCCCCGCCCTCCAAACCCTGCCGCCCCCGCCCCGAGCCCTGGCTCCCCACCTCCCGGTCGACGCCACCCCCAACCCCCCCGCCTCCAGCTTCTCCACCCCCAGCTGCGCGCTTCTCTCCTAGCCTTTCTCCACCGGCGTCCCCGCCCCTCCAACCTGTTCCCGCGTGGCCCCCGCGCTCCTGCCGCCTGATTCCGGCTGGAACTCGAGCTCTCGGGACCCTCTAACCGATTTCCGAATCTGCGCTTCTGCAGGTAAGGCGGCCGCAACTTCGTGGCGTTTCTGGGGGGGTGGGGTTAGCTCCCGTCGGCTGCTAACTGCGCCCGGCGTCTCCCGGAGTCCCGGGCCCTGCGGAGGGGCCGCCCCGAGCTTGGGTGGACACTCCTGGATGCTCAGGTGGGACGGCCTGGTTTCCCCCGCAGCTTTGCCTACGTCGAGATCTTTTAAAGAAGCCGGCTTTGTCAAACCCAAAATTGGATTTGCTGAGAACAGGTTGCTTTGTTTGCGGCTGCAGAGGTCTTTCAAGTTGTACCTGTGGGTGGTTAAGGGATTTGCGGTGCTGGAGGATGTGGAGCCATGTTTTCCCACTTGGGCAGTGCATTCAGCGGTAGCAAAGGGACTCGGTGCGGAGCCTGCCTGTCACCGCCTGGGTGGCCAGGGTGCTCCTGGGGAGGCAGGCATGTTTGTACGCATTTAAAAAGTAAAATCAGGCGACTTGTGGAATCAGATCAGTGCGAAGGGGAAGTGTTGTGTGGTGGATGGGTAAGGGGCCCACAAAAGGGCTTCACAACTTGGGGACATTTGTTGCTATTCGCAAGAAGGCCCCCTGGGTGGACCGAGCGTGGAGAAGACAGCGCGGAGCCCAGCCTCACATGTGTGACATGACTGCGCACAGCGCTTGGCAGTAACCCCTCTAAGGTGTTGGTGCCCAGACTGGACATCTGTGGGGAGAGGATTTAAAGCAGATGGTTTGAAAAGCCTCGGGTTCTCTCGAGAGACGCATAGTGACAGCTTGAAAAGCCAGTGCATGAACCCACCGCATCCCTGCTTGTAGCTTTGATTAAGTCTTGGATCAAATTAATTGTCTCTGAGAAAGGATATGTGTGGGTGGGGGGGGAACCTTCTCTTTTAGGGATTAGCTCCTGGCCAGCGCATCTCACTGATGCTTGGGAGGCTGGCTGCCTTTGGACACAATAGTTTTTCAACAGTGAATTGTGAATTAATAAGTAATTAACCCAAGGTGCTCTCTTAGAGCCCACTGTGGGCACCTCCTGGACGCTCACCATGCTGCTCAGTGGAGTTGTTGACTTTCGATGCCCCACTAGCAGGAGTGCCTTCAAGAGCCATCTCTGTGGCCCCAGGGCACAGCCTGTTACCCTCTAAAGTGGTAGCTACTCAGTGTTTGTCTCATAAAGAAATGGGCCCCCTCTATTCTAGTCTGGATCTATAATCCATTTTCCATGGTGCTGCACTGTTTTCCTTAAATTCATCTACGTGAAAATAAATGACCTAACTAGAGATAAATTTATTTTTATGTGTAATTGGAGCAGAGAGCCTAATTTATGGGTCAGGCTCTGCCAGCAGGATCTCTAACTTCAGTGGCAACTCCAGAATTTCCACGAAGGAAATCCGTTGTCTTTACCCCAGAATTAGAATGATAGGGTGGTGGCCACTCTGGGGAACTAAGACTGTTTTCTGAGGGGCATATGCACCACAGCTTGACCCCCAGGGCCCTGAACTGTGACCGAAGCCCACTTCAGCATCCCTCATTCCTGCCCACAATGGAGGAAGCACCGAGGGACACTGAGTGCACTTGTTTCGGAAGGCACCATCCTCATAGACTGGGTGCTGCCACCCCAAGTAACCGCTGCCCACGAAGGTCTGGGAGTGCTCCTCGCACATTTCTAGCTGTGTGGTTGGCAGTTCTGTTGCCAGGACAGCTGGTGTTTTGGGGATGGTGTTTGTGTCTGTCAGAGGTGACTGACCCTCTGCCGGCAGATGGAGCAAGTCCAGCTCGCCCGCCCCTGTCAAAGCCAGCCCTAGGGAGTGCAGTAGAGGCTGGGGGACTGGAGTGCATCATCCCTTCCTCTCTTCAGGTATCCAGAAAAGGCTGGAATTCAGAATGTCATTTGAATGTGGGACTTGTATTGCGCACCGGTTCACGGCTGTAGGAGCTTATCTTTCCTACCCAGACTGTCTCTATCTCCAGGTCTGGCTCTTACCCAGTTCCTGCAGCTGGTGAAAATCTGGTTTGACAAAAGGTTTAATTAATGCCTGCAGTTTGTGAGGGGGAGCAAAGGGGAGGGAGAGAGAGATTGCTCTGGGGGGGTGGGGGGGTAGGGTGGGAGAATATCCAAGGTTCTGAAAATTCAGATGAGTAGTTCTAGCCCCAGACTGGGTTGTTGGTTCATGTGTGCCCACCTTCTGGCAGAGGGGTGAAGTTAGGAGTGAAGTCATGGAGATGGAAAAATGACCCTCCACAGGAACCAAAATAAGATTTGCTGGATCTACTGTTCTGATTTCTATCAATCGAAAGCCAGTTGAGAGCTGGTCTTAGCAAGATAGACAATACTAAGCCATTTTAAGTTCCCGAATGGGGGTTGTATTCCTTTGGAAATGGCAGCTTAAATGACACTGGTCTGGGGTCCCGTCTGGGGAAACCCCCTCACCCCTGAAATGCTGAGAGGAGTGTCCAGGGACTGACAGCAGAAGCAGCTGTGATGGGCTGTACATCTGCACTTGGGGAACAGCTGCTTCTGGTGAGTCGTGAGCCTTTGACAAAAGCAAAGCCCTGGGGAAAGCAACCAGAGGGACCCTTTTTGAGACTGCTGTGCAGCCTGAAAGTTGGACAAGGGCCTGCTGAAGCCCCTCAACCAGGAGGTAGATAAAGGCAGCCATAAAGAGGCACTGTGAACCAGGATGAATGGCAGCGTCTGCCACTGAGTCCAAAAGGCAAGAGGGCCGGCTGGCCTCACTGAGCTGCAGACTCCAGCACGCCAGCCTCCAACCCTAGAGCCAGCAGGCTGCTCTGAATCTTCTTGGGCCTTGTTTGGGCAAGCCACTGGTTTTTGGAAGGAACAGGTCAATCTGTAGTGAAGAGCACAGCAGTCCCAGGAACAGGGAGGAACGTAATGATTAAAAAGTCTTTAAATAGAGAACTGAGGAGGAGGCTAAGGAACATTGTTTCTGCAGCCAGGAGGCAGCCTTTGCCTGTCTTCTCCTAGTCGGGTCAACCATGCCTCCCTTCATCCTCTCCTCTCCCCTCCCCCCGCCCAGGCCCTGTCCATGTGTACTGCACACAGCTGCGGAGCCACCCCCTCTGTGCTGGGACTCCGGGGAGAAGGAGCATCTGACAAACTCAAACATCTAGTGGTAGCAACTGAAGGAACTTTGAAAATTCTGTGTATATTGGCATAGTCACTTCCTCCACATACACATTCACATTTCTGTTTACAAGGCAATCTTTTGTCATCTGCTTTATGTTCTGTTTCTCTGTGTGACTGATTTCTTTAGAGAGAGTTGCAGTCAATCTCACAGAAACCAGAACTTTCAAAAACAGAGAAGATGAAACTTATCGTACTTGAATTTGACATTCTCTCTCCCCCTCTCCACTCCTGTTTGTGGTTGGAGCCGTCAGTGACACCATCTTTACAAATAGTTTGAATTTTATTTGTGATACCCCTCAATTATACAGAAACATGTGTCTTTTCAACCAACAAAACCACAGCTTACTTTCTTAGACTACCTCATTCTTAGATCCAACACCAAACTTTAGACTTTCAGAAATACAACAGTATCAATCAATTTGAGCTTTTTAATTATAAAATAAAATAATGCTTTTGCTTGCTAATTTAGTTATCTGCTAATATAGGAAAATCTGAAGTTAGAATAAAGACATTTACCAGGGAGAAACCCACATGGCACGGCAGACCTTTTCTGCCTCGCCCGCTGCTCCCCTTAGCAGTGTATTTCTTCAGTCTGCCTAGTCTGCTCCTTGCTCTGTCACTTGTGAATTCTCACCTTCTCGCACATCTGACCTGTACCCCAGTTCTTGTATAGATAAATAAATCTTTAAAAAAAAAAGAATAAAGACATTAAGGAAGCAGTTGGATTAAGATAAAGTTACTAAAGTTATATATAGCTGGAATGTCTGAGAGCTTGGATACAAGGTAGGGACACAGTCTTACAAAAATAAATTATTAAACTTGAAACATTGTTACTAAAATGTGGCTAGCTATCAATAGGAATTTCCTTAGAAGTGTAGGTAAGTATAGAATTTTGACAAGTATAGACTGATGAGTGTAGACATTTTGATCTGTCATTTCATTGAATTATATTCATTATTTTGATAATACATGGTATTTGTATTGTATCATCATAAAATAGGCGACTATGTCTGTGATTTCATGCAGTCCTTCTAGCAAGTCAGGAGTCTTCTCAGAGGTGGGGGAATAGGACCCAGGGAGGTTTAAAGTCTTCCTTACAATTCAGATCTCTGGCATGGACATACTATGAAAACCTAGATATTCCTGGTATAGTGGCTTGATAATTAAGTACTGTTACAGTTACTTGAAAATTATAAGTGGTCTCCGGCTTAGGGGTAAAAGCAGGTACCAGTTTCCTTTAACACGTTTGGCAAGTCAAACAAGTGCAGTGTATGCGTCACACCACCAGAGACCTCCTGGAACAATTTCTCCGGGTTTGTGGGAGCCAGAGGATCTCTGTGGATGACTTTCTTGTACTGGGTGCCTGAGTTTGGGTGTGCGTTCAGCACATTGCTGTGGTTAAGAGTGTATGTAGACCTTGCAACCATACCAACTCTTATTTCTGGATCTACTGTTACTAGTCTTAGACCCTTGGGCAAGTTACTTAGCTTCTCTGTGCCTCAATTTCCTCATTTGTAAAGTTGTGCTGATGATGATATTGATATTATGAGCAGTGGACATTATGTGGTATTATGTTGCGAAGCTGCAATGAGACGTGCCAAGGACTTAGGACAGGGCACATAGTATGTGCTTAAAAAATGTTACTTGCTAATTCCACTCACTCCTAGGTATTTACCCAAAGGACACAGAAACATCAATTCCAAAGAATACCTGCACCCCTATGTTTATAGCAGCACTGTTTACAATAGCTAAGCTTTGGAAACAACCCAAATGCCCAAAAATAGATGACCGGATCAAGAAGATGTGGTACATATATACCATGGAATATTACTCAGCATTCAAAAAAGATAAACACATGCAATTTGCAGCAACATGGATGGCGCTGGAAGGGATCATGCTCAGCGAAATAAGCCAAAAAGAAAAAGAAAAATACCGGATGGTCTCACTCATAGCAGGAATCTAGAAAACTTAAATAAGGGACCAGGAAAATGAATAACTATAAGAAAGTGAAAATCAAAATCAACAAAAAACTATGAACCAGAGACACTTTTAGGGGGGCGGGGGCGGGAGGGGAGGGATTGGGGTCAGAATGGGGGGCTGCAATTGTATGGGGAATATAACAATAAAATTTATAAAAAAAAAAAAAGACACTTCTATTGAAACAAATGTTTTCTAAAGCTATATAACTGATGTTTTTATATATCTTGCTGGCACTGGGTCCCCCGATATTTTTTTTCTGAAAAGCAGACATTGCTGAACAATTAAAACAAATTTTTCAATTTAGGTGAATTACTGTATACAATACAGTGGTATCTTTAATTTGTCATGCAGAAAGAGTGAGGGCAGGATAGATAGTCTTTATTTCACTGATCAGTGAGTGATTACTCAACTATGAAGCTGCATCTTTTTTATCTCTTCACTTTGTAGTCAACATGGTATCTGTGGTGCACTTTTCTCAGCTTCTTTTCCTAGGACAAGTTCTTGGAGCCTGTTCTGGGCTAGCACACTGGGAACCCAGTCTGCCACAACACTGTCCCACATTGATACCAAAGTCTTCATTTTCTTTTCTCTACTCCCCAACTGGACCATTTAAGCCCTGAGTTAAATCAGGCATTTTTTGACAGTGTTGTCAGTGCAAAAAACTACACATGTAAGCAATCCCTAATACGGAATTTGTGATCATTCCAACAAGGTATGAATATAAATATACCTTTACAACATGAATAAAGAGTTTGGAAAAAAAAATAAAAAAATAAAAAATGTTACTTGCTAGTACTGTTTATTCCTTAAAAATGTGTTTTTTGGTGCCAACCAACTGCATCGAGATGATGGATAGAAGATAATGGTTAAGATACACATCACCTCTGTCTGCTTGGAACAGCAGTTCACGGTGAAGAACATGAATGCCCAAGTACTTAGCTGGCTCTAGGCCTCCTCATAGCCTCATAGGGGCTCGGGAATGGCCTGTAAGGGGTTGGCCATGGGGGCAGGGTCTCCGGCTGGTACACACCGGCATGATCTTCATCTGGTACACACGGGTGTGACGTGATCTTACCAGCTATTTAAGACATGCACTCATTGATTGGTCTATGTCTGGCACATGCTGCTTGTTAACATTTTACCGCCCTTGCAAACAGGCTGTTGGCAGGAAGTGTGACAAAAGACCATAAACTTCTTATTTACATGCCTAGTTTGCCGGCAGTATTCTTGGTCCGACTGACAGAATACTGCCCTGGCTACTGTTTGGATTGGCTGTTCTGTAACCCCAATTTTTGGTACCAGGAGAGACCCAATTCCCTGAGTGAGGAATGGCGACACAGCCCCTGAGGGTCTGTGGGGGACCAGCCCAGGGCAGAAGGCCAGCCATTGTGGTTTCCATGTCAGCTACAGTCTGCAGATCTCTAGGGAACTGTGTTGATAGGGCTTGGGTTTAATGGCTGGTCCTGAAAAGAGAAGTCTTTCCTCCTCAGATCTTGTCCTCACCTACTCTGTATGTCCTGTAAAGAAACTTCCCATGGCAGTCTGCCCAGCTAGCACCTGTCATCCTGGACCTGGCACAGGGCTCGGCCATGGCTGAGGATGAGGGAACCCTCCTGTGATTGCTGCTGGGAAACTGGAGCGCTTCTGTGTTGGGTGATCAGCACAACTCTGCTCTTAACTGGGTTACTTCATACTAATAAATCAACAGGCAGATGGAAGCCTTGTCATCAGTTCTCTTCATGGGGGCCCTGCTTATTTTTGTTCCTTTTTAAACTACCAAATTTTAAAGTTGACAAGCTTCATTTTGTTTTAAATGTGTGCCCTATGCTTGGGAAATTAAGAAATAACCAATAATGCCCTTCTTTTTTTCCCCAACTATTATTTGTATGTAGGTAGAATTGAGTTAAAAGGAGGCATACCTTTTCCGGCTGTTTCCCTAAGGCCTCTAACTCCTGTGGTTTTATTTGCCTCTTGATTTCCTAGACGAGGTTATCTTTTGTCGCCAATTTGTCTGTCTCCAGCACAGCTCCTAATGGAAATACAGACCTGAAAAATCAAAGCTTGGACATTTATGGTCAAAGGTCATGGCATGGATGGTTGTTTGGTTCTTTTTTTTTTTTTTTTTTTTGGCTCTGTCTTCAAGGTGAAAAATTACTGTCTTTTTTGAGAAAGAAAGTATATTTTACAAGATGGTTAACACCAGTAGGCTGGAAGATCTAAGCAAGCCTCCCTCATTCTTGGTTCACAAAATTTCCAGCATTTCTAAGTTAGCAGCATATGATTTTTTCCTCTCTCCTTTGTGCATCATGCACTAATGACTGCTGATTATCTCAAAACAACTGCACTGATGCATGGTGTTTAGTGACTCTCCGTACAGTAAGTAATTGCAGTTGGTCTGGCTGAGCAGAGTAACATTCTTATCTTTCACTTGCTCTTTAGCTTGAGAGGCGTTTGCTCAGTGTGCTGAATGCCAGAAAGGGAGCAGGGATTTCCTTGCTACAGTGCCTGCCCACTGCCCAGTGCTTACCCTCCCCTGGCCACGGTGTGTCATCACAACATCCATTCACACTGCATTTGGATCATCTGCCCGTGGGCCTGGCTCCCCAGCCAGACCGGGAGCTCCTGAAGGGCACAGCCATTCCCAGCTCATCTCGGACATCTCAGCCCAAAGCACAAGGACTGGCATGGAATAGCTCAAGTGAATGAATGAATGAATGAATGAATGAGTTGTCACAATGCAGTTAGGATTGCGTTTGGCTGCAAGAAAGTGTTTACTTAGTGACTTAAGCAAATTGTGGTTTATTTTTCTTATGTAACAAGATGTCTGAATGCCAGTGGTTGCTGGCATTGGTTTTCTTTGCAGATGTGTGTCTGGACTGACACTTCTGATATTTTCTTGATTTTTTTCTTCATGGTAGTACAATGGCTGCTCCAGGAAGGAGATGCCTGCCACACTGGTACCTTTAGTCAAGAAAGCACAGTTGTCCCCAAAACACCAGCAATCTTCCCTTGACATTTCAAGGCCAGAACTGTATCCCATGACCACTCTAAATTGAAGGGGCTGTGGGAGTATTCAGCAGGATCTGTTGCTGCCTAGATAGTTAGGTGGGTTCACTGCTGAAACCAACCAACCAAATAGGGTTAATGGCTCAAATATGATAGACATTTACTTCTGTTCACACAAAATGCAAAATGGCCATTTCTGATCGGCAGGGAGCTATTCCTCCAAGAAGTCATCCAGGGACTCAGACTCCTAAGGCTGCCATGCTCATTTACATCCATCAGCAGAAGTGGAAGTGGCGTGGAGGACGGTGTGAGCAGATTTACAGGCGAGGCTTAGAGGTGGTGAATTACTTGCACCGGCATTCCATTGGCCACAGCTTAGTCACATAGCCATGCCCTCCTGCACCCTACATGGGAAGCTAGGAAAATGTGGCCCTCCCCTGTGGCTAGGAGCAACAGGAGATGGGTTTCTTAATTAGCTGGCCATCTCTACTGCACCATCCTCTCCAAAATCAGATTCTCCTTAGCAAAAAAGAAAAAATGAACATAAGGGCAACTGGGAGTGTCTGTCTTAGAAGGAGAGACTCTGCTAAGGAGTCTCCAGCAACAACAGTCTGTATTCCCAGATTATCTGTCTTAAATCTCTGTGTCTGTTCTCTCCTTTGGGAACTGGGCCAAATAACACAGCAGCACAGTGGAGGATCCTCATTATCCTCTTTCTTGACGTAGGGCATATCCTCAACAGCTTTGTGGAAATGAGTCCTAGTTGATCATCTCCATTGGAGATTACCAGCCCCCTACTGCCCAAAGAGAGAAGGCCTTCAGTCCCTGAGGGCCAGAGGAGGCTGTGGGAGCCTCTAGCCCATGAGCCTTTCAAGAACCCCCACTCACCCAGTTTTCCAGTGTTCCTTTTCCTCCCCAGTTCCCACCCCAGCCTGCATCTGGATGGGAAGCCAGCAAAGAGTGACCTCTGCTTCCCACTTGAATCCATTGAGAGTTTTCTTCCCACCACTTCCTGCTATTTAGTCTCAGTAAACATTGATGAATGAGCCATTATCTGTTGGATTTTAGTGCCTTGTTGTTCTGTAAGTTGCACATATCCGTGACAGGTCCTTCTCTCTCCACATCATCCTTTGGTACCCTTCTTTCTCTCCTCAACCCCTGCTACCTACTCAGCCCTGGGTGAGGCAGGCCAGGATACGGGAAGGCTGTGGCTGCCCGATATTGGGGACCTCACTCAACCTTGAGGTCAGGGAAGGCCACCAGGGAGAGGTGGCATTTGAGCCGAGTTAAAGGACAGGAGTTAACCAGATTGTGAAATATCTGGGCCAGGGAAGTGAAATGGCCACAGACAATGAGCTATGAGATGGGACATGCTGGGTCCAGGGGGGAATGGGCAGGAGTCAGGCTGGGATCGTGCGGTCATTCATTTAATACTGCTGTGCTTAGTGCCAGGGGCTACAGCAGTGAACAAGGAAACTAAGATCCCAGGCCAAGGGGCCTCAGGGTCTGGACTGTGAGAGCAGGCGAGGCTGTGGAGAAGAGGGTGGGCCAGAAACTGAGGGCTGGCTGCTGTCCCAGACTCTGCTGGGAGGGTTTGCTGTGGAGACTGCGTAGGATGTGACCCCCACTGCTTGCACCATCACCTCTCATGCCCCAGCCCTCTGTCTCCAATTCTTGTCTGGTCCTTTGCCCAGGCATTACTTGGTCTATAAAGATACAGGCTGGCACCAGAAACTCCTAGCATGTAGTTGGTGAAGGAAGCCGAAACTGTCATTACATACCAAGAAAAGTGCCTGCGAGGGTTTTTTTTTTTTTTTTTTTTTTTTTTTTAAGGATTGGTTTCTTGGAGTGTGCCGAGGATAAGGTTTTAAAGAGTTGGCTACAATTTTTTTCCTCCTCCTTGCAAACTTACACCAATGCTTCTGGCCACTCGGCTCAGAATAGGCCCTGGTTGTGCCTGTCACCCGTCCTGAGCACGTTGAAATCCACTAAGCTCCTCTTGCCATGAGCTTATAGACTAATTGGAGGGTCAGGGTCATCTCTGTGGGGCCCGTAGATACTGCCTTGCAGTCAGCCATCAGGCTTCATATCTCGATAAGGCTTAGGTCTGCTCTGCCTGGGAGGGGATCAGCTCTCACCTGCCTGCAGTTTTGCTCTTGGTCCCCTCCCAGGAAAAGGAACTTGAGTCAGGGCTTAGAAGAGTTGTGATCAGTGACTTGAGGGTTAATTTCCTTCATTCTCCCTCCCAGCACTGTTTATTAAGGTGAACTGATTGTGGGAGGGGAAGGGTGCAGAGAGAGGAACCTTCACTCTAACCTAAGCCCACAGCTGAATATAAGGTTTTCGCCTGCAAATCAGGGAACCTAAATCCATAGCCAGAAACTCCACCAGTTCTGTGGTGTGTATTGGGTGTCATCTTGTGCTAAAGGCTTGGGAAATGAACATAATAATAAAAGGAGAATCTTTACTACCATAAGTTCTTCCTAGGAAATACCTCATGTTGTCCTTTTCACTGTCTATGAAGAGGGTAATTTTACATTCATGAGGATAGAAAGTTTTGTCATCCTTAATTCCCAACTTGCATAACTGGACTTGGCAGATGCTCAGTTATCTATTGAATGAATAATTGATTCACCATTTACAGGTAAGGAAATTGTAGCTCAGACAAGTTAAGTAACTTGCCTGAGGTGCCACAGCTTGTAATTGATGGAGTGAAAGGCCTGAATCACAATGCTAAAGAAGTATCATAAGCTGAGACTTGGGGTTTCTAGCCTTTGGCTCTGGGAATGTGGAACAGCATTATAGGAAGAACAGCATTATAGGAAGTCCCATATCCTACCTGGGCTGACATTCAGACCTAATGTAGCCCAACCTTGACAAAACCAGTCAGTTGGGTAAACAAGCCACAAGTGCCCAAATATCAGGGCACCAAATATCTGTCATCTCACTGCTGATACTGAATCGAGGTTTTGGGAGCAGGCCCATAGTCCAGGGACCCCAGGTGGGCTTTCTCTTGGTTCTTAGCTTTGTCACGAAAAGACATCAATGTTTGTTGAGACAAAAGTTACAGGAAAGCAAGATATTTTTTGATAGATAAGAGGAATGACAGGAAAGTTTTCTGAGTAGAGGGGTCCAGAATGGGTAGCTACTGAGGGGCTCAAAAACAGGAGTTTCTATGGGTATAATAGGCAAGGAGTAGGGATTCAGCTGTTGGGTATCTTGCTGATTGTCTGGGCTCACGGGGGTTTCCTAGGCTTCCAGGGTCCACTGAATTTGTGGGGTCTCCTATGCTATTGAGGCCCACTGAGTTTGCCCACATTACCTCACCTACCTTCCTGAAACTGGCTTTGGTCTGTTGCTTTAGCATTGTGTTATTGTGTTGGTGTTTGAACATTTCACTCTTTACTGGATTGGGGGTGGGGCGCCCTCCTGGTCTGTGATTGCTCTCCAGTCAGCCTGATAAATGGACCTAGGGCACTTAGGCTTGGTGGGTGGAGCGGGCAGGGGGGTGGGGGAGAGCAAGGGACACCCTCCTGGCTCCAACCAATTATTTCTCATACAGGCTGATTAATGGACTTGGGGCTCAGGGCTGTTCCTAACTGACTGTCTATACCCATTTCCTTGCTTCCCCAATCAGTACTTTGCTATATAGCTCCGGTTGGGATGAATAAATGGGAGTGTGATGTTGCTGTAATGCCACCTTCATCTAGTTGTGCATGTGTTCAGGAACCTTCTATGACTCCCTATTCCTATGGGAATATAGTCTGATCCCAATCACTCTCTCCCTGCTTAAATGATGCATCATGGCGTAAAACGTGTCATCAGTCAACAGTTCAGGGAGGGGTGAGCTTGGCATAAAGGCTTATATATCCTTCATCCTCCTTGAAATGCCTCTTCATGTCAGCCATGTCTACTGATGTCCTTCCTGCCCTTTTAGTTTTAACAAGGTTTCCATCTCTTCCCCAGAGCCCTCTTGTTAGCACGTGACTGAGGGGTGCCTCTAGGATCCCCACACTTGCACACCCTAGTGGGGTCCAGCCATCCAGAGTATAAAGCTCAAGATGCTTCTGTTGCACCCTCTGACCATCCTAGTGCAGAGCCTCTGAGCTTAGCGTCATACCATGCATTTCCTAATGGTGCTCCCGGAACCCTGGGTTCTGCAGTGTGTAGGGGTTTCTGCTAAGCAGGCCATGCACCTCTCCAGTAAACTTTGCTTTTATCCTTCTTAAACATGAGGTTCCATGTTGCAGAGAGTTTTAAAATTGGGTGCTCTTTCAATGCTACTGATCTCTTTATAATTTATCATGTACCCACTCTGTGACTTCTTGCTTAAGTACATTGCTTAAAAATAATTTAAATAAATTTAACAGCTTTTTTCCTGATTTTAAAAGTAATACATTTTTGCTTAAGACAATTTGGGAAATGCAGAAAACTGCAAATGAAAAAACAAATCTTCTAGGACACTCTCCCCCACTTTTATTCATTTTTTAAAAACTAGCAATAGATTCAAAATTCTGGAAAGTATATATAAAAAGCCCCATTTCAAACCATGCATCCCACCCCATTTCAAACCGCTCAGTTCAGTTTGGTGGTATATACACTTTATAACATAATTGATAAAAATAGGCATGCTGTGTTATAAGTTCCTTTTTTTTTAACTTAATATAACATTTTCTGTCATGACTAATTTTTTTTGTTATTTGTACACAACACATTGTCAAAACAAAGCATATATGAGAAGATATTGAAAAGTCCACTAAAGAGATAACCACTATTCCTTTGGGGGCTGTTTCCTTCCTAACCTTTTCTGTAAGTTTGTAAGTTTTCTTAAAATTTGCATATATATGTCAAGAGATGCAGATGTATTTTTCCCTGGTGAGGATGTACTGTATTTACTAGGCTGGTACTTGGCACACACTCTCTCTCCACTGTTTTTAACCTGGCTGTCTGTCCACAACCACACCTAGGAACACTTTTTCTTTGAGTCTGAATCAGCGTCCATTGTATGCACAAACTGTAATTTCCTGATTTCTCAGCCACTCCTATGGGTGAGCACTTCTTCCATTGGACTATTCCTAAGTTTTATCTTTTTACTAATCTACACTAACAGTAAAGTGTTTTCCAGAGTTTTGCAAGTTGTCATAGCAAATAATTAAACCTGAAAGGGGTGGGTTGTAGGAACCTCTTCCTTGACTTTGTAGCCAAGAATTGGGTGACCTGGGACCCAACACTGGCATCAGGCATGTGAAGCGGGGACAGTCTTTGAGACTGAGCTCTTCAACTTGTGGAGTCTGACACTAACTTCAGGCAGTCAGTGTCAGAATTGAATTAACTGTGGGATGGTTAGACAGCTTGGGGAGAGCTAGAAAATCCATTGGCATAAGGCCAAAAAGAAAACCCATACACTTGGTGTCAGAAGTGTTGTGAGTAGAAGCCCTCACCAAGCAGATGATGCAGGAGGTTTCTTGCTTCACTCCCAAGAGGAACAACAGTTAACTGACAGGACAGGCTCCCGTGACTCAGGGTGAAACTGAAGAACTGCTTATATTTCAGAGATCTGCACAGACTATGCCTGAGGGAATGCTGAGGAGATTCACATTTTATTGGATAGAAGGTGGGTAGAGAAAAATGTCTGGAGGCTGTGATCCCTGAAGGGTTAGAAACACAAATGGCAGGACTGTTGCCCCCGCCCTGGGCTCTGCAAGGAGAGGGTACAAATGGTGTGCAGACCCACACCTTTGATGGAGGTGAAGCTCGGTGCTCCACACAGGCTGGGACCCTAGTGAGGGGAACAGCAGGAAAGGCACTCTAGAACTATACTCTGTCCTCCATATCTCACTCAGATCTGATACTGACTTCCTGAAGTGCACTGACAGTGGACAGACTGCCAAGTCTTAGTCTGGGACTTAGGGAGGAAGGATATCAGTGGTGCCACAGATGTGAACCAGGCTCCCTCCCCATCCAGCACATTCATGACAGTTAAGTTGGACCCATCCATGCCCATCCCCCACCCACTTGACATAGCAACTACAGATATAGGCCTCAGTACCTACAGAAGCCAGCATAGGTCAAAAAATGAAAATGAAATCTAATACATCCACAATGACAACTTCTTGCTGGAAAAGTAAAGTAACTTAGCTCTCTTAGTAGCTGAACCAGATTTTTGAAAAAGCAAATTTAAAATTGCACCATGGGCAAACAAAAAAATATAATGTAATGCAACTTGAGACCTCAAGGGAATATGTCAAGAGTAAAACTATTATTATTTTCAGATAACCTGATAAAATATATAAGAATCCCAAAGACTAGATACTAAAAATAATAAATAAAGTGACAGGTTACAAAATTAATACACAAAAATTCTGTTATTTTCTATAAACAAAGAATAAACTATTAGGAAGAGAAACCAGGAAAAACATTTCCATTGATAATCACATCCCAAAATAAAATATTTTGTAATAAACTTCTCTTGGTGGGAATATAAATTGGTACAGCTATTATGGAAAACAGTATGGAGGTCCTCAAAGGATAAAAAATAGAAATTTCATGTAATCCAGTTATCTTACTTGTGGGTATTTCCAGAAAAATACAGAAGCACTAATTTGAAGAGATATATGTACCCCCATTTTTATTGCAGTATTATTTACAATAGCCAAGACTGGGAATAAACTAAACACCCATTGACAGACAAATGTATAAAGCAGATTTGGTATATATACACACTGGAATACTATTCAGGAATAAAAAAGATGAACGCCTATCATTTATAACAGGATGGATTGACCTAAGCCAGATGGAGAAATGCCAACATCATGTGATTTCACTTACATAGAGAGAAAACAAACAGATGAACTAAATGAAAGAAAAATAAGCTTTTAGACTATAAGACCAATTAGTGGTTACCAGAAGGGAGGGAAAAAGGGGAGTAGGTAAATTGGGACATAGGGGATAACTGTGTGATGAAGAATAGAATTGGACTTTTTTTTTTTTTAGATTTTTTTTAATAGAGGCATGTTTTATTTATTTATTTATTTTTACAGTCAGAAGCGCGGGAGGGTGAGAGAATTCACCAGAGCCAGAGCGGGGAGCAGAGCAGGCAGAAGGACCGAAGTACACTGCTGAGGGGAGCAGCGGGCGGCAGGAGAGGTCTGCGCGCCATGTGGGACCCTCCTCCCGTGGCCGGGGAGCAGCCGGGGATCGAACCGGTGCCGCAGAGGCTGCGGGCAGCTTTGCAACCCAGCGCTCAACCGCTGCGCCCCCGGGGAGGCCCTAGAATTGGACTTTTAGTGCTGAACTTAACATAGTGTATACAGATGTGATCTTTAGTGATACACACCTGAAACCCATATAATGTTATAAAGCAATGTTACTTCAAAATTTTTTAAGTGTTTTGGTATAAATTGGTAATATAATTTTCTTCTTCTGTATGTCCTAGTTGAAACACCAACAAAAATCAAACTAAACCTTTTCTACTAATTTAAAAAGAAGTGATGTGAATAAAAACAGCTGAGCTATGTGTTGCCAGTCTCCAGGAATTTTCTGACATGCTATCAGCCAGCTCTGTGCCAGACTTTGTCCAGCACTGCAGATACACTTGTGAACAGACGCTGTTCATGCTGCCAGGTGGCTCTGGTCAAGCCCAGCTAGGAATTGCAGCATGGTTCTTTGCTTATGTAATAATAGTCTTGCACAGTGTCGTGAAGGGGAAATATTGGCTGACTTGAGTGTCAAGCAGGATGTTTATCTAGACAGAGGAGTTCAAGGGCAGCTTCCCTGAGAAAGTGATCTTTGACCTGGGATCCAATGGCTGATCAGGAGCCAGTAGTTGGGAAAGGTAGAGGGATGGAGGAGAGGGAATGCACCCATGGGAAAGGCAGAGCAGATGGTCTGCTGTAGCTGTCGTGAGCCTATCCTGTGTTCATTCATTCACACAGCAAATTCATACAACATGATCAATACACAAAAATCTGCTGTGTTTCTATGTATACACCAATAATGAACTAGCAGAGAAATTAAGAAAATAATTCCATTAACAATTTTATTGAAAGAGTAAAATTTACAGAATAAATTTATTAGGAAAAATTTAACCAAGGAAGTGAAAAGATCTATACACTGGAAACTACAGATATTGATGAAAAAATGTAAGAAGACACAGGTAAGTAGAACATTCTGTACTCGTGAATTGGAAGAATTAATGTTAAATTGCCCATACTACCCTAAGCAACCTACAGATTTAATCAAAGGCATTTTTCACAGACGCTGAAAAAAATTCTTGAGAAAAAAGATCAAAGCTAGAAGTATCACAGCCTTTTAAAAATTTTTTTTTAATTTTATATATTTTTTACATCATTTTTCATTTTTGCACAATGTATGCATTTTCATCTTGGTTGTTATAGTCCCCATACAATTCCCACCACCCCCTTGTTTTGATCCTACTCCCTTCTCTCCCTCACTTCCCTCCCCCTGTGTGTGTCTCTGGTTTATAGTTTCTTGTTGATTTTGATTTTTACTTTATAATAATTAGTATTTTTCCTGGTCCCTTATTTAGGTCTCATCACAGCTTTTAATTTCAAACTGTGTTGCAAAACTATAGTAATCAATCAGTATGGTATTGACATGAAAACAAACAGATTAATGAGCCCATAAATAAACCTGTACATATGTGGTCAGTTAATCTATGACAAAAGAGTATAAATATATAAAGATGAAAGGACAGTTTCTTTGATAAATGGTGTTGGGAAGACTGAAGACTGAAACTGGGCCCGTATGTCATCAACCAAAATGAATTAAAGAATTGAAAGTGAAACCTGAAATCATAAAAGTCCTAAGAATATATATAGGCAGGGTCCATGACATCAGACTTAGTGATAGTTTATGTATCTGACTCCAGCAAATATTCATTGAGCATCTTGTTCTGGCCAGGCACTGTTCTTGGCACTGGGGGGCACAAGACTGACAGTTACTAGCCTTCTGGAGGTTACTATTGTTGCATGACAATCATCCCCAAAGTTGGTGGCTTTAAACTACTGTCATTTTACTGTTATTCCGGTGTTCTGCAGATGGCCCACAACAGGCAACATTTCTCACAGAGGCCTTCCACACTTGAGGTTATTCAGGCTATAGCTGATCCTGAGTTGTCCAGAGGATTCCTTACCCATATGCCTGATGCCTTAATTCAGATGAGTTAAGCAGTTTGGGCTTCCTGGGCATTGTGGTTTGGAGGTAGTCTCTTATGTGGTGCTTCTGGCATAGTGACTTTAGGGTTCCAAAGCTAGTGACCCAGGAGAGAATGAATTCAGTAGAATCTGTGTGGACTTTTCTCACCTGGCCTTGGATGTCACACATCATTGTTTCTTTCCCATTCTGCTTAGCCAGGCTGTCCCAGAGTCAACTCAGGTAACTCCTCTTGATGGGAGATGTGACACAAGTTTGTGGACATGCACTACAGTCACATATTCTCTTGCTCTGTGCCCCCAGGCATTTCCTCCTTGCCTCCAAACCTCCCTACCTGCCTGGGCTCGCCAGACTGTTCTTGAGAACACAGTTTTATGACTTTGTATCCTGACTCCAACGTGCCTATGGGCCCCTACATCCTTCCTCTGCTCCAAACAGGGGCACAGTTTGCTTCATATCAGGTGCAAACTGTGGGGAGGTTGGTGCTCCTTGTGGACTGAGACCTCATACATCTGCTCAGCTGACCCACTTCCTGGTTGGGTTGTCAGAGAATACACATGGACACAGGCCCTAGGGAGCCTGAGAGATGGCCAGAGTGGCTGAGGGGCTAGAGTGCAGGGGCTTGAGGTAAGACTGTACTGACAGTGGGATTTGGGCAGGATTTGGCTGTCAGTCTAAGAGCATTTTGGGAAACCACTGAAGGGCCAGTGTTCTGATGACTACCTGTTAGGAACATTATGAAGACTGTCCTTATGGGAAGAACAAGAGTTTGTATTGTTTTTCAACTAATCTGTAACAATGATTGACATACCAAAAGGAGGGTATATTCTTAACTTGAGGACAGGAAGCATAGATCACTATCCTAATTGCCTCAGATGCCAGATCACTGATCTGTGATTAGTTGTCACAAAGTTGGTGAGCAGAACCAGCAGAGCTCACAGCACTATTATCTAGTACAGTTTGTTATTTGCAACAATCCTACCACTGCAGTGTTCTGCCGCATGTGCACATGTGCCCAGCTCCTGATGCAACAGACCTTGGAAAATGACTCTTAAAACTCAGGTATTATATACTAGTTCTTTGCCCTATTTAGTAGACAGGGCAAAGTTTTGTGATAATAGTACAGGATAAGCATAATAGACAGATAATAGACAGATGTGATAATAGTACAGAATATACATTCATGTAACTTATGCCTGTGGAAACTTGTGTAAATAAGGATCCTGGCTTTGCTTTTTATAAATGATAAGTATTAGTTAGGATTAGCATTAAACTGCTTTAGCAAACTATCAAATTGCAATGGTGTGAGTCTTTTCATGTCCTGTTCACCATTTGTATGTCTTCTTGGGAAAACACCTTTTAGTTCCTCTGCCCATTTTCAAAATTGAATCATTAGTTTTTTGCTATTGAGTTGTGTAAATAATTTGTATATTTTGCGTAGTAACTCCTAATCCAAAATGTAGAAATGTGTGATTTATAAATACTTTCTCCCATTCAGTTGGTGGCCTTTTCATTTTGTCATTTCTTTTGCTATGCATAAGCTGTTTTGATACAGTCTCACTTGTTGATTTTTGCTTTTATTGTCTTTGTTTTTAGTGTCAAACCCAAAGAATTATTACCAAGACCAACATCAAGGAGCTAACACATGTTTTCCTAAGGAGATTTGTGATTTCTTACTTTTCTCTAATTCATTTTGAATTGATTTTTATGTATGGTGTGAGGTAGTGATCCAGTTTTCATTGTTTCATGTTGATATCCAATTTTCCCAACACCATTTATTGAAGAGATTATTCTCCCCCCTCCCACATTGTATATTTTTGGCATCTGTGTTGTAAATTAATTGACCGTATGTGTGTGGATTTATTTTTACACTCTTCTATTGATCTATGTGTCTGCTTTGTTTTGTTTGTTTTTTTTTTTTTGCAATAGCATACATTTTTGGATTAGTATAGCTTTGTAATGTAGTTTGAAATCAGGAAACAAAATGCTTCCAGCTTAGTTTTTTTCTTAAAATTGCTTTGGCCTTTGGGAATCTTTTGTGACTCCATAGAAATTTTAGGATTTTTTTTCAATTTCTGTGGAAAAATGCTATTGGGATTTTGATAGAGATGCCACTGAACCTGTAGGTCACTTTGGTAATAAGGCCAACTTGACAATATTCATTCTTCTAATAGGTGTGGAATATCTTTCTGCGTATTTGTCTTACATTTTTTTCATTGATGTCTTACAGTTTTAGGGTACAGATATTTCACTTTCTTGGTTAAATGTATTCCTAGATATTTTATTCTTTTGATGCAGTTGTAAATGGAATGTCTTTTAAATTTCTCTTTCTAATAGTTTATTATTAATGTGTAGAAATGTAACTGATTTTTGTATGTTGATTTTGTATCCTGCATCTTTACTGAATTCATTTATTAGTTCTAACAGGGCTTTTGTTGGAGTCTTCCTATGTATATTTCCTATATAGATTACTGTGTCATCTACAAAAAGAGACAGTTTTACTTCTTCCTTTCTTGAATGGCTTTTATTTCTTTATCTTGATTAATTGTTCTGGCTAAGACTTCCAATACAGTAAGTGCACAAAGAAGGGGTATTTTCATCTTTTTCCTGAGCTTAGAGGAAAAGGTCTCAACTTTTCACCATTGTATATGATGAGTACCATTGACTTTGAGGCTTGTGTTTTATCATGATTTTAACCTAAGCTGAACCTAAGCTTTGGAGGTTGTAACAGTGTTGTTCCCTACTTTACTGGAAAGGAGTTAGAAAGCACTTCAGATCCTTTCCCAAACAAAATGTCTATGATTCTATGTGACACTGCCCTTAGCTTGTTTTGGTTCTACTATCTCTCTACCAGTGCAAAGGAGCAAAAAAGAAAACAAATTAGTTTTGAGATCTTGTTTTGGAATCTGAACCACAATCCTTGGGTATCAGCACATAGAGGGGCCCCATGGCATCCCCATCAGGTGACTGCTCACACTTAACCACCTCCATGGGCAGGAAGACTCATCCTGTACTGACAGGCATGCTTTCAGCCACCCACTGAACCACCCATCAGTTTGTTAAAAGATATTTTAAGAGGATGAAGTTCCTACCCTCCATCATTGTCATTGATTATAATCTGCACAAAACCTAGTATCCTAGAGTCATGGAATGGGCTGGCAGTGATCAAGGGTTGTGTCAAGCTTAATGGGTGATGTGCTCCCAGCCTGAAAAACACCTTTGATATCTAGTGTGCATGAGTGCTCCCATCCATGTACCCATCCAGAACAAAATCTCCTGTACAGAATCATTAATATACAAAATGCAGGTTTCAGGAAGCATTCCTATACTGTCAAGTGCCAGATTCATATTGTGAAGCTGTAATTCTCAGGACCTTTTAAGCCCCCTCCCTTTGTGTATTTTTTTTTTTTTTTGCTTTAAAATTTTGACTTTTACCATTCTAACTTTTATTGCACACCACTTGTATTTCCTGCCTATTTAATCATTTTGGGTTTTCCTTGATATTTTAGGATACTTAATTGACAAGTTTGCTTGCAAAATAACAAGATTCAGCTATATTTTTAAAGTGGCTTTGTGGTGAGTAAATCATGCCAACTACATGTTCTCCTTTTCTTGTTGAGGTACTTATAGTTGCTCTTGACATTCTAAAATAAGAGTGCCAGCAGCTACTTCTAAATCTTAAGAAATAGCAAAGCAGCAAAGTTGGCTGGAACAGACTTCTCCCAAAATGTCAGAAAAATAAGTAAAGAGGATGTAAACGTGAAAATCCTGACTTGATGAATCCATTATTTCAGTCTGTTCTGGTCCTGAAAAATGATCAGCTGCCTTGACAGGTTTGTCCTTTGTGGAGCTGGGAAGAGCCTCCAAGGAGAGAGTGTAGAAATATGCAGTTCACAAATGAAGAGAAAATGTTAATATCTTAGGGATTTAAAAATACTAAAGCTGCAGATTATCTGCCTCAAATCCTTTTTAGAAAGAAATGGTAGCTAAATAATTCATGCTGCATATTTAAAAACATGTAAAGCATGGAAGAAAGTCTTGGTGGAACGTGTCATCAGGAGGCTGAAGGATGCTGCTCTACCCCTTGTCACTGCCAGATTATACTTGAGCACACCAGCCCTGATATTTTTTAAACATATAATTAAGACTCTATGTGCTTTGATTGCTAGATCTGAAAAGTGCTGGTCCTGTCATCAGATGACTAGGTTTGAGAATAATTTTGTAGAATAATTGCGAGTGTTGTCAGATCTTCTCTAGTTGTGGGCTGTCGCTGCCTCGTTCCCAACAGAACTCTCTGTTCAGATCTCTTGCTCCTGCCCTGACTGGGTCTCCTGGAGGAGATTCCTGATTGGTTTTACCCAGTCAATGTAGTCCACTCCCCGCCAGTGCCTGGTTTGGTGTTGGCACATGTCACAGTTCTGGCAGTTGGGCATTAGAGTCTGCTGGAAGGTTTCTGGAAAAGGTCTCCTTGCTCTTGAGTAGATGTGAGCAGGATTGTCCCTTCTGCCTCTTCATATTGTCAGGGTGACTGTAATACCTGGGAGTGTGGCCTCCAACTTGTCATCCTTAGGGAAGCCCATCCTAGAAACAGGACAGACATGGAGGATGGCAGGGAGCCCAAGATAGAAACATTCTGGCTTCCCAATGATTCCTTTGACTTGCTGAGTTACCTCACTAAACTTGGAGCAGCTGTTCCTAACACTAGGATTTGTTACATAAGAGTATTTATGAGTCCCAGATCCCTTTGCATTAGCTAGGGCTTTCTGTTAACTGCAACCAAGCTGTAGGGTAAGTAAAAATGTCAGGCTTTTCTGCCCTTCCGCCATCAGGATAGATGATGGATCCTTGCAGTCCTCAATGCTTGTCTGATGGCGGGCACCTGGAATAGGGTGTGGGCATAGGTAGATGGGATTCACCTGGGCTAAGACTGTGCTTTTTTAAGGGCGGCGTCACGGGGACGCCAGCAGAAGCCAAAAGAGAAGCCGAGAGAGAAGTAAGAGAAGCGGAAGCTGAGAGAAGGCCGGAGAGCCCAGTTAGAGTGAAGACCTGCTGGGGGCTGGGAGGCCCCAGCACCCTTGCCTGCTGTCTACCGGGTAAATCCCAATAAAAGACCTGCAAAAACCACTGAGGAGTCTGACTCCTCCTTTACCCGGTCTGCTGGATCATAGAAAACCTGCTCAGTGTTCCTTCCTGCCCCTTACAATTGGCATAGTCGGCAGGATGATCCCTGCAGATGAGTATGGAGCCCTCCGAAGACCTGGAGGGACTAAGGAATAACAGACTATTTGCCTGTGACAACACTGGAGGCATCATGGCGGCACAGGAGATGGACAAGGTCCAGGAGTTACAGGACAAGACCTGGCATGAAGGAGTTGCCCGAGAGGACCAGACAACGACCCCTGAGGCAGCAAGAATCATCGGCAAAGAGGACCATGATTCGGAGCTCGCCAGTGCTGATTCAGGGAGAGGCCAACGAACTTGGCCTAATGGACTTGGACTGACAATCCCGCCAGAAGGCGGAGGACCTTGACAGGTTATGTTTTTTTTTTTTTTTGAGAATCTGGGGGTGGCCAGTGGGCCTTGATGGCCAAAAGCAGCCTGTGTATGCCCAGCAGCCAGGCAGAGGAGGAAAGTCAACTGAGAAGGCAAAGGCTGGTGCTGATGCTAAGTTTGGGAAGGCTTGAGCGGCTGTTAAGCAGCCTAAGTATACTGAAGACCTGTGAGTCTCGTAAAATCACCTGTGGGTGATGCCCTGCACGTTGTTGAGTGAGGGTGAGGAGCTGAGGAACCCATCCTTGGGGGACGGGTGGGGAACGTGGCTTGGGGTGGAGCCCAAGCTGAAGACGGGACCCAAGAGAGGCCGCATGTAGAGTTTGGATCCCCAACCCATGTGCTTGTGCAATGGGTTGGCCTGAGTGCAGGGGTCTGTGTGTTGCATTGGTGGCTATGACAGCCGGGTGTTGGAGTGACCGTAGACAGAAACCCTGAGGGTTGGTCGATTACCCCCAAAGAGTAGAGAATCCCCAATCCAGGAGTGAGTGTATCCTGGGGGTGGATGCTGTGTGTGGCTTGTAGCCGAGACTACAGCCAGAGAAGGCCAGGAAGCCTGACGGCTCCTGGTGTGATATAGTAGATGCCATGAGTGATTCCCCTCCCTCGTATGAGCAGTGCCTGCAGCAGCAGATTTGGTGGCTCATCTGCTGGTACCAATAATTGTCTTTTGCCTCTAGGTTGGGGCCCTGCCTGGACTTATTTGTGTTCTGTTGTATTTGGTTGTTATATTGTGATGTATTTGCTTTTGTGGGCCATGGCTGCATTGTTTATGCTTGCTAAGAAAATTGTGTGTGTGCATATATATATACACTGTATGGCAGAAACCCTGAGGGGGTGGACTGTAGGGTAAGGAAAAATGTCAGGCTTTTCTGCCCTCCTGCCATCAGGATAGATGATGGATCCTTGCGGTCCTGAATGCATGCCTGATGGCGGGCACCTGGAGTAGGGTGTGGGCATAGGTAGATGGGATTCACCTGGGCTAAGACTGGGCTTTTTAAGGGCGGCATCACGGGGACACCAGCAGAAGCCAAAAGAGAAGCCGAGAGAGAAGTAAGAGAAGCAGAAGCTGAGAGAAGGCTGGAGAGGCCAGTTAGAGTGAAGATCTGCTGGGGGCTGGGAGGCCTGCCAGCCCCTCAGCCCCCCAGCACCCTTGCCTGCTGTCTACCGGGTAAATCCCAATAAAAGACCTACAAAAACCACTGAGGAGTTTGACTCCTCCTTTACCCGGTCTGCTGGATCATAGAAAACCTGCCCCTTACACAAGCGTTCTTCATAGATACAAAGGTTTCTGTGACCGAATATCCTTTATGTCCTATCTATGAGTTGACGTTCAGGCTGGAGGGTGATAAGATTTCTCTGCTTGATGCAATCCATCATGAGTGTGTGTGTGCCCACTCATCACGCCCTACAGAAGGGCCCCATGAAAAGAATCCATGTTCTTTAGTGCTAATGGCAAGTTCTAGTTAGGATATTGGTTGACTGCTTTAATGGAAGTGAAATAACAATGGCTTTAAAAGGTTATGAGATTGATTTTTCTCTCCCCAAACCATCTGAGCTGGTTGGCAGTCAAGGAGATGAGTGGCCTGCCTTGGGTTGTCCACACAGATATCTCCATGTGCATCGAGAAAGCTACTCACACCCCACCAGTGTTTCAGAGCCCAGGAAGGGGGGATAGAAATTCAGAGTAGAGTGGGGCAGGTGCTCTCTTTTGACCCAGAATTGTACTTATTTCCAGTCACAGCTCATTGGCCAGAATTTGATCACCTGACACCAACCACTTGCAAGGGGATCTGAGAAGCACTATTTCTAGCTGGGTGGCCTTATATCCAGCTAAAAGCTAGAGGATTCTGTTAGTCAGAAGGATGAGAGAATGGACAATGGGGGACAGTTAGAAGATTCTGTAACATTGGGTGTCCTCTGCAGTATGGAGAAAGACATGATAAGGGCAGAGTGCTGAAAGCCAGTCTCTGATTGTGAAACAGGGGTTTGAGCCCCAAGAGCCAAGCTCCCCAAACCGCCTGAAGCTTTGTGCCAGTTCCAACTTGTGCTGGTCTGTCTTCCGGTCAAACAAGGTACTTGAACCAGGTGGTATATAAAACCTCTTCAGACTGATTTTCTCTGACACAGTCTGGCAGGTATTCTACTTCAGGGTAGAGGCAGAAACAAGGTAGAAATGATGGGTACCTGAGTAGGAGTGGTGGGTATTAAAATCATAAGGGAAGTTACTTTAGGCATTTGTAGAGAGCTCATTAGGAGCCAGGTACTGTATCCTTAACAGTGATTAACCCCATCAGCCCTTACACAGCCTCTGCTCTGGACCCTGGGTTTGTTCTCATTTCATAGACAGGGAAGGTGAGGCACAGTTAGGGTTAGCGAAGGGCCCTATACCTAGCCAACAGGTCCCTGAGCCCTTGCGTTTAACTGTGAGTTATGGGAAGGACTGGGTAGGATTTGTTGGATATGGCCAGATCATCATGAGCCTTGAAAACAGAGCAGGAGAGCTTTGGGCTCGATGCCACCGGCATCCAGTGCCAGCTTCTCCGTCTGCAGCATTAATTGGCCCCCTGCTGGCTACCCCATACTCAAAGTGACTGTTGTCACCCCTGTGTCATCTGAGCATGATGTTGTTGTGGTTACATCACCCTTTGCTACTCTGGGGTAGAAAACAGACTTTTTTCAGGAGAGTGCCTGGGTAAGAGAGGATTCCTGGGAGGGCCAGTCATAGGGCAAAGGGAAGACTGGTCCAGGGCTGGCATCATGCACGGCTGTGCCCCTTTAAAGTATTGCCCCTCCTGTGTGGGTCAGGACCTGCTTCTGCCCTGTACTTCCAAAGGGTCCTGGTGCTTTTCACTAAGAGCACCCTGGTCTTAGAAAATGAGAGCCAGTCCATGAAGTGGGCCTGTGCCTCAAGCTGCAATTGTTTGGTGGCATGGCTCCTGGGATCAAACCTCTTTGCTCCCACCTGGGAGTCAGTGACTTCGTGCCCAGAAGGGATGTTAGGGAGCGGGTGGGAATCCTTGTGTATGTTGTCTGGTCCCTTTGGTGGTGGACTCCTTGGGGTCCGTGGGTAGACTGGCCTGCATTGGGAGTCAGTGACCTGACAAGGGTGCCCTCACCCTGACCTTGTGGGGCCTCTGGGCAGTTAGCTTTCTCAGCTGCTGCAGAATCTACTACATGTGCAATAGAAACTGTGCAGCTGTTGGGTGGTTCTGGTACCAACCCACATCCCTTCTCTGGCTCCTTCTACTTTCCCCTAACAGGCAAGATAGTCTTCCTTAGTGCTATTTCTTTGGTTCATTCTGTTTTCCTAAATTGTAATTACAAATGCACCAGCTCCAATGAATTTTAGGGTTGAGCTCTGGCTGAGCCTCTGCCAGGAAACCTAACCCTTCCTCTCAGGGCCTGGATCTTGCTTCCTCACGATGGCACTGGTTTCATGTGACCTAACAGTCTGATTACTCATCGCTCTACTGACCAAACTGGGGCTGCTTTTTCTTTTAACTCCTTAAAACTGAAAAAATTTTTTGACTCAAAATACCCAAAAGCAGAAGTATCATGTGTCCTCAGACACCCATCATCCAGCTTCTGCCATTGTCACCATTTTGCCAATCTTGCTTCATTAATTCCCCCTCAACCTCCCTCCACCTAAACTTCTCTGCCCCTCAGGATATTTTATTTTATTTTATATTTTTTATATATATTTTTACATCATATTTATACAATGTTTACTTCCCCCCACCCCTTCAGGTATAGTCCCCATAGAATTTCCTTCATGGATGCACCCGTGCACCATCACCTCAGTCCCCTGAGCCTCCCTCCCTCCCTCTGATCCCTCTCCCGCCTCCTCCCTTGCAGGATGTCTCTGGTTTATAATTGTCTCTTTGTTTTTGTTTTGTTTTGTTGTGTTTTGTACTGTTATTTTTTTCCCCTGATGTCTTATTTGGTTCCCCTGTATTCCTCCTATAAGTGAAACCATCCAATATTTTTCTTTTTTCTCCTGACTTATTTCACTGAGCATAATTCCTTCCAGCTCCATCCACGTTGCTGCAAATGGCATGAGTTTATCTTTTTTGATTGCTGAATAGTATTCCATTGTGTTATATATACCACATCTTCTTAATCAAGTCATCTATTTTTGGGCATTTGGGTTGTTCCCAGGTTTTACCTGTTATGAATAGTGCTGCAGTAAACATAGGGGTACAGGTATTCTTTTGAATCAATGTTTTTGTGTCCTTTGGGTGGATCTCTAGGGAGTTGCTGGGTCATATGGTAGCTCCTCAGGATATTTTAAAGCAAATTCTAGGTCTCTTATCATTTCTCTAATAAATACTTTAATACATTTCAGCTGTGAGTTTCAAGTTTTAAATTGGCAGAAACTATCTCCTGTGTTCTGTGTCCTCAGCATTTTGAATGGCACCCAAATGGGTGGCATATTGGAAATAAGTTGTATTGAGCCAACTGACTGAATGAATGAATTGGTTTCAATCTTTAGAACCAAGCCTGCAAATTAGCTGAGATCCCTGGAATGTGAATAACTTCTGGAGACCGCAGCCACCATGGTGCCCATAGTGTTGCTAGGGTTTCCAGGAAGTTCTGGAATTTGTCTGTCATTCATCAGACTGTAAGGCTGGTGTATTCTTAGCCAAGTATCTTTGATTTTGCAATTAAGCTCCACATTGAGGTGACCTTGGAGATTCTATTAAGATGTAGTTTTTACCTTTGCTTCGTATATATTTAGTTCACAATTATAGACTTGAGGATTTTTGTAAATTATAATATTGTATTTATTTAAGCCAAAATGATTAGGACCCAACAAATTAAAATGTAAACTACATCTAAAACATTTTCCTTAATGCCATCTTCCTATTTCTAGTAAAGATGTTTTAACTACACAGGTGAGAGGTAATTGAATGTGCATTTTTCTTTCAAGCAGTTGTAGCCACATTTAAAATCCTAAATCCTATGGATCCTCAAGGAGATCCTGAGACCAGGGTCACTAGACATGGCATTTTAAGCTCTTAGAAAGTAAAAAAATCAGTCAGGGCCTGGGCTTTGGAAATCTCTGGTGATAACATAGTACCTTGAAAAATGCCTGAACCACATTTTTTCCTCTTAAATTCAGAAGTGATGTTTTACCATAATATGAGAACTGCCTATTAGTACTTTTTTCAAAATTATATTCTAAAGTATTTTCTTTCACCATTTAAATCTGTCATAAATTTGAATTAAGTTGGCTGAGTTTTCTGTTTATTTTTTTTGCTGTCTCACTAGGAATTCAGAGTAATACTATTTCTGGATTTAAGATATTTTTACCATGTGGGTTTAGCACAGAGGACTAAACTGGTAACTGTTCTAAGTTCAGTTTGGAACATAAAACAGTTGTTTCCACTGAATTATTTACATAAATTGGATTTGGTCATAATGCCATATGGAGCCTCTTGTCCATAGAAGGTGATGGAACTTGAGAGATGTGTGGGATTAAGAGCCGCGGGAGCCACACTACAGTAGGTGAGAATAGCACAGGGCCTCACCTGCTGATGTGGGGGTGACACTTCCCAGGGACTTGACTTTCTGAACTGCGAGTGATTCGGCTATGGAGTTTCCATTGTGAGCCCACAGTTCTGACTGTCACTTGGGGTGTCTGGGGAGTTGCAGTAGACCCCATGGAACCCCTGTGGAAGAAATATGGAGGAAAGTGGCCAGAAGGAATCCAAGAATTGCCTCATTTCTAGCGTGACTGTGCAAGCCCCTTCCCTAGGGTTCAAAAAGCAGGGAGAGGGCTCTGGAGAGCAGAGGGAGCCTGCTGGCTGGTGTGCTCCTCTTAGGATAGGGTCCAGCAGAAGCTGAGACAGATGTTCCAGGCTGGAAAACCTGCAGTGAGGCAGGGACTCTGCAGCTGAGTCAGCCCCAAGCAAGGCTTACGTGGTCAAGGAGCCAGGAGCGGGGCCTGCAGAAGTGGCTGGTGGGGGTGGGACCGGGATTTGGAAAAAGAACCACCAGTGGGGCATGAACAACAGCTCAGGAAAAGGGTAGATCTTTGTTTCCATGATGGTGAGGGATTGTGTGAGTTCCTTAGAGCCCAGCAGGCCAACACAGCTTACCGGCTCCGGGCCAGGTATTCTGCGTGTTGTATTCGCTCGTCATTGCCTCCTGCTCCTTCATACTCTCAGCCCCAATCTTATTTAAAGGTCAGGATTCTGAGACTCAGAGAAGTAGAACCAGTCAGGAGGTCACACAGGAAATAAGTGGCAGAGCAGGGAACTGTCACAGACCTGCCTGTCTCTGGGGCCTCTTCCTTTCTACCACATCAGGGCTCCTGTCAGCCTCTCCCAATAACAAAGTGACCCCAGCGAAGAATTGGACAGCACACGTGCACACACACTGGGGTCCTATGTTCAGCTGCAAACACAAGGACCTGCAAATCTATGTGAATTTTTTGGATTTTCTCATTTTTATTTCCCCATTTAAAAAATTAAGACTAAAGCATGTCCACCATCATCTCCAACTTTTCTAGGGAACTAAGCTCCAGAAGTTGGTGCATGTTTATCCTGGGGCTTGGTGTGTTCCCCTACCTTGCCTGCCCCCCTTCTTCAGGGTGGTGATCACACCAGGTTGGTTCCTAGCACAAGTGACGATAATGAGACACCGTTATGTGGCATTTGGCCTTTGGGTACTGCCAAAGGAGAGTCAGAAGAGGGAAGGTGCAGAAACCCCTAGCCTATCAAGGGGAAAGATGGGCGTTCCCACACCCAGGCCTGTGTGTGCCAATGAAGAGCCACCGATAGGCCACAATATCACTAACCAGGGAGCTAAAAGCAGTAAGGCAGTCACGTGATCCCAGCCATCTGGTTAACCCAGCAGATCCTCAGCATTTTAAATTTAGAACTAAATTTATCCCCTTTCCCAAAAAGTACTGACTATATTGAGGAATGCAGGCAAGATGGAGCTTTCTGTGTGGTGCTTGCAGATGAGGATATGGGGCGCCTGACCCTGGCTTTGAATTCCTGGTAAAGAGGTAAGGCATTTCTGCTTTATTAGATTGGTTAACTTTTGCTTTGTATAAAACTCCCGAAGCTTAGTGACTTCAAACAGCAAACACGATGCTTGTGATCGGCTGGCCATGTGGATTTTAAGTCTGGGCTGGCTCTTGTTTTCCATCTGCTGGTGGCCTCGCGAAACTGGATGCTCTAGGACCACCTTGCTCCCTGGTTTGCCGATTGGCAGGTTGAAGAGACCTCAGCCAGGACCGTTTTCCTCGGCACCTCGCAGTCTCTCACCCTCCAGCTGCTAGCCTGAGAGTCCAGGCAGTAGTGTCACCGTTCACCAGTAGCAAAGCAGGATAAGCCTTGTGCATTAGTACCTCCCACGCCCTGCTTGCTGCTCACTGCTCTCATCCCATTTGCCCCACAGCAAGTTTAGAGTCAGTGTGGAAGGCACCTGCATGGTCTTGGATCCTGAAAGGTGTGAACACTCAACAAATCCTATAAACCTGAGCTTTAGCTCAGCAAGTAGTGACTGTTTCCTCCTCATACCCACCTGACGCCAACTCTGAGCTATACTGTGTTTCATCCTGCATGCAAAGGCAGTTTTCAGTAAAACCACACGCAGCCAGCTTAGCAGTTCTGGTGCCTAGCCTCAGCTGCCAGCAAGTGTGGTAGAAAATCCACTGAGAGGGTAGAGGCAGGAAGTGGTTGCAGGACCAGAACTGACCCAGCACAGGAAGAAAGACCTCATATACCCAAAACACAGAGCAACCAAGAGTTAGGTCTGGATTCTGACATGCCGAAGTGAGAGACCTCACCAGGCTCAGAAAATGGGGGTGACTGATTCCTCTGGGCCAGCAAGGTTGCTCCCCAGACCCAGGTTAGAGGGAGCACTGAGCCCTACCCACAGGGGGAGAGATGTGTACCAGAGCACGTGAATGGTCAGTCCTCATGTGGCTGAAGGAGCCAACAGAGAGGTTAAACCATTCCTGTTTCCCAGGAGGAGGGAAGCAGCAGCAAAGTGAATTGGTAGAAGATGAGTAGGTAACAAAACCAGTTAAAAACATTTTCTTTTGAATGTTTGCAGTACCCTGGGAGTTATACTTAACCTTTAATTTAGTCCTCAGGCAAGCAGTCCCAATTTTCAGATGAGGAAACTGAATCCAGAGATGTTAAATAAATTGCTGTCACTGAGCTCATTGTCCTACTCAGGCCTGCCAGACCCTCTCATGCTGTGCCCCCTTCTCTGTCCCATGCTGTTGCCATGGTCCACAGCAAAAATCAGAAGCCTCCTGCCCCTAGAACTCTGAAAGACCCCAGAGGCCCACTCCTAGCCCGGGACACTGGAATGTTTGTGTCAAGGAAAAGGAGAGACTAACAGAGGGTGTGGAAGGCATGAAGCTCAGCACATTCACTTTGGGGGGCCAGGGATACCCCAAAGGAGACATTTGCCCTGAACCCTCTCCCCATTCTGTGGCCTGACCTCCATCCATATCCTCCACTCACTTTCCCCCATTTGGAGGACCTTATAAGAAGGTCATTGGTAGAATAAGTCCATTCAAAGGGGTTCGGAAACCCCCAGGCTATTTAGCCAGCAGCTGCCGGCCATCTCTGAGTATCTGAGAAGCTGGAACTTGTCCAGAGTTTACTTACTCTGTGTTGATCCAAAGGTTGCAGCTAGAATGGATGTGCAGACATGGGGGAGACTCTAACCCACACAAAAACTGAGAGGCACAGAAGTCCATTTTGTGTCTTGTCACTCTCACTCACTCACTGTGTACCTTGAGTTTGGGTCTGTCTGCACATTAGAAACACACACAGCTGCCCTACAGAGTGTAAATGAGGTGACGGCAAGGGGCCCAGGTGGAGACTGGCTCAGCCTTTGTTCATGAATGAAACCTAAGGGAACTGATGGTTTTGAGCAGTTAGATGGTCCTGCTTCCTGGAGTGACAGCAAAAGTTGGAGGCTACCTGGGGAGGCTGCTGAGGGGCTCCTGTCCTGGGTGTGAGGGTATACTGTTCACATGGGTTATGTCTAGAAGACACTGTGGCCAGTTTGCAGGTGAATATTGTCACCTTCCATGTTCATCCCTCGGGAGTGCAGCCAGGTAACAGAGTCTGGCCAGGGCAGAGGACAAAGAGATGGTGACTTGGATTTGAATTAGATGGCTTTCTTGTAGGGGGCTTTCCTGTTGAATCATCAGAGCTTTGGTAAGGGCATCCCCTAAGGTCAAAGGTACCAGACAGCAGGTTATTGTGACTCCCAGGGGCCCCAGGCAAGGAATTTATTAGGCTGAAGCAGGGGCCCAGGGCCACCCAGGAATGACATATTATGTGTGGGATTGTCCTGGTGCTGCAGGGTTTAAAGTCTCAGCTCTGTCAAGCTATTGCCAGCCACTGTGGCATGAGTTCGATCCCTAGCCAGGGAGCTGACCCACATGGCAGAGCAGACCTCTTCTGTCTTGCCTGCTGCTCCCCTCAGCAGTGTTTTTCAGTAGATCCGCCTGTTCTGCTCCCCAAGAGTGGTGAATCCTCTCACCCCTGCACCACTGGTCTAGACCCCAGTTGTATGCATAAATAATTAAATATGTGGGATTGTGTTTGTCAGCATCAAGCACTCACCCTTTGTTGCCTCGGGAGGGAACATTTGCAGTGCCCACAAAACAGCCCATGTTCTATCTTGCACTACCACCTTAGCCACCTTGGGGGTCAGGGCAGTCGGTCTAGTGCCAACATGCACAGGGAGGTTTACTGTTGGTTCTAGCATATGGGTAAAGAGAGTCCAGGAGCCCTCGGTGGATTTTTCAGGCTTTAATGCTCTCAGGGAACCAGGCACACAGGGACCCCAGGCAGGGATGCTGGCATGCAATGAGGCAGGCACAGGCTGGGTACGGGGTATCTGAGAGGCAGGCAGGCAACCAAGCCCCCCAGGCCCCCACAAATCTTTCTTGGCCTCTCTCTGGCATTCTCTTTGGTGTTCTCAGTCTTGAGTCACCTCATGTCTCACCTCAGAGTGGTCCTCCCTGCCATTGTTGCCCCATCTCACAATGACGCTGCTCTTTTATCCATCACCTCTAGGCCCAGGTGGGAGCATCCATACATGTGCATGCCCCGTGCTTGCTGGGCCCAGGTGTCCATTATTGGATGCCCATGAGCACCTTGGCATAGCAAAGGTTGGGCATAGCAAAACCTGACCACTCCATTTACCCTACACGCGCCATCCTCTTCACCAAGCACGAGCTACCTTTCAGGGTGTACGTGTCCTTTCAAACCCCTCTGGTGGAGGCTTTGGTGAGTTTGAATTTTGGAAACTAAAACATTTATTTGGGGTGCCTAACAGGTTGACTCCTGGGCGGGACCAGTGAAGGTGATGTGTTGTCTTAGCCAGAAATGCCAGAGCTTTGTAAGACTAGTGAGTCCCTCTGCCCTGTGCAGGAAGGGTGTGTCCCCAGAGGAGCCCCACATCCTCTTGGGACACTAGGCCTGGGCCCTGGTTGGGAGCAGCCAGGAAAGGGGCAGGAGCAGTGCTTGTGTAAAGGGTGGAACTGAAACCTGTTTCAGTTAACAGAGCAAACAGGTGGCTTGAAGTACAGGTTCAATCATATGGTACAAGTACATTTTTGTCCATCTTCTAACAAATGTTCTCTTTTTTGGTAGACAGACTGACAGATCCCTTAAAGTAATGACTTCAAAATTCCCTTCTAGGGCCCATTGGGGGAGGGACAGGGGGCTGGACCCCAGGATTCTGCCTCCTGTTTCATTTCCTGCAGATGTGTCTCTTTAAAAACCACCTTTGTGGGGCCTCCCCTGTGGTGCAGAGGTTGAGCGCTGGGTTGCAAAGCTGCCTGGCAGCCCCTGCAGCGCTGGTTCGATCCCTGGCTGCTCCCTGGCCACTGGAGGAGGGTCCCACATGGAGGGTCCCACATGGTGTGCAGACCTCTCCTGCCTCTGCTGCTCCCCTCAGCAGTGTACTTCGGTCCTTCTGCCTGCTCTGCTCCCCGCTCTGGCTCTGGTGAATTCTCACCCTGACCACCCAGCTTCTGACTGTATCCAGTGCTTGTATAAATAAATAAATAAATAAATCTTAAAAAAATAAAATAAAATAAAATATAACATAAAAAAGAATATTATATTAAAAAAAAAAAAAAAAAACAAACGCCTTTGTGGAGATAGAGCCCACACACCACACAGTACACCCAAAGTGTTAGTAAATTCACAGAGTTGTGCAACTCTCACCACAGCTTTTTTCTGCTTTTGTCTGTGGAGGTTCTGTAGGAGATATGTTTAAAGGAGGAAAAGATAATGCCACAAAAATAAGGTTTGAAATGACTCCTGTCACCTTGCTGCAGTTGAAGAACCTGTTCTGCAGACGGTGCTCGTTTTCAAGGTTTCTTTCAAACCACAATGAGAATCAGGAAATAAGCTTGATTTCTAAGTCTGATGGAGCAAAATCGACAGCAACTGTTTACTTTTTTCACAGAAGGGTCACTAAGGACTTATTCAGCATTTTTTAAAAGTCCTTTTGCACCTATTTAACATGGCTAGAGGAGATTAGAACTGGTGGAGCAGGAAGACCCCTGGATGTGGCTGAAATAGGTGAATGACCAGGATGGGGGTGGGGGGTGGTCTATAATCAGCAGCTGGGGCTACTTAGAGAGGAAATAAATGCTCGGCATCCCTGCCACCCTTTCCCTGAGGCTTTCCTGCAGGACTTGTTGCAGTAACTGACAGTGAAAATCAAAGAAGACCAGAGTCATTTTAGCAAAATGTGCATCAAAAAAAGTCGAAGAGCTAGAAGTTGTGTACCAGAATGGATGAGCTTTTGCTGTTCCATGAAAAGCTCATTGAAAAAAGCTTATTGAAAAGCTCATTGGCGCACTATAAGTGCTCAGTGAACTTTCTTTGTTAATTTTCCCCTTTGGAAAGATCGTGTCTATAAAGCGTCTCATTCCCTGTCGATGTCTGATTACTGAAGCATTGAGAACTGGCTTATGTATATGAATTTGCAGGAAGCATTCTTTACTGGGCTTATGGGGGGGAGGGTGCAAAGATTAACCATAGAGTGTGCTATTGTCCCCACTAGTATTCACCTTCTTTGCAGGAGGACTGGGCTAATTGGATTATTTTCAGTTGACAAATTTGGTTTTCTACCTCTCAACATATATTTATTGCCTCTGCTTTATTCACAGGATGAGTTCCCAGCTTGAGGTGAAACCATGAAGAGCAAATAGAACAAATAAGAATGCTTTTCCGCAATCGCTTCTTGCTGCTGCTGGCCCTGGCTGCACTGCTGGCCTTCCTGAGCCTCAGCCTGCAGTTCTGTGAGTGTCCCATGCTCCTCACTCCGAAATAGAGAGCCCTTTGGGGAGGAAGCAGAGCCTTTGTTTATGAAATGAACACTGAGATTGAAAACAACCCAGCCCTTTAGTATTGGTGCTAATGGTGGGTAGGTATGAGCAGGAACCTTGAACCTGTGAGTGTTGTTTTCGGTGCTTTTTTTTTTTTTTTTTTTTTTTTTTGGCCAGGAGCACTCACTAGGCCTTGTGACCTATTTTTGGCTTCTGCATGGATTCCTGAACTCTTTGGTAATTTCCAGATTCTGGACACACAGAGTAGCAATTTGTCTTCTCCTCTGGCTGCACCCCACAGAGGCCTGGGTGTCCACTTTAAGCACAATGGGCCGTGGGGCCGCAGTTGTTAGGGAACTAGGTTACTGGTGCCAAACTCAACTCTCCGGGCCGTGGGACTGTGCATGGCATGTCCCATTGGTCAGGCAAGAGCTTGGCTAATGAAACCAGTCAGTGGGCCTTACCACCCTTCGCTTGCCCTTCTCTGGGAACCTGTGCTCAGGCTGGACCCCAAGTCTATGCACCTCTCTACTCCAAGAGCAGATATCCTCAAACACAGAGCTGATCCAACACCTCCTTGGCAGCAACCCTTCAGTGGTGGTTTTCGGTCTTCTGGGAGGCCCCTTACCCTCCTGTGGCCCCTCTCGCAACTTCTGTTCTATTTCATAGCTTTGCCAAGTTGCTTGACATTCTTCTCTGCATGTGCCAGTCTCTTTAGGGTTGTTCTATCAGCCCCCTCAGCTTGGAGTGCTCTCCTCCTCACCTCCATCCACATAGTTCACTCAGCCCTCTTCTCCGGGAGCCTTCCATGAACCCCCCCAACTGTGCCTAGTGCTTCTTTGGTGTACATCCAGGATGCCCTGAGCCTGTTCCCCTTCTTGCACTAACCATGCAGTATCATGATCTTCACTTCTTTTGTCCTTTCCTTCTGCAAGACAGTCTGCTCCTCGGGACCAGGGACCATGTCTCGTTTCCCTCTGTACCCCAAGTACCAGCAATGCCAACCATATAGTAGGTGTTTTGTGAATGATTGTCACATGAATGAGTGGGACTGCACTTGCTCTGAAAAGCAGGCTGGCTGGAGTTCCCTTTCCTTCCTAGGAACATGCCTGTATCATGCGGGAACTGTGTTTGCAGTCACCTGCCTCCTTTCAATCTAACCACCTCGCCCTCATGAATGGGAGACAAAAGGTTGGCACCCATCACCACCAGGGATGGCTCTGTAAGGAGGTGGTGTTTCTGTTGCTATTTGAATGATGGATAGAAGAGCAGGTGGTGCAGGAATGGGCTGTTCTGAGTGCATGGAGCACCGTGGGGCAGTCTTGGCATTTGGAACAAGTGGTTTGAAGAAAAGAGATGCTGAAAAGTTTCCTGACCCACCTGTGTTTTGTGACATATCCCCATGCACACAGCTGGTACACATGCCAGGCTCTTTCTCATGTAAAGAGAATGAAAGATACTTATTAGATCCTTCCAGAATAGTAAAAGAGTCCAAGAGAAGGTGAGCATAAGAAATTCCAAGATACTCCAGATGGTTAATGAACTGTTAAATATGAATCCTTTCCAAAAAATGTGCTAGGACTCTCAGTAGTTTGTTTATAACTTCATTAAAAAATTTTTCCACCCTCTGGTTGGAAAGGCAGGATGTTACAATCAAACTTGAATTTTATTCTGAGAAGCTGACAAGTTCTGAGACATGAATGTGGGTTACTTGTGTTTGCTGCGTTTCTCTTGCATGAGGTGGTTTCCATGTCCCTGAATTGGCCTGTGTACTTTGCTTATATAACTCTTCTGAAAGTACCTTCTGTTTTAGGAGAGCCAATTTTCAGCCATACTTTTTTAAGGAAAATTTTGCTGGTTAAATGAGCCTGCCTGGGTCTGTGCTCTTTATTCTTGGATTGTTGCAGTCCGGGAAGGTATTAAGATATGGACGTTCTTGCTACTCTTCTGCTTCTAGGTAAACTGTAACTCTGGCACCTACCTATATCTCTGAATATGAAATTTAATTGTTTTTATTTGCTTTATTGACTGCTAATCATAGTGGAATAAGAAATTGCACTAACTCATAATACAGAGGGGTATTCTTAAATAATACTTACGTTTTCACCCTTATCCCAAAATGTAAGGACTCTTTTTTCCATTTCTTTTGACTAATTTTTGAATACCGAATTAGCTCGTATAATTCCTGTAGGTGATATATTTGAATTTATCAAATATGACTTGGTTGTTTCTTCATGCTTTAAGTAAGCAAGGCAGTTTTGTTTTCGGAAATAATTGCATTTTGTTTTGTCTTGTTGGTAGTTTTCATTTTCTGATGTTTCAAATATGAGAAAGTTATGACGCAGGTTAAAATTTAAACATTTGATTGTTTAAATAAACATTCCTTCTTCTTGAATTAGAAAGTGTATATGTGAGCCCACATATATTCATTACCTACTTTTTTGTGTTGGGTAATTTTCAACACAGTGGGGGCTAAAGTGGTAGGGAAAGAATCCAAACAAGATAAAGGTGCAGTTTATAGTTTTTCAAAATATGTTCATTTAAAAATATGTTAATGACTTGTTTTGTGCTAACAGCTGTTAATGAAAATCATTTACTTTGTATTTTCAAGTCCTTGATGGCTTTTAGTCTGGAAATAGGAACATTCTGAATTTCTGATGTTCAGATTGTGGGAGAGAACAAGTAAGGCATAAATATCTTTAGTTGTTCTAGTTAAAACACATGCAAGTAGAAAAATGGCTTCTCATAATGAGGGACTCTTTTTGGGCAGCAAGAAAAGACAGTCAGATGTGAACACTTGTGAAGGAATAGTTATGTTTCTGCTCATTTGTAATCGTCCATTTTCCTGCATCACTCCAACCTTAATGCTTTTTTAATGCTCATTTACTGCTGGCCTTTCCCACGTGGCAGTGTACAGAAACCCACGGCCTCTGAAGTAGCTACCTTGGCTTTGAATCCTGTTCTTAGCAGCCTCGTGCTAGGCAGGTTTCACTTCCAAGAGCCTCTGTTTCCTCTTCTGTAAAATGGAGTTAACGGTTGCTGCTCTTTGATGTTGGTGTGAGAGAGGAGATCTTGTGTGAGAACCTTGCATTCCAGGCAGTAGTCATGGTTCTCAGAATATTAAATATGGACCTACCATGTGACCCAACAGTTCCACTCCAAGGTGGAGTGGAACTACCACCGTATCTCCACTATTTACCTGAAGAATATAAAATCACTAATTTGAAGGATATATGCACTCCTGTGATCTTGCAGCAACATTTACAATAGCCATACTATGAAGATAACCTAAATGCTCTAAAACAAATGAGTGGATCAGGAAAAAGTGGTGTATATATACACCTTAGAATACTAGTAGCTAGGAAAAAGGTAAACTCTTGCCATTTGTGACCACATGGATGGAGCTGGATAATATGTAAGTGAAATAAATCAGAAGGAGAAAGACAGATACCAGATAGTCTTACTTGTATATGTGGAAGATAGAGAAATCAAACGAACGGTCAAACAGCCAAATGCAAATTTTTAAAACCATAGTAAAGCCACATTGCCATGTGCCATCCTCAGAAACCAGGACTCTTGTGCCTCAGAGGCTGCCAGGGCTACTGTTACTCCAGTTGTCAGGGAAAGCCTTTGAGATAGCATATGTTTCAGTTGTTTTTGATCAGTTCATTGGCATGACTGGGGACAGCCTAACCTGGGCACATGTCACCCATAGCTTGGTGTCACTTCTTGGGTGGGACTCCAGTTGACCAGAGCATGTCAGAGGGAAGTGTCCAAGATGGACTGAAAGTTCAGATCCTTGGTGGAAGGGGGAGGGAAACCTGGAGAAGTGAAAGCCAGGGTTGTCTTTGATGTCTGAAGTAACTCTGTGCAGGACTCAGACCGGTGCTGTGTAGCACACCTGGTGGTGGAGACATGTGCCAGTTAAGTATAAGTCTGAACTTTCTACATGTCAGTGTTGCAGAGGTGGAATGGGTGGTATGCAAACTGGGGTGCATTTCTCTATAAAGAGTAGAACATGAGTCATTTAACCTGATTCCATTTAACGTCTCTTCAGACCCCAAAGCTTTATGAATGTTATCTATCTTTGTGGATCCAGTGCCAGGAGTATGCACAGATTTGCCCTTCAGTATATGTTTTCAGGTTCCCTCCATTGCACCCCGGACTGTGAGTTATCGCTCAAGGGCCTCTAGGAGCTCGCTATACATTGGAGGAGAGTGATGAGCAGACGCTCGCACAGCATGCAAGATGCCAGGGCAGGAGAGGGGTGGCAGCAATGGCTGCAGGGAGGTGGGCGAGAATGGACTGGAGCCAGAGTGCCTAGGTCAGTCCTTGTCTTGCCACTTATCAGCTGTGTGAACTCAAACAAGTTGTTGACATTCTCCAAGCCACCTTTCCTCATCTATAAAATGTGAATAATGAGGGTGCCTATTTCATAAGGTTGGTAAAGGATTAAGTGAGCTAATATTTGCAAAACACCTAGAATTACTATTGTTAATGAAACTGAATTAGAGATAATTTTTGGGAAGATGATAGGGGAGCTAGAGGACAGGAGCTAATCCAGCCTGGGAGGTTGGAGAAGACTCCAGCAGAGGTGTCATCAAGCTTCATCCTTGAGGCATGAGTAGGTGTTGACCAAGAAGGAAGTTGGAAAGGGCATTCCTGGTGGAGGAAGGCAGGTGTGCAAAGACAGAGGGAGAGAGGGGGCTGGATTAGTCACCTTGTGTGTAGCTGTGACATTGGACTGAGGTCAGGGCCACTTCCATCACCATATTTTATCGAAGGCTTGGGAGCCATTAGTCAGGGAAGACACCCTCAGATTTGTATCTTAGAAAGACCACAATTCCGGACAATGTCTCCCAGAGTGTGGCCTTTCAGCATCTTGATCCGAGTGTCCCAGAAAGCTTGTTAAAAATGCTTGTTCCAAAAGCAAAAAGAGTGCTTTTTTTTTTTTTTTTTTTGGCCCTTCCTATAGAGTCCAAATCTTGGGAGTGAAAAGTAGAAATTTGCATGTTTAGCAAGCTCCCTGCTTGAATCTAATGTGCACAGAATCTGAAAACTACCTACTCAGAGGCTGGTGGGAGGATGAAGCCTGGAGGCAACTTGGCCATTTTATTCATCCAGTAAAGGACTGAGGATGGTGCTGATGACCCTGAAAGGAAGAAGCAAAGCCAAGCAACCTGGGGTGATGCTGTGGGGCTGCGTAGAAGGTGGTGGGGAAGAGGGGGCAGGGTGGTAAGAGAATAGGGGAAGATTCCACTGACACATAGGAATCTGGCTATGGATTTCAGAGGCTGCTTCATTCATTCACATAAACATCCCATTTCTATCTGGGTCAGCGTGCCCAAGGCTGAAGGACATGCATGCTCTGGACTGGAAAGTGACCCATATGGGGTGGATGGCTCAGTAGCTCTGGATAAGGAGATCCAGGGAGAGTGCTCAGAGCAGACAAAAAGCTGGGCAAGGCCCAGACCACTGGACATGCTGGGGGCAGAGCAGTGGCATTCATGATGTGCTTAGGGGTCATTAGAGGAGAAGTTGGGTCCAGATGGGTGCAGTGTCCTTCCAGAGTGTAGATTTCAAGGTCAGAGGATAAGAGAGACCCTAAGAGAATCCTGTTCAGGGACTTTGTGTTCACTGTTCATGAAGCCCTGGCTTGGGGTCAGGCCTCCTGGGACCATGTGGAAACTGCTCTAGACCAATAGCCTGTGGATTTGTTTTGTTTGGCCCAGCTGCTATTTTTACATTTTTTTAATTTATTTACCAATGTTTTAAAACTAGGCAATTTCACACAAATTTCCAGCCTCTTGAAAAACCAGATTTTCCTACAAGCTGAGGCCCACAGCTCCTTACAGGGGCAGTCAGTAAAAGCCAGCAGCCTGGGAGGGTGGCCCCTTTAAGGGGAGCTCAGACTCCTCCTTCTCTACCGTCACCACCTGTGGAGCCCCTTCAGCTGCAGAGTTGGAACCCTGCAGAGTTGGTGCAGGTACATGGTAAAGACCAAGACAGGGCCGTGCAGGAGACTAACCAGAGGCAGAGGTGGGGCCTTGTGAACAGGTCTGATCCTGAAGCTGAGGGAGGCCTGTCTAGCCCCAGATTGTCATGTGGGCTATGGGAGAGCCCCAGCTTAACCAGCTGTGTTTGTGTGAATGTGTTGAGCATACAAGTGTGGCAACTGTGGTGTGTGCATGTGTGTGTGTGCATGAGTGGGATGTGCATATGTGTATGTGGGGGGCGTATATATGAGTGGTGTGGGGGGATGTGTGTTCTGTATTTTTCTGGTACTTTCTTCTCTCCAGAGCCATCATTTTACTCCACCTCTCACTCAGCTCCCCTCCCTTTTTTATATGCTGCTTTGGATCTGTTTTCTGTGAGGAAAGAAAATAACTGTGATTGGTGGCATCGTGCATGAATGAAAAGAAAATTGCCTCTGAGTAGAAGGGTGAGCCCTGAAAGGGACCTGTTTGTTGTGACTCACCTTGATCCTTCAGACCATGGCCTGCTCAGCTTGGCAACCCTGAAGCTGGCAGTTAGCATCCCGGCAGGTCCAAAGGTCCGTGGCATCTTCAGGAGGGATTTGCTGACACAAATGTGGATTGTAACAGCCGAAGTGAGTGCCTCAGCTGCCAAACAGCCTGGACTTAGATCCTGCCAGGGGCTGGGATCCCTGCTCTTCACCCTGTGCCCAGGAGAAATGCTTGTGTCTTAGGAACTTGTGTTATGTGGGGATCATGAAGATCTTGATATGGTGAGGTTTAGGGGATCCAGCCCTTCAATGGCATGGCTTTAATGTACTGTAGACAGTAAGTCCTGACTTGATAATGTTAGGTTCTTAGTATTGCAACTTTCTGTGAAGCAAATGAACCTGGTAGATGCTATTTTAAAGCCACTGCAAGGTTCTTCCTGGCTTTTATTTTGGTGAGTTGGAGGAATTTAAAATGAGGAATTGTATTTTTAACCTAAGATCTATCACAATATTGCCCTCTCATCCTTTAAATTTAAACTAAAAGTTTAAATTTAGTATTTTAAAATTAATTTTGGGGCCTACCCTTTTGGCGCAGGTGGTTGAGCACAGCGCTGTGAAGCTGCTCGCAGCCTCGGCAGCACTGGTTTGATCCCTGGCCAGCCGGCGAGGGTCCCACATGGCACAGCAGACCTCTCCTGTCTCGCCCGCTGCGCTGCTCCCCTCAGCAGTGTATTTCGTCAGTCTGCCTATTCTGTTCCCCACTCTGTCTCTGGTGAATCCTCTCACCCTCCTGTGCATGCGGCTTGTAACCCGGTTCTTGTATAAATAAATAAATTAATTTTAAAAAAGTATAAAAAAATGAAATTAAATTAATTTTGATCCTTTCCTCAGATTTACTTTCTGTTCAACTTCTGAGTTTTACCTCTGAATGTTTCATGTCTAACTACCACAGAGTCAGAGATCTGTGATTGAAAAAAACTATAGATAAGTAACAAAATGAAATCTGATAAATCAGTTCTCGTCACCTCTGAGGCTCATAGGGCAGTTACACTGGGACGTAACATTATTTCTTTCTTCTCACCCACCCAGCTCTCCCTCTTTCCTGCCCCTCTTCCCTTTCTCTTTCTTTTCCCTAGACTATTTTTCTCCTTCCTTCCTTCCTTCCTTTTTATTTATTTATTTAATTATTAAAGATTTATTTATTTACACAAGAACCGGGGTACAGGCCAGATGTGCGGGAGGATGAAAGGATCCACCAGATACAGAGTGGGGAACGGAACAGGCAGACTGATGAAATGCACTGCTGAGGGGAGCAGCAGGTGATACAGGAGGGGTCTGCTGCGCCATGTGGGACCCTCGCTGGTTGGCCAGGATTGATCCAAGCGCTGCAGAGGCTGCGGACAGCTTCACAGCATGGCCCTTAACCGCCTGTGCCACCAGGGGAGGCCCATCACCTTCATTCCTTTTTCCTGGCTTTTTTTCAGAATTTCTCCTGAGAATACTAGATGAGAGGATAGAGCTATATATTCCAAGGTGCTCATCACAGCATTGCTTATAATAGGAAGAAAGATTGCATAGAACAGTCTGTATTGACTTGGATAACTGTCCACAATATATTAACTAGAAGTACGTAAGGAATTTTTATATGAGGGTGTGTGTGTGGGTGGGTGTGTGGGGGTTCAGTCAGCAGTGTTGATAACAACAGGACTCTCCCGCTTAAGATGAGAGGAAAAAAGTAAGGCGAGTTTGTAAAACTAAAAGCATTAATGAAAGTAGTCAGTGAATTTAGTCATTATCTGCAGATCACCAAGATGGTATTAAGAGTTAGACAAAATGGGAGAGAGGGCAGCAGGTGTTTACACGGGGGCAACTAGCCTCTGAATGGGGGTGAGCCAAAGGCACAGGAGGCCAAAAGCATAGGAGGCGGCTCAGGCGAAGTTTGTATCAACTCTGCTGACCAGCTGGGACCCCCTCCCTGTTTGTCTTGGCAGTAGGGCTCCTGCCCAAGTTGCTGGCACTAAAAATGAGAAAAGTGCCCCCTTGAAGTGAAGTAGGTGGTCACCAGAGGCCGAGCCCTGTGGTCTTGAGAGACGCTCCACCTTGGGGAAGGGGGTTGTGAAGCTGAGCGGGAATGAGGTCTTGAGGGCAGAAGCTGAACCCTGAACTGGAGGTACAGTCAGGTGTGCCTGCCAGAGAGAGCTCTGAGACCACTGCTGTCCTCCTAGCTGGTGGGCCTGGCATGACACCCAGCAGAACTGGGCTGCCTCGGGCAGAAGCAACCTTGATTCCTGGGCTGCTCTGGTTTATCTGTACCATCTGATTTATCTGTACCATCATCCCTGCCTCTCCTTGCCTCCCTCTCTTTTTCATGAGGGGTTAGGGGGTCTGTCTTCTGAGAGTCTGGAACCCTGCCAGGGCCCTGGGTATCAATCAGAGGGTGGAGTGACTGGTTTTTATTAAGTCTAGAGACCTAGGGTGCGAGTTGCTGCCTCAGCTGCACTATCTCCTTTTCAGAGTTCACCTCCTCATGGCTTCCCCACCTTCTTGGCCTTCTCTCCTTTAGTCCTTTCCACAGAGGGCCAATGACAAGTCCGCCCTTCCTGGACAGATGATTTGGTGACCTCAGGGGGGGCAGACCTTTGAGACGTAGGGAACATTTGTACCTCTTGGGGGAAGAGAAAAACATCCTTGGGCCTTGGTGCCTCTGTCAGAGCCAGGGACAAAAGCGCAAGTTTAACCTCTGGCAATATACCGACCCCACAGACACACCACAGTGTTCACTGTGGGTTTTCACACCTCAGTGTTGAGGTATAGTTTTAGCATGAAAACATGTTTATGTAAATTGTAAAGATCCCTTTTCACTCTGAAAAGAGAAAAATCTCTTCATATGGCTGTTGAAATTGTAATCCTGTCTCCAGGCCCATTGGGTTCTTAGCCTGAGTCCACAGACACCTGTGTCATCTGATATGTTTCGGGGTCCTTAGAGCCCCAGAATCAAATTCAAAAGCTTGTGTATACAGTCCTTTTCAAGGGTGAGGATCAGTAGCTTTCATCAGATTCTCAAAGAGGAGGGCAGAGCAGACCCCGGCTCTGAGGTGGTTAGGATTGACCGAGGCTCTTTCTCCATAAATCAGGGGCAGTGAGTTGCTGCTGTCCTGCCATCTCTTATTTTCCATTTCTAGTTTTGGTCTTGATTGGGAGTCCTTGGTGCTTGTGTCATTTAATCCAAAGGTCCCAAGTCAGGTCAAGGCCAGTTATCAGTAGTCCTCAAAGGAATGGACGTTTCCTGCCCCCTCTGGGAGGCCACAGCTGAGCTAAGCTGAGGCCACAGTGAAAGCCCTGCCTCTGTTCTCTGCAGATGTCAGAAGGAAGGGTCAGGCAAGGAAAGATGAGAGCTTTCGAACAGCTGAAGGCATGAGTCCAAACCTCAGCCTCACCCCTGTTGTGGTTCTCTGGCTCCCTAAATGGACTGAGCTGCTCATTGGCACCAAAAGCATTTCCTAGATTCTTTCCTAACGTGGTCCTCCATGAGGCAACAAGAATAAGGGATGAAGCATAACAATGGCGGAAGCAAGAAAGACTGGTATTGTATTGTGGCTGAAGTGGACAGAGCAGAAAGGAAAAGTAGATTCAACTGATTGGTCAATTTTGTCTTCTTGAAACTGAGCCTCTCAAAATGTACAAATACAGACTTAATTTTTCATGTTTCATATAAACACTACTTCCCTTCCTGAAGGCAAGTGATAGACTTGTAGGCTCTGGTGTCATGATTCTGGTTTATAATTGGTTTATAATTGCATACAGAGATACTAAGATTCAGGAGGGAGGAGAGGCAGAATGGGCATTTAAGGTAAGGTAAGGATTGAGGAGCACTGAGGAATTGGGAACTGTCTGGTAGAGCAAGTCATTATTTTTTTGGCAGCCCAGTGAAGGAGAGAGCATTCAAGAGCCTTTTGAAGTATTGGGAGGAAAACATTGAAGAAATGAAGGACTAGGGGCATTCAGTTGATGAGAAGGTGCCATTTTGGCTCAATGTCGGCTAAAGTTTTGGGGTATTTGAGAGGGGAAAGGAAGCTGGCTCATAGTGCTTCTGTGAGGGTCAATATCCCTTCCTGATCCCTGGTTGAAGAGAACGTATTTTTAAAAGCCTGTCAGGAAAAGGGATAGCCACCTCAAAGGGACAGACATGGGGGCCTCCCTGGTGGCGCAGGCTGTTGAGCACCGCCCTGTGAGGCTGTTTGCAGCATCTGCAGTGTGGGTTTGATCCCGGCCGGCCAGCAAGAATCCCACATGGCGCGGCAGACCTCTCCTGTCTCACCCGCTGCTCCCCTCAGCAGTGTATTTCATCAGTCTGCCTGTTCTGTTCCCCACTCTGTCTCTGGTGAATCCTCTCACCCTCCCGCGCCTCTAGCCTGTACCCCCGCACTTGTATAAATAAAATAAATCTTAAAAAAAAAAAAAAGGGATAGGCATGAATATAGCACTACCTGATCCTTTGTCACATTCCAAGTCATCCTCGCCACCTCCCTGCGATAGTTATTATAATTTTCACTTTACAGATGAGGGAAATGAGGCACAGAGAGGCAGAAATATTGCCACGGTCACACAGCATGGAAGTAACAGGACTTGAACCCAGGTCTTTGTGACTCAGTGACCCACCCCCCAAGTCTCATACCACTCTCTGCATTCAGAACCATGGACAGCTGTGGCAGCAGGAACCATTGATGATAGACTTTAGTGGTAGTGAAAAGAGGAGTCCTCAGAAAGAGGTCACTATAGTCCCAAGAGGAGATGACCAACCCAGACTGAGATCCCAGTAATGAGCAGACATTGAAGCCAGGAAGGTAAAAAGTAGATGATAGGACCATGACTTGGTCCTCGTAGTGCAATCAGTGGTGTGACCTGTGCAGGAGCTAAATGCAGAGTGATGGAGACAGAGTTGAGCCGTGGCTGGGACACCTCTGGGTTCCTGACACCTAACTTTAATCTGCCAGGATGTTGCTGTAATCAGAGAAAGAGCTGTCCTTGTGAGGACAGGAATAGCAGGAGGCAGCTAAGACAGGGATGCTCAAGGCAGGGGTTCAGAGGTTCCAGAATTCCTGTGAAACCTGTAAATCTGCCTCTTCCACATGGGGATGCCTCTCTGTCCTGGAAAAAGCACTTTCGGGCACAGTTAGAATTACATTTCTATCCCTGAACCAGTGAGCATGCTAGGACAAGGTCCTGGAAGAGCAATGTGATAGTCCCCATCATGACCCTGGGGAGGTGTGGAGGGAGGAGCCAACTCCACAGGGAGTGATGATGACCTGACCCAGGATTGGGCACCTCAAGTTCTCTGTCAGAGTTGACTTTGAGATCCTTGCATAGTAAAGACGGTTCTTAAGGCTGGAATCTAAAGAAGGTTCTAAGGTGGGAAAAGGCCAGGTATGCTGGTAAATTTTTGTCCTCTCTTAGGGCTACAGCCCTGATATGGAAAGAGAAGCTGGACACCATGGGTAATGGCTTGGTGCCTGGAGAAAAGGCCTTGACCTGTTCCAGGCCAAGTCAAAGTGATGCCCAGGTCACGACTGCAGTACCATTGCCTACTGACTCCGTGGAAATAACTAAGGGGGCCAGAGACCCAAGACCAGATGGGTTTGTGAAGTAGGAGCCTGTGCTGTTAAGTTATGATCTGACACTGACCCTGCACCCTTTCCCTCCTTTCCTCTAGTCCATGGGGACCATCAATAGAATAAAGAAAAATGAAAGGAAGCAAATCATCATTGATCAAACACCTCCCTCCAGACACGATCATAGTGTTGCCTCCTGAGCCAAGACTCACTGAGAGGCTGTATTTTGCCCCGAGCTACTCTTTCATTTTTTAATTTACTTTTTATTTTTTTAAGATTTATTTATTTATGCACACAAGAGCTGGGGTGTAGGCCAGACATGTGAGGGTAGGGGGCGGTGAGAAGGTTCACCAGAGACAGAGTGGGGAGCAGAATAGGCAGATCTACTGAAATACACTGCTGAGGGGAGCAGAGGGCGAGACAGGAGAGATCTGCTGAGCCATGTGGGTCACCTCCCTGGCTGGGGATGGAACACATGTTGCGGTGGCTATGGATAGCTTCATAGTGCTGAGACTCAACCCCTTGCACCACCAGGGAGGCCCCTAATTTATTTTTTATTTTATTTAAAGCCAACATGTATGAAGTCCATTAGGTTCATCACTAAAAGTGATTGACCCATTTGTTTAGATTTTCCCACCATCCACTCTTTCTGTTCTGTAACTGCTCATCAGTCTTATAGTCTAAAAGTTTGTGTTTCACTTACTTCATCTATTCGTTTTCTCTATATTCCACAATAATGAAATCTTAGAGTTTGTCTTTCACTGTCTGGCTTATTTTACTAAGCATAATATCCTCTAGGTCCATCCATGTTGTTTCAAATGGCAGGATTTCATCTTTTTTGAATAGCTGCTGAGTGTTCCATATGAGTACACATATACTCATGTTCTTTATCCATTCATCAGTCACTGGGCACTTAGGTTGTGTCCAGTGCTGGGCTCTCATAAATGATGTTGCAGTAAACATGGCGGGGGGTGGGGAGGGTGCATGTCCCCTTTGAATTAGTGTCTTTGTATTTTTTTGGTACCCGAAAGGCTCTTCTTGCCCACTATCATGGTGACTTCCCAATATTTCCCTTATATCCAGGGCTTTACTGCACCATCCTGCACCTGCACCCTCAAACTGGGGGTGTTTGGGAAACACCATGACTAAGAAGGCATTTTCCTCTTAAACCATATGCTTTCTGTTTCCCTTTTCTTATTTAATATCTGATCAACCTCTCCAACTGGATTGTAAACTCCAGGAATACTGGGCCTTATTCTCTGAGTTCTGAAGAATTCCCAGCAGACATTCAATAAAATGTCACATGTCTGAATGGAAGAGGTGTAGTAGCAGGCCTGGGATTCAGGCTGTGTGATCCCAGGCAAGTCCCTTGACCTGCCTCTGCCTGAGGTCCAGTGCCTGGCTCATAGTCACTCTTCCCAGGATAAGGTCCAAAGCTGGACAAAGCAGTGCAAGCTAGTTGGGCTTATACTGGAGTCATAGCTGCAGGAATGCTTGCTAATAATGCACATGAATCTGCGCAAGGAGGAAGGAGAGGAGGGGGGGAAAGGAGTTGGAATGGGAACCCACACGAAACAATACCTGGTTGTTTCACTTGCTGCTTTTAAGAGTGAAGGGACCCAAGGGACTTCTTTAGAGGTAATGTTCTCTCCAATGTCCCCATTGTATCTTAATACCAGAAGGTTATAGATGTGTCAACAGGACGAAGCTGTTTGTAGACTAGATGAGCAGGTAAAACAACCATAAATGAAAGACTTATTTCCATAAGTGGCTTTTAGAAACTACTTGGAAATCACACCATGGACAAATTTTTGTGTGCCTTTGTACCAAGTAAAAGATGTCTCTTATTCTGTCATTCACGTTGGCCATGGTAGTACAATGGCACTCATTTACATTTGTGGGGATTTTTATACCTACACAGAGAAATCCACTATCCTTTCATCTATCCGAATGCCCACTCTCCCTTCTGATCATCCCCCAGTTATTTTTATTTACCTGATGACATCTGAGCTGCTGTCAACTGCTTGGGGTTAGCAGAGTTCCCAGTTGTTCCATGGGGCAGCTGGAGGAACCAAACCTGGGCAGACCCTGCCAGGAGAAGCCATGCCCTGAACCCCCAGGCCTCAGAGTCTGTTCCATAGCCCCCAAGTTTGCCCTCTTCCTTCTTTGTCCAGATAAACAAGGCAATCTGGGATAGCTGATGTGGCAAGCCCGACCAGAAGCAGCCTCCCCTCCTTTGCAGCTAAGCTCTCTCAGTGCTCCCTGCATGTCATCCCTGCTGGAGCCTTCTGGGCCAGGCCTCAAAAGGGCATCTTCAGCCAACTTGCTGCTTCTTGTCCATAAACAACTGTCCCTCATCTGGCCTGCTCCACATAGCCAGCTTCACTTAAGCCCTTTGGACCCAGATTTGAGTGTCACTTCAGGAAACCTGCTTAGACAATTCCCCCCCCCCAGGCTGGTCAGGCAACCCCTTTATTTCATTGCTCCCATGTGAGGACTCAGTGAAGTATTTCTCCAAAAGAATGGAGCACAGAGCCTGCCTTAGAGCAGACCTTCAGTTTAGCAAGTATTTTTTGGAGGATCTGCCCTAAGCTTGTCAGTAGAGTAATATAAACATGAAAAAGACAGTGTCCTCACCCTCTGGACATTTGGGATGGAAAGTTGACAACCTGTGAATACCCCAGCTTATGTGTACTATGGTGTGAACAATAAAGACATTGAGAATCTGTAGGGCTCATGGAAGAGGAGTATTGAAATTGAGCAGTCAGGGTGGACTTCCTGAAAGACATGGCTACTGGGATCAGTTATGGAGTTGGCTAGATTGGGGAACAGAGGTGGGACGAAGATAAGTTGCAATCAAAAAGAGAAGCATGGGTGAGAAACAACCTGTGGGAGTGAGGAGTAGGAGTCTCTGAGCAGTTCAGAACAATGAGATCCAAGTTAGGGGAGGTGTGCAGGAAGATGGAGACGTCTCACCCCATGACCTCCATACATCAGAACCTCTCCTGAATGTATAATGTCTGGAGGATTCCTCCAGAGACCCCATATGAACTGACCCTGTGTCCTGGTGGCTTAGGAAGGTTCGATGAGCATAGGGTAATCTCAACAGCTGGTGGGTAAGACAGTAAGGCCCCAAGGCCAAAGGAAACAGAAGATAAAAATCTTTGTGGATGGATGTTCTCACTCAGATTATCATCTAGTCTTTATCTGTGGCTTTCAAACCACTGCTTCCTTGGGTCATGGATGGGTCATATGGGCTCAACTACCATGGTTCCCATGGGCTTTTTAACAAAAATACCATAATGGGTGGTTTATAAACAGCAGGAATTTCTTTTTCTCAGTTCTGGAACCCAAGATGTCCAGTGTCAAAACATGACATCATTTTGCTGTAACCTTACATGGCAGAAGAAAGGGGGAGCTTTCTTGGATCTCATTTTTAAGGGCATAAATCACATTCATGAGAGCCCCACCCTCATGATATAGTCACCTCCCAAAGGCCCCCATCGCCTAATATCATTATCCAGGAGTTTAAGATTTCAACATAAATTTGGAATTTTCAGGAGAGGCAAATGTTCAGCTTACAGCCACTCCCACATGGTAGCCCAAGGAGCCTGACCCTGTATGTTTACAGATTAATCAGCAAACCATGGGTACCTTGGGACACCCAGGGCCCATGCCTCTCCATTCCTGTGTCACTCATGTTATCATGTCTCCTTACTTTCACCTCTGCCTAGCTCAGACTCAAAGGGAGTCTGCCCGTGAGCACAGCCAAAGGCCAGGATTTACCATTTCATAAAAGTCAAAGACTGAGGGGTGCCCCACAGCCAGCCAGACTGGGGTCATTAGGACACTGCTTTAGGACATCTATTTTTCTCATTCCCTTGCCCTGGCACAGATCCCCATCTAGTAAATTAATTCTGGACACCTCAACCGTGTGTTGGCATTTCTCACCCCTTCCAGCTTCTGGGATAGAAGAGACTTTAGGACCAAATGAAGGGTCAATTTTGATTTGGTGAAGGAGCAGCTCTGGAGCTCTGTAATGTCTTGCTAACACAAGTAGCGTAAGTAATGAATGAAAATATGCTTATTGTATAAAAATAAGTGGATCTGGGCAGTATATAGATACACATATATTTTTAAACACACATAATATGTTCTTTATGCTTACTGTAAATGTATCTACATATGGGTATATAAACCAGTACAGACATTTATGGAGAAATGAATAAAAGTACCTGTTCACACCCATTCCACTTTTCCCCAGAGGAAACCTTTGTCTATTGTGATGGGTGTGCTTGTCGACATTTTTCTTTGCATTTACTTTTGTGTATTACATAATAAACAGTGTCTACAAAGTCAGACATTTATAGTTTGTTATTTCCACAGAGGATTATATAAATGTCCAGTGACTTTCATTTCTCTCTGATTCTCTTCCAGTCTTTTTAACTGTAGCAGAATATTCCACACCGTGGTTGCAACATTCTATTCTGCTAATGATGGAGATTTGGGTTCTTTCCCTTTTTATTGTTACAAACAGCATTGCAGTGAATTGTTTTGGTCAGACCTTTTAGTAGTGGGAATTGACATCTTTAGCATAGAGTCCAAAGTTTAGAATAATGGGACCTGGGATAAAACACAGAACATTTCAGTGGCTATTGCCGAACCCCTGAGAGATGGCTCCTGTCTCCACTGTCACCGGCAAGTATGGAGTGAGTTGGTGTCACATGGTTTCACAACCTCCCGGAAATGAGATTAAAACATGCTTTTTCTCATCTGTGGGGACTCATGTCCCGTTATTGTTTTGTTTTGTGTTTCTCTAAATGTGAATAACATTGGCATCTTTTCATATGTTTATTGGCCATTGGTATTTATTTTTCTCTAATTAGCCTGCTCACATCCCATTCTGATTTTTTAGTTACAGGAGCTCATAGGCACTTTGGATATTAATAATTTGTCAGGTATGTTGCACACATTTCCCTCTCAGCGGATTGCTTGCCTTTTACCTTTGTGTATAACATGTATTTGCTAAAGGGAAGTTTTGAATATATATTTAGAAGAATTTGTAGAAGAAATTATGCAATGTAAGTGGATTTAGACTGATGATTGGGCCTTGTTTTATTACTGTTCAAATATTTGTATACATTATGGTCATTAGTAAAACTTTCCAAATATAAATAATTCACGGGCACAGTTTTTTCCTCAGTTGGTGGATGAAAAACATGAAACTATTTTTGCGTAGGAAGCTTCAGAAATTCTGGTGCTACAAAGAGCATGGAGAGATGAGGGACCACTGACCCAGATGATACACTCACATTTGCTAATAAATAATTGATAAACTGTATTAATCAGGGCACAATTGGTTGAAAGTAACTGAAACCCAACTCAAACTAGCTTAAGCAAAGAGGACTTTCTCAGCTTATGTAACTGGGACATCTAAGAGAGGTTCTGACTTTGACTTCAAAGATGGATGTCCTCAGGTAACTCTCTGTTTCTCTGGTTGGTTCCTTTTATTTGTTGGTCTGGCTTGTCTTTACTTAGCATCATTCTCTTCCACTGCAGACAGAGGCTGTCCATGGAAGCACTAGATGCCTGGGGCAGCCCCAAGTCTTCATTCTTAGACATCAGCAGCCAGAAGTAAAAATAGCTCTCTGCTAAAGTCTGTATATCACCTCCCTCAAGGAAAGGGAGTCTAGTTGCCCAGTCACTACCCTCACTGGCTCCTGGCACATGTCCATCCTATCCAGCAGGCAGGGGCACTGCAACTGGAAGTTCATCCAGAACCACAAGGGGAGAGGAAGGAGTGCTTCACCAAAAGAAAAGGGGACAGGACAGTACATGGATAGACATAACACTGCTGGACTGTGTGTGGTATCTAAAGAAAGGGGTGGAGGGGGAATTCTGGGGGGTGGGGTATGGACCTGGACTGGAGGTAGAAGAGTGAGCTGGAGGTGGATTTCTGTCCACCAAATATGCCTTAGTGTCTCCTCCTCCCCCCGGATCCTTGGTTCTCTTCTCTGCAAAGTGCTCTTGTAAGAATTAATGAGCAGGTGCCTATGCTCAGGCTCTGGGCTCCACAAGGCACAAAGCAGATGCTACTAAATAGATACATCAGATACACTTTGTAGGTAACCAGTAGGTGATGGTTTCCCTCCTTACAATTTACAGAATAAAAAGGCCATTCATTCAGAGCAAAGTAATAAGATTTCATAAATTTGGTGTGTCCATTCTTCCTGTACCTCCATGAGTGAAGGCCTTTCTCAGGAATGGCCCACCACTGTGGCTTCATAATCACTGGTGAGGAGAAGGCAGTGTAGAAAGAGACAGGGCATAGTGGGGCTTATGGAATGGTTTGTGAATGAGACCTGACCTTTTGCTCTGTTGGCGTGCACCCTAATTCTGAAGTAGAGAATAGTAAGTAACTTCAGTGAAGCTACAGTGATGCTTCTAGTGACCTGCTTTGCTTCCTTACAGTCCACCTGATCCCTGTATCGGCTGCTAAGAATGGTGTGAGTAGCAAGAGTCGAAAGAGGATCATGCCCGACCCAGTCACAGAGCCCCCTGTGATGGATCCCATTTACGAAGCTCTCCTGTATTGCAACATTCCGAGTGTGGCTGAGAGGAGCATGGAAGGTAGGCCTGGCCCGCTGCCTGGCTCAGGACTCGGACAGACACCTCTTTGGGGACTAGTTCTTTGAGCAACACAATGCAGTGGTGAGGAGCTAGATCCTGCAGCCGCCACAGGCTGTGCCCTTGAGTGAGTCCCTGGGTCTCAGCTTCGTCATCTGTCAAATGGGAGTAACTTCAGTAGCTGCTCTCAGGGAGCATTAAGTGACCCCTTTGAATAGCACGTGCTTCAGCATGTGGTTCCACAAACATTTGTCATTATCATGGCTTTTACTGAGTCAGTAGCGAGATGGAAGGGCAGCCTGGGTGGGCTCAAGAGCATCACCCTCAGCTACCCCCTTTCAAGGCAGGCTCTCCCCAAGGCCTTGGGATATCCATAGGTTGCTCTGACAGTATGGGAAAACATTACTACTTTGAGCTTTGCTTTTTTTGAAAGTGTATGAAAGAATGATATGAAATATCTATTTGTGCCCTGCTTTGCTTCATGAGAGCTTTAAGCAAAGTCGCAAAGTCATTGTTGCCAGTATTTCTGTGTGCCCCCTCCCCAACCCTCCCCATTGTTGTCATTTCCTACTTTCATTGGCATCCAGCCCCCAACCACCATCCACCCCCACCCTGCCCCGAGTCTCCTGGTGACTTCTGGGGGCCTGGGACGTACCAGCCCTACCTTGTGAGGCTATGCAGAGGCCCTCGTTCCTACTCACCCCTCCATCATGTGTCCCGACCCGCGGGATTCGGAGGCACGGGAAGAGAAGGGCTGAGGATTGAAATGAGGGGCTTGATAACTTGACGCTAGCGTTTGCTTCTTTATTTTTCCTTTATCCTTTTCCTACTTTTACATGTCTTTCCTTTATCCTGACTTTCTTACTTCCCTGGCCTTCTCTCTGCTCCTCTCGCAGTAACCCTTGCCGTATCTCCTTACAGTCTCCTCGCAGTCCTTTCTCACAGTCCCTTGCGGTTCCTTTCTTATACCCTCGTAGCTCCTCCCCCTGTACCTCCCAGTCTTATGTGCTTTAACAGGAAAAACCTGTGGTTCTCCAATAGGCGAAACGGTAAAGCGAATTCATGGCAAGCATATGCAACATGGCACATATTCCGGACGGCTCCGGACAATCATGCTCACCCCACCCCGCCTTTGCAGAGTGAACGGGAATGACGTTGCTACCTGATAACCGGATGTGCCTCTTTCCCACAGGTCATGCCCCACATCATTTTAAGCTGGTCTCAGTCCATGTGTTTGTTCGACACGGGGACAGGTATCCACTGTATGTCATTCCCAAAACCAAGAGACCAGAAATTGACTGCACTCTGGTGGCAAACAGGTAAATTGCACTTTTTCTCAAAGTTGTTTTCAAGACTCTCGTCTGTGTCCCGTCAAAGTGCTGACAGCAGAATTGCACGATGGGGTGTGACCCAGATTTATTGAGCAAGTACAGGAGGCTTATCTTCAGAACAGTCCTCCATGTTAGTGCCATGTGCAGTTAAGAAGGCCCAGGAAGGTGAACACACCTATGTAAGGCCACACAGCAGATGTAGTGAAATTTAAGGCTAAGCCAGTCTGATGCCTGCTCTCCTGCCCTGCTATTCCTCAGTTTGAGAAGCAGCTGGGACACAGTATTGTGAGCACTGGCTAGAAGTCCTCAGACCTGGCTTAGCTGCTCCATTCTGGAAGCAGGTAAGTCCTAAAGTCTCTGAGCCTCAGCCTCCCAGCTCTAAAATGAAAATGATGCTGCTGACAAAACAGGGTTGGAGTGAGAATAAAGGAGATGATGAAGAGTAATATACACTATCAATTGCAGAGCTATATAAACGCAAAATATTACCTAGCCTTTTAATTTTTCATGGGAGTGGAGGCAGCCTGTTCTGATTGAAAACCCTAAGAATGAAAAATAGTTGAACAGAGAGTAAAAACTGTGCATATGGAAATGGCATGGTCCTAAAATTAGAGGAACAGTTAGCAATAAAATGCCAGACCAGGCCTCAGCCAGTGTGTCTAGGGGCACATAACCTCCCTAGCAGTTTCTGAATGAGGACAGAAGTGCCCAGTGGGGAAGACGTTATGTTGATGGAATGCTTCTTGGTGCCAGTTTGCCCAGGCAGGGCTAGGATTGTGGAACTGTGGATTGTCTCCCTGCAGCCAGGACTGTTCTTTGAATGTGTACTGTGATGGAAGCCCAGGAGTTCAGATTAACTTTTTGCATCTCAAGCCTTCTTATTGTTTGGTATCAATGGGAAGATTAACTGAACCGTTTTCTGTAAAAGCATCATGAGATACTGTGTGACTATCCACTTTCATATATTTTTACTTTTCTGCTGGATGTCCCAAAGCTCCCAGTCTCAATATTTTTGTCTCCTTTCCTGTGCTCATCAAACATGAGTGCACTATGACAGTGGAGCAAGGAGGAGACAGAAGGGGAAAGGAGATGGGAAGAGGAAGGAAAGTCTCTTCAATAAATGGTGTTGGGAAAACTGGACACTCACATGTAAAAAAAAATGAACCTGGACGACTGTCTCAAACCATACACAAAAATCAATTCAAAATGGATAAAGACTTAAATGGATATAAGACCTAAAACCATACATACATGAAGAAAACAGGCAGAACACTCCACAACATGGGCTTTAGTGGTATCTTTGTGGATTTGTCTCCAACAGCGAAAGGAAGGGAATAAAAACAATTGAGATTACATCAAATGCAAAAGCTTCTGCACTGTAAAAGAAACTAACACTAGAAAGATACCCTATTTAATGGGAGAAAATATTTGCACATCATTCCTTACAAGGGGCTGATAGTTAAGATCTACAAAGAACTCATACAAATAAACAAAAAGAAAACAAATAACCCGATCCAAAATGGGCAGAATAGCTAAATAGGCACTTTGCCAAAAAAGGCAAACAGATGCCAATAGGCACAAGAAGAATTGGTTATCATCACTTATCAGGGAAATGCATATCAAAGCCACAATGAGATGCCATTTCACACCTGAGAGAATGGTCCATATCAAAAAGACCAAAAGTAACAAGTATTGGCAAGGATGTGGAGAAAAAGGAACCCTCATACACCATTGGTGGTAGTATAGACTGGTCCAGCCCCCATGGAAGATTATATGGGGATTTCTCAAAATATTAAAAACAGATCAGCCATATAACCCAACAACTAAACTCCTAGGTATTTATCAAAGAATTAAAAAACCACTAATTCAAAAGGATATTTACAAGCCTGTGTTTATTGGAGCATTATTTACAATAGTTAGGATATGGAACCAACCTAAGTGCCCAGAGACAGATCGATGAATTAGGAAGATGTGGTACACACACAATGGAATACTATTCAATTATAAAAATTATATACTCTTGCCATTTGCTATAATATAGATGGAATTAGAGGGGATTATATTAACTGACATAAGTCAGAAAGAGAAAAACAAATACTAGATGATGTCACTTATATGTAGAATTGAAGCAGAACAAAGATGCAGATAAAACCAAACCAATAACAAACCCTAGAAATATGACTGCAGAATTTAGGCTGCCAGAGGAGGAGGGGACAGTGGACAACAGTGGAGGACTCTGGGTGGGTGCCTTGGTGATGTGTATGGTGTGGTAACATACACCTGAATGGTGTGATGCTGCACTTCTAAATCTTATACAGTGTTGTAAAACAGTGTTACCTCAAAAAAAAAGTGTGTGAAGAAGAACTAGCATGTTAATTTAGAGGAAACTGATTTGAATTCTGATTTTTAAAAAATGGATGCATGTCCTAGTGCCCCAAGAATTGGAAGACACCCTGGTCCAGTCCAGCCTTGCAGACCCTAGCTTTCTTCCTCCAGTCTCAAGCCTTTGTTGCCGGCCTTCCCACTGCCATTCTTTGCCCTTACCATACCCACTTCCTACTGGCTATTCACCCCTTCAGGCCGTAGCACCTGTCATTTGGCTTGTTTGCCCCATGTCTGCTTTGCCATCTCCTAAAACTCCTCCTTTCAAGGATGTTGCCTCCTTGGGAAGCATTCAACTTGGGAAAACATCTCTTGTATTAGGATGGGTTGTGTTGAGCACTGACCCTGCCTTACTCAAACTAAAAGGGAAGATTATAGAAGGGCCTCAAAACAAGGTATTGCATGACCAAACCTTAACTGGCCTTAGAATTAGTGTGAAGGTGAAAGTCATTTGCTGGGGCTGGGTGTTAACCTTTGTTTCTGGATCATGGAGACAGCGTGGAGCATCTGGGGTGGCAGGAAAACATGAGCTGTAGTGCATTGTAGACATCTTAGGTAAATGGCTTTGCTTCATGGAGCCCAGCAGAGTTTCAGCATGTAAACAACTGGAAGACTTCTGCCATTGCACACTAGCTAGGAAACCACCCTTGAAACATCCCAGGGATGAATGAGCTGCTAGATCTCTGAACAGGTGGGACCCAAGGTAGCCTCAGGTCTTTTTAGACAGTAACATGTTACTACTCTACCAACTCCTGGTTCCTACTTCCCTTTCTCTATCCTCACTTCAAATCCCCAGGTAAACCACCCTCTACCCTCTTCCTCTCTGGTAACTTCAGTTCTGTCGTCCATGTCCACTGTTTATTTGTATTTTATTTTGTTCATTCTTCTGTTTTGTTTCCTTCTGTTGCATATATAGGTGTAATCATCCAGTATTTGTTTTTCTCCTTTTGACTTATTTTGCTTCACGTATTCCCCTTGAGTTCCTTCCACTTTGCTGCAATTGGCAAAATTTCCTTTTAGGAAAAAAAAAAGATTTATTTTCAAGGGGAATGAGAAGAGGGAGAACAGAGAGAGAGAGATTACTTGATCAACATGTGCTACCAGCAATACTATCTGAACTGAGAAACCAGGGTACAAGTGAATGGCAAAATTCCATCTTTTTCATAGTTGAATAGTATTCCATTGTGTATAGATACACCACATCTTTATCCAGTTATCTATTGTTGAGCATTTAGGTTGTTTCCATGTCTTAGTGTAAATACTGCTGTGATAAAAATTGTGGCACATATAACTCCACAAGTTTACAATTTCATATTCTCTGGATAGATCTCCAGAAATGGGATTGTTGGATCATATGGTAGCTCTATTTTTAGTTTTTTTGAGGAAAATCCATACTGTTTCCTGAAATGCTGCACCAATTTACATACCCACCAACAATGTGTGAGGGTTCATTTCATTTCTCTCCACAGCCTTGTCAACACTTGTTTCTGGTTTTGTTTTTGCTTTTAGGTTTTTTTTTTTTTAAATGTGGGGTATTGTCACAAGTGTGACATGATATCTCATTGTGGTTTTGAGTTTTTTTTTTTTTAAGATTTTTTTTTAAATGTCTTTTTAGGTTACTTTGCCTTTTTTTATTTTTTTAAGATTTATTTATTTGTTTATACAAGCACTGGTACAGTCAGAGGCGCGGGAGGGTGAGAGAATTCACCAGAGCCAGAGCGGAGAGTAGTACAGACAGAGTGACTAAGTACACTGCTGAGGGGAGCAGCGGGCGGCAGGAGAGGTCTGCGCGCCATGTGGGACCCTCGCCCGGTGGCTGGGGATCGAACCTGTGCTGCAGAGGCCGTGGGCAGCTTCTCAACCCAGCGCTCAACCACTGCGCCACTGGGGAGGCCCTTTTTTTAAAGATTTTTGTTGACGATTTTTGCATCTATGCTCATCAGACATATGTGGTTTTGTTTGTTTGTTTTGGCATAGAAGAACTGGAGTGTAGTCCAGAGGTGTGGGGCGGGAGGGTTGGAAGAGGATTTACCAGAGATAGAGTGGGGAGCAGAGCAGGTGAATTTATTGAAATACACTCCTGAGGGGAGCAGTGGGTGAAACAGAAGTGGTCTGCTGCACCATATGTGGGTTACCTCCCTGGTCTAGGATCGAACTCAGGCTGTAGCAGTGATAACACTGAGACAGAACCTCTAGGCCACCAGGAGGCCCTCATTTTGGTTTGGATTTTGTTAAAAATAAGTAATGATGATGACTGGATCAAGAAGATGTGGTACATATACACCATGGAATATTACTCAGCTTTCAAAAAAGATAAACACATGCAATTTGCAGCAACGTGGATGGAGCTGGAAGGGATCATGCTCAGCGAAATAAGCCAGAAAGAAAAAGAAAAATACCGGATGGTCTCACTCATAGCAGGAATCTAGAAAACTTAAATAAGGGACCAGGAAAATGAATAACTATAAAAAGAAAATATCAAAATCAACAAACAACTATGAACCACAGACACTCTATGGGGGGTGGGGGGTGGGGAAAGGGGGGATTGGGGTCAAAATAAGGGGGTTGCATTTGTATGGGGAATATAAAAATAAAATTAAAAAAAATAAGTAATAATGAGCATGTTTTTAGGTGCCTGTTGGCCATCTGTATGTACTCATCTGTAGAGCTCTACTTAGTTCTTCTGCCCAATTTTTAATCAAATTGTTTTGTGTTTTTTGGTTGTTGAGTTGCCTAAGTTTTTTATATTAAATCTTGGATATTAAATCCTTACTGGAGATATAATATAAAAATACCTTTTCACTTCCAATAGACTTTCTTTTTAGTCTGCTAATATTTTCTTTTGCTGTGCAGAAGCGTTTTACTTTGGTAGAGCCTTAGTTGTTTATTTTTGCTTTTATTTCCCTTGCCTTTGGGGTTGAGTAACCAAAGACATCTCTAAATGCTGATATCATGGAATGTATTACCTATGGTTACTTCTGTGTATTTTAGTTTGAGGTCTACATCTCAGTCTTTAATCCATTTTATGTTTTTTAAAGATTTATTTATTTATGCATACAAGAACAGGGGTACAGGCCAGAGGTGCAGGGGGTGAGAGGATTCACCAGAGACAGAGTGGGGAACAGAACAGGCAGATTGACTGAAGTACACTGCTGAGGGGAGCAGCTGGCAAGTCAGGAGAGGTCTGCTGCGCCATGTGGGTAGCTCCCTGGCCTGCTGGGGGATTGAACTTGTGCTACAGAGGCTGTGTATAGTTTCACAGTGCTGTGTTTAACCCCTTGCACCACCAGGGAGGCCCTTCTTTAATTCACTTTTAATTCATTTTTGTGTATGGGGTTAAATAGTGATCCAGTTTCATTCTTTTGCGTGTAGCTGTCCAGTTTCCCCAACACCATTGGTTAAAGAGATTTTCCTTTCTCGTTTTGTGGTTGTGGCTCCTTTGTCATAAATTAGGTGTTGAAATATGTGTGGAATTGTTTCTGAGCTTTCTATTCTATTGATTCATGGTCTATTTTTATTTTTTAAAGATTTATTTATCTATGCATACAAGAACCGGGGTACAGGCCAGAGGTGCAGGGGGTGAGACGATTCACCAGAGACAGAGTGGGAACAGAACAGGCAGATTGAAATACACTACTGAGGGGAGCAGCAGGCGAGTCAGGAAAGGTCTGCTGCTCTATATGGCTCACCTTCCTGGCTGGCTGGGGAATTGAACTCATGCTGTGGTGGCCGTGGATAGCTTCACAGTGCTGTGTCTTAACCCCTTGCACCACCAGGAAGGCCCAACATGGCCTATTTTTATATCAACATTGTTTTAATCACTATTATAATATAGTTTAAAATCAGGTAACCTGATGCCTGAAATTTCTTTTCTCAAAATTGTTTTAACTATTTGGGGTCTTTTGTGGTTCCCGATAAATTTTGCTATGTTTTGTTCTGTTTCCTTTAAAAACATGATTAAAATTTTGATAAAAGATTGAATTGAATCTGTATATTGCTTTTGGTAGATCACTGTTTAGACTATATTAATTCTCCCCATCCATGAATATCAGATGTTCTTCTATCTCTTGAGTCTTTAGGGTTCTCTATATACATTATCATGTCATCTGAAAATAATATTTCTCTTCTATTCCAATCTGGTTTCCTTTTCTTTCTTCTTCTTGTCTAATTGCTCTAGCTAATTCCTTTAATACTAAAATAAATGAAAATAGTGAAAGTAGACACCCTTGGTTTGTTCCTGATCTTAAAGGAATGCTTTCAGTTTTTCACCGTTGAGTCTGATATTGACTGCTTATAGATACGGCCTTTCTTATATTGAGGTATGCTCCTTCTATACCTATCTTGTTAAGAATTTTAATGGGTGCTATATTTTGTCAAATGCTTTTTCTGCACCTATTGATACAATCATGTGAGTTTTATCCTTCCTACTGTTGATATAGTGCATTCTATTAATTAATTTTTGGATGTTAAGCCTACCTCACTTCCCTGGAGTAAATCTCACTTGATCATGGGTATGATCTTTATAATGCATTGTTGAATTTGGTTTGCTACTGTTTTGTTGAGAATTTGAGAATTTCCACATGTATGAACAATCAGAGATATTTGTCTGTAGTTTTCTTTTTTTGTGATATTCTTTTCTGGTTTTGTTCTCAGTAATATTGGACTCAAAGAATGTGTTAGGAAGTATACCGTCTTCCTCAAAATTTGGAAAACAGTTATGTAAAATAGGTATAAGTTTTTCTTTGAAGGTTTGGTAAAACTCATTTATAAAGCCATTTTGTCCTGAACTTTCTGTTTTGGGGAGATCTTTGATTGCTGTTTCGGTTTTCTATTTCTTTCTTACTCAGTGTTGCTAAACTTTATTGTTCTAAAAATGTGTCCATTTCTTCACAATTATTACATTTATTGACATATAGTTGTTCAGTAGTCTGTTAGGATCTTTTGTATTTTATGGTATTTGTCATAATTTCCCCTTTTTCATTCTAATTCCATTAATAACGCTTTTTCTTTACGAGTCTACCAACATTTTGTTTATCTTTTCAAAAAACTAGCTCTCAGCTTTATTGATCTTTCGAATTGTCTTTTTGATTTCTACTTCATTTATTTTTACTCTGATTTTTATTGTTCTCTTGTTTCTGCTAACTTTTGGCTATTCTTTTTCAAATTACTATAGGTGTAAGGTTAAATTGTTGAGATTTTTCTTGTTTTTTAATGTAGACCTGTATTGCAATTATCCCCTCTTAGTACCACTTTTGCTGCATTGCCTAGGTCTCTTCATTTTCATAAGTTTGTAAATATTTTTTAATTTCTACTTTAATTTTCTTGCTGATCCAGGGCTTATTGAGAAACATGTTGTTTAATCTCCTCATATTTGAGGTTTTTCCAGCTTTCTTTTTGTGATTGATTTCTAGTTTTTTGACATCGTGATCAGAAAAAATATAATCTTTGATCTTCATAAGTGTACTGACAGTTGTTTTGTGTCCTAACATGTGGTCTGTCCTTTAGAACATTTCATGTGTACTTGAGAGAAATATAAATTTTGCTGTTTGGGAATGGAGTTTTCTGTGAATGTGTGTTAAGCTCATTTGGTCTAATTCATCATTTAAGGCTATTTTGTTTTTCTTATTTAGGCTCTACCTGGTTAATCTGTATGTGGTTGTAAGTAGGATGTTGAAATTCCCTAGTATTACTGTGTTGCTACCAATATCTCTCTTTAGTTCTGTTAATGGTTGCTTTTATGTATTATGCTCCATTCTGTGCATACGTGTCATATCTTATTGTTGTTTTGAGCCATTAATAATTATTATAACATCCATCCTTATTGTCCTTGTACCTGGAAATCTATTTTATCTGGTGCAGGTATGATTGTGTCTCCCTTTTCTTTAGTTACCATTTGCTTGTAGGGTTGTCTTCCAACCTTTTACTTTGGGCCTGTATTTGTCTTTATGAGTTTCCTGCAGGTAGTAAAAAGTTCGATTTTTTTAAAATCCATTCAGCAACCTTTTAATTGGCGAATCAATACCATTTAGGGTAATCATTGAAATAAAAGTCTTTATGGTCATTTTATTAATTGTTTTTGGGGGGATGTTTTTGTAGCTTGCCTTTGTTCTTTTGTTTTTCTTTCATTCTCTTCTCTTGTTCTTAGACTTCTTCCTTTTGTGTTTTGTTTGAATCCCCTTTCCATCATTTTATGTGTTTCTTCCATGGATTTTTGTACTGAGGTTATCATGAGGTTTACATGTAAGGGTCTATACTATAAACTATTGGCTGGGCTGATCTCTGGTACATTTTAATGGTCCACATTTTTACTCATCTCCTCCCCACATTTTTTGATGTTTGCTGCTTTTAGGTGAGATTTCTTTTTGTTTTATAGGATCCCCTTTAGTATTTTTTACAATGTCAGCTGAGTGAAGATGAATTCTTTTAATTCTTGTTTGTCTGTAAAAGTCTATCTTTCTGTTCTTCTGAGTGACTAGAGGGTAGAGTATTCTCAGCTAAAAAGTCCTTTTCTTTCACTTTCTTGTGCCATTCCCTTCTGATCTGCAAGGTTTCTGCCAAGAAATCTTAGAGGGATCCCCTTGTATGTGATTTGTTTTTTTTCTAGATGCTTTTAGTATATTCTCCTTATTAGTTTTTACTACTTCCATTATAAATGTTTAGGAGTGTATCTGTTTGGGTTTATTTTGTTGGGAATTCTTTGAGCCTCGTGGATCTTAATATGTTTCCTTCCCCAAGTTTGGGAAGTTCTTGGGTATTTTCTTCAAATGAGGTTTCTACCCCATTTACTCTTTTCTCCTTCTGGGACTCCTATGGTGTGGATTTTGTTTCTTTTGATGTTATCATCATAAAGTCTTTGTGCCATTTTTTGTGTCTATATTCTTTTTCTTTTCTTTTTTTTTTTTTTTTTTCTAGTCTGCTTTGGTGTCTTCCCTTCCCCTATTTCCAGCTGACTGATTATCTCTGCTAAGTCTTGTCTATTTTTGACTCCTCTATTGTATTTTTAATTCAACTGTTGTGTCTTTTATTCTGTTTGAAACTTTGTTTGAAACTTTTTACCTTTGTTGTAGTTCTCATTTAGTTCATTGATTGCTTTCCTTATTTTAGTAAGCACTGTTAGACTATTGCTTTGAACTATTCTTCAGGTAAGTTACCTTGTTCTGTCGCATTTAGATTTTCCCCACATTTTGTTTTGTTCCATCACTTGTGGTATATTCCTCTATCTCTTTATTTAGTTTAAAACTATGTGTCAATTTCTATGGGTCGTGCTAAGCCTCTTTCTTAGTTTAATGTCTTGGCCTTGTATTAAAATAACAGGTTGCAGGATATGATCCTAGGTTGTTTGCACAGGATACTGGAGTGTCTGTTGCTCTGCAGACTGATGCATCTGCACCAATGTGGGTGACTGGAATTTTAGTGCCAGCCCAGGGTAGGCATTGGCTTAAAGGGAAGCAAAGAAGTTGCTGCTAGATTGTATCAAGAGTTCAATTTCCCGATCTGCCAAGCTGAGGGGGAGATCTCAGCCACTCCCCTTCTCTAGGCCAGTTTCCCAGTGGCAGCTTTCTCAGAAGCCTCAGGCTAGCCATGATCCCTCAGCTGTGGTCTCACTTTGATCTGCAGGTTCTACAATCCCTATTTTCCCCATGGGTGTGGGCAGGAGCTGAGCCATCTGGGAGCTGTAGGTTTCATCACAGGCAGATGAAGGGCAGGTTTCACAGGATGTGTGGGCACTGTGTGTGAAAGATGACTTCCCTTGCAGCTTCTATCCATCCTCTCTAGGGAGTTGTGGTCCCATCAGAGGACTGTGGTCAGGTATATTCCCAACAACCTCCAGAAACAGAGCTCCCCCAAGGTGCTCCAGCTGCCAGACCCCGAGTGCTTTGAATTCTGACTAAAAGCAGCAAGCACCATAGGTGAATGTTCTCCCAGCAGTGGCCCGACACAGAGGTGGGACAGATGTTTCACATAATTTGGAAGCCAGTTGTAGAGAGGACCCTTGATTGTGAAGGGACAGCATGTGGACTTCATTCAACCTTAACAACTTCCACTATCAGGGCCCTCAAGGCTCCAATTTAGCTGTTCACAGGAGGTGATGGTGAGGGACAGAACATGTAACCTCAAGCTGATAGTCACTACCTTGAACAACCACTAGGCTGATAGTCATAAGAACTGTCCAGTGGCCTCATTGTGGGTGTTTCACCCTCTGGGCCTATCTCCTTGGTTGCTTTCTAGCCCTTGTTGTCTACTCTTGTCTACATCTATCTGCTCCCAGGCTAGGATGTAATGTCAGCTCCCTGAGGGCAGTGATTGTTTTTCTTCAAAAACTTTGAATCCACTTGGTATCCCAAGTGCCTAGAACAGTGCCTGGCATGTAGGAAGTAACAGTAACAGTAAATACATGTAGATTGAATAAATGTTGGAGGCTGGGACTCAGGGAGTGGCAACAGATGGAGAAAGGGAGTTGGAGCTGAGAGAAAGTTGTAGGGCAGAGTTGATATGAGTACTGGGTAACAGGTGGGATGGGGTGAGAAAAAGAGTATAATAGCCAGGTTTCTGACTGGGTGTCTGATGGTGGTGGTGTACCTCCCCAGAATAGAGTCCAGAAGAAGGGGGGAGTGGAGGAAAATTGGTCTCAGGACGAAGTTTGAGTTACCATGAAACACTCAAGTGACAATCAAGAAGGTAGTAGAGGCCGTCTACCTGTGGGGCTCAGAGCTTTGTTTTTCTGAGAGATAGAGGTTGATTTGAGGGTTCAACTATTTTCAGGTTTTTGGGTTCTTGCATGTTGCTAGGTTTTGGGGTTCCTGGGTCTTGGCTATGGCCATGAAAGAATTCAAAGCCACGTCTAGGCAAAGCAAAACAAAGTTTACTAGAGACAGAGTGAAAGTATACCCAGGAAGAGGTCCTGGGCTAGCAGAATCCAGGGAACAACTACAAGGAAAGGTGGGGAACTCCTAGCTTAAATGGGGTGCAGAAGGCTGCTCACTCCATCCCTTGCTGGGGTTACTGCACACCCACTTCCTGGGTATCAGCTTATAGTTCGAGAAAGTCTAAGTCACTCCCCCTTCTGTTGTGCTCCCCAGGTGGAGTTTTATAGGTCCCAGCAGTGGAGGGGAGGCGGGGGTCTGCCTCTCCCCCTTTGCAGCTTTTTTGCTCTTCTCAGACTTTATGGGTCTGCCTGTAGGTTGTGGTAGGGGACTGTCTTCCCCTCCTGGGAGTTTCTTAGCTTTCCCCCAGGCTCTGGCAAGTGTTTCTTGGGGTTCTGGGCATAGTTTAATTTTCTTTAGGCACCACCCTCCCTGCTCTACCTTCCTCACACAATAATAGGACAATAGGTGTGGGCTCCACGGGGATGGCAAAGCCTGAGTCAACATCCTGGGAAACACCCCGGGACCTGTGATAGGCACAGAGGAAAAGAGGGAGCCCAGGAGATATAAGTTGCAAACAGGGAAGAAGGCAGGAGAGTGATGTTTCGAGAGCTAAAGAAGGAGAGAGTCTCAGGTAGTGGGGGAAGGGGCAGTGAGGCACGTCAGGTGAAGCACAAAGGTCCAGAAAGTGAAGGTCTGGGAAAAATTCATAATGCTTATCTTTATAAATTATTTCATTTTTTTAATGATATAAAATAACAAATTTTTAATCAGCATAACTTATAAACGCCTGTGGTTTCCAGCCCTGTAAGATTTTTTTGAATTGTGCTTTCTGCTAACAGTGTCTCTGGCCATATGATCGGTCTCTGTTTGTCTTATCATTCTGAGTAGCACCCAGTAATTGCTCAGATTATAGCTAAAGCTCAGCAAAATTTTCTCATGGGTGTATGGTTTAGCCTCAGGGTTCTGTCTTAAGCTTTATGGGAAAATAGGTGTAAACAATGCCTATAAAAATGTAAATAAGATCTCCGAAGTGAAAGGTTTGAAGGTTTAAGACAGCACTTTTTAGTCTCTCAGTTTTCAACATGAAAGCAGATTTCCAATGAGGTGGAAAAAATTTCCAGTTTTTCCTGAAGAAAAATTCATCATCACAGATTTAATCATTTGTAAGATAAGGCTGTTGTTATAAGGAGGCACAAGAATGAATTGCCTAAAGAGCAAAGAAGTTTATGATCCTGTGTGCAGGTCTGAAAAGAGAGTTGCAGGTTCACCTGGTCATTCAAGGTCCCCTCTATCCCCATTCCTCCCAGAGCTGGGGATGCCCTGGGATGTCCAAATAATTGAATCTGGGTTGCTGCTGGCCTGAATCATGGCCAGAGGGAAGGAAGGGAGTGTGAACGGGACACGCTCAGGATCTGAAAACCTAAATCCAGAAGTGACAAACATCCTTCCATTCCATGGGTGATGCTTCACATGTCGCTTTACCTAACCACAGGGATCTCAGAAACGGGATCTGACCCTGCAAAGGAGAGGAGATGTTAGTGCACTGCTGGTAAAGAAAAACCAGAGCCAGACGCTAATGAAAATAGAATTTATTCAGGAACTAATGCAATAGGGGAAAAGAGCCCTCTGTAGAATCAGGCTCAGATTGGAATGCATTGTGATCACTGGGAAGTATAACCAAGGAGCAAAGTGGGTGAAAATTACCAAGAGGAAACATTGGGGATATGGGGAGCTTCCACATAAATGAAATCGACAAGATTCCTGCTGAAGGCAGGCCTGGAGGTTGGGCGGTTCCATCAGCTATTGAGGGTGATCAGATATCAAGAGAGGGAGATCCTGCTGAGGGGCAGGATTTTTACTAAAACTGGGCAATGCAGAGCTGCACATATGATTCCAAAGGACATGAAATCCAAAGGTCGAGGATTGTTTGGCAAGAGGTTCTTAGGAGCCTAATTAGAATTTGGTCAAAGGGAGTCTGTCACAAATAGTAGTGTCACCCACTACTAATATTTGAATATTTTAATCAACTTTCTGGAACTTGCTATAGTCATTGCTACAGACTGTGGAAGTCTTGACTTTCCACGAAGGATCCAAGGAGTGGAGTCTCCATTATGTACAAGGACCCCTTTCCACTCCTGGAAGGGAGTGTCAGGCCAGGCAAGCAGGGCAGACCCAGGAAGTCCTGGGACTCAGGTTACCTGGTCCTCTTCCCATTAAGTATTTCCAGTCATTTGTCATCTGTTCCGTAAGTGAAGTTTTTCTTGTATGAATCTTCATTTCGTACCAGAAACAAGTTTTCATGAAAACTGAAATTAATGCATCAGTAGGCAGTCAGATGCCCTAAAAAACAACCTGGGACAGTTCAGCAAATACTTCCATTAGAATTTCTTTCTGAAATAGGCAGCAAAGCTTTCCCAGCTTCTCAGACATCACTGACCTGGCCCAGAGCAGAACGTTTGATGCCTGTTGATGAATAGCCTTTGTTTCTGTGGATTGGTATGGGCAGCCTCATTATCAGTCTAGAAATTTTATTTCCCAGTTTGCAAATATTTATGTGTTTTAGCCTCGGGAAAAATAACATACCCTTTATTTTTATGGGAAGACATAATTCCCTGTAGCAATCCCGGGTGATTTATTAAACTATACTGTTAGTCAAGATTAGCATTTTCTAATTTTAAAACATATTTTCTAAAAGATGGATTTTTTTTTTTAGCTTTATGTTTTTGAAAGATAATAAACCCATTTTGGCAGCCATTTTAAAAGCATTGCCAAAGTTAATTGGGCTTTCAGACAGCAGGGGGTCTGCCATTAGAACAATCTATCTTGCTGCTTTTCCTGCTGATTTAGTTTAGTTGGGTATTACTCTGTCCACTTCTGCTCAGCTTGAAAATTCAGACATATATTCACAGGCCATTTCATCATTCAAAGGAAAGGTGTGTATATTCATAGGTCATCTCATTATTTAAGGATTTGTGTATTAGTGACTGGAAAAATAAATTTTATCTTGATTTACCACATGTACTTCATGGCAGAAATCTAACTAATGTCAGCCCTCATAAATAAACTGCTTTTTAGCTATTCATTACCACCCCACATGAAACCTGATGTTATGTGTGTAAAAGCATTCTGAGCTGTTGAGTGCTATAGCGATCTTGGTTATCTTAAACAGTTGAGACTTTTAGAGGATTTCCCCCAGGTCAGGTAGGTTAAGGATTAAGTTTATCCAGGTAAAAGTTGGGGGAGGTTTCCCAGGAGGAAGGGGCAGCATATGGAAAGTGTTGGCACGTGCTGGCCCGGGTGTTTGGGGAACAGAAGGAGGCCGACAGTGTGTGACCAGAGCAGTCTTGGAGTAGAAAGGGCTGGGCACCCTGCACCTTAGGGAGCTGGGGCTGGAGGAGACAATGGCCAGCTGGGCACAGCTCCCCCAAGAAACTTATTGTGGGGAAGAGCAAAGAGTAGTCTGATTGCCCTTTAAATCCACCCTCAGCTCTGGCTCTGGCTGAGGCAGGACTCCAGGGGCAAGATTAAACTGCAGGAAGAACAAAGAGGAAGCCCCTGCCATCTAGACGAAGGCTGCGAGATTCAGAACCCTGGTGGTGGTTGCAGGAGTGCAGAAGAGAGGGGTGAAAGCCAGGTAGTGCACCCCTGCAGCACTGGGCAGCAGATGGCATGTGAAGGGAGAAGCCAGGGACTCCCCGCTAGGCATGGCTGCCTGCTGGGGTTGGTGGCCTCCTGGAGAGAGACACAGGAAGGGTGCAGGTTGGAGAGCTGGATGGTGGGGACAAAGCTGGGGCCCATGGTGCCAAGAATGATGGGTTCTTCCACAGAGGTTAAGGCTCAGGCTGGCCTTGCTGAGTGGGGGTTTTATGCTTAGGTTCTGTGGTAGAGTAATAATGACACTGGAACTTTAAAATGATCAAGCCAGGACCTGGTATTGTGGTCTAGAAAGTCTGTGGTGCACCCGGGATGTCCTTGCTGGAGTTGAAACCATGGTTGACTCTTCTGAAACTCTGACCACTAACTCTCTGTGTTGTCTCTTTAGGAAACCGTATCACCCTAAACTGGAAGCTTTCATTAGTCACATGTCGAAAGGATCTGGAGCCTCTTTTGAAAGCCCCTTACACTCCCTGCCTCTATACCCCAATCATCCGCTGTGTGAGATGGGGGAGCTCACGCAGACAGGTATGTTTGCTTGCTCGCTCACTGTCCTGCCTGCTCTCCCTATTGGCCCCCGTGTAGAACAGACACTCCTGGGAATGGTGCTGTGGACTCGAGGTAAATAAAGACTGACAGCTCAAGCAACTCTGCATCCACCGAAGGAGCTAACTAAACATCTGACTTCCTAAAGTTAAAAATAATCTTTTTTTCTTACTAGAAAAGTAGTGCAAAGTCATGGAAGAGAAATAAAGACAATTAAGCAAAAGGGAAAAAAAACTTAAAGCACCCATAATCCCACCAAAGAAATTAGTAGTCTCTCTCACTGTGCTGTGTCCACACGTGCATGCACACACACATGGACACCTGCACACACACACAGTGGTATCTTAGTAAACACACTATTTTGTAACCCACATTTTCACTTAATGATAGAGTGTGATAATCTTTTCCTGTCAGTAAACATACATCTATATCATATCCGACGGCTACATCTTACTGCACGATGGATGGGCCATAATTTGTGTAACCACTCCCATGTTCTTAGATACAGCAGACAACATATCTGTGAGGTTTTAATGGCGACATCTCAAGAAGCAGCACATGTGCAGATCCCCATGGAGTTTGCTTGGCCCAGATGCTTGGCATCTGTCCTTGTGCAGCCAGTTAACTGTCAGGGTATATTGGCAAATTAACTGTGGGGTCAATTTCATTTGCTTTTGTTTGTTTGTTTTTAGTCTAACTTGATGTTTATTTTTATTATTCTTCTTATAACTTTGCATTGAGGTAGTGTTGGTTACACTGTAGGCTGTATTCCGGAACTATGGGATCCACCCCTTGTGGTGGTGCCAGAGCAAACCCACCACCAGTGCACCCACCATGCCCCACCATAGTCCATCATGCTCCCTCCCCCTTCCTCTCCTGCTCTGGATGCCCCAGTTCTGTAGTCAGCTTTCAAGGGTTAGCTTTTGAGTTTGGCTTTATCTAGGGGGTCAATTTTTTTTTTTCTTTTTTTGGAAGAGAAGGAACTGGTATGCCCCCAGCTTCCTGGTTCTTCAGTCTATGACCTGCAAGGACCTCTGCTTGGGCACCAGCCTTTGTGGAAGAAACCAGAGCATCTATAAGCTTATGTTCTGATCTTGTACCACCAGCACCTTAGGACCCTCAGCTCTCGTGGAAATAGGGTCTTTGTCCTATAGTTGGCCCTGGTTTGCTTTTACCATTGCTATGAAAACCATCATTATTGGGGAGAAATATAGTGAGCAGCCAACTGGGACAAGCTGAAGGTGCTGGAGGACTAGCCTAAACTTGATAATTAGTTCCATAGGCACAAGCTTTGCATTAGTTTAGAACAGGAGTTCTTATTCTAACAGGTCCACCACTCTTTTTTTAACAGGCATTTTTTGTGCTCCTTTAACTATCCTAATGTGAAACTCAAATATCAGTATAACCCTTCTGTGTGCATAATTTTGAAAATCAGTTACATCAGGATCCCTTCCTATAATGTAATGGAAAAACAAAATTAATTTATTATATAGTTCTATGTATCTTGATATAATGCTACTACACTAGAAAAGAGAAGGCGTCTCAAGTGCTTTCACCTAAGTGTAGATAGGTGGTGGTGACAGCTGCAGGGGCCCCCGATTGAGGATGTTACATTCAAGACCCTGTAGTAACAGGTTGAGACATGATTTCTTGACAAGTTCTGATCAAAACAAATTACGTAAGGTCCTTTATTTGTATTGCATGTCTAGAAGGCTGAGTGGATATTCATGTTATGTAAAAATGGTTTTGTGTTTATAGACACAAAAACAGATCCTAGGCTAAAGTATTTCAGCATGTTTTTTATGTGTGGGAATGTCTAGTAGTGCTTTCAAAAGTATGGGGGATAGAGAACAGTTCCTGTGGAGACTCCTAGCCCCCTGTCCCCATCCCTTAGGTATCAGGAACTACCCTCCCCATATTCATGTGACAACCCAACCCCTAAGCCCTCCAGGATCGCAGTCCCATGCTTGTTGAGAACCACCATGCTTGTTTAGGCACTCTGGTTGCAAGTATGGAAACAAGCTGAAACAAAAGAGGGAAATGCATTATAAAGATTTAGAGTGACTCACAGACTCTCGGGGCAAGAATGTGACCAGCCTCCATTGCCTGGAACTGGCAATTAAAATAATACTATTATCCTTGCCTCAGAATGACAGTCCTGGCCACAACCAGAGAAAACATGCAAGTTTAAATTTGAGGGTCAGTATCCATGAGCTGACTAGGAGGTGAGGGTGACTTGCATAGAGCAGTGGGGGCTCAACCTCTGGATCCCTGAGAAGAAATGGGGGATGGTTGCCCTCACACACTTAGAGACAATCATTCCTTCCAGCCTTTCTTCTCAATTGATCTATTATCATCATCATTTTCTCAATTAGTCTTACTCTAGAAATCATTTTGCTCCTGTTCTCTTATTCTTTTTTAATGGTCATTTTTATCTTCTATTTTTAAATGTCATTAAAAATACATAGCTGTTATAATAATCATTTATAACTGGCACCTGATGGCTCCCCGCAGTAACTAGATAAGACTGATCACTAGTACCTACTCTATCCAAGAGGCTTTGGCAGCTGCTGAGTGTGAAGACGGGGGTGGTCAACTGAAGGAGACCATCCCCTGCCTGTCCTGCAGGAGCCCACGACTGCAGAGGGACAACACTGGGACAGTGAACTGTGCTGCTGGCAGCTGCAGCGTCTTCTGGATTCAGCACAGGTTTTGGAGTAGACAGACTGGCCTAATGTTTCCCACCAGGGCTGGCGGTAAATTGGATTAGATTGCACTGTGAAGTGCCCCACACAGCACTAGCATATGCTGAGCTTAGTGAATGCAGTTAGGGGTGCACAGCCTGTGGGAAAAGAAGGGAATTATTCATTTGACCTGGGAGAATAAGAAGGAAGACTGCAGAGAAAGTGCTATGGGAACCAGCAGGCGTTGGAGGAAGATTGCTCTGGTCAAAGAAAGGGGAAGGGTGTGAGCAAAGTCAGGAAGATGCAGTCTGTGTTGGGGTGGGGGGAGCGTAGAAGAAATCCTCAATGGCTTGGGCTTTGTATTTCTGTGTGAAAATATCCAAGGAAGGTGCTGCAAGCAGGGACACAAGTTTGGGGTCCCTGAGGGGCTTAATTTCTGATTCATCCACTTCTCAGCTCTGAATGGCTCAGCACCTTGGTTTCCTCAACTGTAAAATTAGGAAAATGGAGATGCTAATGATATACCTTCATTATTAAAAGGGCTCTTGTGAGGTTTAAATGAGAAAAGTCTGGCATACCACAAGCTCTCAACTTTAAGATATAGTAGCCAAAGAATGGAAAGTTTGCCCCGAGATGAGCTGTGGCAGGATGGAGATTTGTTAGGTTCATCACTTACAGGGTGCCTCATTGTGCAAGTCATTTTGCAAATGTTAGACTTTCCTTGCCTAGATCTTGAGGGACTTCTCTTCAAGGACCCCCCATTCAGACTACAACATGCACCCATCTTTGTGGGTTCCGTTTTGTTATGTTTTTTTTTGGTGGGGGGGCGGGCTTCCTGGGCCAACACAGTTCCTTATTTTCTGTATTTCAGCCTCAAATCATCTCATCCTTGTGGTAGAGCTTTTCAAACCATTTGGACATCTGAATAAATGACATTATGGGTCATAGGACCTGCATGTGGTTTACACTCTCAGAGAGTTCTTACCATGTCATTGAAATTGCGCCCCTTACATCCATCTGCTGGAGGATGAGCTTGCTTTTATCTTGAACTGTCTGCTCCTGCTTGAGGATAAGGCTTTTTCATTGTTGTTAAGATAACTTAATAATGTAATAATTGATAATTAAAACAACTTAAAAAATAGACTTCTTACCCACAGCCCATCCAGCCATTCTGTGCCCCCCACCCCCATCACCCTGGATAACCCTTTTTTTGTGTGTGTATTCTTCCAAAGTTTCTTTGTACAAAAGAGAAGCAACTGCAAATACGTGTTTTTATTTTGCCTTCATTTTTATATAAAAGAAGCATAATAAGCATACTGTTCTGCACTTTGCTTTTTTTCAAATATGGTATCTAGGGGATCATCCTATATCCATAAAGAGTATCCTTGTTGATGAGCTGTCAAGCCCGAGCAGGATTAGCAGAATGTACCTGGAAGGTTAGCAGAGGCCTTCTTTTTTTTTTTTTTTTTTTAAATTTTTCTAGAGGCATGTCTTATTTATTTATTTATTATTTGTTTGTTTGGTTTATACATGCACTGGGTACAGTCAGAAGCGCGGGAGGGTGAGAGAATTCACCAGAGCCAGAGCGGGGAGCAGAGCAGGCAGAAGGACCGAAGTACACTGCTGAGGGGAGCAGCGGGCGGCAGGAGAGGTCTGCGCACCATGTGGGACCCTCCTCCGGTGGCCGGGGAGCAGCCGGGGATTGAACCGGCGCCGCAGAGGCCGCGGGCAGCTTCGCAACCCAGCGCTCAACCGCTGTGCCACCGGGGAGGAGCAGAGGCCTTCTTTGTTAACAGAAATGGCCTTTGCTGGGCTAAATAGAGTAGGGAAGAGGGGTGTGAAGGAGAACTTCCCAGCAATGCGGAGTCTAAGCAGCCAGTGAGCAGCATTTTCTCTTCACAAGCTGAGTTCCCTGAGCTCTTCCTCGCACTGAGAAAGCTGTGACCTTGGGACAGAGGAAGAGAACTCTCCTTAGTTCCATGCCAGTTACAGCCTGCATGTCCACCAGTATGGTGATTCGTACTGGCTGCATCTGCCAGTTATAAGACCTCCCTCAGGGAAGGCGGACAGGTCCAGATGTAGGGATTATGGCATATGGACCTTGAGCGCCCCACAAAGGCCATGGGTCCAAGCACAGGCCTCACTCTGCTCATCCCTTCATGGGAAACCCCAGGGTCTCTTTGCAAGGTGGACCCATTCTTGCAGCTTCCATGGGACAGGGAGTGGACTCCCTGATCGTAACTTACACTGACCTAAAGCACTCCAGAGTCAGATGCCAACTCAACTTCTGTTTACTGTCACTTTTGCCAAGCTGGTCGTAAGGGAAGCTGGTGTCCTCTGTGTTTCAGGGATCGTGCAGCATCTGCAGAACGGCCAGCTCCTGCAGGACATTTACCTAAAGAAACACAAACTCCTGCCCAACGATTGGTCTGCCGAGGAGCTTTACTTAGAGACCACCGGGAAAAGCCGGACTCTGCAAAGTGGGCTGGCTTTGCTTTATGGCTTTCTCCCAGATTTTGACTGGAAGAAGATTTATTTCAGGCACCAGCCCAGTGCTCTGTTCTGCTCTGGAAACTGCTACTGCCCAGTGAGAAACCAGTATCTGGAAAAGGAGCAGCGTCGGCAGTACCTCTTACGTTTGAAAAACAGCCAGCTGGAGAGGACCTATGGGGAGATGGCCAAGCTCGTGGATGTCCCCACCAAGCAGCTCCGAGCCGCCAACCCCATAGACTCCATGCTCTGCCACTTCTGCCACAACGTCAGCTTCCCTTGCACCAGAAATGGCTGCATCGACATGGAGCACTTCAAGGTGATTAAGACGCATCAGATAGAGGATGAGAGAGACAGGCAGGAGAAGAAACTGTACCTTGGGTATGCGCTCCTGGGCGCCCACCCCATCCTGAATCAAACCATCAGCCGCATGCTGCGTGCCGCGGAGGGCAGGAGAGAAGAGCTGTTCACCCTCTACTCTGCTCACGACGTCACTCTGTCTCCGGTTCTCAGTGCCCTGGGCCTCACAGAAGCCAGGTTCCCTAGGTTTGCTGCCAGGTTGATCTTTGAGCTCTGGCAAGACAGAGAAAAGCCCAGTGAACATTCTGTCCGAATTCTTTATAATGGTGTTGATGTCACATTTCACACCTCTTTTTGCCAAGACCACCATAAGCATTCTCCCAAGCCCATGTGCCCGCTGGAAAACTTAGTCCGCTTTGTCAAAAGGGACATGTTTGTGGCCCTGGGTAGTGGTAGTACTAGTTATTTTGATGCATGTCACAGGGAAGGATTCTGAAAGGCACACGCAACAGCACTTAGAGAATCCATGCCAAATACAGAAGCTGCTTCTAGTTCTGTTTGTTGCTAAGGGTACAAGATGACTGGTTTTTAAAGGCTAGAAATCATATTTGGGAGCCAAGGAGATGGTTTGGATTGAACAGTAAGTATGTTGCTATAATTAGGTACATGAGTTGGTTGGTATGTAATGGCCAGTTCACAGAGAAAGGAAGGTACTTTGGCGTGGCCCGGCTTTTCTTACAATGCTAGAATAATATTTCCGCTCTCAAGTTGCCAATCCAAACGTGTACTCTTTTAACCTGTTGCGGTACTGTATGCCAGGACCAGCAAGTCTCAGCCAAAATGTTCTTAATCTGGGGCAGTCATACTATATCCTCCTTCAGTGCAAAATTTCCTGAAGTGACTTATCTAAAATATGGGTTGGCAAACTTTTTCTGTAAAGACCAGATGGTAGATATTTTAGACTTTGCACACCGAAAAAACAGTTACATACAGTCTCCGTCACAACTATTCAACTAAGCTCTTAGAAAGTGAAAGCAGGCAGAGACAACACAGTGAGCTACATTCCTGGGCCTCCAAGACAGGCAGTGGACCAGGCCAGGCTCAGCCCCCAGGCTGTCGTTTGCTGACCTCTGATCTGAAAAACAGGCTCTCCTACAATTTGCACTTTCTGCACTTTGAGAACCAGTTAAAAACCAAGAATTATTCAGTGGTGCCTCCAGTAACTTCTGCTAGAAACACAGGATTTGGTCTGTATTTGAAATTAGAAGAAATCTTAAGGGGAAATAACCATTGAATCAAAATGAATCATAAAAAATCATTAAAATAATACTTGATGTTCATGATGATTGTGGTATAAGATAGTTTTAAGTATGTTTTAAATATTTGTCGTAGTCTGTTTGCTGTATATGCTGAAATTTTTGTATTCCACTTAGTATTTTTATAGTCTAGGAAAGTATTTTCTAAGACCAGTTTTAGATGTGCTCTTTTTCCTATGTGCTATTCAATTTACTGTACCTAGTGGGTGGTTAGAAGGGAGCCAGAGCTGAATTCACGCACTTTCTTCCAATAAAACGAATTATGGCTCCTACCCTTGACAAGCCGTAGAATTAGATCGATTTTTAAACCATTTTCATCAGTTTCAAATGGTAAATTCTAATTGATTTTTAAATCAGTTTTGGGAGAACTTTGTTACTAGATCACTAATCTTTATAAGGTATTTTATATATTAGAAACAATTATAATTAAATATGTGATTTCTGAATTAATGGTGCTAGTTCTGTGTGATGAAATGTCAAGTGCAAGCGATATCTTCAGTGTTGTTGACCTTCCTTTTCTCTGTTTTTCTTCAGTGATGTATTTGAATATGTCTATTTCTATTAATAAATTTTTGAAGACTACTTGTGCACACAACTAATGGTTTGTACCTGTAAGTCACTCTACTTTTTTTCAAGTAAGAACCAATAGTTTTAGTTTATCTTAAATGTTTCAGTTGCCAAAAATCATGTGCTGTCTCTTGAATATTTAAGCCTAATCAGTTTTACTCCCACTCACAATATATCTGACTTAGAAATGCTGAGTACAGCTTGAAGTTACACAAAGAAACGTGAATCAGTTTTTTTTTTAAATCAGTTCAACAGTACCTATTGTAGATATTTTAGATAAGAGCCAACATTGAAAGTATAGATAAAAGTTTCCCCCCCCACCCCAAGACATTGGGTATGGGCAACATTAAAATAACTTCATCAAAATCAAGTTCTGAGACACGGAGCACTGAGCTAAGTTGATGGATTATTTCTTTGTTTCTGGGCAATAGTCTGATGACTTAGTTCATGACAGGTATGTATGACAGTTGTCTTGGGTTTATGACAGTTGTCTTGGGCTTATGATTAAAATGAATAAATGCATACTGGGACACACTCAAACTATACTGAAAACAACCTCAAAAGTGAAGTTCTCTTCTAATTCCACCTCCAGCGAGCACCTGCAAACTGCTGCTATTCTTACAGAAATTTTCCAGCAGACACAGAAATAATGTGATTTTTAAATAGAAATAAGATCATATAGATATATATCCATACCCACATATATACATTCATATGTGTGTGTGTATATATATATATATACACACACACATATTTCTTAAGGGAAGCAAGTCACTATATATTTTTTTTTCATTCACTTGTTTCCTTTCACAGTATGTCATAGAAATATTTCTCATTGCCCTGCTCCCCTTAACTGTACGTCTTGAGATAGTTCCACAGTGAGAAAGGGGCGGGGGGGCAGAAGCTGGCTCTTTTTTTTTTTTTTAAAGATTTATTTATTTATGCATACAAGAACTGGAGTGTAGGTCAGAGGTGCGGGGGGTGAGAGGATTCACCAGAGACAGAGTGAGGAACAGAACAGTAAGATTGAAATACACTGCTGAGGGGAGCAGCAGGCGAGACAGGAGCGGTCTGTTGCACCATGTGGGTAGCTCCCTGGCCAGGAAATCGAACTCGTGCTGCAGTGGCTGCAGGTAGCTTCATAGGTTGCGTCTTAACCCCTTGCACCACCAGGCAGGCCCAAAGCTGGCTCTTTTTATAGCCACTGCATAATATTTCATGATATTGCTGAGACATTTTCTAAATGTCATTAAAATTTAGTGAAATTGAAACTTAAAACCAAGCTACTAAAACAGGACTACAAAGCTTTTGAGGTAGACAGAACAAAGCAGAGGCCAACAATGGTATGTGTTGGTTTTCTAATTCAACTGGACGATGAACCCTGTTTCGGCGTAGCTGGAGGTGTTTATTAATACCAGTGGTATTAATATCAGCGGAGTAGTCTTTCTCTAGTTGAACTTATAAGCAGAATTGAACAACTTAATATAATGTTGCTGTTGAGTCTGTTTGAGTGTTTTCATGGCTATAGAAGAATTAGACTTAAAAGATATGAGTGATTCCTTTTAGGAGAACTCAAAAAGGCTGATGCAGGACAAGTGAGGGTTAGTGCTTCCTTTCCTTTGACACCTTCTGAACAGATTTAGCAGCCCAGACAAGGGTGAGCGTGCCCTCATGAGTTCAATACAACCACGAGTAGAAAGCAGAAAAGCTGAGGTTTACGCTGCAGGCTTTGATGGTGGCCAACACTGGCCTGGGCATCAGTTAGCGCCACTGCTCAGGCTGCTGACCCCAGTGTTGGGGCTGTACCCTAACATAGTACCTGCCTGTTGGTCAGCTCAGATAAGTAATAAGAGCCTTTGTTGAAGAGGAAGCAGCTTAGCCAAGCTGGACCCTGTGGGGGCCTGCTGTCTGCTTCACTGCCAGTATTAAGGCTCCATCTTTGGGTGGTGTGTCCCCACAGGCAGATTTCTTTATCAATCTAAACAATCCTCTGAGGAAAAGCCCTATTACTCTTTTTTTTTTTTTTTTTTATAGAGGCATGTTTTTATTTATTTATTTATTTGTTTGTTTGTTTGTTTTGTTTATACATGCACTGGGTACAGTCAGAAGCGCGGGAGGGTGAGAGAATTCACCAGAGCCAGAGCGGGGAGCAGAGCAGGCAGAAGGACCGAAGTACACTGCTGAGGGGAGCAGCGGGCGGCAGGAGAGGTCTGCGTGCCATGTGGGACCCTCCTCCGGTGGCCGGGGAGCAGCGGGGATCGAACCGGCGTTGCAGAGGCCGCGGGCAGCTTCGCAACCCAGCGCTCAACCACTGCGCCACCGGGGAGGCCCAAGCCCTATTACTCTTAATAAAAATGAGGAAACAGACTCCAAAAAATTAAGTCACTTACAAGGCAAGAGTCCAAACTCAGAGGCTAGACCAAGTGTACATCACGCCAAGAGAACATTGCTGCTCGCGTAGTATGACACACCATTAGTTACCTACACTAATTTAATTGTCCCAATAGCACTACAAAATATCTGCCAGCAAATATCAATAAATGCTAAAACATAGTGGGGTACAACAGTCACAAATTTAGATCTAAATGGTTAGAATATTCCAACCTTACCTCTAACCATCTGTAGTTACTTTTTTGGTGAACTCTGTAAAACTGATTATTTGTGGTGATGTTATAGTATAGTCAGCCAATAGGGGGCAGCATCAAATACAATGTTCAGCCTGCAGGGCCTCCTCTTCCATCTGTACAGGAGGTACGGTTTTGGGGGATATGTTTTAATAGGATGAGGGGTTTCTCAGGACATGGAACCTAAGTGCTAAAACTGGCCAACTCCCAGGCAAACAGGAACACGTTGATTACCACAGTGCTATGTGTTGAGACATGCAATCTGACATAAGACAAGGGAGACATGCCAGGGTGACATGTGTGAGGGTCATGTAGTTAGCTCACTAGCATGCAGCAAGATGGGACTCAAAGCTGTCCATGTGCTTAACTGAAAGGACCATTTTCTTCCACACCATATGATCATTCCTGTCTGAACCAGTTAGGTCTGTGTGGTGACATGCAACAGAAACCTGATTATAATGGTTAAACAGATAAAGCCTTTCATTTTCTTGTGGATCCACCATGTGATCAGAAACCCAGACTGTTGTTTACATCTCACTGGCCAGAATGAGTTCCTTAAGCTCCAGCCAGTGCACAGGCATCTAGGACAATGGGTATTTTCACTTATTGGGCACGTTGCTGTCCCAAACAAAATCAGCCACCTTTTACTAAGGAAGAAGAGATCAATGGGGACTGGGTAGAGAACTAGCACGCCTGGCACATTGCCCAAATCCTTCACACCATGCAGCTCCCCCTTCAGGACCAGGAAAGCCCTCCTTCCAGGGCAGCCACATCCACTGACCCATAGGGATGTAAAGCACCATCCAGCTCAGAGGCCTGCGCAGGGCCAGCTGAGGCCTTATGACTGCTTCTCGGCCCATTTCTGCCTCATCCTGCTTCCTTCTCTTCCTTCACAGTGTTACCCCAAGAAAACTCCCCACTCAACTTCCTGCAGAGTCAACTTCCCAGGAACTCACCACAAGGAAAACCAAGCACATCCTGGGGCGAAGGCGTGTGCTGTCTGGGCAGTAAAAGTGGAGTCATTTCATTGAAGGGATAATATATCTACTCATCACAAATTCTGTCACTGCTTTTTAGATGCTTGCCGTTTATTGTAGAAGTGAAGTAAGCACAGATGAAGCAAGAGGAGAAATTTGTTTCTGGACATTCCAAAGCTGATTACAGCTTTGGAATTGTACCACACTTACCATTTATTGAACACATACCAAGGACCTCACAACAGGCTAAACACCCACCTGACAGTCTCCATCATTCATGGTATCAGTAGGCATTTGTTGTGTCCATTTTACAGGTAAGAAAACAGACTTGAAGACATCAGCTCAGTATCAGTGGTAAGTGGAAAACTTAGAAGTGGGACAGGGATCATCCTAGATTATGAAGTACTTCCAGACCCCTTAGCCCCTTAGCATACCACTTCTTTCTTTTTTTTTTTTTTTTTTATTTTATGTATTTTTTACATCGTTTTTCATTTTTGCACAATGTATGCATTTTCATCTTGGTTATAGTCCCAACCCCCGTGTTTTGATCCTATTCCCTTCTCCGCCCGCCCTGTAGTGTGTCTCTGGTTTATAGTTGCTTATTGATTTTGATTTTTACTTTATTATAATTAGTCTTTTTCCTGGTCTCTTTTTTAGGTTTTCTAAATTCCTGCTATGAGTGGGACCATCCTGTATTTTTCTTTTTCTTTCTGGCTTATTTTGTTGAGCATGATCCAGCTCCATCCATGTTGCTGCAAATTGCATGAGTTTATCTTTTTTGATTGCTGAGTAATATTCCATTGTGTATATGTACCACATCTTGATCCAGTCATCTATTTTTGGGCATTTGGGTTGTTTCCATAGCTTACCTATTGTAAATAGTGCTGCTGTAAATATAAGGGTGCAGGTGCCCTTTTGAATTAATGTTTTGTGTTCTTTGGGTAAATACCTAGGAGTGGAATTGCTGGATCATATGGAAACTCCATCTTTAGCAGATTGAGGAATCTTCACACAGTGGTTGGACCAGTTTGCACTCCCACCAGCAGTGCAGGACAGTTCCTTTTTCTCCACATCCTCGCCAACATTTGTTAACTAGTTTTTTTTTTTTTTTTTTAATATATGCCATTCTCACTGGTGTAAGGCGGTATCTCATTGTTGTTTTGATTTGCATTTCCCTGGTTACAAGTGATGTTGAACGTTTTTTCATATGCCTGTTGGCCATTTGCATTTCCTCTTTAGAGAAGTTTCTTTTTAGCTCTTCTGCCCATTTTTTGACTGGGTTATTTTCTTTGTTGTTGTTGAGTCTCATCAGCTCTTTGCAGATTTTTGTGATCAGTCCTTTATCATTAGTGTTGGGTGCAAAAATGTTCTCCCAGTCGGTGGGGTTTCTCTTTGTTTTTGTTATTGTCTCTTTTGCTGTGCAGAAGCTCTTTAATTTGATGTAGTCCCAGCTGTTTATCTTTGCCTTCACTACCACTGCTTTAGTTGATGTGTCTTTAAAGATGTTACTGAGGTGTATGTCATGTAGTGTTTTGCCTATATTTCTTTCTATATATTTAATGGTTTCAGGTCTTATGTCTAGTTCTTTAATCCATTTTGAGTTGGTTTTTGTGTATGGTGTGAGGTAGTAGTTAAGCTTCATTCTTTTGCATGTTGCAACCCAGTTTTCCCAGCACCATTTATTGAACAAACTTTCTTTGCTCTCTTGCGTATTCTTTGCTCCTTTGTCAAAGATTAGTTGACCATAAATCTGTGGGTTTATTCCTGTTCTTGTTCCAATACCATGCAGTTTTGATTATTATGGCTTTGTAGTATAGTTTGAAGTCTGGAAGTGTGATACCTCCATTCCCTTCTTTTTTTTTTCAGGGGAGCTTTGGCTATTTGGGGGTTTTGGTGGCTCCATATTAATTTCATTAATATCTGTTCTGTTTCTTTGTAGAATGTCATTGAAATTTTTATTGGAATAGCATTGAATCTGTAAATTGCTTTTGGTAGGATGGCCATTTTGATAATGTTAATTCTTCCAGTCCATGATCAGGGGATGTCTTTCCATTTCTTTGTGTCTTCTATTTCTTTTAACTGTGTTTTATAGTTTTCTTTGTGTAGGTCCTTTACCTCTTTTGTTAGGTTTATTCCCAAGTATTTAATTTTTTTTGTTTCAATAATAAAAAGGATGATTTTCTTGATTTCTTCTTCAAATTTATTGTTTTAGTATAGGATGACTACTGATTTTTGCATGTTGATTTTGTATCTTGCTACTTTACTAAACTGATTGATTAGTATGATTAGTTTTTCTGTGGAGTTTTTGGGATTCTCTATGTATATTATATCATCTGTGAATAGTGACAGTTGTACTTCTTCCTTCCCTATTTGGATTCCTTGTATGTCTGCCTCTTGTCTTATTGCTCTGGCTAGGACTTCCAGTATTATATTGAAAAGCAGTGGTGAGAGTGGACATCCTTGTCTTGTTCCACCTCTTAATGGAAATGCTTTCAACTTTTCACCATTGAGAATGATATTGGCTATGGGCTTGTCATTTATGGCCTTTATGATGATGAGGTCTGTTCCTTGTATCCTGAGAATTTCAAGGGTGAAATTTTATCATAAATGGGTGTTGTACTTTGTTGAAAGCTTTTCAGCATCTATTGATACTATCATATGATCTTTATGTTTCTTTTTGTTGATGTGTTGGATTACATTGATTGATTTTTGGATGTTGAACCATCCTTGTGTCCCTGGAATAAATCCTACTTGGTCGTGGTGAATTATCTTATGGATACATTGTTGGATTCTGTTAGCTAAAATTTTATTAAGGATTTTTGCATCAGTGTTCATTAGAGAGACTGGCCTGTAGTTTTCTTTTTTTGAGCATACCACTTCTTTCACCCCAGTACTCCATCACCCTCATTCAAGTGAATGTGAGAAATTTGGAAATTGGGTTATCGCCAAGAGTCTACTGTACTCCAGGAAATGATCTCCTTGCATCTCTCATATGGATGTTTGTGTTTTTAGCTCCTTCCCTTTCTCGTGTCCCTTTTTTTTTTTTTTTTAAGATTATTTATTTGTACAAGCACTGGGTACAGTCAGAAGCACGAGAGTGTGAGAGGATTCAGCAGAGCCAGAGCGGGAAACAGAACAGGCAGACTGACGAAATACACTGCTGAGGGGAGCAGCGGGCACGGCAGGAGAGGTCTGCACACCATGTGGGACCCTCGCAGGTGGCCAGGGATTAAACCTCGCAGGTGGCCAGGGATCAAACCGGTGCTGCAGGGGCTACAGGCAGCTTCTCAACCCAGCGCTCAATCGCTGTGCCATCAGGGGAGGCCCTCGCTTCCCATTTTTTAAGGCAACAATTCCAAGAAAGTAGGATTATCTTACAATGGGGTGTTTTAGCCTGGTCTCCTCTGAAAGCATAGTTTGAGAAAAAGTTTAAATGCAGAGTCTGGGGATTGTGATCTTAAGGAGCAGCAGTGAAGGATAGGGGTAGAGATGAATAAGCAAAGTGGGGGTTGGTGCCAAAGTACCAAAGTGACTACGGTGATGACTTGCTCTAGCCTGGGGCCTCCTGAGGAGCTTATGAAATGCATCTCCTATCTATTCGCCCAGGAGAAGAGTGGAGGGAAGTCATCCATGTCTGCCTACCACAGCCATCTCCCTGCACTTTGGGTTGGACATGTACCAGGCCCAGCAGGTCCACCTGGGCACAGCAGCCTCCAAGTGGCCCTCACACAGGAAAGGAATGAGATCTGCCCAATGAAAGCCCACATGGACCTGGTGGCCACTACAGTTGCTGGGAAAAGACTGGAAGCTGAGAGGACAGGTGGTGGAGCAGATGTGTGGGACATGATGATGAGTCAGTGTTCCTTGAGCACTGCCCAGCTGTGGCACTGTGCTGTGCTGTGCTGTGCTGTGCTGTGCTGTGCTGTGCTGTGCTGTGCTGTGTACACATAACCTTGTTTCATCCTCATGGCAACCCTGAACTTAGAAACCATCATTATCATTTCCCATATTAAGTTGGGGGAAGAAACTGAGAAGTCATTGGGCCTCCCCTGGTGGTTCAGCGGTTGAGTGCTGGGCTGTGAGGCTGCCCGCAGGCTCTGCAGTGCCAGTTTGTTCCCCAGCCGCCAGCGAGGGTCCCACAAAAAAAAAAAGAAAGACAGAAAAGAAAAGAAACTGAGAAGTCATTGACCAAGGCTTCACAGCCAGGAAGCCGGAAGGACTGGGAGTCAAACCAGCCTGACTGCTGTATCCTTGCTCATCAACACAGCACCATTATATTAAATTCTCGCAAGTTCCTAAATGGAGGATGTGTGTTGGCTTACTGGTGCATGCAAAACACATACTCAGTATTCCTCTCTCTGATATGTAGAGACTGTAGATTCCTGTCAGCACAAATGCGATCATGCCACTCCTTGTTAAAAACCCTTGACCCTCCACTGCCTTCAAGAGAAAATCTAAGCTCCTCAGGATCTAGCAATCTCCTAGTCTTTCACCCTCATCTGCTGCCCCATCTGTGTGTGGAGTGTGCTGTTCCAGAAGGGGAAAGAGTTTTTAGGATCTTACAGTTGTCTTGTAGGATTCTTATCTACTGGAATGCAGTAGATTATTGGCTATCACCCAATTTCCAGATTCCTGGAGGGAATAATGGAGTAATGGGGTGAAAGAAGTGGTATGCTAAGGGGCCTGGAAGTACTTCATAATCTAGAATGATCCCTGTCCCATTCTTAAGTTTGTCACTTAACACTGATACTGGGAAAATATCTCTTTGAGCCTGTGTTCTTACCTGTAAAATGGGCACAACAAATGCCTGCTGATAACCATGAACGATAGAGACTGTTAGGTGGGTGCAACCATTGTGAGGTCCATGGTATGTGTTCAATAAATGGTAAGCCTTGGTGTAACTTCTCTCTGTAATCAGCTTTGGACTATCTGGAAGCAAATTTCTCCCCTTGCTTCATCTGTTCTTATTTCACTTCTACAATCAATGGTAAGCCTCTCAAGGCAGTGACAGAATTTGTGATGAGTAGATATATTATCTTTTCAAAGAAATGACTCTCCTTTTACTGCCCAGAGAGCAAAGGCCTTAGCACCCTGGATGTACTTGCCTTCCCCTGCTGGTGAGTTTCTAGGAAGTTGACTCAGATTTTCTTGCATCTGTACCACTTGCCAGCTGTGAAACTCAGAGAAAATACCTAACCTCTCTGGCCTCACATTCTTCTTCAGGATGCTACCCTCCACGAGCCACATGAGGCACCTCTACATGGCAACAATCATCACCCTCAAGTTACTTTCTCAACTGCTCTGAGTCACTCAAACCAACTGCAACCAAAACACGTCCCTGCCAGGATGCTCACCTGGAGGCCCAACATCATGCTCAGGGCATAAGTTCAGATACAACTCCAGGCCATATGAGCTTCCCTTTGGGGGAGAAAAGAACTCAAATATTCTGAGTCCTGCCTTTGTGCCTCACATTGTTTGCCACCTTATATAAGCACCTCAATTGGTCCCCAAGGGAAATTAAGCCCATTGCTCACCCTTTGCCCATGTCTCCTTCATTAGCTTATTGACTGGAATAAAGTCTCCAGCATAGTGAGATGAAGAGTTTATTAGAAAACCAAAGTGAGGCTTCAAGCCCAGAAAGCAGTCTGACAGATTTTACTCTATGAGAACTATCCCAACAATCCCAAGTTTGAATTTAGTTTATGAAGGCAGGAACAGTGAGTCATTTGACATTAAAAATGCAATTATTCTTGACAGGGGGGTTTCTGGTTCTAAGTTGTTTGTACCAAAGATGAGTTGATGCTGCCTATGCACAGAGAAAGGCAATGCTGGGGCTGAATGTGATCCTTTCTGAAGAATGTGGAGATGCAAAGGCTGGATATCCGGTATTAAATCTTCTTTATTTGTTCCTTGGCCATTAGTGGAGGCTGAAAAAACTGGCTTTCCCCACGGGCAGCAGATTTAGCACAGCTTTTTCACAGATGTCAAGTCTATGCAGATGGCTTTGCTCTCTTGCCTGCTATAGCAGAAAAGGGTTGTTCCCAGAACATTTCATAGTTATGTTCACAATCTGTATCTAACCTCACCACCTGTCCATTTTAGAAGAAGCAACTGACCACAAAGCTGGGCCACTGCTCTAAACCCTCCTTGGTCCTTAGCAAAGCTGAAGGAAAGCAGCCTGGCAGGTGACATGCACCAGAACACACTCCCACCCTCAGTGCCTCAGTTTAGAGAGCTGTTCCCTGAGGCAACAAGCAGGTCACTCTGTGTCCTCCAAACTTCCTTCTTCCTGCCCCTGACAGCAGTGCCCATGAAAGGCAAGACTTCCTCCCAACTTCGAGTCAAGAATGACTTGGCTAGGAACTCCGCTGGTGAGAAGCCTTTTCAGCAACCTTTCTGCAAAAGTTGGCCCAAGACTGGGACTTGAACAAATGAAGTGAGCCTGCCAGTCAGCAGACCTTCTATATGAGGGGGTGTCATACTGCCCTCTAGTGGTAACTCTGTCTAGCCCGTCAGCAGTTTCTCCTTTCCAGTTGCCCAGCCTAGGTTGAGGCCTCTTTCCTGTCAAATTGAATCTCCCTCTGTTGGCCTAAGAATCAACTCTCTCTTCACCTGTTTACATTGTCTTCAAGATGTGGCAAGTAGACACACTCTGGGTCCAGATGGTTGCATCCTAACTGCCTTCTTCCCACTGATGAACCAGCTGTTAGCATTCTCAACAACTGGCTCTGACGCACAGAGGGTCATTACATTGACCTTCTGACTGATGAACTACTGTCCTTCTGAAAAATTAATTCTGAGTAACTGCCTGGATGTTGGGATGATTAAATTTCTAAACCATGAATCATTTGATTGATCTATCTTTCTAACTGGCCTAGTTGAATTGCCTATCTGACTTGCTCCCACTAACAAGTTGAGCAGCTGACTCCCCAGCAAGGGACCTGCCAGACCGATAACCTGGCTCCATAGCTGAGAGTAATCGAGGGAAGGAGAGGCTGTCCCTTCATGATGCCTGGACTCCTCTGGGGACTGGGGACATTACTCTTTTCTCCGGAGCCACCTGAAGATTGCAGAGAGGGCAACCAGGAAACTGATTTGCCTCTGACCTATCTCTGCCGAGGTCCTTAACGACAGCTCCACACATGGTTTTGATCTTGTCTTCTGAAAAGTATGGAGATAAAGATGTGTGTCTCTCTTAGAAGAATGGGGGGTAACAGTTTTCAGTGGATTCCCAAGAGTCTAGCATATATGTGAGTACAAATATATTCAGAACTACTGCTCTGGGAAACCTTCACCAAACACCTTCCGTTAAGCAAAACCCTTACCGGAATTCAAATTCCATTTCTCTCTGCTTTACATCAGGTTAGGGTGGCAGGAAGGTAACTGAGAAGAGTTAGTCATAGTGGCATAGCTGCCGTACGGCACAGGGCTGAGCCGTGTTTGAAGTTTCTAAAGAGCGGCCCAAGGGAATCAACTTGTGGCCCTTTGGTGAGGAGGCCACACTTAGACCAAGATGGCAGAGCATTCTCAGCCCCAGAGAGAGGCTTTTTGAGATGACATGGATATAATTATCTGGGCCTTTGCATGAGGCAAGGAGTATGTGTGAATGTGATCACCAGTAGCTATGTGTCTGTGTGTATTTACACACCAGTGTGCTCACCAGGGAGGGTTAACAGCAGCATGGCTATGTACATGGATGTCAAAGTATGTAGCTGAATAGTTGTGAGTGGATTTGCACCTGTGCTCACTTGTGAACCTCCTTGAGGTTGTTTTTTGTTTTGGTTGAGATTATGAGTAAGAATTGCACTAGAGTATCTGCGGATATGCCAGCGGAGCACAACAAAAATGTGGGTATAGCCAATTCCCCCATGTCCATGAGCCCTCATTATCCACTTATCATCCTATGCAACTGTCTCCATAGGCTCCCACACCTCTGGACTGCTTGGTCTCCAAAGCCATCCTTTGAGACCTTTCTGAACTACAGGACACAGTGACCTTAAAAAAATTAAATCTGGGACCTCCCTGGGGCGCAAGGGGTTAAGCGTCAGCACCATGAAGCCATCTGCAACTACTGGCAACTACTGCAGCAGGAGTTTGATCCCTGGCTGGGGAGCTACCCACATGGCACAGCAGACCTCTCCTGTCTCGCCTGCTGCACCCCACAGCAGTATATTTCAGTAGTTCTGCCTGTTCTGCTGCCCACTCTGTCTCTGGGGAATCCTCCCACCTCCCCACCCCGCATCTCTGGCCTGTACCCCAGTTCTTGTAAGCGTAAATAAATCTTTAAAAAAAAAAATTAAATCAGGGTCACACAGTTCGCTCAGCAGGAAACCGACAATAGCTTTACATTGGCAGGGGACAACGCCCATCTCCTCCATCTGACTCCACGGCCTTTTCAAGGTAGCCCTGTTCACTGGAGACTCTGGTTCTCGGGACCCGGATTGGACCGCGTCGCCCCGCGGTCTGTGGCCGTGCCACACCCCAAGGGTATGCCCGGGCGGCTCGTCCTGCCATCTCGGAGACTATCCCGCGCCGCAGTAACTGCCCAACTACAATTAGCAACTGTAACCGACAGAGGACCCAAGACAGTCCGTCACTTTGCACCCGGAGACCCCTGCCCGCCCGACAGGTGGCCTTCGCGGCCGCAGGTCCAAAGCCGGCCAAGCGCGGGAGCACGCGCCCCCTTCCCGCTCCGCAGAGCCACGGAAGCCGCGACCGGAAAACTGTGCTGGGCGTGCGCGCCGGGCAACACTAGGAACTACGACTCCCAGAATCCTCCTGGCTAAGACGCCATTTCCCAGAAAGTTCCCTGGGAGCCGCTTCACCGGAAGTGCGCTTTCTGTTTTTTTGAAAGCGGAAGGTGGGGTGGTCCTGGCAAGAGAGACGGTTACTAAAGGCCTAGAACGGTGCGCGATTTCACTTAGCGCCCGCCGGCAGGGGGCGGGGGTGAGTCGGAGAAGCCGGAATGCTGGAGGGGCAGGTCTCGGCCGCGGCCTTTCCGCGTCACCGTGCAGCGCTCCCCTTTCCGCCTCTGCTCGCCGCCGCAGCCTCGCAGGCGTGCAGCAGTGCGGTCTGGCGTTGTCAGCCTGCGGTCGCTTGCTCTCTCTTACTCATTTCGGGCCTCTCTGGGCCTGGAGGCCTGCTACAGGATGTTCCCCAGTACCCGTTGTTTGCGCCCAGGCCTCCTCTGCCCGTCTAGCCCTGGGAAGCAGTGAAGAGGCCCTAAGGGCATAACCCGCTGGGCTTCCCTGAGGTCCCACGGCTTCTCTGCTCCTTGCAGCCGCAGCTTCAGGAGCTGGGAGGGAACAGGTGTGGGCAGTATACTGTTCAGGGAAGGGGAAGAGCTGTGGTTCCTGACTTACTACCTCTGTTCCCAAGAAGCATTTCCTTTGACCCAGGCCCTATGCTTATATATGCCCTGTCCAGCGCGTCCTTAAATTCCTAGATCTGAAGAAAGCCTCCTTCCTCAAATCCTTTCCTCCGAGTACCCTGGAAATGCTTGACTGGACCCCACTGTTTGGTTTCGCCTTTCCCCTTTAAGTCCACTTAGAGCAGCTGGCTGAAACTGGGAGCATTTGGGGATAGGTTTGAGATAGGAGGCTGGAGTAGATGGAAGGAAAGATGGAAGTAAGGTATGGACCAATAGAGAACTGCAGGATATTTGAGGGACTGAAAGTTACTGAGGCAGAAGGAGAGGGTTAGGATGGAAGTGTTGCAGGATCTCTGCGGGATGCTTGTCTTGTGCCATGGGCGCCAAGCTGTTATAGGACAGCCCGGATATTGAATGGGTTGCCTGGCTGTGGGTCCTCACCCGCGCGCTTAAAAGGGACTTATGAATACTCCACTACAGGCATACACAAAAGATTAATAAAAGGTTTATTTACAAGGGAAAAGGAAATAAGGAAAATGTACAACTCAGGGAGAAAATAGGGAAATAAAGTCTTTAATGCGTCCTACCCGATCCGCCGACCTGGAAACCCAAAGGCACTCTCAGAGCTGGCTGGACAGCTGCGAGCTGGCGGAGAGCCAAAATGGGGGAACCCCCCAAGCCCACATGTCTGGCTTTATAACCCCACCCTCAGGTCCCCGCCACCTTCCCTTTGGTGGTGATGGGATTTGGAGTTCCCAGTGGCTTTGGCCTGGGGTGGGGGTGGAGTCCACAAAGCCTGTATGGAATTAGCTTTAGGACAGCCTTTTCCCCCTAACACCATGACAAGGGACAAGCACCTGGAATGAGTGTAGGAAGTTTATTTAGGTGGCAGGAAAGCGTGAAATCTCCCGGTGGCAACAGTGCGGTAGACAGAGAACAGGTTACCCTTGGACCACTCATGTCTAAAGTCTTTTACGCTAAATATGACTTGCGAAGGGGCCTCTATCTGTTGAATACACCCAGGGGAAGTAGCTTGCTAAAGATTAGCACACACGGAGCTCAAAACTCGGGAAGCTTGAAAAAGATTAACACACATCTCAAAATGTGGGCTCACCATACCCAACCCCCCAGCTCCCAACCCCTCTTCTTATGGAGCATTTTAGGCTGTCTTCTGTTTGAGGCACAGGGCCTGACATTTTTCATTCTCTGACATCTTTTTCACTCTCCATGGGTCTTCTAACCTGTCTGCCTAACCAGAATCTGTCTCAGAAGGGTGAGGGAATGAGAAGGAATGAGACATCACTGCGCAGCTCAGAAGGGCAAAGAACTTAACACAGAGTAATTTGGTTTTGCTGCAATCATGTAAAGAGAAATGTGCACTTCCCCAACTCCTAAGGAGCTACAACCACTGATAATTCAGTTTGTTCTACAAGGTGCATCAACTACAGATTTTGCAGGGTTTCCCGGCACTCACCTTATCCCTTACCTACAACCAGTAGTTCTATGTTGCCCCATGTGTTTGTGCATGGACCAGTAAAGTTCCCTTGAAACAGAAACTGGGCTGCAGAGGCCGCTGCTGCTACTCCTGAGTTGTGAAGGGGCCAGAGGTGTAAGACGTTGGTGACCAGGCCCAGCTCTGGTGGGATCAGCCTGGTTCAGTGATGAGCGTCCTGCTGTGACCAGCTGCAGCTTCCCTGAGGACACAGTCAGTGAGCCTGCTCAGACCTTGCCATAGGTCAGGTCTAGGTACGCAAGCAGGGTTTCCCTTTTGCTGTGGTCCTGGAATTGAAGATGGACCATTTTGATTGGTGCTTAACTGGAATCAAATAGGATGGTAAACAGGCCAGTCAGGTTTGAAAGGCGGAATATAGGCCAAGGTTTCAGAGGGCTCAGATTCATTGAGACCTTCAGATTCAGACCTTGGGATTCAGTGTCATTGACACCTTTTCCTAGAAAAAAGCTTAGTGGACAGACTCATGGGGTAGACTCATCTGGACTTCCAGGGAAGAATTTCGTAGATCTTTAGAGACTCCTCTAAGACCTCCACATCTGATCTCCACTTCAAACTGCAGCCTAACTGCTGCTTCTGCCTCTGACCCTACCTCTGACATCACCTGCTGACTGGCACTGTTGGTCTGTGCCCTTTGACCTTTGCTCAAGTGTCTCTAAAAAGCTGTTAGCTTGCAAAGCTCACAGAGGGCTGGCACACCAGCTCACAGAGGGCTGGCCTAGCACTGTTGACCTGTATCCACCTACCTTACAGCTGGCTACCACTATCGCAACTCTAGCTGATGCCAAGAGTTGAATCTTGGTCCATCACTTGCTGGCATGCCCTGAGCTCCAGGCCCTTGTGGGAAGGATGGCACCATCTTGAACAAGCAACCTTTGTTTGGACACTGTGGACACTATCGGGGGTGAAACAGCCAGCCATTGTGGCCTTAGCAACTCTCTTTGTCCCAGTCTCCTAATAAACCCCATTGTCATTGCACCCTGAGTCTGAATTGCATCTTGCAGTTGCAAGTGCACTGGTGAGAACTCAGACAGTGACCTGTCCCCCAGCGAGTGTCTTTGGCACTGTTTAAGTTAATACTGTTTTACTCTGGGACCCTTTATGGGATCTGCAAAGTCAAAACTGTTACACAATAATACTAAGATTTATTTGCATTTTCACTGTGTTGATATTTACATTTTAAATGATGTGTTAAAGTGCTAGTACCTTGGCATGAATCAAGGCAGTGGTATCACATAGCATGGGAATGACCTAAGTGCCAGATAACAGATGAGTGGTTTGGGAAGATGTAGTACATTTATACAATGGAATACTACTCATCTGTAAAATAAATAAATAAATAAATAAATAAATAAATAAATAAAATAGTATTACCATTTGTGATAACATGGATGAAACTGGAGGGTATTATACTAAGCAAAATATGTCAAGAGAAAAACAAATACCAGATGATTTCACTTATGTTTTAGAGAAACAACACTAAAGAACAGACAAAAATAAACCAAAACAGCCCTAGAAATCTGACTGTAGAGTTGAGGCCACCAAATGGGGAAGGTGGGTGCAGGTGGCCCAGTGAACTATAGTGGAGCTTTGTTAGTGGGTATGGTGTGGTAACATACATCTGAAGAGGTGTGAACCTATACGCCTAAATCATGAACAGTGAAGTAAACCAGTGTTACCTCAATAAAAAGTAATGTAATTTTTTTTTAAAGGAAGTAGCATCAAACTATACGTGCAGTGGTATTTTTCACCAGCACTCTTGGGGATAAAGGAGGAAAACAGTTTCACTTAAGAATGTCCTTAATAAAACTGTAAAAAGTGCTCATTTTTTCCAATTTTTAATCTTGAACACGTGTCTTTGATATTCTGTGACAGAATGGGAAGTGTGCATCAGCAAGTTCTCAAGTGTGCATCAGCAAAGCACGACATTTCTCTGGAGGAAAAGTGTCAGGCAACACAGTCCTGTATGCACATAAGAGTGGACCTTGGGCCTGGAATATTTCCTTACAAAGAGGTACAGAGCTTCACAACTTGCGATGGGTATATATATATATATATATATATATATATATATATATGTTTGGGCAAACATTTCCCTGTTCTGAATTTGATGTGAGCTGTTTGTCCTACTTATGAGTGTGTCACATAGCCCCTGACCAACCTGCTGCTCTGCCTGTGCCCGCTGTGAAAGGCATGGGAGCCTCACTTGCTGCACAAGAGGAGGGGTGCATACATACTGGCCATGGGGGGCCAACATTCACTACAGAAGCTGCTCTTGTTCTTTATCTTCTCCGTGTGAGTAAAGCTTTGTTCTGTCCAGGGCCTGTGTCAATTGTGTCTTTCTGGGTAACCCCATACCGGCAAACCATAGATTGGGTTAACAGGCTACAATGACTGCTCCTGGTGGCAAGTGCTAAACCATTTGCTATCTTTCATGTGTGGGACTTTCCCCCTGGAAGAAGTAATAGATACCACTTGCTCAACAAAAAGCACTACTGTGCTTGTTTGACTTGCTTGTTGAGTTATACTTCTTTCCAAACAACATTTCTGTTAGTTGAACAACTGGCAGATAATGTGGGTATTGGGGCTTGGAATTTGATAGACATTTTCTAGGAGAAAAAAAGCTTTCCACTTCAAGGAAAATAACTGACATTATTAGTTGCTAGTGACAGGATTCAGCGTTTCCAGCAAAAATTAGAAATTTAAAAAGCATATGTCTGTCATGTATCTTAACAGCTTCCCATCTTTCCCTTAAAAGAGGCTTCTAATGAGCTTGGTGTTGATAGTAGTGAGTATGATTTTTTTATATGTTGAATAATGAAATTTGTCAACATTCACAAGGTCTCAATAGCTTAGATATCTGCTGTTATGTAACAAATTACTTGAAAACATAGTGATGCTTAACAATGAATACTTATTACCTTGTAGTTTCTGTGGGCCAAAAATCTTGGAGCACTTTGTTGTAGGTGACTCTGACTTACAGTTTCCACCACAGTTGCAGTCAAGGTATTTGTTAATGGAAACTAGACTCTTGATGGAGATCATAATGTAGCATGCACAGGTGTCCAACTATATTACTATATACCTGAAGCCTGTATATCAATAATAGTTTTAAACCAATGTTAGTTCAATTTTAAAAGGGAGAGGGGCACTTGGAAAAAAAAAATGTTAGTTGTGGTTACAATTATCTGGCGGCTTCACTGGAGCTAGAAGGATCCATTTACAAGATGGCTTTTGGCAGAAGACCTCAGTTTTTCACCACATGGACCTTGCTACAGAGCTTTGAGTGCTCTCACGACATGGTAGCTAGCTTCCCCCTAGAGCAAGTGATCCAAGAAAGAGGGAGCAAGATAGAAGCCTCAATATCTTTTATAATCTACCCTCAGAAATCTTGCTCTGTAATTTCCATCACATTCTGTTCAGGTACAGCCCACACTCCAAAAGAGAAAAATTAAGCTCTATACAAAGGATTTGTGGACATATTTTAATAACATTACATTAGTGAACATGTTTTCCAAGTGACCATTGCATAATACCATAAAAACTAAGATAGTGCAATGGATTTTTCTTTTAATTGATATACAGATCTATGTTTTGGGCATATAAATTCACACCTTAATAAATGCATGTACCATACTACACCCATCACCAAAGTTCTAGTTACCATTCACCACTATCAAATTGACCCCCTCTATCCGTTCCTTCCAAATCACTTTCCCTTTTCCCCTGATAACCACCATTTTGTTGCCAGAGTCTAAGGGCTTACTTTTGTTTTGTTTGTTCATTGACTTTGTTTCTTTATATTCCACATGCAAAAGGAGTCATCCAGTGTTTGTCATTTTCTTTCTGATCTATTTCATTCAGCAAAATCACGTCAAGTTCCATCCATGTTGTTACAAATGGCAAGAGTTCATCTTTTGTTATAGTTGAGTAATATTTCATTTTGTGTGTGTGCGTGTGTGTGTGTACACTATATCTTATTCACCCAGTCATCTGTTGATATGCACATGCTTTGTTTCCATGTTTTGGCTATTGTGAATAACGCTGCAATGAGCATAGGGGTACATATATCTTTTTGAATTTTCTTTTTCATTTTCTTCAGATAGGTACCTAGAAGTAAAATTGCTGCAACATATGGTGATTCTATTTTTGATTTTTTAAGGAGCTTCCATGATTTTCCATAAAGCCTCTGCCAATTTACTTCCACCAAAAGTATTTCTTCTAGGAAGAATAAAATCATATGAGCATATTAGTAGATGCAGAAAAAACATTTGACAAGATATAACACCCATTTATGATAAAACTCCAATAAAATGGGGGCAGAAGGAATGTACATCACCATAATAAAAGCCATATAGATAGACCCACGGCTAACATTATCATGCTCAATGATGAAAAACTGAAAGCTTTTCTTCTAAGATTAGGAACAAGACAAAGATGCTACTCTCACCACTATTATTCAACATAATATTGGAATTGCTAGCCAAGCAATTAAGCAAGAGAAAGATATAAAAGGAATCCAGATGTAAAATGATCTCTACTTGTAGGTGACATGGTAATATTCATAACCCTAAAGACGCCATGAAAATAGAAGAAACAATAAATAAGTACAGTGAAGTGGCAGGATACAAAATCAGTGTGCAAAGATTTGTTGCATTTCCATATGCAAACAATGAACTGAAGAAAGAGAAATTAAGAAAATAATCCCATTTATAACCATATCAAATGGATTAAAATACCTAGGAATAAACATAAAGGAGATAAAGACTTGTATATTGAAAGTCTTTTATCTTGAAAACTATGGCATGTTTAAAAGAAATAGAAGACACAAAAAAAGTAAAGAAATTACATACTCATTTTAATGTGTTAAAATGCCCATCTTGGTCAAAATGATAAAAACAAATACTGCACATTCATATAGCACACAATTTAATAACGTAAAACTCAAAAACCAGTGGGCATCAGTAAACATGCAGAGAGCTCTGAGACTAAGAATGAAGGGGAGGGGAAGATGCATTAAGAATGGTGGTAGGGAAAATGCTAAAGGGGAAACTGGCTTCAAAGGGGGGGAATAAAACTGATAATGGTTTAATATCTATTGTAATTAAGTTGCAGCATAAGAAACTTTCCATTTTTGACATACATATGATTTGACCTAAGAACTCTTTCATAACATGAGAAAAAATAGGAAAGTGGACAATGGATAGGACTAGGACAGTGATGAAAAACTTCAAATGGCGAGTAAATATATAACACTAAAATTAATTAAATAATATATTAATAAGTAGACCAGCCTACCTAAAGCAGTATGTATATTCAATACAATCCCTATCAAAATTCCACTGTCAATTTTTTTTATTTTTTTAAAGATTTATTTATGCATACAAGAACTGGGGTACAGGCCAGAGGTGTGGGGGCATGAGAGGATTCATCAGAGACAGAGTGGGGAGCAGAACGGTGGATTGACTGAAATACACTGCTGAGGAGAGCAGCGGGCAAGACAGGAGAGGTCTGATGCGCCATGTGGATAACTCCCTGGCCAGTGATTGAACTTGTGCTGCAGAGGCTGCGGCTAGCTTCGTAGGTTGCATCTTAACCCCTTGCGCCACCAGGGAGGCCCTCCACTGTCAATATTTAAGGAAAAAGAACATGCAATACTAAATTGTTTGGAACCAAAAGACTCCAAAGAGTCAAAGCAATCCTGAGGGAAAAAAAGAATAATAATGACTTCAAATGACACTGCAAAGCTAAACTAATCAAAACAGTATGATATTGGAATCAAAATAGATACATAGATCAATGAAACAGAATTGAGAGTCCAGAAATGAACCCACAGATATAGAGACAGTTAATTTACCACAGAGAAGCCAAGAGGATACAGGGAGAGAGAGAGTTTTCCAACAAATGGTATTAGGAAATTGGACCACGAAAGAATGAAATGTGCCTTACAGAAAAATTAATTCAAAGTGGATTAAGGACTTGAATGTATAGGGCCTCCCCTGGTGGCGCAGCAGTTGAGCACTGGGCTGCTAAGCTGCCCACAGCATCTGCAGCGCCGGTTTGATCTCCGGCCGCTGGCAAGGGTCCCACATGGCGCTCAGACGTCTCCTGCCATGCCCGCTGCTCCTCTCAGCAGTGTATTTCATCAGTCTGCCTATTCTGTTCCCTGCTCTGGCTCTGGTGAATTCTCTCACCCTCCCGCGCTTCTGACTGTACCCAGTACTTGTATAAATAAATAAACAAATCTTGGGGGGGAAAAAAGGACTTGAATGTATAACCCCAAAGAAAATACATAGAAGAGGCCTTGAGTTCTTCTGAGTGTTGCCTGGCCACTGCCATGCTGCAGCCTGGGATCCTGGAGTCATGAGTGACATCGACACCATAGCCAGCATCAAAGTTTTCATAAATTCATCCATTGCTTATGTTTCTGATGTTTGGGTATGCCCTTCCAAAATACAGGCATTTTTATCTCTGTTTTTGGACTCTCTATTGTATTTGCCAGAGAATATCTGATTGAATGAGGAGCTTATGCACTTGTTCTCCCAGAAAATACAGTCATCTTTAACTATACTAGGCTGTTTTTGGTCTTTGGAAGCAATGACAACTTCAGCTGTCAGCAGCAGTGAAAAGAATTTCTGACCATTCTCAGGTGGGCTTCTTGTCATTTGTTGGTCATCATCATCTGTGCACACAGAAGATGGAACAGTAATGTTGTATGCTACAGCAACCATCAGGGAGAGGTTCTAGATGCTTCCTTCTCACTTTTATTGGAAACACAGTGTTTTCAGAGTCCTGCTAAGGATTGAAAAGATTTTTTCTTTTTTTCCCAAAGATTTATTTATTTATTTATTGTTTATTTAAATAATTTATTTATTTAAATATTTATTTATTTATTTATTTATTTAAACAAGAACTGGGGTACAGGCCAGATGTGCAGGAAGGTGAGAGGATTCACTAGAGACAGAGCGGGGAACAGAACAGGCAGACTGACGAAATACACTGCTGAGGGGAGCAGCAGACAAGCCAGGAGAGGTCTACCGCGCCATGTGGGATGCTCGCAGGTCAGCTGGGATTGAACCAGCGCTGCAGAGGCTGCGGACAGCTTCACAGCGCTGCGCTCAACATCCTGCGCCATCGGGGGAGGCCCGAAAAGATTTTTTCTTTTGGTAAAGTTTGATTGCTTTCACACTTAACTCTGTAGTATGTTGATTGTGGTGTCCTGCTGAACTTAAATATTTATGTTTTCCCTGTTCTGTATTTTTTTTAAATCAACATGCAATGTTAAACATTTTTTAAATATAATAACTGTTTGCATTGGCTAAGAATTAGGATTTCTGTTGGCTGTATTACTGAGCTAAAGTACATCTTTTAAAATTATTTAACTGCCATTATTTTGAAAAATATAAAAAAAAGTTTTCAGTCAGTAAGGACTTCACTTCTGATTTTATACAAACATGCAGACCTTATAGACTCCTAGCAAATATGGCTACAATTATACTTCAGAGCAACCAAGTATTAATACCCTTGCTGTCCATAAGGTTGCTGGCTTTGCTAGTAAGCAGATGTTTTGTGTATGGAAAATCATTTTATGGAATTACTATAAAGAAGTGCTGTTCTTTCAATTCTTAGAATTTATTGTTAAACCTTAAGGTAAGCATAGAAAAACAGTTTTAAAGTATGGTTTTTATTTATGTTTATTGTAGTAAAAGTAGAATGAATTGTATTGTAGGAAGACACAATGTTGACATTCCATTTCTGGAATTCTGTTTCTATTTGTAAGTGAAGCTTTTGTATTCTGTCAGTCTTTCATGTTTAACCACGGTTGTTCCCTGTGCTGCCACCTGTGGTGCTGTGCAGCACAGCCTTTGGATTGCAGCTGTGGTGCAACCTTAACAGCACCGCCTGTGATCACCTCCAGCTGCCACTATGAGTTGGGTCCTGATGTCCCACTTATTGGTATGCCCCCACCTCCAGGCTCTCATTGAGGGAATATCTTGCACAAGCAGCTTTTTGTTTGGACTCGTAGACACTATCTGCGGTAGGACAGCCAGCCCTTTGTGGCCTTAGAAACTCATCTTTTTCCTAATTTCCTCTTTGTTAATAAGCCCTATTTTTGCACCCTGAGCCTGAGTCATGTATAACAATTGTTAAGGATCCACAAACCATGACATTCCCCAAGTTTTGAAATGTTTCAGGAGTACATCAAACTTAAAAGCTCCTGTACAGCAAAAGAAACCATCACAAAGTTGAAAAGGTAACCTATTGATTGGGAGAAGAGAGTGGCAATTCACACTTCAGAAAAGGAGCTGGTATCCAAAATATATAAAGAACTCATCCAACTTAACAACAAAGAATTAAACTCTGGACTTTTAATATAAGAGTATGAAAAGTTCCCTGATATAATTTTAGATTTCATGTTCCTAGTAAAACTTTAAGAAGCTGTCCTTTGAGTTTTGGTATAACAACAAAGAAGAACATGCATAATTATCTGAGAGGCCTATTAAAATATTCTCCTCATTTCTAATTACATATCTTTGTGAGGCCAGATTTTCTTCATATACTTAAACCAAAACAACATTAGTATAGACTGAAATGCAGAAGCAAATATGAGAATCCAGCTGTCTTCCATTGAGCCAGACAGAGATTTGCAAAAATTCAAAACAGTGCAGCTCTTCTCACTAATTATTCTTTGTTTTGGAAAACATACTTTTTTTTTTTTAATTGTGTGTGTTCACATGATTGGATCTTAATGTATTTTTAAATTTTCTCAGTTTTAATTTTAAATTTGCTAATTATCAGTAGGACTTATACACACAAAAGCTTTTTGAGGTCTTCAGTAATTCTTAAGACTATAAAGGTTACTGAGGCCAAAATGTTTGAAAACCTCTTGCTTAAACATAATCATGATGGTACTCTCACCCTTGAAATAACATGTGTAGGTATGAGCTTGTGGTACAGTTCTGACCAAAGGCATGTGAAGAAAAAGTGTGTTCAGTTTTAACTTTAGAGTATTAAATGAAACATTTGAAGGAATTGGTAATGTTCTGTTTCTCAGGCTAGCTAATTGATGTGTAATATTAGTTAGCCTTCTTTATGTCTTTTTTAAGATTTTGTGTAGAACTGGGGTGTAGGCCAGAGGTTAGGCGTGTGAAAGGATTCACCAGAGACAGAGCGGAGAGCAGAATAGGCCAATCTACTGAAATACACTGCTCAGGGAAACAGTGGGCAAGACAGGAAAAGTGTTGCTGCACCATGTGGGCTGGCTCTCTGGCCAGGGATCAAATTCAGGATATCATGGTGGGCTTTCACAGTGCTAGCACTGAGCCTTAACCCCTAGGCCACAGGGAGACCCCCTTTTTATCTCTTATACATTAAATTATTTCAGGTACGAAATGTTTTGTAACAAAAATTAAAAGAGCATGTGAAAGAGAAGATTCCCCTTTCTCTGTTAAGCATTTTGCTGCATTTTCATCTGGCATATCGATCTGAGTATACATTTTTTACTCTAAAGAATTTTGTACATATTTTGTGGCTCCCTAAGTCTATGTCTGTGACATTTGGGATATTTGACTTCTAATCTCAGAGTCTCCAGCTATCTAGCCACATATGCAGTCTTGCCACATTTACAAGGCAGCTATTCAAAACATACACAGTCTCTCATAAAAAGACCTGCTTCTGACATAGTCCTCTCCCCTGGGATGAGGCAGCATTCCACTGTCTGTCATATAGTAGACAATCTGCCAGGTTTTCTCACCTAAAACCCTTTTGGGGTTTCAGTCCACCAGTGCAAACTACCACACTGTGAATCCCCTTTAGACACATTTTCAGATCTTATACGATCACTTTGTAAATGTTAGAACCACAACAGATTCAAAGGCAGGTTTACTACAAAGTTGTTGAGTGAGTGGTCGCTCCTTTCCCAGTGTGTTCACCCCATGTGTTTCCGGGTTCCTCAGTCTCACAAAAGGGCCCAGGGTTATGAAACTGAAATTGTGCAAACCTGGGGAATGTCATGGTTCATGGCTCCTTACCTCTATGCTTACAATTGCAAGACACACCTCAAACACAGAGTCTAACAAGACTAGGGTTTATTTACAGGGTGGGGGAGGGGGGAATTCGGGAAATAGAAAGAGTTTCTAAGGCCACAAATGGCTACCTGTCCTATCCCAGTTAGTGTCCAGTGGTCCAAGCACAAAACTAGTCGTGAATGATGACATTGTCTTTCCATTGAGACCCTAAAGCTGATAAGCAGGATACGAGGACCACTGATAAGCGGGATACGAGGACCAAATTCACGGTGGCAGATGGAGGTCATCACAGGTGGGGTTTCCTCCCACCACCACAGCAGCCAGCAGCAGCCATCTGGAGGCTAGGCTGTGCAGCGCTGGAGGCAACAGCAACAGGAGACAGTTCCAGAGGTGGCACAGGCACAGGCCAGCAATGCCGGTCAGCAGGTAGTGCTGAAGATCAGGGAGCACTGATAAGCTGTTAGAGGTGCTGGGCACAGGTCAGTGGCACTTAATCATGGTGGAGGTAGGAGCAGTGGTCAGGTGGTAGTACTGGAAGATCAGGTACCAGCAGTCAGGAGATGGTGCTGGTCATGCTGGAGGCAGGAGCAACAATTGACAATCTGAAGGGAGAGTCAGAGGTCAGAAGTGAAGGTCTTCCCAGGCAAGAATGTCAGTGAGAGTGTCTGAATCTGTCTGCTATGCTTGCTTTTTTTGGCTTTCAGGGTCCATGGGTTTCAAACCTGACTGGCTTTTTTTTTTTTTTCTTTTTTTTAAATCTAATTGGCGCCTTTTCAAAACTGATGTGGATTTCAAATCTGCTCCCCACAGGTATATGAAACCTGCCCAGTGCCAGGCCCCTGGCTGGGCGTCTCTGCTGCACCCCTCAGCAAGGAGCTGTGAGCTTCCCTTACAATTCCAAGGTATCTGGGTTTCTCCTTCTCCTCCTCTTAATGTAACTTTCTCAGAAATTCGTAATCAAGTAGTAAAACTAGGGACTTGAACAATTCAATTTACACGTTTGTGTACTAAAAGGTACCTGAACAAAATCTGGGTTACTTCAGGTGATCCATTCAGTAGGCACTAAAATCTCTGCTACAGTTGTCTACATATATATGTGTATTTTATATCTTTCCGCAATAAAATACACTGTGTGTAATTAAAAAGGAAATAAATATAGGTAATGAAAACAAGGGAAAAGAGTCATAAAAGTAAGAGATGCAGTTGTACTTCAAAGTATTTAAGACAATAAAATCTGATAAATGCTGATAAAGGAAGAACCCAGTTCACTGCCTGATGCATCATTTTTACTTGCTTATTTTACTTATTTATAAAGTTTATAGCAATCCATATTGGATGAGATTCTTTTAACAACCTTTGAACATTTTTGCAAAAATCTTATTTTGTCAGTTATTCAATTATATCTACATTACAGCATTTTAAGGAATATTCAGTTAGTTTCAGCCCAGTAAGAGATATAAAAGATAAAAGCCTAAGAGTCCAAATGTATGTCAAGTGTAAATGGATACAGTGGCTGTTAGAAAACTGTGGTATTTATCACCATTAAAGTGCCCATGTTGCTTTGAGATAGTGGGGAGAGTGGGGGAGTGTGGGAAGGGCTAAAGGGCTGAAGTGTAAAACGCGGATCCCTGGGGTTGGGAGTGATTTGGAAGGCCAGTGATTGGCAGGAGGAAGGAGAAAAGACAAGGGCTTAGAGAAACCCAAGATGCACTTGAAAGGATTGGGGAAAGTGAGGACAATGGCAGTGGGAGGGCTGAGAGGAATTAGGAATCACTGAAGAAACTTGATGAGGGGGACAGGAAGGGAAGGGGTGGGCCTGACAGGACCACAAAGGGAAAGTGGAAACAACTGGCTGTCAGTGAATTGACCTGGAGCCTCCGCCTTTAGGACCTGTTAACACTGAGCAAACCCCCTGTGGAAGAATGAAGTTGTTAGCAAACAGGAAACATTAAAGTTCGCAGTGCTACCAACGGAGCCTAGCAGAGTTCTTTTAGTTCCCCTCCTCTTGCCTCTTTTATTACATTGTAGTGTGTTTCTAAAAGCAACTTGAGATCTTTGAACTCTCCTGAATCTGAAGCCTCTGATCGTCACTGTTTTGGATCATTCCCATGTGATGCTAAGGTGTAAAACAGACATTTCAACTAGTAGAAACGTCCTTTTGTGACCACCATTAAGAATCAGGAAGTGGCCCCTAAACCTGGGATGACATGAACAGAGGTTACCTCTGCAATAGAATGCAGGTATGCATAAGGGGGTGCAGATCCCAAGACTCTCCCACTTATCTCTTGGTTTAAGGCAGGCTTTCTTTTAGGAAGGAAAGGGCCCTGTGGCTATCGGCTTTCTTTGTGGTTCAAGCCATTTTCCACACAGTGAGTCACAGAACAACAAGGTAGCAAGAACCTGCACAGAGGGGCTATTATGGGCTGAAATGTATACTAATGCCTAATACCTTAAAATATGACGGTGTTTCAGGATAGGGCCTACAAAGGGGTAACTGAGTTAAAATGAGGCCCATCTGACTGGTGTCCTTATACAAAGAGTAAATTTGGACCCACAGAACCCTGCAGTGGCGTGCGCACACAGAGCAAAGGCTGTGAGAGAACACTGCAAGAAGCCACCTGCAAGGCAATGAGAGAGGCCTCAGAGGACACCAGCCCTGCTCACCCTTTGATCTTACACTTCCAGCCTAAAGAGCAATGACAAAAATTAATTCCAGTTGTTTAAGCCACCTAATCTGTGATATTTTGTTATGCCAGCCCTAGCAAACTAAATCAGGGGCCTTCAGATCTGAGGGCATAGGGACCTAGGAAAATTGTTTTTTTTTTTAATTTATTTATGTGTAGAACTGGGGTGTAGGACAGAGGTGCGGGGGTTAGAGGATTCACCAGAGACAAAGTGCAGAGCAGAACCAGTGGATCTACTGAAATACACTGCTGAGGGGAGCAGTGGGCGAGACAGGAAAGGTTTGCTGCACCATATGTGGGTTAGCTCCCTGGCTGGGGCCACAGCAGGGACAATAGCAGTAATAGTGCTGAGACTCAACCCCTACACCACCAGGGAGGCCGAGACCAGGAAAATTAATTCAGGCCTTTTAATGTTTTCTAGGAACTGCTTGGAAAGACTTCCAGTCTTTCTGCTCAGGGATTTAGTCTTTGATTTTATAAATTTAAAACCTTTTTCAGGCACAGCAGACCTCTTCTGACTCACCACTGCTCCCTCAGCAGTGTGTTTCAGTCAATCTGTCTGTTCTGTTCCCCACTCTGTCTCTGATGGATCCTCTCACCACCCCCGCCACACACCTCTGGCCTGTACCCTAGTTCTTCTATGAATAAATAAATAAATCTTTAAAAAAAACACACATTAAAAAAAAAAACTTTTTTTTTTTTTAAAGATTTATTTATTTATTTATGCAAGCACTGGGTACAGTCAGAAGCACGGGAGGGTGAGAGAATTCACCAGAGCCAGAGCAGGGAACAGAACAGGCAGACTGACGAAGTACACTGCTGAGGGGAGCAGCGGGCACGGCAGGAGAGGTCTGCATGCCATGTGGGACCCTCGCTGGCGGCTGGGGATCGAACCGGCACAGCAGAGGCTGCGGGTAGCTTGGCAGCCCAGTGTTCAACCACTGCGCCACCAGGGGAGGCCCAAAAAAACCTTTTTTAATTGACGTCCAAGAGGGTGAGTTCTCCACACTGGTTCTAAAAATTAACTGGAATTTTAGTTTAGTCATGAGAGCTATATTTGCCAAGAAAACTGAAGTATTTATGATATACCAATCCTAAACAATTGTTTCCCATTAAGAAGAACTAAGTAGAGCCCAAACCCACCTGCCACCCCACTCCCCTGCCCCAAAATCTGGAGAGACCCTTATTCTTCATCACTCAACTGAAAGGTTCCTTCCTCAGGAATGCTTTTCTTGACCTAGGAAGCACTGGATTGCCCCTACACTGAAAGGGTCCAAGGAATCTTGTTCCAAGGAACTCATAGTATTTTAATTGTTTATAAGCCTGCATTTCCCATTAGACTATGAGCTCCAAGAAGAAAGAAATTGTGTCCTGTCTATTGATATATCTTTAATGGTATCTGGGGCATACTACATGCTCAAAACAAACAAACAGACTGCAGCAGCAGTCTGGAGGCCAAGCTGGGCAGTACTGGAGGCAACAACAACACAAGACAGTTCCAGAGGTGGTACAGGTACAGGCTAATGATACTGTTTAAAAGCAGGCAATGTAGAGGATCAGGCCAGTGGTAAAAAGTTCTTTGAGAGGCCAGTCAGTGACGAGCAGTGCAGCTCAGCAGGCAATGTCGAGGATCTGGCGGTAGCAGGGCTCAGGCAAGAGTCAGACGCCAAGGGCACTAGTCAGGAGATGCCAGTTGTACCAGAGGCAGGAGCAGAAATCAGGCAGCAGTGCAGAAGTGAAGGTCTTCCCAGGCAAGGGTCACAGGCAAGAGTCAGAGGAGTCAGAGGTCTGAATCTGTCTGCTGGCCCTTTCATATGACTTTTAGGATGCACGGGTTTCAAATCTCTTTGGCGCATTTTCAAAACTGGTGTGGGTTTCAAAACCCACTCCCCAACAGCTGTGAAACCTGACCTCCACTAGGGCTCGCTGTCTCCGCTGCACCACCCAACAGGGAACCAACGATCTCCTCTACAGCTTCATGCACCTCTTTCTGCTGAATACACGCCCAAGGCTCTCTGACCAGGCTATCACATTTCATCCTCAATTCTTCATGGCTTGGTTATGGCTCCTGTAAGTTGATGAATATTGGTTAAGCAGAGAACACTGGATAAACATTGAGTCTGGGAAATCCAGGAACTTGGATTCAATGTTTAGAGGTTATGAGAATGTGAAGAATTCAGAAATTGAAGAAGCTGATTTTGAGGCAAGTGCACAACAGCCAAGGGTGTCATGACCGTGGTAGGGCCGGCCTGGAGGCCTGAGCATGGATGGATCTGAGCAGATGGTGACATGGTCCAGCTGGACTAGGAGAAAGAAGAAAGAAAAAAGAAAACAACTGAGTCTAGGGAAAGATTGAAAGGGTAGCTGATAGCTCTTTCCAACGTAAGTTTCTTGGCCCCTAGTTTTCAAAGAAACTAGCCAGACCCAGCAGGCTCAAGTGTCAACATTGCAGTTATTTTTTTTGCATGATCTTTAGTTAAATTCCAGTTGTTCGATGTGCCTCCTGCATACTGCTAAACGTTAAGGTCCGTGAGTATCCTCCACACTGTTATCTCGAAAAGCAGTAATCAACAAGTATTTGCTGAAAGGATCAATAGATGGGTGTAGCGGTAAATGGATGTTTGACGGAATCTAGAGTACAGTGCCTGCTCCTGCTTCCCGCATTGATGTGTGGTTCTCTCTGGGTTAGGTCCTTTCCCCAGCCACCTGCCCCCTGATACCTCAGAAAGCCCTTAGTCATTTGGCTCAGATGCCCCAGCTTTGGAGACTAGCTATTTATTAACTAAACTGTTGCACCACTTGCTCTTATAGCCTTAAATTAATTTGTAGCCTAAGTTAATTCTTAACTGTTTCCTTTCTGTACATATGTCATTTCATGGTTTGCCTTATCTGATTTTCCCCAATTTCCTGTGCATTTGCGGTTTTCTACAGTTCTCACTACCAAAGGCCCGAAGCAGCCACAACAAACAAGTGTGGGCACCTTTCTAAGAGGATCTCCTGCTCCAACTGGGCCTCATCCAACTGGTGTTCATCCAAGCATTCCCACCCAAGGTTACTTACGCTAAAGGAGGAAGATCGTTCTCATATCCAGTTCTTGGTGGAAAGAATTGTTGATGTAGCCAGAACCCAAAAAGAAGAAAGATTACTTGGCAACAGCTAAAGGTTGGTGACGTACTTTTTCCTTTAAACTTGGTGAAAGCTCCCATGTTTGTTTTCTTTTTTTTTTAAGGATTTATTTATTTATGCATACAAGAACTGGGGTACAGGCCAGTGGTGTGGGGGAGAGGTGAGAGGATTCACCAGAGACAGAGTGGGGAACAGAACAGGCAGACTGACTGAAATACACTGCTGAGGGGAGCAGCAGGTGAGCCAGGAGAGGTCTGCTGCACCATGTGGGTAGCTCCCTGGCCAGGGATCAAACTCTGCTGCAGTGGCTGTGGATAGCTTCATAGGTTGCTAACCCCTTGTGCCACCAGGGAGGCACCCATGTTTGCTTTCTTTCCTGTCAATTTCATTAGTGGATTTTCTCCAAATGACCTTTGTTATTTTTTTTGTTCTTTTTTTAAAGATTTATTTATTTATGCATACAAGAACTGGGGTATAGGCCAGAGGTGTGGAGGGTGAGAGGATTCACCAGAGACAAAGTGGGGAGCAGAACAGGCAGACTGACTGAAAACACTGCTAAGGGGAGCAGCGGGCACCACAGGAGAGGTCTGCTGTGCTATGTGGGTAGCTCCCTGACCTGCCGGGGATGGAACTCATGCTGCAGAGGTTGTAGATAGCTTCATAGTGCTATGCTTAACCCCTTGCACCACCAAAGAGGCCTTCCAAATGACCTTTGGAATAAACAAGTACAAAATATTTTAAATCAATAAAATAAGCTTCCTAGGGGCTGAGAGTATATCCATCATCAAGTCCCCAACAGGTAGAATAGTGCCTGACATGTACATGTAGATGCTCAATAATCATTTGATGAGGAAAGGAAGGAAGGAAGAAGGGAACAAGAGAGAGGGTATGGGATTGGAGAATGAGCATTACTGGAAAGAATGTTAATGTATTATTCAGAAATAATGTGATGATAACTTAGTCATGTCTTCAGAGTTAATTATATGCATTAACAGTGACACTTAGAATCAATAAGACAAATGAAGTCACTTTGCAAGATGAAAGATGCATTCATAAAAATAAAAAAAAAAATAGACAACCAGAATAACAAGTAAACTCTTTGGAAAGCACAAAGATAAACAGCTGTGATCATAGTTTAAGATAAATTCAAAACTGTAATGGAACAGCCTTTTGTTCTGTCTATGCCATTTCTCAAAAACAAATAAAAATCATGAAGAGCTTTATTTATGGATAAATGCAAGCTGATTGTGGAGTTAATAGAATTGACTACAACTGTTCAGTTTGGTATTTAGAAAAGGTCATCTAGCATGAAATGGTGTTCTGAGGAAATTTACAAATATCTAGACTTCCTGCCGTTGAGGGATTAACCACATAGTAATTCAGTAAAGGTTTGAAACTGTTCATGTGTCAAGCAAAAAGCATCTCATGCAGGAAAAAAAAAAAAAGATTAAGGAACTCAGCACTTTTTTTAGTATCAGTCTTTCGATTATTGGAGAGCATATGGGCTACACAGTTCAGTTCTGTCAAGTCGACTCTAAATGACACATACATTGGAAGGGAACATACCACCACGGTGAAGAGAGTAGGGGGATCATTAAGACTTATAATTTAGAAAATCAAGATTTCAAAAATAAGGGAATATTTTTTCAGCAATTCAGATAGCAGCATATATTAAAGTACTAAATATTAGTAAAAGTAACCATTGTCTATTGTTTTAATTTGTAGAAAATAAAATGTAACCTAGAAAAAAATCTAAAAACCATCTCCAAAGCCACTTCACAGAAACCTCCCTTTTTCACACCAGCTTTGAAATTGTGTTAATGATGCTTGTGATTTGGTTTGAAGGATTTGCCTGAGTGATCAGCACAAATGATTGTAAAAGAAAACTCTTAGTAATGTAGGTAGATGGTGACTGGTGACCAATTTAAAAAAAAAAAAATTATCATTTTGGCTGCTGTAGGTTGTTCCCAATGTTAAATGATTAAGGCTTTACCTGTATCATAAATTTCACCTGTCAAGCTGATTAATGCAAGAGCTCAGTGCATCCCAAACTTCAACCAGTGATTTTTTTTTTGCAATGTAACATGTTTTCTCTTTCAATTAAATTCTTTTAAAATATATTCAAAAGAAAACCATGAATATTACCATCTAAAATTACCTCTGACAGGCATTCTTTAGAAAGTAACAGTGATGAAAAGTTAGGACAATTTCAAAACTAATTCTATGAAATGGAGATCTGCTGTTAGGAAGGAGTCAAAATCCTTAGTTTATGGTAGTGTTGGGGTAAATCATATGCCAGATTAGGTTGCTCTTTGTGACTTTAAGAAGGTTTGTGTTTAGGCAAAAAATTCAACTTCAAAGTCCAGACGATAAGGAGAAAAAAAGAGTGTGAGGGAAAAACAGTTTATACTTGTTACTCCCTTACTCTTCCTTCCCTGCTGGAGAGGCCCCAGGGCAGAGGAACACAGCCCCTGCGGGACCCAAAGCAGGCATGTAGATGCATATCTTACTTACTAGAGTACAACGATTTGTTATGAAAGTATAAAAATGTATTGTGGAAGACAAGGCAAGTCTTATCAGAGTTTCATTTTGTCTTTGAATCGTAATATTTTCTATCATCTTGGTGTGAAATTCTGTCCTCTCTTGTTTACAGTTGTGCAGTCTCTAATCATGTTATGTCTTTAGAGTGGTGCTCTTGGTTTAGATGAGTGCTGTTATTATGACAAAGCAGGACATTATCTATGTAATATAGTGAAAAATTATTATTCTTTCAAGACTTGCATTCTTATTCCTCCTGCTTGTGGAGAATTTTCACTTACTCCTGACTTTTCAGTTGGGGCAACCTTGTGCATGATACCAGAAGGGGGTGGACGAGAGGGGTGAGGGCTTGCCACATGGGCTTCCTTCAGACAGAACCTCCATGCCTGAGACGGTGGTAAACCCATGCCTCCCAGGAGGAAAGTTACCACCTGAATTTTAAAATTTCATGATACGGTACTTGTATTTAGATGTGTAAGGCCTGGTAAAGGTCCCTTTAAAGTTAGACTCCAAAGTTGACAGGTCTGTGTTTTCTTAAAAGAGTGTCTGGAAGCCTGGAAAGGAAGCTGGAGAGAGGTTCCCTTAAAATGGAAAGGCAGGGTGAGATTGTAAAAATGAACTGCCTTCTCTCTCAAGGAGGTGGAACATAACTCTTCACTCTTGATGTGTGGGCTGTACAGTGACTTCCTTCCAAAAAGCACTGTCTGGAAGGGGTCAGGGAGTAATATTACCATAGAGAAACCATCTCAGCCACATGATCAAGGTCCAGTAAGCAGTGATAACTCATATTGATAGTATGGACCTTAAGATGATGGGCTGAAAGGGACACTTTACCTCCCTGGTCTTTCTCCCCCAAACCAATAACCCCAGTTCAATCATGATGATAGCCGATAAACCAAAATGAAGGGAATTATGTAAATATTTACTTAGTGCTCCTCAGTTTACCCAAGTCATCTGGATCAAGGAATTCGTGAGAAACTATGCCTGGAGGAGCTGAAGGAGACATGAACTAAGTGCAATGTGGTGTCCTGGATGCTTTTCTAGACAAAAACAAAAACAAAACACTAAGAAAAACTTAATTTTAAAACTCAGGAAATCTTAATAAAGTGGACATTAGTTAAAAATAATAGTGTTGGGGGGCCTCCCCGGTGGCGCAGCGGTTGAGCGCTGGGTTGCGAAGCTGCCCGCGGCCTCTGCGGCACCGGTTCACTCCCCGGCTGCTCCCCGGCCACCGGAGGAGGGTCCCACAGGGCGCCAGACCTCTCCTGCCGCCCGCTGCTCCTTCAGCAGTGTACTTCAGTCCTTCTGCCTGCTCTGCTCCCCGCTCTGGCTCTGGTGAATTCTCTCACCCTCCCGTGCTTCTGACTGTACCCAGTGCATGTATAAACCAAAACAAACAAACAAACAAATAATAAGTAAATAAATAAGACATGCCTCTAGAAAATTAAAAAAAAAAAATAGTGTTGGGACTCCCCGGTGGCACAGCAGGTTGAGCACAGCACTGTGAAGCTGTCCACAGCCTCTGCAGCGTGGGTTGGATTCCCGGCTGGCCAGGGAGATACCCACCTGGCGCGGCAAACCTCTCCTGCCTCAGCCACTGCTCCCCTCAGCAGTGTTCTCAGTTGTCTGCCTGTTCTGCTCCCTGTTCTGTCTCTGGTGAATTCTCCCACCCTCCCATGTCTCTGGCCTGTACCCCAGTTCTTGTATAAATAAACAAATCTTTTAAAAAAAATAGTATTAATTCACTGACTGTGACAAATATACCAGTGTTAGGAATAGGTGTTAACAGTAGGGGAAACTTGGGTGTGGGGCATATCGGAGTTCTATGCTCTACCTTCACAACTTTTCTCTGAACCTAAACCTATTCTAAAATTAAACATTTATTTTAAAGAAAGCTAGTTGCTCAAAGAAACCACTGGTTGGAAAACTAAGATGCTTCATGACTTCCAATATTTCCTAAAAACCCTAAAACTTTAGGGCCTCCCCTGGTGGCACAGCGGTTGAGTGCTGGGCTGCGAGGCTGCCCGCAGCCTCTGCAGCGCTGGTTCGTTCCCGGGCCACCGGTGAGGGTCCCACAAAAAAAAAAAAAAAAAATCCTAAAATTTTGTAATAACATCCAGAATTAGGTTGTGCCTCTGGTGGCTGTTAGTCCAAGATTTAGTCCAAGATTAATGAGAACAGTTGTACAGTCTAGTTGAGAAGGAAAGGTATGTTAAGTCATTTAGTATCTCATTATTTCAGTCATTCATTTATTCACATGGCTACACCAAAACAGTGATATCCTTTCTCCTAGCTCAGCCCCTCCCAATCTCCTTTATGGATCTCTCTGGATCTATCCATCCTTAAATGTGGCATTTCTCATAAGCATTCATATGCGTGTTTCCTACATTTTTCTGGCCTTGACTTCATCTACCACTTATTTGCCAATAATTCTCTGCTCTACAAATAGATCCTTGTGTCTAAAGACACAAGGATTTCTCACAAGCACAACATGGATTTCTCACAAGCACAACATGCAGTGGTTCTTTTTTTTTTTTTAAGACTTATTTATTTATACAAGCACTGGGGTACAGGCCAGAGGTGCGGGAGGGTGAGAGAATTCACCAGAGACAGAGCAGGGAGCAGAACAGGCAGAATGACCGAATACACTGCTGAGGGGAGCAGCGGGTGGGACAGGAGAGGTCTCCCTCGCCATGTGGGAATCTCCCTGGCCAGCCGGAATGGAACTGGTGTTTCAGAGGCTGTGGACAGCTTCACAGCGCTGTGCTCAACCCGCTGTGCCATGGGGGAGGCCCATACAGTGGTTCTTAATGCCTCCTGAAAAGTCGCTGAGCCTACTGTTCTTTTTAATCCTTCTGTTTGTGAGTGATGCCATCACTCACCCCCCAGTCACCCATATCAGGAACTTACCCTAGACTTCACACCCACTCCACCAAGCCTGCCAGCTACCAAATTGTTCCGATTCTACCTTCTAAATTCTTCACAAATCTGAGCCCTTCTCTCTAACCTCAGAGTATTGGTTTAGTTTTTTATAATGTCTTACTCTAGCTCCCTAGCTGAACCCACACCTCTAACCCCATCTACCCACCACTCTGCCCACACAGGTGTGTCTCTAAAGCACAAATCTAACCACACTACTCCCCTGCTGACAAGCCTCTGAAACTCCCTATCACCTCCTAGAAAAAGACCAGGCTCATCATCTGGGCTCGCAAGTCTCTTCATGAATTGTCCCCATCTTGTCATTCTCGCTTCATCTCTTGCCATATTCTCAAACTCATCTTCTACTTCCGCCATACCGCTGGCAACGCCTTTTCCCAATCTCTTCCCATGTCTTCGTCTTACCTGGTGTTCAATATTCATCCCAAACCCTCTCCAGGAATGTTCTCTGAGTCTTCAAGCCTGAGGCAGCCCCCCCTCCAGAACTCCTCCTCAGTGTTTTCTTTTTCTTAAAGATTTATTTACTTATGTATACAAGAACTGGGGCACAGGCCAGAGGTGTGGGGGGTAAGAGGATTCACCAGAGACAGAGTGGGGAACAGAACAGGCAGACTGACTGAAATATACTGCTGAGGGGAGCAGCGGGCAAGTCAGGAGAGGTCTACCGCACCATGTGGGTATCTCCCTGGCCAGGGATCAAACTCATGCTGCAGTGGCTGCAGATAGCTTCATAGGTTGTGTCTTAACCCCTTGCAGCACCAGGGAGGCCACTCCTCAGTGTTTTCATAGGCACCTCTCTCCCTTGTCGTCCCCCCAACCTCACCTTCCACCACCATGCATAACTCTGCATTGTACAGTGCATTCATTCAGTAACTGGCTGGTCTAAATACAAAAAAAGCACCAGAGAACAAAACAGAGAAAAAATAATGCCTTCCTTCTTGGAGTTTTCATTACTGGCACATCTTTGACTGTCCTACATCTCCCTTAGAGAGCTCTTTGAGGATGGCAGTGCTCTTATATGCATCTTAAGCACGTAAGCATAAATCTTAGCATTGTACCTAGCACATACTTGGTGGTCAAGAAACACAGATGACTACATGAATAGAGGCACCTCATTTTGTTCCTCCTATTCTTCATGCCACTCATTGACATGAGTTAAAATGATAACTTCCATGTGCTGAAGAAAAATAATTTTAATGTATTACTCCATCCCCTCCCCAAGGCTTCCTCCCAACTTCATTATTTTTCTCTTTGAGCTGCATGTTCCTCTCTGAGGGTTTCCACTTGCCCTGGACGGGATAATACTCACTTAACCAGAATACTATAAATACTGGTTGTTTGCTTTGAAGAATCAAGCTCTACATGAAGCACACAGAGTTTTATTTCTAGAACAGAACCTAAAAGTCACATACCTTGGGGCCATGTGACAGCAAAAGAGCCATAGGTTGGGGGCAGGGGGAGTGCAGGAGTGGAAGGACATGCAGCGGTTCATTTCCTTGTCTATAGAGATGGAAGTCACCTTACATTGATTAGAAGATGATACTTAACTCTGTTGTTTTCTCCTTTCATTGGGCCATCTTTGGTACTTTGTGAATTTTTAAAAATCAGGTGCTCACTTTTACATTTATAAATTTTAGAAAACTGCCTGGAATAAAGAAATCAGCAAAAAGGGAATGGCAATTCTCTGCTTTTATTGTGGCAGAGGGGCAGCACCATCAGCAGGAAGTTAGTGTAAGAGTTCGCCCCCCTCTGCTGGGGAAGGGCATGAGGAGGTGGACAAGTCCCATGTTGACTGAGGGTGACCTCAGCGAGGTCTGGCCTTCCCGTCAGTGCTGAGTCACTGGCTGGGCTGTGACTGACATGCTCTGCTAACTGTAAAGGCTGCTGCTGGTGCCCTTTTCGCTCTGCCCACAGAGCCTTCGGGAGCAGCATTGCTGGGAATTCAGAGGGCATGCTGGGAAATCCAGCGCTGTCTCCGGACAGCCTTCCTCCACTGACAGGGCATGTGCCGGCACTGTTCCTCTTTGTCCCACGTTGGTGATGTCATTCTCATCCCGCCTGTGGAATTGCTGGGCAGAACACAACCTCTGGAAGCAGAAGGCCCAGTGCAAGGCCCCGGCCCACCACCTTGTCTAGGGACCTTGTGCAGGACTCGCAGACTCTTTATGACTTTTCCTCTTACTCCCAAACCCCATAACATACTTTCCCCATATCTTTGGATTCTTGATTATGTGGGAGAAAAAGAGAGAAAGAGTTGGCCAGTCCAAATGTGTCTAATGGGCAAATAACTTAACTGTCTCCCAGCGGAAGTGTGTAGCGTCCACTCCCTTCTTTCAGGGCCAGTGGGACATTGGGCAGCCCACACCTGGCACCACACTGGACCCAACCCAGCCAGGCTTCAAGAGCAACTGTGTACCCACCTTGCGCACTTGTGTGGGTTTCACTGTGATGATAGGAGAGGCAGCAATATAAGCAGGTCTCTGCATTCCTCTGGCTGTCAGTGTGCCATAGGAAGCTGAGGTTGAAGTTGGGGGAGAAGTTAGGTATTTTCCCTCTCCTGATTTGACAGGAAAAAGGTCAGGGAGCGCTGAGCTAGTTCCAGACTGCAGCCCCCCGCTGTTGGAGGACGATCTGATGATCACTGTTCTTGCTGGAGAGGATTCTTCTCGGAAGGCCTGAAGTCAGGCCCCCCAGAGGCTGGGTGACTTCCAGTGAGTCACCGTGCTTCTTGATGCCAGACGAGTAAGTGGATGATAATACAGCTGCTTTTACCAGTCTTTAAGATGGGTGACCTTTTTGAGGTGAGGGTCAGCACTAGGGAAATGTGTCATTGACACTTCCCTTTACTAGCTCTGCCCCTTTCCTGCAGAACCACGTCAAATACCACATCTGAGCAGCTTCATGCCCAATTTCTGCTCTTATCTTGTTTTTCTTATTCCCCAGTGGTTTTTTTTTTTCCTCCTAAGTTGAATCATTCAGGACTCATGATAATCTCCAAAATGAGTTGAATTTTCCTAGCCTATCATTCACAATCTGGCTCCTTCCATTTCCCCACTTGGAACACCCTGTTTATCCAACCAAATTCATCAGCTAGCCAGTCCCTGAATACAACTGGGACTTTTCCACACTTGCTCCTGCTTCTCCTCTTGCCTGGGTGTACCCCAATACCCCTCAGATTGTACTTTCTCTTCTTGTGTAAGTCTGTTGAATCAGGCTGAAGCCCACGTGCTCTGCACAACCTGCCCTGGCCCTGGTCACTTCTTGCAGGGGCAGCCACTGGCCTTAACTGTCTTTCTACGCCCTTGGATTTGGCACTGGCTCCAGTGAATGGCGTTGGCACCTTATCTGCCCTGCCTCTCCTTTCTGTTAGAGACGCGGCTCTTTGCTGTATTTCCAGAGCTTGGCAAAGGCTATAATATGTAACGGGTGCTCCTTGATGTTTGATAGAGATAAGGATGAAATGATCCGCCCCAAGCAGGGCACTGGAGGTTTGTTTCCAGCACCCTGGGCTTCTAGAGGCGCCTGCAGCCAAGAGTGGGGGCAGGGCTGCGTAAAAGAAACCCAGAGGTCAGCTGGGCTTATAGCTCTTTTGCATTAAGGTTTTATGTCACATTAACTTGAAGAAAAAAAATTCTGCACTCAAAATTTGAACACCATTGAATTCCACTGTTATTTCCATACCTGATGTGATCAACAGTGAGAGAAATTCACACCTGCCATTGAAAATGTGCTTATAGCACTAAGAAACCACCACAGAAAGAAGCATTTGGCTCAAAGAGTGGACCTTTTATCTGTACCAAGAAAAAAATATCTGTCCCATCTGAAAGGAACTTCTCAGATAAATGAACTTGCCAAAACCATCTAAATTCTAGAAGTTTGAGTTTTGGGTCATGATGAGTGAAACCCCACAGTGAGTCTTCCAAGCGGTTAGGAAAGCTGTCTCCTCTCTACAGGTCCTTGCATGCCTTAGAGGATCCCAGGAGACAGTGGAAAGCTCAGAGCAGTGAAGCTTTGTTTGGCTGCAAGAGGTAATCTGAAGCCACCAGGTCAACAGAAGGGGCAGGGCCAGCCTGAGGGCACAGGCACAGGAGACCTAGGACTGTAAGCCTCTGGCAATTGCATAAAGGAAAGTTACTCCCCTACTTGGTTGCTCCCCCTAGGGCTACCTAGTCCCTGCTCTCTCTGCCTGTCTCTTCTTGTCATCTACCTCTGTGTGCTCAAGGTAGCCACCAGCCCCGAATCCACAGGACATGCAGGCTCTGGCTCCAGACTCAGTCAATTTTGTAAGAGGAAGACCCTGGGGCTGACTGAGTTGTCGGCTCCCTGCCTCATCTGTGGGGTGGGGTCAAGGATCACATTGGGATAGGCAGTGAAGTGTGGGAGCCCAGGTTGTCCAGGGCAGTGAAGTGAGGGTGGGCGAGTGTTCCTGGATCACAGTGACCCCTTGTTGGCACTCTCATAGATGCAGAGATAGCTGGTCCTGCAGTTTACAGGGGTTTTTTGTTTGTTTTCATTTTAATTGATTAATTATTTATTTATCAAGAAGGTGTGTTACATAAACGCAATGAAATACTACTCAGCAATAAAAAAGGTAAACTCGTGCCATTCGCAGCAGCTTGGATGGAGTTTGAAAGTATGCTGCTAAGTGAAATAAGTCAGAAGGAGAAAGATAAATACTGCATGGTGTCACTAATATGTGCAATATAAAGAAACTAAATTAATAGATAAAAACAAGCTGAAAAACTAACCCTTGGTAACTGACTACAGAACTGAGACACCAAGGGGGGAGGGGTGGGTGAGGGAGACCAACAGAGAGGGAAGGAGGCTGATGGTCTGTGGTAGTAGTGGATTTCGGGTGACTTGGTGGTGAGTGGTGAGTGCACTATGGTGGTAATACCTGGTGGGGAGACCCCAATGTTACCTCAGCTTGCATCGTTTTGAACAAACATGTCATTGTGCAAGAACCGTGAAGCAGCAGACATTTTCCCTGTCTGATTCCATCAGTGATTATAAGGTTCTTGCTTCCATCACAGCTTCCTTTCTTCCCCACAGCAGGATCTTAGCAGCATGGGATGGGATCTGGTTTGTTTCTCATCTTTGGCAACAGAGGAAGTCAGAAAATATCAGACTTTCTTCCACAGTGCAGCTGCATCTTACATAAAGGTAGTGTCTGAAATCAGCACATCAGATGCATATGCATATAATCAAAATGTCTGGAAAATCTTTTAAATCACCCATAAAGTGTAGGACACATCAGTCTCTCAGCCAGTTTTTCCTCTAGCACCAGAGAAGACTGTGGATTTTTTTTTTTTACATCATTAGTCACCTTTGTATAGTTATTGTTCCCCTGAGGTACAGCCTCCCACCAATATTCTAACCCTGAACTACCACCCTGCTCCACATGCTTCCCTCCCTCTTGTGATCACTCCAACTCCTCCCTCACTGCACACCCGAGATCGATGGCCAACCCAAGAGCTTTGTCCTTCTCCTGGAATCTTGTTCCTTCTCTGGAAGCTTGTCCTCCTGGGTGAGGACCTACACTTCTGGACCATAGAGACCAGGCTGCTCAGATCCCCAGGAACAACTGGGAGGCAGGTGGCAAGGCCGAGCACTTCAGGAACCTCTGGAAGGGCAGGTGTGTGGAGCGGTTCTCCAGACTCCTTGATTTTGGATCTTCCTGTGGTATAGGAGATTGGCCCATTTTTCTCTGGACTGGTGTGGTCCCTGGGTACCATGCCTCATCGTTCACACTGATTGTCCCATCCATTCCAATGACTGTCCCAGGTGCTGCTTCTGAGTCTTACACTTCTGGTGTTGGGAACCCAACTCCCAGCCACTGTCAATGGAGAGGCTGCCTGGTGGGGGCAGACTCCAGCCAGGGGTTAGTCCAGCCACTCTAGTATCCTTTCACGGTTTCCAGTCCTGCCCTGGGTCCCCAATTACATCTCTGATGTTTTCCTTCCCCATTAGAAAAGGAGGGAGCCTCACTCATGATGCATGTGTCTCTGGACAAGGGGTTTTGTTCCCCAGTCTGTGGAGATACTGTAAGTGGAGCTCATGTGAGAGGTTGCCACACCAGCTCGTGCATGAGAAGACTGTTTTTTGACTGACAAATAAGTGATGTGGTTGCTTTGCACTCAGGGACCATGTTTTATGAAAAATCTTTAAATACTAGATCCAGTCTCAGAAGAGAGAGCCACAAGCTAAAGAGGCCATGAGAGCTGAGCGCCCCCAGGGAAATGACAGTTCTCTCGGAGGCATCTCCTCACAGGAAAGTGGGGGGATCACCCCATCACATAAAATCTTCACTCTGCCCTGCCAGCCCTCTCCCATCTCCTCTCCTCCCACTTTTTCTTCCTTTCTCCTTCCCTCCCTCCCTCTTTTTCTCTCTTTCCACCAAGGACCTCTGGCAATATTGACTAAAATTGTGGTTTGTGGGATGAGAGGTCACTGTAGAAGTTCAGGACCCCTGTCCGTTCCCTTCTTCCACCCACAACACTACCAATAAATTGGCACTGAGATATCTTTTCGCCACCCTGGAGCAGGCACTCTTCCCAGCAGGGACAGTGTCTTCTAGTTTGTAGCATCTCCCCTGTGCTTCCCCATCCAGGCACCAATGGCCCAGCCTTGGCACATACTGCATCCTGCCTGCATGTTCCTCCGGCAACTGGTTGGTTCTAACCCTGCTACATTTGTCCCCCCTACATGAGAATTAAATCTTGATGAAGGAGGGGAAAGGGTGCATTAAAACAAACAAACAAATAAAACTGCTTTTGAACAATTAACTAATAATGGATGGCAAATCTTTCAGACCATCTTACCAAAAATGAAAAAAATGAACTAAACCAGTGGCCCTAAACCGGGCCACCCTCAAGAATTGCCTGGAGAGAAGAGATTCTGATTCAGTAGCTCTGGGACAGGTGAAGAATCTGTGTTTCTGACGCCATGGCCACACTGCCGCATCCCCCCCCCCACCCCCAATCCAGTGTCAACTGTGGGCAGGACCACGCCGCATGTGACAGGAAAGTGTGGGACTGGAGAAACAGCCAAGCCCTCACATGAACTGAGGATAGTAACACTCCCAGCACCTGTTAGCTAGGTGCGTTGTGAGGGTGAAATTGTTATAGGACAGGGAGAGGGGCAGCCCAAACCCCACAAACCTGCCTATTCTACATGGGTTCTGCCATCCGCCGCATCAACACAAAACATAGGAGACTTTAATGGGAAGGAACTTTAATACAACTAGGAAACAATACAGGTAAGGCAAAGAGTCTAGTTTCTAAATGAAGCATCCAGAGTTACCCGTCCCCTCGTGGGTAAAAGTCCATCCAAATGGGATTGGCCCAGAGCAAGGCCCCAAAGCCTGCTACAAGTCTAAAGCATCTTCCAATGGGGATCCACAGCAAAGGGTCACAAACAACTGGACAAGCCCGGAAGGAAAAGAGCAAAATCAACATCAAGATAAAAGCTGCCATGGTCACCTCCCCACGGGTCTCACCCACATCTGTGTCACCCAGTCCACGACCAAAAGACAAGCACAGTTTCTTTACGTGTCTCTAGGCTCCATGCGCCTCCTCCAGGTCTCCTTCTGGCTCCAGCCAGCTTCCTTCCTCAGTCTCTTCTGCAGCTTCTCCTCTTCCTGCTCAGCTCCACCCTCCCTTGGGTGGGGCAGGGAACCTCCCCTTTTCCTGGGGACCACCCTGTTACAATCCCCCCTTTTAATTTTTATTCCACCATATCTATGGTGGCACAGATCTCAGGGTGTAATCTTAGGAGACAGTCTTTTTTTCAGGGTTACAATGTGTGTAAGAGAAGCAACAATTAGTCAGCAGCATTGTCCATGAATGTCCAGTATGACAGTTTTCTCCTCCAGGTCTCCTTCTGGCTCCAGCCAGCTTCCTTCCTCAGTCTCTTCTGCAGCTTCTCCTCTTCCTGCTCAGCTCCACCCTCCCTTGGGTGGGGCAGGGAACCTCCCCTTTTCCTGGGGACCACCCTGTTACAAAATGACTTCACATTTACAAGGTGTTCAGAGTGCTATCTGTCACACAGTAAGTGCCATACAAGAGGTGGTTTTTTTTTTTTTTTAATTTTTAAAACCCCATGCCAGTTATCTGCCAGTATAGACTCCTGTGCCTCCGAAGCAGAGAAATGAATCAACTTCCTCATGTGGATGGAAAACAAAGTGGGAATATTATCAGTGATAATTCTACCTGCCCCGGAGCACACACTACCCACATGATTAGCACCATATCTGCTGTTCTAGAAAGCACAATGCCTTGGCTGGAGCCAGGAACAGTTTCCTCAGACAGAGGCCCTCCAGGCTGCCACTGTGCCACACCCAGAAAAGAGATCATCTTCTCCCTAGATCCCAGCTCCCCTCCTCAAGTGGCCTCCCCAGAGCAGTCTGCTGAACACTGACATAGCCCACTCCTACTTTAATTAATCACATTATTCTGTAATGTCATCATAATGGCAATTGCTATTTAAAATGACCTCATTGACCAAAATCTGCTTGTCTCCCTCACTAGAATGTAAGCACATCTGTCTCATTCTCTGCCATATCCCAGGACCTAGTGCGATGCTTGACAATTAGTAGAAGTGCAGTAAATATTTGTTGCATGCATGTACCACAATAGTGTCAGAGATTATGGAATCAGACAGGAAATAGAACACATTCTTTTGGTTTTGCCTATATTCACCTTTCTAACCCTTGTTACTGTTAACTGGGAGCTGCTTCCTAAGAACTGAGGGTTTGTGAGAACCACAAACTGTGAGACAAGAGGCCTACCAACTTTGCGCTTGAAGCCTTTCAGCCCTTGTTACGAATACAAATACAAAGACACTGGCTGGTGCCCGAAGGACCCCTATTCTCAGAAAAAACCTCATACACCTGATGGGAGGCATAAAACCCAAGCCACCTGGGCATACTTTTCAACTTATTTATCTATACCATCAGCTGGAAAATTTGATATTTTATATATCCAAATATAATATGGACTGGGCATCTCAGTAACTCAAATCAAAAACAGAAAATTCTTTTAAAGATTTATTTATAAATAAATCTTTATAAATAAACTTTATAAAGTTCTTATATACAAGAACTAGTGTACAGGTCAGAGGCACAGGAGGGGGAGAGAATTCACCAGAGACAAAGCGGGGAACAGAACAGGCAGACAGGCTGAAGACACTGCTGAGGGGAGCAGCGGGTGAGGCGGGAGAGGTCTGCCACACCATGTGGGTATCTCCCTGGCCGGCCGGGAATTGAACCGTGCTGCAGAGGCTGCAGACAGCTTCGCAGTGCTGTGTTCAACCTGCTGCGCCACCACGGAGGCCCAATAAAACAGAAAATTCTTTATCAGGAGTTACAGATGAATTTATAAATACAATCAGTCAAAGCTTTTGTGTACTGTCTCTTACCAGGTTGGCTGTTAGCATTTGGGCTTGGACACTTCTTTGTTGTGTGGGACTTTTCACACACTAGAACATTTAACATTCCTCATTCCTGGGGAACTAAATGCCAGTAGCCATGGAGTCTTTGTGACAACGAAAAAAAAAAAAAAAAAACACACCAAGACGAAAACGTGACCAAGCATTTCCAAACAGCTCCTAGGTGTGAGATTGAACCATTTGAAAGCTTCTACTTAGGGGCAAGTAAAATGCCTGCTTTTACCTTAATTGTGGTGTTTCAGCGTCATCCTATTTGGAAAGGTTGAAAAATCAATTTTTAATTATAGAAGTAACACATTCTACTTTAAAAATAGATGACATTTCCTATAATGCCCACTTCCAGTTTCAGTCACCTCCTCCCTTCTGATGAAGCAAGTGTAACTGATACGGTTTCTATCCTTCCAAACCCTTTTCTGCATGTTTACATACATGCAGAAACCTGTATACAGTGGAGTGGGTATCACTGTTTACAGTAGGAGTGTTGCTGGTGTGTGTCTGTACTGAGAATTTCATCTGCAACTTGAGATGATCACTTGGCAACATGTATTGCAGATTCGAGCATGTCAGAACATGCAGAGGGGCCTTGTCCTTTGTAGCCGTTGCACTGCATTGCACTGGTTCCATGGCCTGTGAGCAGATTGCTGCAAAGGAAATTGCTGTCCTGGATGAGGTGTTGCCTGCGGTCTGGTCACAGGACCAGATCAGAAAAAAGCTGAGGTCATTTTGAATCATCGCCTCAGCCCTGCTGCTCTCACAGAGCAAAGTGGAGCCTTAACCTGAGCTGGAAGTAGAATCTCCAGGCCTGGGTGTTCTGGTTGGTGTATCAACCCAGCTCTCTGAGTCTTCTGCACCAAAATGGACCCCTTTCCTCCCATAGTCTCTAGAGTGGCATTTTCTATCAATAAGTTCTGATTCTTTATTGAGAGAGCAGGCTTGATGATGGCCTTTGTTCCCCAACGCAGTCATTCATTAAAAAGGATGTTTACTTTTAATAGGTCTAAGAAGTGATGGCCTAATCTCAAGCACTTTCATCCCTTATCTCTAAACTTCACACCAGTCCTTCATAGTAGCTAGCCCATTTTTATAGATGAGAAAACTAAGGTCCACAGAGATTAGATAATTTGCCCTAAGCTGCTCACTTGGTGAGTGGCAGAACCCGGGTACAAATCTAGGACTTGTTCTCACATAATTTGTTGTGACATCATTATATTTCTTTATTCAATGGTATTTATTGAATGTCTATAATGTGCTGGAAATGGAACCCACTCAGAAAGCAAAAGTAAAAGAAGCAATGGACAGAGATGAGATCTCTGCCCTCATAGAGCTTACCTTCTAGTGAAGGAGACAAGTAAACAAATACATACTGTAATTTAGGGAACGTTAAGTCCTGTGAATGAACATAAAGCAGCATCGTGGGACAGTGATTGCAAAAGGGGCTTGCTTCTTTAGGAAAGTTGTTCCATATGGACTGCTGGAGGTGGTGACATTCAAGTGGAGACTTAAATGATGCAAGAGTGGGTTATGTGGAAAACTCAGGTGAAACAATATTTCAGACAGAACCAGCAGGTGCAAAGTCCCTGAGGTTGAGCTTACAGTAAGGGCATGTTTAAAGAACATGGAGATCACTAAGGCCAGACTGGATTTGCAAGGCAGACATTGATAGAGGTAAAATCAGAGGAGAAGCTGGGCCAAGATCATTTGAACTTTCTTGGCCATGATTAGGATTTTGGGTTGATTCTGAGTAAGATGGGAAGTCTTTGGAGAATTTTATTTTATTTTTTAAATATTTATTTATGCCTACAAGAATGGAGGTACAGGCCAGAGGTGCCATGATTAGGATTTTGAGTTGATTCTGAGTGAGATGGGAAGTCTGTGGAGAATTTAATTTAATTTTTAAAGATTTATTTATTTATGCATAAAAGAATGGAGGTACAGGCCAGAGGTGCAGGGGCAGGTGTGTGTGTGTGTGTGTGTGTGTGTGTGTGTGTGTGTGTGTGTAGTCATCAGAGACAGAGTGGGGAACAGAACAGGCAGACTGACTGAAATACACTGCTGAGGAGAGCAGCGGACAAGTCAGGAGAGGTCTGCTGTGCCATATGAGGGTTGCTCCCTGGCTGGGGATGGAACTCATGCTGCAGTGGCTACGGTTAGCTTCATAGGTTGTGTCTTAACCCCTTGCGCCACCAGGGAGGCCCTTTGGAGAATTTTAAACAAGGGAAGTGGTGTGATCTGGCTCAAGTTTTTAGAATATGATTCTGGCTTCTATGTAAAGAGACGATTGTAGGTGGGGTGAAGTAGATTCAGGGACACCAGTTAGGAGAACACTGTAAAAATCTAGGGAAGAGACAACAGTGGTGTGGGTCAGAGTTTCAGCTGAAAGGGCAAGAAGTGGTTGGATTTGGGATATATTTTGAAGGTAAAAATGATAAGGCTTTTTGATGAATTGAATAGCCTTTAAGAAAGAAGAAAAGCGATTCAGATTCAGAGTGATTCCTAGGTTTTTGCCTGAACATCTCCTGGGAGATGGTACCATTTACTGAAAGCAGAAAGCCTGATATGAGGGGAGAAGTAGGGGAGCAAATTTGGGAAAGTGTGGAGATTCAAGATTTCTATTTTTGACATATTACAATGTAAGGCTTATTAGACTTGCAGATGAAAATGTTGACTCAGCAAGTGGAGTCATTAGGAAAGGAGTCTGGGTTAGAAATGCAAATCTGCAAGACATTGACATATGTGCAGATGTGAGGCTTCATATTTATTATCTGCTATGTGTGTAGGTGACAGTGCTTTGTGCTTGGAACATAGTAGCAAGCAAGACAAACATTGTGATTATTATATGTGGATGCTGTAAGCCTAGCATGCCACCAGGAATGTTCTTAACTTTTGTTATTACTAAACTTATTAGATGTCCGTATAGAAGCAAAGAGCTAATCAAGTACAAACTCCAAAACCTGATATCAACTTATAGCTTAGGCCTACAAATGTTCAGTGATTTGTTAACATCAATTGTTTAGAAACCACTATAGCTTAGATTTAAAAAATACGTATGTACAGTTCAAATTTCTCATATTCTCCATTTTTAGTTAGTTGTGTTTTCTTATACTCAGAAAAAAGTTGAAGTTGAGTGGAGACTAAAAACGATGGTTGAAGACTTTGCCAAAAATCTCCAAGAAGGATACAATTACATTCAATAAATATGCACTGAATACCTACTGTGCTAGAGACCAGGGATATAAAGATGATTATGAAGCATCCTACAACAGCCCACAAAATGGCAGAAAAATTGCAAATCAGATTTCTGATAAGAGACTTGTATCTAGAACATAAAATGTCTTATAACTCAATAAAACAAATAACCCAGTTTTCAAAGTTGGCAAAGAGATATTTCACCAAAGAAAACGTACACAGGACTAATAAGGACATGAAAAGATGCTAAAATCACTAACCACAATCTTGCATTTTGGGTTCCTGTGCCCAAATCCAATATGAGTATGTGGAAGTTTCCTGACACGATCAAGCAATTCTCCAGTGTCCTAGAATCATCTCTGACACTATTTTCCTGAATATAGCATTGATTGCACAGGTTAAGGGCTTAGTTTCCCAAGACTGACCTCTACTTCAGATACTGCCACCTGGGATTCTGACCAACAGGCTACACGCTGAAGGTGCCTATGAATCCCTCTGCCAACTTCAGGTGCCTTTTGCAAGCCCAGATTATTATAGCTGCTTATGGCTCACTTCTGATAATATATAAATCAGAGATCACCAGGATGCCCTCCTCAGGTATAATTAAATTTGCCAGAATGACTCAGACTTCAGGAAATCCGTATACACTCAAGATCACTGATTTATTTCACAAAGTATTTAACTCAGGAAAAGCAAGATGGAAGAGATGCATAGGGTGAAGTATAGGGAAAAGGCAAGGGCTTCATGCCATTGCCAGGCACACCATTCTCCCCAAATGACCAATGTGGAAGTACTGCCGACCCCACCCTCTTTGGGTTTTTTGGAGGCTTCATTACATAGGCAGGGGTTGTTAACTCATTGGCCTTTGCAGCTGAGTTCAACCTCCAGCTCCTCTCACCCACCTGGAGGTTAGGGGGTGGGACTGAAAGCACCAATCCTTTAATTACATAATTGGTTCCCCTGGCAACCAGTCCCCATCCTCAGGTATTTTCCCGAAAGCCATTCCATTAGCATTAAGCATACCTTTAATATTAGCATAAAGATACTTTTAACACTCTTGACACTTAGTAAATTCCAAGACTTTTGGAAGCTGTGAGTTAGGAACTATCGGTGAAGACCAAATATGTAATAAATACATTTTGGTCATTGTAATGTCCAAATATGTTTATTTCCTACAAATCACAATACCAACAAAGATGTGGGGAAATTGAAGCCCTTATGTGTTGCTGGTGGGGTTGCAAAACAATGAAGCCACTTTGAAAGACATTTTTTTTTGTAGCTTCCCATAGTGTTAAACATTATATTCCACACAACCCGCCCCCCCATTCCATTCCTAGGTATATACCCCCAGAAAAATGAAAACATTTGTCCACATAAAAACTTGTACTATTCATGGAAGCATTATTTCTAACAACCAAACGAGGAAACAACCTGTAGTGGCAGGAATGGACACATTGCAGGTTTTCTGATCCAGCAGACCGGGTAAAGGAGGAGTCAGAGTCCTCAGTGGTTTATTTTGCAGGTCTTTTATTGGGATTACCTGGTACACAGTGCTGGGGGGCAGGGAGGCTGGCAGGCCTCCCAGCCCCCAGCAAGTCTTCACTCTATCTGGGCTCTCCGGCCTTCTCTGCTTCTCTCTCGGCTTCTGCCGCTTCTTTCTTGGCTTCTCTTTCGGCTTCTGCTGCTGCTGGCGTCCCCGTGACGCCGCCCTTAAAAGGCCAGTCTCTCAGCCCAGGTGTACCCACTTCAGGTGCCCGCCATCAGGCATGCATTCAGGACCGCAGGGTTCCCTCATCTATCCTAATGGCGGGAGGGCAGAAAAGCCTGATACCTTTTACCTTACCCTACACAACCCGAATGTCCATACACTGACAAATGGATAAATAAAATGTGAAGTGGCCATACATTGGAGTATCATTTGGTAGAATAGACTGGAAAGTGAGTTTAGGTGAGAATGGAAAGCCAAAGACAGAATTCTGTGAAGTAGCAATGCTGAAAAAGATAAGTAACAAAGGAGGCTGTGTGAAGAAAACAGATCATGAAAAGCAGAAAACAAAGAGAGAATTGATGTAATGGAAACCAGTGGAGGAGTCGCTTACGGAGGCAAATGCTACAGTGAAGTTGTGGATAAAATCCAAGACACGGTGGAAATCAGGATTGCAACCTGTCTGAGCACATCAACTGTAAAGACATTTCTAGGACAAAACTGGAATGTGCAACATGTATAAGATGATATTACAGAAACATTATTAAATATCAATATTATTAGGTGTGATATGATCCTATGGGTGTATAGGGAAATGTCCTTATTTTTTAGAATGCATACTAAATTATTTCAGAAATGTCAGAATGTCTTTTATTGTATAATAATTCAGTCTCCCCAAAAGAATGAGATAATTATGGCAAACTGTTGCCAACGATTATATCTGAGTAGTAAGCATATGTCTTCATTATACTATTCTGTCTACCTTTCTGTCCATTTGGAAAATCTAAAGTTATGTCAGAAAACCTAAAGTTATTAAACAAACAAACAAAACCTAAAAAAAGTTTGCTGGATTAGGCAGCTAGGAGCACCCTGGTGACCCCTGAAAAAATAGCTGTGCTTGAGAGGTGCGCCCAGATTGTAAGAGATTATACCCATATAGGTGCACATACCTATAATAATACCCAGATTGTAAGAGATTTGAGGTGAGGTAGGGAGTGGGCATAAAGACTCTTGCAGGAAGTTTATCTTTTGAAAGAAAGGAAGCTGAAGAGGGCAACCAGGTCAAATGAAACTTTTTCTTTTTTAATGAAAGGATCTGGGTTTGCATGCTGGCAGTCAGGAAGAATCCATGAGAAGCTCAAGAGTAAATGTGTCAGTGAGACAGTCTTTCAGGGAGGGAGAGAAGAAGAATGAGACCTCAGGCCAAGGGCTCAGCTCAGCTCAGCAGCGGCATTTGGGTTCTGCTAAAGGGAAGGATTGGAGGGAAGGATTTGGTGTGAAGAAAACTGAATGAAAGTGACTTAATCTAAATACCAATATCAATATAATGGTGTTTTCCATCACCATTGAGAACAAAAAGTACACAGCACTTATATTTACAATATTAGGCATAATGTAAGAAACGAAACTGCAAAGTATTTCTCAAGCTCCTGCATTTTAGAAATGGCCTACAGGGAGCTTACTGGGTTGGAGGAAATTTAGGTCAGAGAAGCTTGCTAGTGGCAACAGGGGGAACATCCAGAGTCAAAGCGGGAATCCTTTGCTATTGGGGGGTAGGGGTTATATAGGCAATTCACAGTGACCTTGGCCCCAAGAGTGGGTTCAAAACCTGTTTGATCTTGTGACCTTCCTCAGAATCCCAGGGGTGTTCTATCTAAGGGTAGGAACAGCATTTGGGGAGCCAGGCTTCGGATTAAGTCATAAAAGCCAGTGCAATACAGAGTTTCAAGGAATGGACACAGGGTCGTAGGAGATTAGGTGATGACATGAGGCCAAACAAATCCACTTAACTTAGCTGGTTAGGCTTATAGGCTGGACGATCACAGGAGTGGGGGAGATAAAGGAGAGAAGAACTCTGAGCCAAGTGGACCAAGCAGATGGAATGTTTTTTTGTTGGTGGCCATGGGTTCCAGAAGTTGCACCTAAGCCCACAACATGCTTCATACTCTGGTCTATATGAGTAGAGAGTGGGATCCTTAGCCACCTATTGGTTCAAGATTCTGTAAGAGGTCAGGGCCACCACAGAGAAATGAACCAAGATCTTAAGCAAATATAATGAAGCAGGCAGGGATTGAAATGTAGGCCTTCTTCTAGGAGGTTATTCTTTGCTCAGCCCCATCTGACTGCATTTGAGAATCACAGTGCTTTTGTTAAATCAAATTGGATCTTATTTCATGTAAACTTATTATTCTGGTCTTATTGTGCAAGAACATCCTTTATTTCTTCCCTGTGTTCCATCTCTTCACTTCCCCAAGTTGGAAGAACAGTTCTCCCTAAACTCAGAGAAGTTGTGTAAGAGTATCATGTGGGGGAACGTGTGCATTGGGGATGAAGTGGTAGAGTGAATGTGCACACCTCTCTCAAGTGCTCATCTTACTGCATAACACACACTAGGTTTGCAATGTTAATTCCTTCCCCCATTGTAAGGAAAATGGAGTTACTCACCTTTTTTTTTTTTCCACCCTCTGCTGCTAGCCTCCATGGCCACCACTTGTGACTTTGTTTTCCTCCTACGTTTCATTGTCCACACATGATATCATGCAGGTGAAAAATGCACTTGGGGGGTGAGACCAGGGTATGCATGGGCATCCAGGGCCAACAGGCATGAGTATGGGCACGTGCACCTATGATTTCAGATACCCAGGCCAAGAAGCCAAAGAGCATGGGGTGCACATACCTATAAGTACAGATGCCCTGGCTGAGAGATCATCACGAAGATTATTACAAGGGGAAGAAAGAAACACCAGGGAATCAAGAGAAAGAGCGCAGAGATGTTAGGGGCTGGGGAGATAGGTTACCGCCAGCCTCCCTGCCCCCAAGCCTGCCTGCCTGCCTCCCTACCTGCTTGTGTGCCAGTGTACCTGGTCCCCTGCTTCAGCATTAAGGGCATGTCAGAGATACTGATGGCTCCAAAATTCTCTTTTCATCTGTCTGAATCAACAATGAAACTACCTGGCCTGGTATGGTTACATATTACCCATCCATCTCTCATCCATTCCAACAGCTTAGTAGTCCTTCATGACCTGACCTACCAATCATTGTGGCAACTGAAAACACCCCATGGAGTTCACAAGGCTTTCAAGGGACAAGATCACCTGCACTAAGAACTCATACTCATACTGGTGTGAGGGGAAGGCAACACCAGTTGTCAGCAAGGGCTGGGGCAGCAATTTTTGCCTTGCTGAGACCACTAAGTGTGAAGAAATTACTTGGAACAATCACTGGGAGCCACTGTTCTAAACGGAGCATGTGATTTCTTGCCAGTTAAGGCAATAACCCCCAAAAGCACCCTGGGGTGCTATGCCCAGGGTAGAGCTCTCCTCAGAGGTTCTCCATCCTGCCTCATGTTGGAATCACAGGAATCTTAAAAAATACTGGCACCTGGGTCTCACCACAAACACTGATTTAATTGGCCCAGTGTGATGAGAAATACAACTTCCTTTTTCTGAGTTACTAGGTTTGCAATGTTACATTTTTCAATATGATAACCCTACTCACACCCAGAACCAGAACATTTTTAGATAAGAATTGAGTTTTAGATTCCTGCCACAAATTCCTACTTTGCTTTACTGAGGGGGCACCTTACAAAACAACTGCTTAGAAAAGAGGGAAAACTTCCAACATATTATATGAGGCCAACATCACTAATATCAAAACCTGATGAAGACATCACAATGAAAGAGAATTACAGACCAATTTCTCTGATAAACATAGATGAAAAATTCCTCAACAAAACCTTAGTAAACTGAATTCAACAATATATCAAAAGAATTGTACATCATGACCAAGTGGGATTTATTCCAGGGACAAAGGAATGGTTCAACATCTGAAAATCAATCAATGTAATTCACTAAATCAACAAAAGGAAAGATAAAAATCACATGGTTATAGCAATAGATGCAGAGAAAGCACTTGATAAGATTCAACTATATTTATCATAATAACCCTCAAAAAACTGAGGATAGATGGAACATTCTTCAGCATAATAAAGGCCATTTATAATAAGCCCACAGGCAACATCATACTCAATAGTAAAGAGCTGCAAGTTTTTCCTCTAGGATTTGGTAGAGGAAAGATTGTCCACTTTCACCACTACCATCCAACATATTGGAAGTCCTAGCCAGACCAATAAGGCAAGAGAAAGGAATCCAAACAGGGAAAGAAGTAAAACTATCACTATTTGCAGATGACATAATAACTGGAATAATAACTCACTTCAGTAAAGCGGCCTGATATAAAATCAATTTGCACAAGTCAGTTTTGTTTCTATATGCAAACAAGTTAGAAGAGAATGATATCAAGAAAACATTCCTGTTCACAGTTACAGCAAAAAGAATTACATACCTAGGACTCAAAATAATGAGACAAAAAGTGGAAAAATAGTCCCTGCCCAGAGATTTGAAAAATTAACATTGTTAAAATGCTCTTCCTACTTAAAACAATAGGTAGGTTTAATGCAATCCCTATCAAAGTGTCTGTGGCATTCTTCAAAAACTAGAACAAACAACACTAAAATTCATATGATACTATGAAAGACCCCATATAGACAAAATAATTCTGACAAGAGGAAGTGTGAAGGTATCACACTCGCAGACTTCAAACTATACTACTAAGCTATAATAATCAAAAACAGTAGTAGGACAAAGACAGACACTCAGTTCAATGGATCTCAAAAGTCCAGAAATAAACCCATACATTTATGGACAGTTAATCTATGACAAAGAAGCCAAGATTGTACATTGTAGAAAAGAGAGTCTCTTCAACAAACGGTATTGGGAAAACTTGACAGACAACATGCAAAAGAATGAAACTAGATCACCATCTCACACCTTACACAAAAATTAATTCAAAATGTATGAAATACATGCACATAAGACCCAAAACTATGAAAATAAATTGAAAGAAAAAAATAGGCAAAACACTCCACAACATAGGTTTCAGAGATGTCTTTGGAGATTTGTCTCCAATGGCAAGAGATGCAAAGGCAAATATTAACAAATGAGATTGCAAACTAAAAAACTTCTGCACAATAAAAAGCTATTAGTAAAACAAAAACACCCCCATTCTCCCATGGGGGAGAAAATGTTTGCACATAATACATCTGACAAAAGAGCTCATAGCCAAAGTAAATAAAGAACTCATGCATTTAACAAAAAAAAATCAATCTAATCAAAAAATGGGCAGAAGAGCTAAATAAATATTTTTCCAAAGAAGATATACCACTGCCAAACAGGTGCATGAAACATCATCACTTATCATCAAGGAAATGCAAACCAAAACTACAATGAGGTGTCATCTTACACCCGTGAGAACACCCATATCAGAAAGACTAGAAACAGTAAGATTTGGTGAGGATGTTGAGGAAAAGGAATGCTTGTACACTATTAATGGGACTGGAGATTGTCCAGCCCCTGTGGAAAATAGTATAGGAGTTTTTCAAAATATTAAAAATAGAGCTACCAGCAATTCCACTCCTAAGTAGCTACCCAAAGAATGCACAAATACCAATTCAAAGTGATGTATATACTCCCATGCTCACTGCAGCCCTACTTACAATAGTCAAATCATGAAACAATCTAAGTGCCCAAGGACAGAGGAATAGATAAGAAAAGTGTGGTGTATATGTATACAGTAGAATACTACTTAACTATTTAAAAAAAAAAAAAGAATGAGTTTTTGCCACTTGTGACAACATGGATAGAAACTGAGCAAAATATGTCAGAAGGGAAAAGACAAATACTGGTTCACTTATATGTATAATTTAGAGAAACAAAACAAAGTGTCAGACAAAACTAAAACAATAACAAACCCTTGACATTTAACTGCAAAACTGAGGCATCTAGAAAGGAAGTGTGGATATAGGAGGAGGGAAGGGAGGTCCAATGGAACATAGTGAAGAATTTTTTGGACAATAGTGGGCATGGTTTGAAAACATACATTTATAGAAGTTTGAACCTATAACCCCTAAAACAAGTACAATGATATAATTAATTTTACCTCAATAAGTTTAGGTAATTAACTAGTTGGGAGACTGATTAATTAGTCAACCAATTAAAATCCATAGTGACCTAAAAAAGAAATACGTGACAAAAATCCATAGTGACAAAAAAGAAAGACGTCTTAATTTCCAACCCCATGATTGACTCATTGAATAAGACTGTTATATTGGCCTCTGAGAGACTATATATTACAATACATAATGACACATATAAAGGTATGTTTTTAAATAAAACTTTTAAAGAATGTTTTAAAAAAATCAGTCATAAAATATTTAACATAGAAATCTGATGGTATAAAATCAAACTAATTTAAACTTCCAAATTAAATAGTTCATCAAAACAAAGAAAAACTACAAGATCCAGGCTTCCAGGAGATGTAGTTTGCCAGAAGAGATTTGGGGAAAAGGCCAACAGGAAAGCTCACACTGTCTAGACACAACCTTTAAAAAAAAAAAAAAAAGTACTTCAAAATATTAGGATTTAATGGCAGTTAGAAGAAGGGATTTGATTGGCAGTTGGGGAAGGGATTTGATTCTAGTCCATGTAACAATTCAGGGAAACAAATGATAGAAATTTAGCCTTCTTTATTTAGTGCATATCTTCATTTTCTCCTGTGACCTTGGAGACTCCTTGAGATCTTCTCCAGTCATAAATACAGTCTTTGTGCAAGAAAGAAAGGAAATGGTTCATAAAACAATCAGCCAGTCTAATACTTTATTTTGTTGAAATCACTGAACTCTTGTTATTATAGGTTGTTCATTAAAAAAAAAACCCTAAATACCAATATATATAGAAGTTGTCTGATTTTTGCCCACATGTTAGCCAACTCTGACATTAACCAAGTATGTTAACCAACTGTGTAATCTTAGGCAACTATTTTGTGGCTCAATGTGCTTTTAAAATGATGGAATTCAAATAAATCACTTCAGCCATTACATATGAATTAGGTATTCTAAAAGTAAAACAAAACATTAAACCCCCAGTTTATTTCAAACAAATAAAATAACTGCCAAAAGTTAAGGCCAAGAAAAATTACTGACCATAGTCCCCACCACTGTTAGGTGCTTGCCACCCTGCTCTCTAACTCCTGTTCGCTTGAGACCCGGGAGGGAGGACCGTGGCTCTCAGCCTCTGGGATATGTGAATATTAAATCTTGTGACTCGGCTTCCTTCATATGAATGTACTGAAAGTGCATCTTTAATAAAAACGATCCCATGTGTTTTACTTCCCCAAAGTAGAAACCCAGATGCTGAGGGAGCTACCTGCCCGCCCCTTGTGGAGAACTTCTGCCTCCTCATTCACCAGGTCACAATATGCACATTCCTAATCCAGTACACCAGCTGGGACTTCTCAGCACACCTGGACCCGGCTATTTAAACGCTCCCAGTGATTTTCCAGCTCTGACAACCAGTTACTGAGAGACTTTGTGGGGTGGGGGTGAGAAGAGAAGCTTTGAGATAAACACTTTCCACTGACTGAAGGTGTTTTCCTTATTCCTCTCTTGATTTAATCTACTCTTCCTTTTCTCCCTTCTACTCATTATTATTATAAGTATTGAAAATTAACTGGACAGTTTCCTTTTGTCCATCCAAACAATTGTTCCATTGCAACAAAAGGTAAAGCTGAAAAAAGTAGGACCGTCGACAGAGTCTTCATGTTTTCATTGCCTCCTGGCTGAAGGTCTTACGCTAAGGGAGCAGAAGGAAAGCTAGGGTGACACACTTGGACTCAGGGTAAGTAGGAAATGAGTCAAGTTCAACCTGACCCACTTCACATACCCAACCATCAGACTTTCTAGAAAGAGCATTTCTCTTAAACACTCCTGGTTTCCTGTAGGTTCTGTGTTCACATCTGAGGGAGACCAAGACTCAGGCCTTCTCCACACACCTTGTAGAAGTTCCTGAAAGAAGGCACTGTCTGCTGTGAACTGCTGGTTCTGCCTGTCTGCCAGGAGGACATTAATGAGAACACAGCTCACCACCTGCACTGCTGGCTTTTATGATGAAAGGCTCAAAGCTCTTCGTTACTTGTGAAGCCTAGTTTCAGAATATTATGTTCTCATGACATTTGTGAAAGAATCTTTAACTTAGGTGCTGTTGGTTTAAAAAGTCACACAGTCTGTGAGTTCTCCAAAATTTAAGCCCTCGTGGGAACCGTAATTGTGCATCTTACACTAGATGTTCCTAATGTAAGGATCATAGATAAAAGGAGAGGACGGGAATCATTTCCATGTCCAAAGGTAGCTGCTTGAGGTGTTTCCTGATTTATAAAAATAAGCGTTATTTAATCGATAGCTGTATTAGCAATAGTTCATGACTCATTTGAACTTGATATCAGTTCATTAAGATAGTCCTGGCCCAACTGGTCAATACTATGGGTCTAATTTAATCTGGGTACATACAGAGCCTCAATGATATATGTACAGAGGCTTATATTATACATAAACATTTGTCGTATATTTAACCTAATGAATGACCTTGCTCTGCAGAACAGTGTATATATTGTACAGGTTGCAGATTCACTCCTTACCCTTTACCCTCTGCTCTGAGGGTTGGGAGGAAAATCTGCAGAGAGATTTCCCAGTCTGCCATGTCACCCGGGTTCCAGCTGGGCTCAGCCAGTAAGAAGCACTGGAGTGGGAGGAAGGAGAAGACTAGGGTGTTTCTTCTTAATAAACCTCTTGACTTTGAATAAGATCTCCAGCCCCTGCCAGAAAGGTCCACTGTGGTTTCAGCAATCGTAGCCCCTGGGCTCAGCTAACACCATCTCTTCCGTTTGCTCCTCCACCCCAGGATTAGAAGTGGCTTCTCAGTATCATTAATTTAAACTTTTGAGCTCATCTATCACCTATGTAACTAATGGCATATGTTAACTCCCTGATGTTATAAATATGCATAGTGGTTTCTATGCATAGTGGTTAGACCATGGCTGGTAAATATGTGTCATGATTAAAACACATTTTCCTTTAACATGCCCTAGTTTTTAGCAGTTTCATTAATTAGGGCTGTGGTTACCAATCTAGTATTATTATATGATTATTTGTTTGAAGGGTAATTTATAATCTTAAATTATTTTTATTAGTTGCCAGTAAAATTTCTAAATGCTTAAATTTCATAAATACTTGTGAATTCTACCATCTCTGTCTTCAAAGCAGTGGCCTAATGTTACTCAAAATGTTCATATGATAAATGTAATGGAAATAGTGAATCATAGGCCAATGAATGATTGTTATTCATAAGAGAACCACTGCTGTATTTTGCAGAAATAGCCCACGTTCATTCTCGAGCTAAATACTTATTGAAATCCAGCAAGAGCGTCACAGAGGAATGATTGGTAATAGTTACAGTAAAAGAAATGCACAATAACCTTGGAACTTGGGAGTAATTTATACCTCCCCCTTTAAGTGATCTATTTTTATCAGCACTTGCAATATCTTTCCTGAACCTTTGCCTAAAACGCTCCCTCCTGCTGCCTACAAGTTCAGATGGACCATATCATTCCAGGAGAGGAATGCATTCTTGGCTGTATTCTAAGAGTCCTCAACTAAAGCAATTCACCGTATCTACCACTTTTTTTCTTCTCTCACTTCTTCATTTTGCCCAAGTTAAGAGGGCCCTACAAGTGTAACAAGAGCACATAAAAGAGCTGTTTAAATATGTGTCAATGGAGTATATGAATGTCAGATTAAAGATGGCTGATTAAGCATACTTGATTTTATCCTCACCAAGACTTCACTAAGATGATTCTAAAGGCATTCAAAAAGTGATAAATACCCAGTAATGGCAAAGTGACTTAAACAAAGAATAGATTTCAAAGAATTTCTGGAGGGTAGACAATAGATGGAGAAGTGGCAGAAGAAAGAGAACAGTGGAAGCTAAACTTAAATTACATGAGTATGAGGTTGCAGGGGGATAGAACCAAGCAGGAGCTCTTTTGTAAAGTTTGGGACACAGGCAATTCATAAGCATTGGATGAGTGAAATAATGGTGACTGATAAGATAGCACAAAGGAGCAGTTGGACCCTCACCCCAATGGGCAGCCATATAGGCTGTCCCCCTGCAAGGCTCCCACTCCCAATAAAACACAACCACGGGCCTCCCCTGGTGGCACAGCGGTTGAGCGCTGGGCTGCGAAGCTGCCCACAGCCTCTGCAGCACTGGTTCTATCCCCGGCCACTGGGCGAGGGTCCCACATGGCGTGACAGACCTCTCCTGCCACGACCGCTGCTCCTGTCAGCAGTGTATTTCGTCACTCTTCCTGTTCTGCTCCCCACTCTGGCTCTGGTAAATTCTCTCACCCTCCCATGCTTCTGACTGTACCCAGTGCTTGTATAAATTAATTAATTAATTTAAAAAACTACACTTATAAAAAATAAATAAAATAAAATAAAATAAAACACAACCACCTCTTCTCTCTACACAATGTAATGACCCCAAAGACAAAGACTCCTGATATGCTGGAATGTAGCACTTCCTTTGCTAAATAGCTTGATCTCTGCCAAGTAATCAATGCAAAAGTAAAAAAAAAGCAGGAGAGAGTTATATAGTACCGTGATGAGTACATTATATATTCATTTATTTAATGCTCACAACTCTAGGAAGAGACTGAAGCACAGAGTGTTTAGATAACTTGCCTGAGATTACACATCAAGTAAGTGACTGAGCTAGATCTCTGCAAGGTAAAGGCCCAATTAACAAACCGGATCCAGGAGCAAGCAAACAACAGTTAGCCTCTTATTGTCTTATTCTGAAATAAGAACAATTAAGGATAACCAGATACTTGATGAAAGGCCACAACATTCTTATATTAGAATAAATATAAGAATGACCTAGAAGAAAGAGTAGGCAGGAAACAGAAGGATAAAGAGGAATCTCCAATTAGCATCAGCAGAGATATCTGAGAAAATATTGCATCATAAAAGAGCAGGACGCAGTTAAAAAGAAACAATGAGAGAAGTATAAGTAGCATTGGAAATTAAAAACACACTAGCTAAAAAAAATTAACATAAACATTGGAATAAATATTCAAAGAAATCTCGCGGAGAAAAGACAAAGAGATGGAAATCATAAGTGAAAAAAGGAAGGTGTCCTAGAGGCCTAATGAAGGACATTTTACCTTTGACTAATAGAATCTACAGAAATGAAAAATGGATAATAGAAATATAAGACATTTTCCAGACTGAAACATGTGAGTCTCCTAGACATATAGTGACTAAAATTGTACATTGAGGATATAGAAAAGGTCCTTTATGACACTGGGTATCTGTTCTGTGGTGAAAGCCTTTTGTACATTCTCAGTATATTTGGTTCAGGTTCTAAAATGAGTAATGGGGTTTACATTTTTGTGACCGTGAAGTTACTTTTTGCTGTAGGGTTAGTGATCATTCTGATTACATTTCTTGTATAGCTTTTTGAGGTTCCCTCCTGGAATTTGTATTTGCCTTCTGAGAATCTTTGTCATTATTTAATCTTCAAGTCTATCTAATCTCCGCAGTCAGACATTCTATCAAGTCCCTTTCTCTGCCCCAGAGATCCTTCTATCTACCAGAAGAAATGCCTTAAAAAAACGGTGCCTCCTTGGCACAAAGGGTTAACTCACAACACTGTGATTCTATCAGCAACTACAGCATGAATTTGATCCCAGGCCTGCCCGGGAGCTAACCCATATGGCACAATAAACCTCTCCTGTGTCGCCCGCTGCTCCCTCAGCAGTGTATTTCAGACAGTCCGTCTATTCTGTTCCCCACTCTGTCTCTGGTGAATCCTCTCACTCCCCACACTTCTGGCCTGTACCCCGGTTCTTGCATGCATAAATAAATAGATCTTTAGGGCCTCCCCTCGTGGCTCAGTGGTTGAGCACTGGGTTGTGAGGCTGCCCGCAGCCTTGCAGCGCCAGTTTGATCCCTGACCACCAGCGAGGGTCCCACAAAAAATAAATAAATAAATAAATAAATAGATCTTTAAAAAAACAGAAATGCCTTAAAAGGTGAGAAATGGTTGCCCCTGCAGAGTGGAAATGGAGAAGACAGGAAATTATTGCTTTTATTTATTTTTTTATTCACAATGGACATGACTTTTTTTTTTTTTTTTTGTGGGACCCTCCTCTCCCCTCCCCGGTGGCCGGGGATCGAACTGGCGCTGCAGAGGCTGCGGGCAGCCTCGCAACCCAGCGCTCAACTGCTGCTCCACCAGGGGAGGCCCTCTTTTGACAAAACTTTTAAAATTATTGAACATGGGTTGAAAAATAGAAAAAAAAGGAGGTAAAAATATTATCACACAGATCAGTGTTGTGTCACCCCTGGGTCTGAGGACTTCTAGAGAGCTTGTCTTGTTCTTATTTGACTTGAGAGATGATTTATACTTTATACTTATGTTTGATAAATTCTTATATGATTCATACTTTTTAAAAGGTTTATGACATACTTTCATTACAAATATCAATTTAAATATGTAGTCCATATCTAGTAGATCAAAACAAAAATTATCTTACAAAGAAAAAATTATAAATATATCTTTTTAAGAGAACAAATATATATGTATACATCAATTTTCCCTCTTTTGCTTCTATCAGATTCCAAATTATAAATTGAAAATTTAGGTATAAGTATAATCTTCATCTAACTTTTTTTATATCTGCATTAAGCTTATATTTTTGAGAGTTTTTTAAATCCACATGGGGAAAAAAAGAGAAGATGCAATTTGAACCTGCAGTTGCTCAAAATTTCAATATGAACAAAATTAAAGCCTTGTTTTATGAAGTTATATTATTAGAAGTGCACATCTGATTCTCTAGGTCAGTTTCACATTGACTGAGCACCTGATATCTACCAGGAATCCATTTGTCTGATAAGTATTTATGTCAGGCATAGCTCCAGGCCTGAGATAACACACAAGGCCCACACATGTCCTCACTGAGCTTACATGCTAGGAGAGCAAGGAAGACAGATATACAGCAATTTATTAAATAAATATACAACACATCAAGTGATAATTATTATGCAGGAAAATGACCTAGAGAGTGAGTTGGAGGATTACTACGTGTAAAAACCCAGACAGGAGGAAGAGAGGGAAGGAGGGAGCCATGTAGTTAGTTGTCTTGGAGAAATATAATCCTGGCATTTTGCCTCCTTCTAGTAATACATAAACAAAAACCTCTGTCCTTGAGGTGTGTATAGCTATGAAAGAACCAGGTGATAACTTGAATTCTCAGAATCAAAATTTTGTGGAGACCTAGGATTAAAAGTATGTTTATAGTGAAGATGTATGGATAAGAAGAAGATGAGTGGAGAGCTTCACATTTAAAGAAATATGTAGAAGAAGGTCAGAGACCACCTGGTATTTTTCTTTTTCTTTCTGGCTTATTTCGCTGAGCATGATCCCTTCTAGCTCCATCCATGTTGCTACAAATTGCATGAGTTTATCTTTTTTGATTGCTGAGTAATATTCCATTGTGTATATGTAACACATCTTCTTGATCCAGTCATCTATTTTTGGGCATTTGGGTTGTTTCCATAGCTTAGTTATTGTAAATAGTGCTGCTATAAGCATAAGGGTGCAGGTGCCCTTTTGAATTGTTTCTGTGTCCTTTGGGTAAATACCTAGGAGTGGAATTGCTGGATCATATGGAAGCTCTATCTTTAGCAGGTTGAGGAATCTCCACACAGCTCTCCATAGTGGTTGGACCAGTTTGCACTCCCACCAGCAGTCCAGGAGAGTTCCTTTTTCTCCACATCCTCACCAACATTTGTTGTTGCTAGTTTTTTTAATATGTGCCATTCTCACTGGTGTAATGGTATCTCATTGTGGTTTTGATTTGCATTTCCTTGATTACAAGTGATGTTGAACATTTTTTCATATGCCTGTTGGCCTTTTGCATTTCTTCTTTAGAGAAGTTTCTTTTTAGCTCTTCTGCCCAACTTTTGACTGGATTATTTACTTTGTTTTTGTTGAGTCTCATCAGCTCTTTGTAGATTTTTGTGATCAGTCCTTTATCATTAATGTTGTGTGCAAAAATTGTCTGCCAGTTGGTGGGGTGTCTCTTTGTTTTGGTTACTGTCTTACTCATAGCAGGAATTTAGAAAACCTAAATAAGGGACCAGGAAAAAGACTAATTATAATAAAGTAAAAATTAAAATCAACAAGCAACTCTAAACACACTACGGGGAAGGGGGGGAGGAGGGAGTAGGATCAAAACAAGGGGCGGTGGGAATTGTATGGGGACTATAACCAGGATGAAAATGCATACATTGCGCAAAAATGAAAAATGATGTAAAAAAATATATAAAATTTTAAAAATTAAAAAAAAACTATGCTAGTGAGAGATTTTAGCACATCCTTGTTCTTTGGCAGATAGATGAGACAAAGTACAAACAAGGACATATTAATATTTATTTTATTTTATTTTTTTAAGATTTATTTATTTATTTATACAAGCACTGGGTACAGTCAGAAGCATGGGAGAGTGAGAGAATTCACCAGAGCCAAAATGGAGAGCAGGACAGGCAGGCTGACGAAGTACACTGCTGAGGGGAGCAGAGGGCACGGCAGGAGAGTTCTGCGCACCGTGTGGGACCCTCGCTGGCGGCCGGATATTGAACCAGCACTGCAGAGGCTGTGGGCAGCTTTGCAGCCCAGCGCTCAACTGCTGTGCCACTGGGGAGGCCCTAATATTTATTTTAGTAAATATACATTAAACTTTGAACCCAATAAAGTGATTCCATTATTCCTAGCAGTAACAAAAATTGATCTATTAATCAGACCATTAAAAAATTCTATATGGGGGCCTCCTGGTGGTGCAGGGGTTACAGACAGTGCTATCAAGCTATCACCAGCCACTGCATCATGAATTCGATTCCCTGCCCGGCCAGAGAGCAGCCCACATGGTGAAGCAGACCTCTCCTGTCTCCCCCACTGCTCCCCTCAGCAGTGTATTTCAGTGAGTCTGCCTGTTCTGTTCCCCACTCTGTCTCAGATGAATCCTCTCACCCCCCGCCCCTCTGGCCTGTTCCCCAGCTCTTGTATGCATAAATAAATTTTTTTTTAAGATTTATTTATTTTTATGCAAGAACCGGGGTTCAGGCCTGAGGTGCTGGAGGGTGAGAGGATTCACCCGAGACAGAGCGGGGAACAGAACAGGCAGACTGACTGAAATACACTGCTGAGGGGAGCAGCGGACAAGACAGAAGAGGTCTGCCCCACCATGTAGGTATCTCCGCGAACTGCAGGAATCGAACCAGCACTGCAGAGGCTGAAGACAGCTTCACAACGCTGCGCTCAATGGTCTGTGCCACCAGGGAGGAACTTAAATAAATAAATCTTTGACAAGAAAAAAAAAGGTAAGAGAGGGACTGAGGGAAAAGCTAAGAAACATCAAAGAAATTGCAATAAACATGGGTGATTGGCACTAGGGAAGAATAAAGCTGCCATGAGTCCAGGCACGATGCAGGTGATGGAGACATGAAAGATGGAGGTCAGAGGATGGAGAAGGACTGTCTTTACCCCAAACCACATCTCTAAGCAGAATTTTGGGTAAAACCTGTGCTTTTCCAGATTGGAGGTAGGGGGTGACCACACTGGGATGGGCCCCTCCACACTACTGCCACAGAAATCACATCCACAATCATTGCAGCCTCAACATTGGGTCACATGACAAAACTTTCTGCAGATAAATAACAGTCCCTTTCCAGTATCCCTCTGCTCACAAAAGCTGCTCACCTCCTCTCTCCACCAGTCTCTGTCTCCACTGTTTCTCTTCCTCCAACCTCTCTCCTTCTTGCTCATTTTCTCCAGACAATCCCCTGCCCTACCCCCAATCCAGTCTTAATCTTTTTGTTGTTCAGGGAGCTGCTATCCTGTCCCTTTCAGAGTATTCCTTCTTCAGCCTGTTGCATTTTGTATCCCTTTCCTTAGCTCAGAGAAACAAACAAACCTTTAATTTATACCCCTTTGAAGAAATTTTAGAAACTTCTCATTGAATATCTCCAATTATGTTACTAAACAAAAAGCAGAAGTTGACATTGGAATTCATGGAGGGAACTGGAGTCACCTACTGACACAACAGATAGTTCAGTTTTCCTGAGGGTCGGGAAAAGGGGGAGGGAAAAGAAGAAAAGAGAGGGCAATGTCTCTGAGCTACCATCATTGTGTATGTCTCTCCCACTATATAGAGACTTGTCACGCATTGTTGAAGTCCACAACTTCTGTGGCATCTTAGCAGCTATAATACTCAAATGAATGAGTGAATAGTGAATGAATAATGTAACGTGGCAAAATCAGACATTGAGTGCAGTGAGATTGTCCTCACATATCATGTTACTTGCCATTATCAGGGAAGGTTTGGGGGGAACTATCCTGGACTCTGGCAATTATCTCCAGGGACATTCCAGTTGTTCCTCCTGCAAGTGTGATCTTGCAGGACAATATGGTCACCAGCCAACTTCTGCAGCTTCTCATAACCACCTAACGAAGTCAACGCTCTGGCTCTTGGCCTTATGCTGGCTCCCAAGATTCTTCAGCCCAAACCCTCCTGTTGGAGTTGTTGATTTTGTAAATCAATACTCCTTTCATCCTTTCTTATTATTAGGGTAGATTAAGCCACATGAAGGCATAAAAATTCTTTGACGTTCTATGCATAAAACATACAATGCTGGTATCTCAAAGCTGACTTTTAACGCTATAATCATTATTACAAAGAAATCATTACTACCCCAGAGAACCTCTAAAGTAACACTTGGTATCTTCCAATGGAGCTGCTGTTAATCCTCCTAAAAATCTGCTCATGTCATGTGACTCTCATGCTAGAAACTCAGTTGCCTCTCATCTGAACACCTCTGCCTTGCACCGAAAGCCGTGCACATGTTGATCTTACCCTCCAGGTCTAACTAACTCCATGTATTCCCCACTACTGCCAACATACATCATCTAGCTCACAACCAGGTGGTGACCAGTCTCACTGCTGCTCCCTTGTCCACGTCCTGGGAATCTTCTGCTCTTCCACTTCTCTCTTCAGCCAACTGAAATCTGGAAATGGTACAGACGAGGGTTTCCTGCCAATACTCCTCCAGGGAGACTTCCCTAATGGGCCAGTCCTGTGGTTATCTGAGCTCCCATGTCCTATCTACCAGCTACTGTTTATTGTCTATTTCAGGCTTGTAAGCTGATCAATATCCAGCTGGCGCCTTTCTCCCTAAAGGACCCATGTCTTTTACTTCTCTGTATTTCCAGAGTGCCAACACATTGCCTTTTCGCACAGGGGCTATTATTTTAGAACTTTGCATCAAAGGTAATAAATCCATATATCTAGGGGCAGGCGACTCACCCAGTTTGTTCCCCTGTTGGTTCCTACTGGTCACTTGGGAGAATTACAAGGGCCCCAATTTGAGTCCTCATTTTCATGCTGCTGCTGCTGCTTTTTTTTTTTTTTAATGGGGATTAGAGTACCTGGGCAGAGCCTAAAAACTCATGTTTCCACTAAATGAATATATGCATAGAATAAACTAAACTATACATGTTGTTTAGACAAGAGAAAATTTCTGAGGGGTGAAGATGACAGTGAGAATAAGATGTTAAGGAAGGTCTGCTCCAATTGCTCTCTTTCCAGGAGGGAATTTCCCTCTCTTTCCAGGAGGGAATTCCACGGATAACACTATGGAGAGAAATATAATTGGTAGGAATTGCTTCACAATACCCAAGTGCAAAGAATGCCACGTTTCAATAGTTCTCTAAAATCAATCAAGTTAAACTTGTCTTCAAGTTCCTCACTCTTTAAGACTGGGGAAGAGTTCCATATCATGATTACTGGGTCCTGCTGGTCCACCAGGCTTTCACACACCCAGAAAAGCAGGGGTAACCTGATTCAAAAACCATGGTGGGTGCCATGGTTACCACTGCTGCATGTTACGCCACTGGCTAGCCTCTTTTCTGCCCATCAGGGAGGACTTTGGGAGGAACATGGAGAGGCTTCTCAGTGCTATTCTCTCTCTCCATTCAGCCTCAAAGCAAGAGCATGCAGTGACCACCTCCACAGGGTTTCAAGTAGCCTCCCACCAAGTTCCTGGAGGAGTGGAAGGACATAGACCCCTGGAAACCTGCATCGACTACCCCTGCAAACATGCATGCACACATAGACTTCTCCATCTGGGGTGTCTCCAGTGGGGTGGGGTCACATTTCCCTCCTTCAACCACAGCAATTGCATCCAACATCGTGAATAATCTTTCTTATAAGTCTGCCTTCCAAAAAAGATCTCAGTGGAGGGGCTTTATCCTGGGCCAAGAAATCTCTTTGGTTTAGACTATGAAGCACAAAGAGCTATTTCTTTTTCCCTGAGGAAGGAAAGCCTAGAACTTAAAACACAGGGCAAAAAGGAAAGTTCACTTATCATTCTTTTTGCTGATAAGGCCACAGCAGTTAAAAGGATAAGACACCAATTAACTTCTCCATCACTTCGTTTCATGGGTGTACATTGAGCCAGTGGGGGGTGTGTTTGTTTGTGATAGAGTTGGGGTGGGGTAACTAAAAGCATTAACAAAGGAGAGTTGGACCCCTGATGAGATCTCAAAGGGTACTTTAGAAGAAGCCATGAAAGGAAACCTGAGCCACATGACTGCAGCATTAACTGTAGCAGGTGCCACTGTGCCCTGTGACCATGTGAAATGAGGAAATGGCAAATGAAAGGTGTTTTTCAAGATGGGAGGGCTCTTGTGGGTAGCCAGATAACTTACTGAGATATTAATTTGTGGTTTTTGTTCTCGCTACTGTAGATCTTAATCATGAATATTTAAACAGTGGTGCCAAATAAAATAATAAAAATACATTTCAAAATTAGGAGTGTATATTTTTAGCATTAAAGATAAAATATATCTTAGGCAAGACCAGAAAACCAAAAGTCACAGAGAAAAGTGCCTGCCTATGTAAAAATTTAAATGTCTTGGATATTTAAATATATGTGTATACATGTGCACACATAAAGTCAAAAGACCAATGATACCCTATAAAAAGTGTATACTTGCAACATGTCATATATGTGTGTCATATAAATATACCTAACCCACAAATGGCACTTTAAAATTGATTTTTTGGGTCTCCTGGGTGGCGCAGCGGTTGAGCGCTGGGCTGCGAAGCTGCCTGCAGCCTCTGCAGTGCTGGTCCAATCCCTGGCCACCGGGCAAGGGTCCCACATGGCGCGCAGACCTCTCCTGCCACCCGCTGCTCCCCTTAGCAGTGTACTTCGTCAGTCTGCCTGTTCTGTTCCCCACTCTGGCTCTGGTGAATTCTTTCATCCTCCCGCCCTTCTAACTATACCCAGTGCTTGTATAAATAAATAAATAAATCTTTTTTTAAAAATTGATTTTTAGAAAAGATAAACAAGTCAATAGAAAAATAGACAAAGCAGATGGAAGGCAATTCACAAGAAACCCATACAAATGGTCCTCAGACTTACTAAAAGTTTTTCAAACTCACTCCTAATACCAACATTTGTATCATGCCCACTATAATCCAGGCACTTTTCATACAGCTTTACACATACTAATTCATTTAATACTCATAGGAACCCTACGAAGCAGGTACTTTTATTATCTCCATTTCACAGATGTGAAAAGTATCTTAAAAACCTTGACCAAGGAAACACAGCCATTAGGTAGTAGACTTACATGCAAACCCAAGTATTTTGGTTCAAGGTTCTGTGGTCTTGACCATTACTTAGAGTTACGCAAATGCAAATTAAAACAAAAGTAAATTACCAATATTCACTTATCGGATTGGTAAAACTTGAAAAGAGTAACAATATCTAGTGATGGCAAAGATCTGGGAGAATGTTCAGATCTTTTGCTGGTTGGAGTATGACTTGCTTCAGCTTTTTTAAAAAACTAGAGATACTGAAATTAAAAATCCATAAAATATTGAGCTAATAATCTAACTTTTGACTGTTTCATAGAATTAAAAGTATGGAAGTAGGAGGAAATTTATTGCAGCCTTGTTGTCATGACACAATAAACAAAAACACCTGGGAAAAACTGTCTATTAATAGGGACTTTTAGACAGCATGATCAGCATGATCAGGACCACTACTACCAGATCAGCCAGATGATCAGCAGATCAGGACCACTACTACCACTCAGTCAGATCACTGTCACCCAACCTGAAATCAGTCTTATACTTAAAACATTTGTATTTGAGTTGGCTCCAGGGTTCTGCAGAGAAACAGATCAATAGGTATACACACAGCAAGGGGTGGATGGAAGGTGGGATGGAAAGAAAAAGGGAGAAGGAGAGACAGACAGACAGACAGACAGAGAGACAGAGAGAGAGGGAGAGAGGGAGCGAACTTTGCTACTCACCACTGGTTAAGTCAATCACAAAAGACAAGATCTGGGATTAGGAAAGAGAGACTTATTCAGAAACCAGCAAGCAGGAAACTCAAAATCCTCAAGAAACCATCTCCATTTTCTAGGCAAGGAGTTAGGGCTTTTATAGCAGAGTACAGCAATAGGAAAAGATGAGTTTGTTGTTGGTCAGCATGACTCAGTTGTTCCTGCTATTGGGGGAAGTTCCCTCCCCCAACTCCTGTGAGACTTGCGGCATGGTCCAGGGGAACAAGTGGCCAGAGTTGCCATGGTTTTATGATGTTTTATATATTTTCAATTCACTTATCAACAGAAACTACTGTTTGAAGCCATTTTAGGGGGGTTGATAGGTTAGCAGTTGGAAAAATATAACCGTGTTCAGAAGGTTACAAAAATGGCTAGTTCAGGCCTTTTTTGGTGCTTACATAAGGAATTGGCTTGCATGATGGTAGAGGCCGAGAAGTCTGGTATTCTGCCATCCTCAAAATGTGGGCCCAGGAAAGCCAGTGGTGTGGGCCTGAGCACCAGGAGAACCACGGTGTCATTATCAGTTGAAGGGGAAGAAAACGCCGATCATCCGCCTCAAACGGTGGGCAGAGAGAGGCCAAATTCTCCCTTCCTCCACCTTTTTGATCCATTCAGGCCCTCAACAGATTGGAGGACGGCCACCCACGTTGGGGAGGCCATCTGCTTTACTCATTCTACCAATTCAAATGCTAATCTCATCCAGAAACACTCTCACAGACATACCCAGAAATAATGGTCAGCCAAATATCTGGACACCCCATGATCAGGTGAAGGTGACACATGAAATTAACCAGTGCACATAAATTTGTCATTGGATGACGTTTTATAGTACCACAGTCAATAGAAAACCAATATTACTTGCTATAAATTAGAAGTGTCTGTAATAATAAATACAAGGACAACAAATTTCTGGTTAGATAGCATGACCTACAGTAGATTCTAATCCTGAGCCAACTCTCGACAGATAAGTGGAACCTCACATGTCAGAACTATAAAAGACACATACCCCGTGATTCAATGTCATAAAAAGCTCTAACAGTCTCTCCTAGTTTCTTGGCGTCCACAGAGCTGAGCATCCCAGACTACAGGAGACATTCAAAAGGTTCCTAATTTTTATCTGAAGACATATTCACAGCTTATTAAATCAAAGCTAATTGCAAAGTGACATGTGTTATTAATCCTACTTTTGTATAACAAGCAAACTCAAAAGAATCCTCTATGGGTGCGCTGATGCCTGTCTTGATGTGCACATGGAGAAAAGGATGAACATCTTAAGTATAACCCTAGGAAACTGCCATTTTCATAAGTCAAAATGGCCTAAAACTGACATTTTAATATCATTCTACCTAACAAATCTCTAAGGATGTTAACATTAATTGCGGGAAGAATGAGGAAATGGAAAGCCTTGTTATATTGCATTTAATTATGAGTATATATTACTTTTGAATTTTTCACTATTCTAATAAAATATTTTAAAAGAAAAAAGAACTAGGTTGAGCTGTCAAAAACTGAAAAAAAAAAAAAAGCTACAAATCATTGGCTATATGTCCATTGTCTCTCAAGAAAGCTGGGGAGGGCCTCCCTGGTGGCACAGTGGTTGAGCGCCTTTGCAGCGCCGGTTCGATCCCCAGCCACCGGTGAGGGTCCCACGTGGCGTGCAGACCTCTCCTGCTGCCCGCTGCTCCCCTCAGCAGTGTACTTCGTCAGTCTGGCTGTTCTGTTCCCTGCTCTGGCTCTGGTGAATTCTCTCACCCTCCCACACTTCTGACTGTATCCAATGCTTGTATAAATAAATAAATCTTTAAAAAGAAAAAAAAAAGAGAAATCTTAAAAAAAAAAAAAAAAGAAAGAAAGCTGGGGAAATGGGTAGAACACACCCACTATTTCTCTAATCCATGTCAGCACTATTGACATCTTGTGTCTTAGAGGATGCTCAGTATTATTCCTGACTTCTACCTGCTGGTGACAATAGCACCCCTCACCCATCCCACCCCCATACACAAATGACAGCAAAAAATCTACAGACATCTCCAAATGTTCCCCAGGGGGCAAAATCACCCCTGGTTGAGAACTGATCTAGTCCTTAGTTTCTTATCAATGAAGGGAGACCTTGAGCCAAATGCACCTTAAGCTCCCTTGAAGCACCAACGTTCTCTGGTTGTGTCAATGGGCAATCTACAGAAGTGTTTTCCAGAAGCTGTTTTCCTCCAGAACCACTAGGGGGGACAGTCTGCAGCACAAAGGACAAAACAGAGGCCTGTTTTCCACTCCTTGATGACGTTGTTGTCTTTGTTCCTGGGACAGTCCCAACCTTTAATAAATAATCTTTGAGATTAAGAGCGATAACCCTTTATCACAAGACACGAATAATTATTTGTCTTGTGCTTTGTGCCATAAAGTTGGTGTTTTTAGATAGTGGAAGAGAGCAAAGTGTTGTTAACTTCTTAAGCATGCTTCATAAGCCAGTCGGATGAATCACATCACTGAAAAGAACTTACGTTGTCTCATGAAGAGAAGCCTGCAGAACAGCAAGACTGGGAGGTGAACGGTCAGTCTGGTTCTTTTCCTGATCCTGCTACTTATAGGCTGAGTGATGTTGGTCAACTCTCTTAACCTTTCTGGTCACATATAATAGAGCTGAGGAGACAGGCTGAGAAGTTAAGTCACTTTCTTTAGGTCACATACTAAGTTAAGTGGTCAAGCAAGCCTTTGGTTCTGATCCATCGGCCCCATGGGGTGGTTGTGAGAATCAAGTGAGATGGAGTATTTGAGAATCCTGAAAAATAGAAAACCCCACCCAAGTTTGGGGTATGGATTTGCAGATATTGTGGGAGTGATAGGAGGTGATAGCTAAAAGATGGCATGAGGAAGGGGGGTTGGCAGTTTCCACAGAAGTTATTCCACCAGTTACCACAAATTAAGGGAAAAGGCTTCAATGCTGATGGAACTTCACCCCTGGCATTTAATCCTTGGGAGTATCAAAAGAACAGACCACTTGAAGAAATGTCACATTATGTTCTTAAAAGTTGTTTAAAAATCTTAACGAAAGTGAAATATCTACTGCAACACTGTATTCCAAGATGTTTTTTAAACCTTGAACCACACAAAAAAAATGTTTCATAAAAAGACCCAACTCGGGGCCTCCCTGGTGGCGCAGGCGGTTGAGCGCCGCACTGTGAAGCTGTCCGCAGCCTCTGTGGTGCGGATTCGATGCCTGCCGCCCAGCGAGAATCCCACATGGCAAAGCAGACCTCTCCTGTCTCGCCAGCAGTGTATTTCAGTCATTCTGCCTGTTCTGTTCCCCACTCTGTCTCTGGTGAATCCTCTCACCCTCCCGTGCATCTGGCCTGTGCCCCGGTTCTCGTATAAATAAAAAAAAACAAAAATCTAAAAAAAAGAAAGACCCAACTCGCACACATATTATAAAACTGAAACAAAGTCTTACTTGTAATGCACTAGGTATTTTCTATTGTTTTATTTTATTCTGTCACTTGAAACCAGAACAGATTCAGACCCAATGAACAATGGGTCCTGGCCTGCAGTTTTAAAAACACTGTACTAGGATGTTTTGTGGGAGAAGGAGCACAGCATTGTGGTGCTAGAAGGGGAATGGAAACAGGAGAGAGGCCCGAACATTACTCAAAGAGCTTCAGAAATAAGCCTTATATAGATTTTCAGGGGTAATTCTCTGAGGAATGATTCAGAAGGAAAGAAAACAACAATGTCAAATTCACCTAAATGAATGAGGACAGGCCCTTGGGCAGTAGCCTTTAGTCTAGATTCCCAGAGGTCATGGGACCTATTAATATATATTAACATAATTAACTCAAAAATATATATGTATCATAATGTAACCACCACCATCACCACAAAAAAAAAAAAAAAGAGAAATGCAGTATTTATTGAGCCTTCTTATAGCAGACATTGCACTAAGTTCATTACAGGAGTTATGGACCACAAATTGAATACTCCCTGATAGTATTTTCTTCCTGCTCATTAAAGGGAGTTCTGGCTTTGCCTGTCCAGTTTCTGCCCTTGCCCTGTCAGGAGAAGTGGACAGAAGTAGAAAAACTAGGGGGACATAATTTAGAGCTGGAGATAAAGCTTTGTAAAGAGCTTGAAGAAAGAATTGTGAGCTGAAGTTGTGGGGTAGAAGGGGCTTAAACAGGAGAGAATAAAAGGATGTTACAAAGTATTGCAGGGAGCTTTGTATGGTATTTGAAAATGAGGGTATTTGAATATGTGACTGAACTTAAAATTACTTTTTGATGATTGGACTAGGTATCTTGGATGTCAGCACTACCCTGAGTCTAGTCCATGGGAGTCATGGACTCTATAGGGTTACATAGCATTATCCTATTTTATCTGCATAACAGCTCCATGAGGTGGTATTATTATTTCCTTTGCTCAGGTTGAAAAAAAAAAAAGGGAGGGTGAAATAAGTTAAGCAATCTTAAGGTCATACAGCTAATAAATAGTGGAGCCAGGATTAAAAGTTAGATCTTCCAATCTCCAAAGTACAAACTCTTTAAGTTCATGAGCAAAAATTATTTCCTATATAATGATATCCATTAAGAATAAAATATTAAGAATATATTTTTAAATAAACCTTTTATTTTATAACAGTTATAGATGTACAGACTTGAAATGCACATGAAAAGAATTTGGATCCCTACCTCACATTATAAAATTAAACTTAAAATGGATCATAGACATAATTGTAAGAACTAAAACTATAAAACTCCTAGAAGAAAAGTCAAGTGTAAATCTACACGCCTTAGATTAATTACAAAAATATTACAAGTAAATAAATAAGAGAAAATTGATAAGCCTTACTCCACCAAAATTTAAAACTTTTATCCTTCATAGGATGTAATCAAAGAAGTAAGAAAACAATCCACAAACAGGGAGATGGTATTTATAAAATGAATATTTATTAAGGGATTTGTATATAGAATCTATCAATAACCTCTACAACTGAAAAATAAAAAGACAACTCAATTTGAAAGCAGAGGATTTGAGCAGACAATTGTCCAAAGAAGATATACAAATGCCCAGTGAGTTCATGAGAAGATGTTCAACATCAATAGTCATTAGGAAAATGCAAATCAAAATTATGTCTCACAACTACTAGGATAATTAGAATAAGAAAATTTAGAGTCATAAGAGTGCTGGTAAGGATGTGAAAAAATAAAAACCCTCACCCATCACTGGTAAGGATGTAAAATGGTGCAGAACTTTGGAAAAACATTTTCACAGTTTCTCAAAATGTTAAACATAGAATTACCTTATGGCCTAATAATTCCATTCATTGATATCTATACAAGCACGTGAAAATATGCCAACATAAGAACTTGTACTTGAATGTTCTTATATATAAGAGTGAAAATGAAAGGAAAAAACAACCTCAATTGTTCACCAACTGATAAAACTGTAGTATATCCACACAATGGAATATTATTTGGGCATAAATAGGAATGAGGTAATGGTATAGTCTACAACATGGATGAAACCTGAAAACATACTGGTGAAAGAAGTAAGACATAAAGGACTACATACTGTGTTATTTCATTTTATATTAAGTGTCCAGAAGAGGCAACTCCATAAAGACAGAAGGAAGAATAACTATTGTCTGTGGCTGGGGATTGGGAAAAAATGAGTAGTAATATTGTTAGTAATACAAGGTTTCTTTTGGGTGTGAGATGCAATGTTCTAAAATTAGTCACCCAATTCTGTGTCTCACAATTCTGTGTCTCACAATTCTGTAAATATACCAAAATTAGTAACCCAATTCTGTAAATAAACCAAAATCCATTGAATTATATGCCTTTACATGGGTTAACTTTATGACATATAAATGTTATTTTAACATAATTTTTTAAAAGCATGTAAGATGAGAGAAAACAGAGGGATGAGGATAGACGAGTCTTCCAAGGAGTCTTTCATCCCATAAAGGTTTTCATATTTTTTTAAATTCCCAGCAGATAACAGTATTTATTGTAGCAAAGGAAATAGGTTCAGCAGATGGAGTAGTAGCGTGTCATTTGTGTCCCCAAATAAATGTTTTTCCCATTGCTCTAGTTTTATTCTCACTGGTAGAATCTACCCCAGAGCTCAGAATGCAAGGGCTGTGTCTCACTGAATGCAATTCTGTGTCTCACTGAAGCTCCATTCTCCCCTCTGATCTTTTTCTGTTCACATTTTCCTGGCCCCACAAGGTAGGCTGAATTAAGAACCAGCCTTTATTCATCTTATTAAAGAAATAAATACCTATGTATTTATGTACCCTTTGGGGGAAAAAATGGGGAGGTGACCAGAGGCATTTTCTGCAGAGAAAAGGAAAGAATAAATAAGCTCTCTGCCAAAAATGCCTGGAACTTAAAGAACTTTCCTCTGCCCAAGGTCAGGCTCAGTGTGGACGTGGACAGTAACTGATTAGTTGTTGTTGTTCCCTTGATTAAAAGCATGTGGCTTTCTCCTTTCTGAAGTTCACCTCTGCTAATTCCACCTGCCTGGGGATTCATACCCCACAGCATAAGTTGTAAACCCTGAGTAGCAACTGGCTGTGCTCCCAGGAACAAGGTAACTGCACAATGTCCCCAGCTATCAGAAGCATTGATTTCCAAAGCCACAGAGAAGGGTCCCTATGGCCAGACACCCCATCCCACAGTGGGAAGGATAGCTGAGAGAGGGTGGAATTATTGAACCACACCTCCCTCCCCTCTTCATGGGACTGGGCATTCCTGGCTTTTGTCTGTTTCTTGGAATAAGACATTCACCTTGGGAGAATTGTGGAAAGGTACAAACCACAGAATCACCAGTCACAAAGAGAGATGGCACCTCTGAGGTCATCCTTACCCTGGGTCCAGACACCCCTATCAGAAAAGCTCCTCCTCTGCCCCCCCCCCACCATGACTTGAATACAAGCACTGACAGGGCTCTCACTCATCCCAGAATGGCCACTGATTGTTGTGAGGCAGTGCTAAGAGCCGAGGTGACAGTCATTGTCAGGTCCAGCCCCTCCTGCGACCTCCAGCACCTCTTGGTGCTTTGAAACCACACAGTATTCAGCCTTCTTCTCTAGGTTTCGAGTAACCTTCCCCTAACCTGCTTGCCTGGCCTGGGCTTGTGCTTTTAGCTTCACTGGCACTCCCACCTGCACCCTTGAGGCCAGAGGTCAGTAAGACCAGTTTTCCTCTGAGGTGCTCTGTTCACTGTGGACTCTGCATCCACCATGCAGATCTCTCTGCTGTGTCTTCTGGTTCTGGCTTTTCAAGCCCACTTGGCCTTAAAGCAGACCCTGGTATGCTGCCTAGCCTCGGACCTGGTGTTGAGCCATCAAGAGGTCGTGAGGCCTACTACCCTAGGTCACCAAGTTGAGAGTACACCCCTAATTACTCCACTGTTTCCTTGTAGGATTTGGTTACTAGTGTCATTATTAGCCTTATCGCTCCTCTCCTGGACAGGCTGCCTTTGGTTAATATTTGTTCATTTCTTCCAGTCACTCAGCATAATGCTTAAAAATACAAGATTTGAGGCCAGGTGATCCAGCTTATGCCACTAACTAGCTGTGGGACGCCAGAGAAGTACCTTAATCTTTCTGAGAATCCACTTCCTCACCTGTAAAACTCCAAAGAATAATAATACCTACCTCATAACCATGTTGTGCTAATAGCAATAAATGAAATGATCACTTAGCACAGACTTCAAACATTCACTGTCATTATTCAATAGATATTTCCTACTATTTTAAAATATTTTTATTATTCATTCATATTATTATTTACTCATTCCTTATGTATTTACTGAGCCCTCTGCCAGGCTCTGGTATATATTTTTTTAAAGAGTGATAACCTGTTAAGCTCAGGAAGAGCAGGAGCTGAGGCCCAAGCCATTGCACAAAGGCAGAGGATAACAGATACTGACCACTGGGTGCTGCCCCTGGAGGGGGGTGTGACAAGAGTGCCTTCCGCTCTTCCCTTTTACGATCACTTCGAGTCCCTGGGTAAGCGGCACCATAAGGAAGAAGAGGAATGCCGGAGGGGTAGGTGAGAAATCCCTAGCGAAACACCCTCCCTGCTTTTCTTTTTGACAGAGAACGCCATGCCTTTGCCATGCAAGAGGGGTCACGTCCCTTGGGGAGGCCTTGCAGAATCTGCCTGGGACTGTTCCGGAAGTAGGAAGGGCGGCCGGGGGGTGGGGAGACTGCAGGAATGTTCTCCTGGCCTGCTGCTCAGAACAGGCGAGTGTGCCGAGAGGAGGGCCTCTGGACATCAAAGGTTCCTTTTGTCCCCTTCCGAGTGGCAGGACAGCCCAGCCGCTGGCGATGACTCAGGCCTGGCCCTGACGTCACCCACGCCTGGCCACTGGCCTCCCTCTGCAGCCAGGAAGCCGGCTGGGGAGTGGCACTCGCAGCTGCAGCAGTTCTCAAAATAAGGAGGCCCCTGCCTCTCGCCTCTCCATCTCCCCACAGCACACCTTTCTTTTCTTTTCTTTTTTTTTTTCTTTTTTTTTTTTTTTGCTTTTTGTGTGTGCTTCATGGAAGGTTTTACTTGTAGATCAACTTTCAAAATGTAAGAAGTCAGCATGGGTGACATTATCAGAAAAATATGTGGTGCTGATCTCGACGAGAAGTGAAGAAGTGGAGAGAGCGGTTTTAACTCCTGAGCCCAGGGAGTTGGCAGCATCTGGGTTTCAGAGGAGCCAGCACCTCCGAGTAAGTGAAGGCCCACCCTGCCCCCCTCGCTCCGCGCCCTCACCGTGGGGCGCCATCTTGTTCCCTGACACCTGCGGCTCAGCAGGGCCCGGCCCAGAGGGAGGGTGTGGGTTGCACGCGGAGACCCTCCGAACACAGCGCCAAAGGGATCTAATCGCTCTCTTTTCCACAGGACCAGGCAAGAAGGCATTTCCTCTCAAAAAATATAAACAGCGACAACAAAAATCCTAAGTTTGAAACCCTGGAGGAAATAGCCCAAGTCGCGCCTTCCCCTGTCAACCCTCATGTTTCGTCTCTTCTTCCTCCTTCTGCCCTAATGCTCTGTTGCGGACTGTCAGAATGTTTGCTCAGAGTTCTGAGCTGTTTGCTTCCTGGATCTTATACTGAGTAATCAGACACACAAACACACTCTCCTTGGCAAATATATTCCCTGTACTGTCAAATGGTATTTTTACCCTTAACCTAGTAACAGATGATTGCTCTGGTAAGAAAATGTCCACAACTCGACTGCCATTACGGAGGTTCTCAGCTGTTCTGGTGCGCTCACCTCCATTGTCTCATCTTCACCCTGTTTACAGAGAACTTATTTTTATTTCCAGGAGTGGTGGTGTATCTGGGAGGGTATTTGACACAAAGACAGATTATAATGTATCTCTCGTGTCTATTTTAACTTCATCTAAAAAACCTAAAGTTTTTTTTCGTAGCCTGTAATTTTATAAACTGGAATTTCCTACCTAAGAAACAAGTTCGCAAGAGGAAAGTTTGAAACATGCACGAAAGAACTGCAGAGCACATAGGCCTCGAAAACGTACCCTATATTTCTGGCTGCCGAGGTCATCCACAGAGTTCATATTTAGTCCTGCATAGCTTACGTAGCAGAGCAGAATTGTTCTTTATAAAGCCTTTATAAATTATAATAATTGGAAGGGGGATAAATTTTTAAAATAAATCTTATTTTTAAAGCAATAGGGAAATTTGTCATTTACTGGAAAATAGTGACTAATTCTTTTGTAAACTGGCAACATCCTTTAGAAATTAACCTTCACATGATATGTTTTATAAGTCTTATGTTTGACTTTTTATTTTATTTTAATATATCAGGTTGTCTTGGAGTGACCTTCTTCTGAACTACTGTTCTTCTGGCTACAAGATCTAAATACTGGGACCACTAATTTGGTGAGTGGTATTTGTCCCTATCTGTTGCTTAAATTTATATTTATTTTTTCTGCTTCTTTGGTTTGTGGTAACATTTAAGGAAAAGGGAGAAGGCACCCAGACTTGTGCACACAATAATAACAGCTGTATCAAAGAAAATACATATGGTTGAGATAGGCTACTTGCTGTAATTGAATAAAAAATGTATAACGACCAACACAATAGAAGTTTATTTCTTGCTCATATAACACTGCAGCTTAGTGGCACAACTTTCATACCTTCATGAAGAGATGCAGATTGAGAGAGGCTCCACCTTCTGTAGCAGATGGCTTTCAAAGTCACTGAGGATTGTCTCCACTTCTCAGTAGACGAATCTGAAGTGCACGAGAGGTTTCCATCGGCCTTGCCTGAAAGTGCAGCACATTTCCACACACATTCCTTTTGCTAAACTTCAGTCACATGACTATACCAAACGGCAAAGGGGTCTGGGAAATGTAGGTCCTGGTGGGGTAACCACTTTTCAATGACACCTCTGGAGAGTTTCTAGAGAAGAGGTAGCCCTCTCTGATACAGGAAAAGGGACTTAGAGATGTTCACGGATAAGATAACAGAACGAAGCAGTGGGAGAAGTAAAAAATTACAGATACTTAAAACTCCCTGACATTCTTAGGTAACATCTGACATGCTTAGGCAAGGAGCAGTTAGTAAGATTTTTCAAGATGACTCTGCCCATTCTAACCTCAGGTCTTTAAATGTGCACTACCATGTCACCAGTGACCAGTGAACCTGGAAGGACACTCTTTCCTTTATTTTTCCCTCCAGGTCCCTGTTGTTTAGGTCTATTCTGGCTAGTCCTAGGTTAAGATACGGTATTTGGAATTACCCAACAGAATTCTCTTCCCCAACGGTGTGCCCCAATAGTCTATAGGAAAGCTATGGTTTCTTTAGCTCATGGTCCTGTCTGCCCGTGGGCTTTGGGGAGCTACCTTGCCTCATCTGTGCTAAACCTAGGGATGCTTTTAATCTTGGAGCAGGGCAGGAATGGGGAGGAGAAACACTGTCCAAGATGGGATCTTCAAACCAATTTATTAAAGAATATTTAAAAGTAGACTAAAAGGCTTAAGCTGGGAAGATTAATGCTTTCCTAAGGATTTGATATATAATTCTGCTTTTTATTTTCAGGAAAAGTTTCAAACATTTACTGAAGTAATGAATGATAAGGTTATATACCCTTTTTGGAGATTCCTGAACTAATGTTTTATTTTACATATTCTTTTAACCATTGTTGTTTTTGGTACATCATTCTTCTCACTGGTAAATCTCCAAAACCATATAGTGGATACTTTATGGGGACCAAAGGCATCGTAAAGACCTCACATAAAAATGGGCTATGTTTGCTCACTTTCATAGCACATACAGAAAAATGGACACCAGTCTTTGCCTGAACTGCCTGGTACCTAGTTCTCTAGTTTTGTTGTCAATGTCTGGGTAGACACTAGTTTCTGATTGAATTTCGTCCTGGGACATGGCATTTCTGGCATCCACACCCATACTCTGAAGAGCACACAGTGTCCATTGTGTGAGAAAGCCAGCTAACTGGTCAGTTTGACACAGCCTGTCCCAGAGTTTGGTTCCTGCCTAGACTCCTGTTCCTGTCGCCTCACCTTAGCACAGTCCCTTCACATCAGGAGTGAGTCGAGGAGTCGTGGAATAGAATAACAAGTTGATTTGCTGCAAAAGTGCTACAACTTCTAACAGCTCATTCTCTTGGGCTAGTAGGTCCTGAAAATGTTCACTTAGCCAAGAGCTGGCTGGGCCAATGATGTGACGATAAGATACAACCAAGTTAAATATGGGGGATGCCGTGCCTGTTAGAACAGTGCAACCAAAGGAGTAAGTTGAGAACTAGGACCATGTTTCAAAAGCTGCAGCCCAACAGGGATGGGCTATTGCTGCAAGTCCCCACTTAACAGAATCTGGTAGGAAGCAGAAGGCCAGAGGAGGAAAGGTACCAGGTTCATTCACTTGGGAGACTTGTTAGTCACAGGTTGCCGATTTCAACTGTCATGTGATAATGACTCCTCAAAGCACTAAGTTTGCATGAATTCACATATGAAATTGGGCTGGGATCAACCTCCTGATTTCTAACCTCCGGCCGCATAGCATGGCAGTGTGAGGTGTGCAACCACCAAATCAGAACTTCACTCTGTCAGCGCCACCTCTTCACAGTGCTGGGGACACACACTGGGCGGCCTCATAGGTCCATGAACAAGGCAGGGGTAACAAATATTTACTTTATATGTATTTTGGCCTTAGGCATTATCAAAGAGATGTCAAAATAGACATCATAGGGAAAATTAAACTTTCTTGAACTTCTCTAATCTTAGTTTTACATTTTTAAAATGTTTAATTGCACAGGAAGGATATAATTCAAATTTGGGGCACCGCAGTATTTCCAGAGCTTAGCTGATCTAAAGATCATAAGCTAGGGCCTCCCCTGGTGGCACAGCGGTTGAGCGCTGGGCTGCGAAGCTGCCTGCAGCCTCTGCAGCGCCAGTTCGATCCCCAGCCACAGGCGAGGGTCCCACATGGCACGCAGACCTCTCCTGCCGTGCCCACTGCTCCCCTCATCAGTGTATTTCATCACTCTGCCTATTCTGTTCCCCGCTCTGGCTCTGGTAAATTCTCTCACCTTCCCACGCTTCTGACTGTACCCAGTGCTTGTATAAATAAATAAATAAATCTTAAAAAAAAAAAAAAAAGATCATAACCTGGACACATTGACCCATGGGAAGCAGACCTATGCTGAGCATAGCAGGTTTACAGAGGCAACACCTGTACCACTTTGGTTATTTTTAACCCCAGAGGTTTATAGTTTTTGTGGCACAGAATTACAAACCTCCGTCTTAACTTTGGTAAGAATTTTGAATGTTTTTTTATTCTTTTGAGAGAATTTTGTAATAAGGCCACATCATATTCCACCAAAGCTAAGAATTCATGATAATAGGGGCTTCATAATTTCTCATATTGAAATCCCCTACAGTCTTGTCAAGAATGAAGTTCGAAAATACCACACTGAAAACTTTAGAGTTTTGTTTTTAACTCAAGATGCTTCTGGTTTTCATCAGAGCTTTAGCACTTCCTCTTGCCACTGAGTGGTGTGTTGTGTGTGTGTGTGTGTGTGTTTAATGTAGAAGAGATTCTGAGATTCTGTCAAAATAACTGAGGTGACATATTCAAATGATTTGGGTAACTTAGAAAAAATGCATAGTGAATTAAGGTTTTCATTTTAAAAAATGCCATAATTATGGCCACCATTGGCATTTTGGCTTTTGATATCGCTATTAACATTGTTATTATTTTAATATTTTTGTCTTTCTAATTGATTTTTATTTGAAATCTTTAGCTCTCTGCCTAAATAGCCAAAGCATGTGCTATAAAAATTCCAGGACATCTGGAACGGTTTGATTCTAGGCCAAAGGCCTACCTGGCTTCTAATTTTATTTTAAGAGAGGTTTGACCTGAGATTCACTGAGGTATGTCAGGGAGGATGGATTTGAGCCATCTCATTGCCCATAAAAAGATGCTGCTCCACCTTCTATTGGACACCCAGTGCATTGGCCAGAGGAAGCTTTGAAACCACTCCATGGAAGCATTGACACTGGGTGGTGTCCCCCTGGCCAGAATGAGTACATCATCTGTCCAAAAGTCCCTCATCATGAGTGCAGTCTGTAGGCTTGGTATTATAGAGGGCAGGGCTGGAGGATTCTACAAGTGTGCTTTCAGCCAAAAAGCACTAAAGAAGATCTCATTTAAACTGTGAACTCAGCTTCATTTCCCCATCCTATAGTTCGTGATTTTCAAACACAGCAGGAAAGTAGCATCAAGTGAAAAGAACCTTCTCATTCACTCTAATTCTTTGTCATCAGCTCTACCGCCTCTCATGGGCATCCCACAGAGGCTAGGCTGCGGCTGGGCTAGATTCCTCCTAAGAGACTGCTCTTACTTTTGTTCTCACTCTACATGAGACAATTTCTTTTTAAAAATTTATCACTGTTAAAGACAGGCCAAAAAACTAATCCTTGATAGCTGACAACAGAACTGAAACACCAAGGGGGGAGTGGCGGGAGAGGGCAGAGAGCAAAAAAGGGAAGGAAGCATGATGGTCTATTGTATTGGAATATGGGTGAGTGGGTGGTGAGTGAACTATGGTGGTAATACCTGATGGAGGGACCCCAGTTTTACCTCAGTTAAAAATTAATTTTAAAATATTTTTTAAAAAGAAGTGGTATAGTGGTATAGCCGGACAATGGAATATTATTCAGTCATTAGGAAAGAAGAAATGTTGCCACTTATAGCAAGTTAGAAGGAGTTCAAAGCAATTATGTCTGGCAAAGCAAGTCAAGAGACAAAGCAGAAAAAAGTGAGGGGACATTTATTTTTCTATGAAATTAGATTACTGAGTTTGGGGTATAGCATCTGTCAAAGGTATAAAAGGGATAGCGATGGGGAAAAATACAAATAAGAACACAAAAATTAAAAAAAAATCACTCTTTTTCAAATAAAAAGAGTCATAACTAATCACTATTCAAAGTCTGGAAAATACAGAAATTATCAAGAAGATAACAACAATCTCCAATAATCCAATAACCAAGCAACAATTCAATATTAACATTTTAGGTATTTCTTTCCAATATTTCACAGATATATTCTTACCTTCTTTAAAAAGTTATTTAAATGGTATGTTACATGCTTTTCCCTCCCCCCATCTAATGCTATGCTGTAAACATTTTTTCTAAATGATGATAATGGTCTTTGAATATTTGATTTTTTTAATGGTTATATTTTTACTACAGCAATATGTCTTCACTTATCCTTTTTTTTTTTTTGATGGACATTTTGATTATGTATATTGTTCTACTATACATGTAAGTGTATTTGTAAAAAAAATTTTGTGGACATCTTGGGAAAAATTTAGAATTAAATCAGTGGGTCAAATGACCGGTTTTAAGAACTCCTATGCCTATTGGTAAATTAGCATCTAAAAAGGTACCAGTGTCTGTTTCAAAACCTTGGTCCTCTTTGTACTCTTGTTAAACAAATGTTCCTAGGTCCCATTGGCAACAGAGGCTCTGAGGAGGGAGCCTAAGAATATGCATTTTAATATTGCCTCCCAATACTCATGCACATTAAAGCCTGAGAACTACTGATCTGCTGCATTCAGTTCAATATACCTTCGGTTCAGCACTCAATATACAGGAAAAGTCTAGAGAAACCTGAACCAGTATAGCTAAACTAAAGTTAACCTAGAAAATCTTTGGATTTTGGAGTGTTTTATTATCCCATAAGCATGATGTGGTATGGCCAAAATATTACCAGCTAGGGAAACAGGAAACCTTATTATAAATATGAGGCAACTGAGACCCAGAATGGTTCATTTACTTCCTCGATGTTACCCAGGTAGAACTAGAACTTGAGTAGATAAAAGACTCTGAGTCACCAACACTCTGGGTAGCAAAGAGAGTCCCTGCCTTGGCCAGGGAACTTTTATTTGCCTTCTCATGGGCAGGACCATGTCTCAGGACATGTGTGTGCAGCTTAAACCCTGTGAGGGACCCCGGTGCCCATCTGGGCTGAACCAGTATAGCTAAACTAAAGTTAACCTAGAAAATCTTTGGATTTTGGAGTGTTTTATTATCCCATAAGCATGATGTGGTATGGCCGAAATATTACCAGCTAGGGAAACAGGAGGCCCGACCACTGTGCACCCTAAGCCCTGAGGTGACAGCACTGAAGCTAAAGGAAGCCAGACACAGACCTGTGCCACAAAAGCAGAGGCAGGGTGGGGTCCAGAGTCAGAAACCCAGATAGCAGCGCAGATCAGGGCACTGCAAGACACACTGCAGGAAAATATTAGGTCAAGGCAGGCCTGAGTTGAAAAGAAGACAAAGCCTGAGCTAGAGGATGACTGCATTGGATTCAGCCCCAAGGAAGGAGTCCTATTACCTTACTTCATGGTCCAGGGAGGCAGCTGGCCCAAGCGGTGCTATGCCTGCCACTTTAACTCTGAAAGATGCTGTGGGCTGGGCTGCCTTCCCACAGTGGGTAAGCAGGAGCACTTGCTCAAAGGAGGGGCAATTGTCAGAAAGAGGGTGCTGAAGATGGAAATTTAGAAAATGTTCCATCACAGCGGGGAACATAGTATACAAACAATAACCAAAAGTTTAAATTCTCACCACCTTCTAAGAGGAAGCATGACCAACCATCCTGTCTGCATAACTTTGCTCAAACCCATCAGACCACACCCAGTGATCACCTGATAGTATCTGGCTGCCCTTCCTCTCATTCTACCACCTCAATTCTGGAGGGCCAACCACCTGTCACTTGCTTTTCAAGTTCAGCCTTTGCGTATTGCTCAGCTCCCAATAGTCCCCAGGTCATGTTCAGGTTCTGCAAATCACCGTTTAGTTTCTTCTATGCCTAAATCTACATCCATCTCCCGTGATAGTACCAGCTGAAGCCCAGGAATCAGAACCCAAAGGAGCAGGCTGCTGTGCCCATCCAGTACATTTAGGTATCAGAGAATGTGATGTGATCCCCAAGCTTCACTGCTTCTATGCATGGCCTCTGCCTCTTGGCAGTCCCCCTGCAGGATAACTGCTCTCCTGATTCTCAGGCTCCTGGCCCCAAAATTTATGGAGCCATGGTCATGAGGAATATGGAATCTGGGGTGGTCTGCAGCCTCCTTTGTGTCAGGAGTAAAACAGAGAGAGGATGACTTTCCAGGGTGGCTATGCTGCTGGCCCTATGCAAGCCCATCTCCTGGAGCCTGCACACAGCTTCCTGGCTGAAGAACTTTCTGATACTTAGTCGGAGTCCTCGCCGTGGATGGAACCTGATCCCAAAGCCAGGCAGGTATGTGTAGTGGTGACAACAGTGCCACCAAATCGGCAGAGATCAAGTGTTGCAACATCCAGAGAAGGTGTCCACGTGGTACTAGATTCTTGGGCGGACAACAAAGTCCAAAGTCCAAGGGCAAACAGGAGTCAGTGGGGTTTGAAAAGTGCCACTTACTTGTCTATGTTGATTCCATGTCCCACCCCCATCTCATACCCTGCTATTAAGTAAATAACCTTATGAATAAAAAATTCTCACACATTCTGTGGCCAAAGGTTTAAGAGGACCCGAGCCCAGGAAAACTGCCCCTGCCCCATAGCCTCCCATTATCACCTCCTTACCCCACAGGGCTGAGTGTCATGAAATGGAGTCTGCCTGCTGAAGCAAGAGACACTGCCTCAAGGAAGCCCAGATCCCCAGATGGCCACGTCCCAGAACTGCAGTCAGGAACAAGTGGACAAACCTCAAGTCACGCCCCATATCAAGACAGAGTACCACATTCCATCACCGAAATTCTAGACAATCTGTACTGCTGTAAAGACAATTGTTAGGAAAATGGGAACAGTGAGATATCAGAAAACACCCCACCCAAGCTCTGGAAGCCCCATACTTTACTGCCATACTGACAGGGTACTATCTTACACATCAGGATTGTTAAAGAAAAAAATACTGATGTTACCAAATACTGGCAAGAACATGGAGAAATTGAATCACTCATAAGTTGCTGATAGGAATGTAAGTAGTACAGCCACTCTGATAAACAGTTCGACAGCTTCTTATAAACATATACTTCCCATACAGTCCCACTTCTGGGTATTTACACAAGAGAAATGAAAACTTATATTCACATAAAAACTTGCACACAAACGTTCCTAGCAGTTTTGTTTGTATAGCTTAAAACCTGGAAACAAGTCAGATATCCTTCAATGGATGAATAAATAATAGATGTGGTACATGTCCTGTGGAATACTATTCAGCCATAAAAAGCACTCTTTTTACATATAACTTGAATGGATTATAAGGATTTATTAGGCTAGGTGAAAGAAAGTAGCAAAAAGTAACATATTGCATGGTTTCCATTTATGTAACAATCTTAGAGTGACAGTTACAGTAAGAAGAGATGGGTTTGGGAGGTGGGTGTGACTACAGAGGAGTAGGTGGCACAGGGAGTTTCTTTGTGGTTATGGAATAGTTCTATATCTTAATTGTGTTTACTCCAATCTACACATCTTAAAATTTCAGAGAACTTTATATAGACACACATACACATGTGCACACAGACACACATACACACACACTCCGTGCATGTAAAAACTGGTAAAATCCAAATAAGGTCTGTCCCTGTATTGACAATGTCACCAGTGTTAGCTTTTGGGTTAGACAATGTACTACAGTTAGTAGGCTATTATTTCCATCAGGGAAAAACTGGATAAGGTATACGCTTACTGTACTATTTTTGCAATTTCGTGTGACTCAAACTATTTCCCAAAAGGTTATTAAAAGCAACTTTTAAGAATTGCTTTTTTTTTTAAAGGGAAGGAAGGGGGGTTTTCAGCCCTAGCTTCTTTTCTGTGCACCTTCTATTATTTACTTTGCCACTTTCTGATTTATAATTAGTCCTTTATGGCATCCTGGTCATTTTGGCCTCATCCTCTGCATCTCAGAGACAGCCTTTCTCCCATGGAATCAAAGTACAAGTCTTCCAGCACTGAGTGTGAATATATTCCCCTGTCTCCTCCCTGAGACTATAACTTCAAAGTGAGGTAAAGACTCAGATCTAAGAAATGGTCTCATAGTGAAAATCTAGGACAAATCATCATTCTCGCCCCTGCACTGTAATTTCATTTCTGCAATGGCGCTTTGTCTGCTCCGCTCTTCATACAGATTACTCTCTTCACCTTCACCAAATGGCCCCTCCTCTAATGGAAGGAGATTAACCCTTCTCTGGCCCCTGTTCAATCTCACTCAGCTGAGGGATTTCTTTTAACTGCACTGCTCTCCCTGGGCCTTGTGCCACTGCTAAATGGACAGTATGAGATGTCTCTTCCCTTTGAAGTGGCAATGCCTCTGTCAAACCTTTTTTGCCAAATTTGGACCTGAAAAGCTAGTTTTGAAATGAAACTTACTATGAGCCACCTGGATTTGTGGTACACAGGCCATGGGCATTGAGGTCAAGAACTATGGGGTGTGTGCACTCGATTCAGGGCGCCATCTAATGAGAGTCTAGTTTTTTTTTTTACTCCCATGCTCTGCAGGGGGTCCCACATATCACCTAAGATTGTGACTGTGTACATAGAGGCTGATTTCTATGTGGCATCCTGTCCGGATATGACAACATACACACAAACTACTATCCTCAGGGACTGGCCTTCGACCCTGATTTCCTGCCATGCCTTACTTATTCAGGGACATCTCAAGAATCATGGTAAGAGGGATGAAAGTGTATATCTCTTGGGCTTGGATGTGAGCTGTGGATCAGGAGGATGGTGTGCTAGGAGGTGACAATTTGAATTGCTGTCTTTTGTAGGCGTTGGTGAATCTCCTAGTTTTGCACCTTTTGGTTTCACAACCATACTGAACAACGGAAAATGAAACCTGCAACTTATTTTTAGCTGCTCATGCTAACTCATGAGATTTTTCTTTGCAAACTAAATAGGATGAATGTAACTTCAGCTGGCTAAACTTAATCTGATTGACTTAATGTAGCAATCAAGCCTACTTTTCTGATACTTCTCAAGTGATGCTTACTTTGTCCCAAGTGATATTTTGGTCATTATTTACTATTTTACTTTCAATTATATTTAGTTGAGCTTTAAAAAAATTAAACAAACGTACTATAACGATTTTTTTTTCCCTGAGAGGAATGGGGAGACAAATTATAAAGCTTCTATACTATCATCCACTCATTCATTCAGTTATTCTATATAATGATTTATTAAGTAGCTATTTAAGTGAAAGCTTAGTATTATTTTTAAAAATTGGACCAGCGTTTTGAAATACAAATCGCAAAATACTAGGAAGGAAGGAATATGACTTTTAGGTGGTTACTGAGGTATTCGGATATAACACTGTCTTTGAACTTGATTTTCTCCCCCTTCAAGAAATGAGTTTCAGTGACATTCTTGAAAGCTCCTTCTCGTTCTGTAATTCTGTGAAACGCGCTTTGCCGCTGAGGGACAGGGAACCATTGAGGCACTTTTTGGAGGCACCTATTTTTCTGTCGGGCCACTGTGTCTCTCTCTGTTCTAGGAGGGGACAGATTTAAACCAAGTCCGTGGTCTGCTTGTGGCCCCCTTGGTAAACAAGTGACGAAGTACTCAAAAGACTTCTAGGTACTTTCGGTCCTCTGGTCTATTCCTTCACTCGTGGAGCAAGTCCTCCTGTCTAAGAAGTGGCTTTTTGATACAAAGCTGAAGACTCCACTGGTAGTGGGGGGATCAGAGAGAGGCCCTCTAACTTTGGTTGTTGGTCAGTCAAGAGCCAACCCATGTGAGCCTATCCTTTGGACCTGTGGTGCAGGGGGAGATTCCAAATCTTACAAAAAACAACCATGACATGGGAGTAAAAGTAGATGACTCAATACAACAACTTAGTGTACTTTTGTCTTCAGTCCAAAGGAAGTGAAGATTCACTGAGGTTTAAGCTGCTCTGGTGAGAAGTTTCTGGTTGTAACCCTTCTGAGCTACAAAGTTGCTTATCTGAGAGTAGAGAAAGCAAATAAATTTGTTCCCAGATAAAGCCATGTAATATTTATTGCCCAAGATGAAAAAAGATGTGAGGATCATGCTCTCCCGTGGGGTAGATCTCCCTGACCTTTAAGAATACTCTTTTCCACTTGCATTTACATCCCTACCCTCCCTTTCAATCCCCTCCCTTTCAACCCAGATGCCAATCTCTCTAGAAAGATGAAACTTCTTGTGCTGAGAATGTCTTTGCCTGGTAGGATCTAGACTATGATTCTAGTCCCGCTCCATTTGGGGAATGGAAAGCGGTCCTGGCCACAAACGAATGCCTGATTAGGGATGCAGGGATGCCCTTGACCTCCATGTGCATGCACTGTCTTTATTCCTGCCACTTTTCAAATGCACTGAGACAAAACCAGAAAATATTGTTGCTAAAGCTGTGGCGGTAATATCGAAAGTGGTGGTGAGAGGTAGTGGGGATACCCGGGGTGGGGGGGAGACTTTGAATTGGATTAGGGTGGGGTGGGATGTCATCCCCCAAGTCACCCTTGCAGCCTAAGTCCCTTACCCCTTTTTCTTTGTTGAAAGTCACATGATCACATTGCCTTTCTCCCCGCAACTCTTTCTGGAAGGTAACCCCGGTTTGGTCCCAAAGGCCTGCTGCTTCATCCTTGCCATCAAGTCTGTATTCCTTTCCTATGTCGTGTACAAATGCTAATGAATGGAAGAAAGCAAGCTCTTATCTGAGAATCAGAGGGGTTCATACTCCTCAACCATGACCATTCACCTAACCCTTCGTTTCCCTGCCTTATAAGCACCGAGCAAAACAATCCTCTCATATTCCCAGGCAAGGTGGAGCTGATCTAGTTGATTAGAAAGCCCCCTTTGCGTGCCATCTGGTTGGCATATAAAATTACCGCAATGAAGCAAGATAGTCAGTTGGCCACACAACCGGGAGGCAGGAAACTGGGAGTCTAGTTCTTGGCCAAATTGACCTAGAAAGCAAGCTGGTTTATATTTTTCAAATTCACAAATTTTCTGAGCTGAAAGGGGCTCTTAGGGACAAAATGCATAGATGTTAGCATACAGAGCCAATCAGTGAAATGCAGTATTTAAAACAATAAGGTTGGTTAAAGAAAACCTTTTATTCAAATATTAGACTTTTAAAAAACCTTTTAAAAAATCATGTTGGGGAAGGAATTACTGACTTAGGTTATCTGTTCAGGACAAAACGCCATTTGTGAGCAGAAACCAGGTCATTCTTGATTGTCTCTTTTTTTTTTTTTAAACAATGTAGCAACCCAATAACAAATTCACTCACCAATGCTGGACTTACTAGGTATAAAAGGAAATGAGCTCTACTTTTTTAGACAGCAAATGGCTAAACTCACTTATCAATGTGTGATCTTTGGCAATTGACCAGATCTCTCTCAGCCTCAGTTTCCTTGACTGTGACAGAAAAGATTGGACTTCATTAGATGGAAATGTTCCTCAGATGTAAATTTTCCCACCTATTTTGCTTTATGAGTGGAAAGAGAAATCTCTGACCAAATTTGTTACTGTGCTTTCTGCCCTTCATTTGGTTATGCCTCTTCTATTGCCTTCCACCTGCTCCAGTCTATCTCCAGTTGGGGGCATCCCGAGTTCCCAGAATTCCTGGGTCTGGAGAGTTGTGGCTGGTTCGTATAAACAGGGTGAATGTGACTCCAGGCATGTGAGGTCTCTTCTACCAGGAATCTCTACATAAAGAGGATTCCTATATCATGGGGGGAATGTAAATGAAGGGGGAAGTTTTATCTTTGTGGGACTGGTGGAAAGACTCAGACTTGGGAATCAGTTGGCCTTAGGTTTGCATCCTATCTCTGGTATTTACTGTGAGTAGGACTCTTAATTATTTCCTCACCTAAAATTGATGACAGCTAATACCCACCTTGCAGGATTATTAGGTTAAAATCATAGGTTCTCAATAAATGGTAGCTATTTTGACTTTTAGCCCTGATCAAAGTAAAAGGAAGTTCCTGCCAAGACCTCTAAGCAAAACGTTGATGTTCAGCCTAACAATGGACATTCCCAAAAAAATTAGGCAAAAATATCATCCAAAGGCATTTTCAGTCATTGATAAGTTGGCACTGTGTTTTTTCTAGAGCTGAATACACTGTTATACTGTTCATAATTGTAATAACCAATCTCATAAAAATAATTTTAATTTTCTAAATTCTAAGAACTTAAACAAGAATGTTATATTTGGTAAACATTTTATTTTTTTAAATTTAGAATATCCTACCCTGATAAGAAATTCACCTACAAATGTTGAATATATTTATTAGGTGTGCAGGGAAAATAGCTGTAATTTTTTACGCAGTGAATGGAGTAAAGAAATGTGCAAACCAATCCAAATGTTTATAATCCAAGGATTCCTCTGGGACACAGTGCTCTGACTTTTATGTTTTGTTTTGTTTTAAACAGAGAGTCAAGCTTTGTTCATACTTGAATTATATACTTTGCATAAGCCATGCAATTTAACTTTAACCCACAGGACTGAAAATAAAATGAGCTCAGACTACAGAGCACAGAGACTGTGAGCAAGAACGTTAATCAAAGTGAAAGACGCACCCTTACTGCTAACTCTGTCCTTTCCAGTCTGCTCCCCCCACCCCGCCACGTTATTTAGGGTGTTTCTTGCTTGACTCATCAAAGTGGCAGGAACAGGTTACATATTTCATTGTGGAAAAGGGATTTGTCTTTTAAATGAAAGTTTGTGCATATGCCCTTAAGGAGGTTGATGAGGAGCACATAATTTTTAAAAATCATAAGTGAATGCATACCGTTTGCCACTTGTAATGATGACAAAGCTTAAGTAATTCAGGCAGGAGCATGGTTTGTTAAAAGCACAAAACAGGATTGACTAGTTGAGACCGTCTGCCTAAACAAGCTCACCCATCTAAATGTTTTCAACTATAGTTCAAATTTAATACAAGCAGGTTTAGTAAACGAACCACGTTTGCTCATTGAGTGTTTTGGAACATCACAAAATAAACCAATACGTGGCTTTTAGGCTTATTTGGACAAAGAGTCAACAGAGAACCCCACAGAGGGGTTGGAACCCATTCGTGTGGCATTCAGCTTTACCAGTACCAGTCAGGGACCTGACCACGTTCACCACCTGCCCATCACCAATTGCTTTTCTCATGGGGCTTGCTGTGGATTTCTATCCTTGTCACTCTCATTTATTATCCTAGACAGAGGAGGCAGTGACTTAGTTCTATGTGGTCATAGTTGATTCTGTATGGGGTATATTTAGCCTGCATGATGATAATTTGTGAGTCTTTTCCTATGAATGTCTAGCTTTTCAATGTTATTAATGAGGACTATCTGAACAGACACTAATAGCATCGAATGCCTATGTGTTCACTTCACCCTTCTCCAACCCCACTCGAAGGACTGCTTTATAGATTACGTAGATTAAACTGATACCTTAAGTCAGTGTGATAGTCTAATTCTCCACCCAAATGGTAAGGGAGGAATTAGCCTAAGGACACTCCATTCTGATTCTCTGTTGCTGTCGATAGTAACCAGACTTCATAGGGCAATGATGTGGGGGTGGGGAAGATGGTTCCACCATTGGTGTTAGACCGGGAGCTACTGTTCCTTTTGGAGCCACATTTACTTCCGTAGTAGTTGTGGAGGAGAGGCGTGCTCCAAATCGAAGAGGACTCGGTGTGGGTCAGGTATGACAGACCACCTGGACGGTCCAACTCTCAGACTAAAGTGTATGGGCTAGAGGTGGGCTGGGTACTTTCCATACATTGAGCTAAAAATCACTTGGGTTCTGGGGGAGAGAGAAAATGAGAGCCAGAAACAAAAGATCCAGTTGTGAAACCTAGCACCTAAGGTATATGAATACATTTTCTCCTTTACAAAAATTCAGGGAAACTTGAATCTTTTGCTAACCTGATTATTTTTAGCCAGCCCTTATAGAAGATAAAGCACTGGAAAATGAATAACCCTAGAAAATATTAATTCATTTTTGTGCATGTTAAAATGAATGAACATGATCATATTTAGCGTGCAATAGGCAATTAAAAATTTTTGGAGAGATAAGAAGAACAAAAATCATAAATATTATATATTCAAAATCAGTCTTAAGGCATTTTATAAATTTTTTGGCTTATCTCCAGGACATAGGGTGGGGGTGGGGGCTGGTATGGTTTCTTTGTAGCCGAAGAAAGAGTAGAAAAGAATCTGCTCTATTTCCTTAAAAATAAAAGACTTCTTGTTTATACAGCATGGAAAATGAAATGATTTTCTGTTTTTTACCTGCCGGCAGGATCTGGAAAAAATTTTTCTAGCAAGCTATGCTGTTTTCTTCTCTTTAGGGACCTGGTAACACTGGTTTTGTAGCAAAACAATATTTGCTTATTAGGCATTTCTTCAAAAGCCTGAATAAGCAGTTCTTTCACATTTTTTGTTCCACATGTTAAACATTTCATTGCAATTTGAGCTTCAATTGTGTGTGTGCGCGCGTGTGTACATGTGGGTGTTCGTGTGTACGTGTGGGTGTATGTGTGTGTATGTGTGTGTATGTGTGTGTGTGTTGATAGGAAGGATTGAAAGGGTGTGTATAAGAATTCTTGGAGGTTTTTTGTTTAAAAAATGAGTCCCTACAGTTATGAATTGGAGTCTCTATAGAAGGTGATTCAAATTTATTACATACAGCCAAGCTAGATCCCATCAATCTTGAACAGCAGGGCTAGGGAGGTGGTATTGAGGAAGACATGAAATTCAGTGTTTGAGTAGATGAGATTTAATTTTCGGAAAACATTTCACTCATAAAACGAATAGCACTCCAGTGTCAGCCCTGACCTCCATGATGTCAATGTCATCGTGCAAGCGTAGCTATGATAGCCTCAAAGTAAAACAAAGAAACCCCGCATCTCAGCAAGCACCGTTTCTTTGACAGTATGTAATATATATATTTATTTATTTATTTATTTATTTATTTATTTATTTATTTATTTATTTTGATATTCTTGTTCATGCCTTGTCACTTTACCATTTAGCTTTTGGGTGGGAAGGGAGGAGAAAAATCATTTTGCATTTCCTATGTTCTAAGCAAGTACGGTCTGCTGCTGCACGTCTTAACATTATTTAGGTCAGTATCCTAAGGATAGCTTTTTTATCTTTCTTAATAGGCAGCTACACACTCCAAGAAATTCAGCATCAATTTATTTTTCTGTGCTAATTTTATTTTTCTAAGTTGAAGCAAATTCATTCACATTTTAATACAATTCCGACGGAGGAGGTATCTGCCGTTCTGTACTGCAGATAGATTTAGCAGGATACATTTACACGCTTGTGGTTAGAGGTTATAGCACTGATACCAGCAGCTGATCATGCATTCTCCTACAAGCCTGCCGGCAGCGTTTAGGATCTTGAAAAATAATCTAGAAATGCTCCATTCTTTTAAAATTATTTTAATTTGCAACAGCTTAACAGTTTTTGGTTTTTTGTTGTTGCTGTTGTTAGCAATTCTATGAAATTAACAGTCTATAAAATGCATCCCCATCCAGATACATACTGTATTGAAAGCTTTCTTCAGGAAGAAGATGTGACAGTGTTCACTCCAGCTTATTTTCTTCCATAGCAAAAGGATTGTTTGATTCTCAGAAGCAGAAGGAGACTTTCATTGTGCAGCAGCTCTGCTTAAGTGTTTGAAATGCCTTCTACTGTCTGGTTGCAGAATTTGGAGTTTGCTAAACAGTGTTTAGTGATTGGGCTCATCTTGCATCACCAGTTGATGACATTTTTCTTTGTTCCCTCCTACCCAGTTGAACCAAGACTCTGAGGCTGATATGCAATGTCACTTACAACATTAATCAGATACTGCATTTAAGGTGAGCTGTCCCTTGCCTCCTCCTTCCCCAGTGCTCGTGTGCTGCATGCAGTGTATCTTGCTTCTGCGAGCCTAAGATGGCAGGCAGGATTAGCCGTGCTTGTGCTGTGTGTGCATGCTGTGTATAGAATTCATTACACGTTGCCTAGTATTTCAGATGTGAGTATGTAAATGCTCTGTATGCCATATCATCTGGTAGCGAAGACTTGTTTTTGCCTCATTACAGCCTTAGATATTTCAACCTCACCTTTCAGTTCCGATTCATTTGCTTTTGGATGTTTGCTTTTCATCACATTCAAAATAGGATTTTACCTTTTTTTTTAACAAAGCCAGAAAAAAAGCCACTAAAAACAAAACAACAACAAAACTCTGCTACCAGATGGTGTCTCCCCTTTCTTCTTGCATTTGCTGTCTTTTAAATAATGTATGTTGTATTGTTAATTAATGTGAATATCAAATTAAACACTTGAAACTTACATATTTATTATGCAGGTAGGAGGCAAGGTGGAATCTATTTTTAACTCTTATGCACTCCATGGTGTGCAAACAACTTGTTTCTCAAATTTGTGTTTTCAGTGCTGGTATCAGTGGTTTGATTTTCAGCAAATGTGACAGTGGCCTTTGCAGTGGTCAGCTCCGGGCTTTGAACTCTCAGAGGAGGAAGGGAAAAAAATTCAACACACTACCTCCTTGGTTGCAGCCTCAGAGAAACCTTGGATGAGAAACTTCTCTTTTTCCAATCCTGTTTTCCTGTTGATAAATTCAGTTCTCGTGATCGCAGTACATTCAAGCTGTTCTGCGTATGATTTTTTTGTGTGTGTGACAATTGCATCTAAAACTTGTGAGCAAGAAGACGGAGAAATCAGTTGGTCTCCATCGCTTTACATAAAAATGGCTGAGTGTCTTGTCATGCTAGCACTGCATTAAGTGATACACACAGGTAGGTTGAAATCTGCATGTTTTATAGATTTTTTTGAGCCAGGCAGCACAACATCAGATGGATTTAACTATGGCTTTTAAAACAAAAATTAAATAAGACAATTGTAATTTCTTGGAGGGAGGGTATTAAAATAGGATAGGTTTTCCCATTCAGTTACTCTGTAAGTATATAGCTTTTATGAACTTACATGTTTCTGCTATAAAAGTGAGATGATTCCTTTTTTTAAAAATTATATATATGATAGGTGTGGCGCCATTAAGCAACAAAAGAATTTTTTGAAAAGTCTGTTGATTCAGTTCCATTTTAGCTTGAAACTAAAAATAAATCGGTTTCTGGAGATAATTTCAAAGGGCGCAAACAAGCCTAATAAGAAACATTGAAAATATTTAAATTTTAACAAGCGGTCTTTAAACGTGTTATATGAAAGATGAAAATAAAAACTTACATGCTTCCAAAATCAATTTTAGATAATATACAAGAATAAGTACACTATTTGTATATCTATTATTGGGGGGGATGGGGAGTTACTATTTGTAAAGGGAGGAATATTGAATATAGATGGCCTTGTTAGATGAAAAAGAGCTTCATTGAATGAAAGTGTCCCTCGAATGGTTCATTGCAGACCCTACAGCTGTGGTTCTATAAGCACCAAATGCTGGCACTTTTCAAAATAATTTCATGAGCTCTTTGAGCTTAACTTCTCAAATATATTTTAGTTTCAAATTAAGACTGGACCAGAACCTGTTTCCTTGGCAACCACATCTTACTTAAAAATGCAAAAACAGATAGGCAAAAGATTGCCTTTTTCTTTAAAAAAGAAATAAATATGTAATGAAAATTTTACATTTCTTTTTTCCTCTCACTTAGAGTCTGAACTGGCTTTAGACATTTTTTAATGCGGTCGTCAAGCCTTAAAAATTAAGCCATGTTGCTACCCATATAGAGAAAGCTTGCACAGTGAGGGCTTTTTTTCTTCCTCCTTTGTGCTCGGTACTTTCAAAATTAGGTTTTCTTTGTCATCTGCTCCAGAATGCTGGTCAAGGTTTGTGTACAAAGGTGTAGTTTCATTATCACGAGTTCACCAGCGCCACTGAAACAAAAGGTGTTTCAGAAATTCTGAAAATCAGGAAATGCTTATGCTCTTGTTTTCCCCACCCCTCCATTGGTACCTCAGAGATCTTGCAGAGAAGGACCCAAGCCCAAGCCCAAGCCCACTCCCCTACCACTGATAGGTGCCCATTGAGCCTTTATGGACAGAACTTCATACGTGTGTTAAGAAGATATTGCCAAACTTGAAAGCTCCCTGAGGTTTGGTCTGATGTGCAGAACATTGATATTCAGAACCATCTGTGTAAATAGTTACTTTATTCTAGCAGTTTCTAATATTCCAAAGCACTCACTGTAATGTTGTTGTTGTTATTGTTGTTGTTGTTGTTATTGTGTTGTTTTGAGGCCAATTTAAATATTTTGCTTGGAGTCTTTCTCTGGTTCAATTATGTCAGAACATGATCCATCTCATAGTGATTTCATTTTTGAGGCTTGCCATGAAATAGCCTTCCTGCAACACCTCTTTTTTTTTTTTTTTTTTTTTTTGCCGGGCTGTTCGGAAGCCATTTTCCTTCCTGCCTGTGACTTAAAATGACTAAGTACATTTTGAATATAGCATCAATCAGAAAATCGTAAACTGAAGGGAAATGTCAGAAACCTAATTCAGTCTTGCCTATTTATTTTAGTACCAGTAGCATTAACAGTTGCAGTAGGATCAAGCTAATTGTCATTCGCTCTCGAACAAATAATGAGCCAGGCATTTGTAATTAAAACACTATTGCTATTCAGAAAGATTACAACTACAATGTCTTCTATTTTGATAGGCCAGTACAAATTAATCATTTTGAATCCATTTGAATCTTAATTACAAGATAAGATGGATACATGCAAGGGAATTGTTTTACCATAAAAAATGAATGCCTGATAGATTCAACAGTGTATTTTTTTCTCTATAACATTTCAGCCCTTTTGTTCTTAACTCAAGCATGGTTGTGTCATCATGTAGATTTTCATACCTAATGATTTTTTGTGACATTATTGACTCATGTTGCACTTGGTCTCTCCTAAAAGTCTTTTAAACACAATCCAAGAGCTTGAAGCCAAATAAGACAATGGGGAAATATATTGTACCATTGCCATTCTGATAAGTAGACCAGTGAATGGAAGAATAATCATAATTTATTACTTTGCTGTTTCACCTTAATGCTTTGTCTTCATATTTCCTGGAAATGTTTATAAGGCATAAAGCTTTTCTAAACTTACCCACTTGCTATTACTATTGGATTTCCTAGATTAGCCAGAAACACTTCTCATCGATTATAGAAGATGGCAGTTACCCCTTCTTATTGCTTAGAAAAGCTATGCTTAACCCATTTGCACTTTTTGGCTAAGAAGTTTCTGGGCAGGCCAGAGCAGGTGTGACAGGAAGAATGTAGAAACAATTATTTTGTTTTCACCAAATGGGCACATCTGTGGTTTTTTTGCTTGAATGATTTATGGTATAAAATTCTCGACTCTTTTTTTTCCCCCTTTGGAAAACAGTATGTACATTTTCCTAAGGTTTTTAGTCAGAGCAGTTACCAAGATTGCATTTTTTTGCTGCTACAGTGATGTTGATCTATCGTGGATTCCTCCATGGCTTGAATGGTAGGTCATTTCTTACAACTGGGTGATATGATGGGAAGAATTTGCTACAGAAGCTAGCATGTTTCTCTTTAGTGTTAAGTCAAACCTTTGCACTCCTGGTACCATATGGTTCATGCTAACGGCTCCCTTCTAAGAGAAAAGCTATTGTTTTTTTTTTTGTTTGTTTTGTTTTTTTTTATGGATTAACACATTGTGCCTTACATTTTATTATTTTTTTTAAATAATAAATTTTATTTTTATATTCCCCCATACAATTGCAAACGCCCCATTCTGACCCCAATCCTTCCCCTCCCGCCCCCCACCCCCCAAAAAGTGTCTCTGGTTCATAGTTTTTTGTTGATTTTGATTTTCACTTTCTTTTTTTTTTTTTAATAAATTTTATTGTTATATTCCCCATACAATTGCAGCCCCCCCATTCTGACCCCAATCCCTCCCCTCCCGCCCCCGCCCCCCTAAAAGTGTCTCTGGTTCATAGTTTTTTGTTGATTTTGATTTTCACTTTCTTATAGTTATTCATTTTCCTGGTCCCTTATTTAAGTTTTCTAGATTCCTGCTATGAGTGAGACCATCCGGTATTTTTCTTTTTCTTTTTGGCTTATTTCGCTGAGCATGATCCCTTCCAGCGCCATCCATGTTGCTGCAAATTGCATGTGTTTATCTTTTTTGAATGCTGAGTAATATTCCATGGTATATATGTACCACATCTTCTTGATCCAGTCATCTATTTTTGGGCATTTGGGTTGTTTCCAAAGCTTAGCTATTGTAAACAGTGCTGCTATAAACATAGGGGTGCAGGTGTTCTTTGGAATTGATGTTTCTGTGTCCTTTGGGTAAATACCTAGGAGTGGAATTGCTGGATCATATGGAAGCTCTATGTTTAGTAGGTCCAGAAATCTCCACACAGCTTTCCACAGTGGTTGGACCAGTTTGCACTCCCACCAACAGTGCAGAAGAGTTCCTTTTTCTCCACACCCTCGCCAACATTTGTTGTTGCTAGTTTTTTTAATATGTGCCAGAGAAAAGCTATTGTTAACAGCTTTCTTGGTAATTAAACATTCAACACATTTATTGAGCACCTACTATATGCTAGGCAAGTTCCAGAGGATGGAAATAAAGTCATGAACAAGAGAGACCCGTCTTTCTCTACTGTGTTGGGGTGGCAGAAGAGGAAGGGAAAAATAAACGTGTAAAAATTGATGAGGGAAGACAAATACAAAGATGAAAAATGAAACTAAATTTTAAAAAGCAGGGGCGACATGCTGGGAGGAAGGGAACCACACTGGGGTGGTTGTCCAGGAAAGTCTAGCAGAGGAGGTGGCATTGAGTGGAGATCCATACAGTGAGATGGAGCCAACCAAGTGAAGATCTGATGGGTTGATCCTTACTTAGGGAGCTTCCCCTGCAGTGAGAGGGTAGGCCAAGCCCCCATGGCTGGTTTTTGTAAAATTCTCGGGACTTGGTGCCAGTGGAGCCATTGCTTTTGACCCCATCCCTACAAAGAAATTGCCTACAAAAGGAGCAGTGACTCTCTGGACATTATAGTCCTATGAAATTATAGTCCTATGAAATTTTGGCACAGATTCAGCACCAACCCATGAAATCCATGGCAGAAGAGCTTCTCAAAGCATGGAAATTTCTTGGAAGTCTTGTTTTATTTTTCAAAAGGGCACTAGAATTTAAACTCATGGCGAAACATTGAAATAGTTATTTCCTTTAATTTGTTTTCAAAGGCAAATGCTGGAAAAGTCTGTCACATCTCTGCAATAAATTGCCTTTGTCTTTGAATGCTAAACAACTCAGCTCTGCAGACTTATTTGCTTGTTGGTGTTTTTCTAAAGATTTTACCACATGAAGTGATATGCGAACAAATAATGCTAGAAATTGTGAGTGTATGTGTGTAGAAGAACTGGGGTATAGGTCAGCGGTGCAGGGGGGTGAGGGGATTTGTCAGAGACAGAGTGTAGAACAGAGTGGGCAGATTTACTGAAATGCACTGCTAAGTGAAGCAGTGGGTGAGACAGGAGAGGTCTGCTGTGCCATATGTGGGTTAGCTCCCTGGCCGGGGATCAAACTCAGGCCGTAGGGGTGATAGCTCTGAGACTTAACCCCTAGAATACCAGGAGATCCTAGAAAATTCGTGTGAAGAACCATAACTCCTTTTTGCTTTTTAGATTGGTCTGTTGATGAAGGTCCAAGAACAAAGACATAGGTTTGCTATGTAAGTTCTAAACTATAAGGCCCTTTGAAGCCTTCTAAATGTTTCAGAAGCACCTTCTCACATTGATTCATGATCTAGTGAGCTTCGCTTATCACAAGTTAGAGATGACCTGGCTGAGTTCCATATACTTTATTTAGTTTTGACTGGCTGTGAAACATCGCTGCATGAGGAATCTCCTAGTCCTTTATAGTAGTAGGATATTGCACATCAGAGGGGAGGGAAACTTTAACAATTCAGCTCACCTCTTTAAGCATTTGTGTGACACCACCACAAGCCAGGCAGAATGGAATACGATGGTAAACTCTGAAACTCCGGCCCAGGTTCTGACACAAGGCCAGCATATTGTGGGGGTAGTTGCGGTGGTGTGCCCCTCTGTTCCAGAAAGGAATGAATGACATGCTCTTCTCTCTGTGGCCTTTTATACTGTTCCCTGAAGCCTAGCCTTCAGTTTGGGGGCATCTCAGCTGATGGCCAGGAGGGTTCTCTGCTGGGACTCCGTGTCTCATCCTCATCACCATCCCAGGATGTCTTGGCTCCTAATCAGTCACCATATATCTGACTGCCCTGCTCCAAGCTGGTCTGCCTGCATTGCCAGGTGACCCTGATAATGGCTGCCAATCTTTCACATTCATGAGCAGATGTTAAGTTGAGAAGTCCTTGAATGCAAAATTTTGAATCTGTGATGCCGGCAAGATGCTTTTGCTTTTTTACCTTCCCTGACTGACATCGGGGGTCACCCTGCCTGCTGTTCTGCAGAAGGCTTTCTGGGCAGCAGGTAAATCAAAGACCAGTTGCCAAAGCACTTGTCTTTGTTAGGTGATCCCAGCATGGCTCTGACATGGCCTAAATGTCTCATTGACCAGAAAATTGCTCTTTTGATCTTGTAGCTCATTTTGCATCTTTCCCTTTATGGCTTCTTTGCTTCTGCAGCTATTATTTGCTTGGGGTTCAAGACTAACATTTGCGTCTACACTCACTATATTTAGCCTGTGGAGGAAGTTTGTTTTCTGGTACTGTTTTTTTGTTTTTAATATGCCAGAGTAAATATTCTTTCTGTGTTCATAAAAAGCAGCGAGAACTTTCATGATTTTCTTTGTATAATAAAATAAACCTTTTTCTTACCCCTATGGTCATTGCTAACAAATAGACATTTTGAAATTCCCTTTGTTTTTGCCTGCTAAAATCTTCTACCCTGTCTGAGGCCTTGCTCTAATTAAGGCCCAACCATCCTCTCCATCTTCCCCAGCGCGGAGCATGACGCCGAGCCTCTGCCCCGAGGGCCTTACAAGTCAGTGAGACGAGAAAACAAAAGCCACCAGCTGAGAATGTGGTTAAATCCCAGAAGGGCAGTGCCCTTGCCATTTTTTTCTCCCTTTCCTCTAGTTTCTTTAACTGTGGAAGGGAAAAGGGGGAACCTGTAGTAGGGAGAGAAAGGAGCTGCACCCTTGAAAGAGTCTCTCAGAAACACAGGAGACTGGGGGACATATATGGGAAAGAAAGGGGTGGTCATCTGGACACAAAATGGAGAGGGTGAGTGTAGACTGAGAGGGCTGCAAGCAGGCGGGTGCGAATTTTGAGAGAGCGAGAACAAAGGGAGCAGTTAAGGGGTGGGCAGGGTGAACAAAAGGAGATGCTGCTGTGCCAGCACCAAAGTGAAGGATGAAAGGTCCGTGGGGGAGAAAGAGTTTGGAGGAGGCTGGGGGGCACCCCTGAAATGCAGGCCGCAGGCTTGCTGCATGAAGGCTGGGTGCTGTGATGTTCTGCCAGGCTTCTGTCATAATGTTGACCTTACTGCTTAACTGTCCAATGTTGGCTATTAGGAAGAGCCTACAGATTGAAGTCTTTGAAGGCAATTTATCACAGTCCTAGGAAGTCTCCCATTCCTATTAAACATGCTAAGGATGCTAGAGGGTCCCCAAGCCCTCATATCACTCTACCAGTTCTGGATGAAACTTGAAAAGAAATGAACTTTTTACATGTGCTGTGACCATGTCTACAAAGCTCAGACTGGCGAGAGACCCTAAATACCTACTGTAAGCTGTGGATTTTAGAAACTCTTTCCCAAAGCCATGTTCCGGGGTAGGCCCACTGCTCTGCCTTTGGAGCTCCCACTGCCTCCCCTTCTTTGTTCCTCACCAGTCTATCCAGCCCGTGGTCTGAATGCCTTTTGAGCCATCCTCACTGTATATCTCGAATGTTTAAATGCCTTTGTCTTGAGGTGAACCAAACCTGGCTGGTTTATCAGCACTTAGTGTTGCCTTCACCCCTGTTTTTCTTGCTTAGCTCTCATGAGAACGTGGGCCACAGATTTCAGTTGCTGTGTGTATGTACCTTGGACCCATTTTATTATATATCATTGAGGGACCTGAGGCCTAGAGAATTTGTTACTTAGCCAGGTCAGAGCTAAGGGTCAGGCTTGACTCCTGTTCAGTGCTTTTTCTGCTAAACCAAACAGCTTTAAAGTTATAGGGAATGCCCAGTCTAAACCAGGACTTGGCAATTATTTTTTGTAAAAGACCAAATAGTAAAAATACTAGGTTTTGTGAATTGAGGTAAAACTGAGGATATTGCATTAATAGAACAATGAAGAAAATAAATTTCCACAAGTTTTTTTATTTCTGGAATCTAAAATATAATAATACATAATGTCAAATATAATAATAATAATACATATATAGAAAAAAGGAATGATTGTGACTGTGTCCCAGTAAAACTTCATATATAGACACTGATATTGAATTTCATCTTATGAAGTATTCTTCTTTTTTTTTAATCATTTAAAAATAAAAAACACATTCTCAACTTGTAGGTTATACAAAACAGGTGACAGGCCAAATTTGGCCCATAGACCATTGTTTGTGGTTCTATTTTTTTTAATTTATTTTAATTTGGGGGTTACATTTTGACTACTCTACATGTGCATATGTTCCACTCACCCTCCACCAAACCATTGTGTCAATACTTCATTTTCCTCCCTCCCCTCCTTCCTCTTCCCTGGTAACCAGTAAATTCTTTCACTAAACCTAAGGATTTGTTTCTCGTATATTTTGCCTGTGTATGTTTTTTGGTTATTTATAGTCCATGGATGAGTGATAGCTGTCTTTCACTTTTGACTTATTTCACTTAACTTAATCACCTCCAGGTCCATCCATTTTGTCCCAAATGCCACTATTTCATTTTTTTAAGAGCTGTCTAATATTCCATTGAGTATATTATTCCACAAATTCTTCATCTGTTCATCTGTTGGTGGGCCCTTAAGTTGTTTCCATGACTTGCCGATTGTGGACATTGCTGCTAATAACATCAGAGTACGTAAGTCTCTTTGTATTAGAGTTTTCACATTTTTTGGGGTAAATACCTGGCAGAGGTTCATATGGATCACACAGGATTTCATGTTTGTTTTCTTAAGAAATCACATACCATTTTCCATAGAGGCTGCACCAACTTGCTTTCCCACCAATAATTTATGAGAATTCCTTTTTCTTTACATTCTTTCTGTTCTTTTTGATATAGGCCATTCTCACAGGAATGAGGTGATACTTCACTGTTGTTTTGTGGATCTACTTCCTAAATTAAAATCTTCACACTAGGGGTGCATTGACCAGTCCAGATCACATATATGGTTTATTTGACTTTTAACAATACTTTTGTTTTTTTTTTAAAGATTTATTTATGCATACAAGAACTGGGGTGTAAGTCAGAGGTGCAGGGCGTGAGAGGATTCACCAGAGAGAGTGGGGAGCAGAACAGGCAGTGTATTCCATAGGGAAATACACTGCTGAGGGGAGCAGCAGGCAAGGCAGGAGAGGTCCGCTGCATCCTGTGGGTAGCTCCCTGGCCGGGGATCGAACTCGTGCTGCAGTGGCTGGTGATAGCTTGATAGTGCTGTCTTTAACACCCGCACCACAAGGGAGGCCTTAACAATAGTTTTATTTTTTTTTTAACATTTATTTATTTATTTATTTATACAAGCACTGGGCACAGTCAGAAGTGCAGGGAGGGTGAGAGAATTCACCAGAGCCAGAGCAGGGAGCAGAGCAGGCAGAGAGACCAAAGTACACTGCTGGGGGGAGCAGCGGGTGGCAGGAGAGGTCTGTGGGCCATGTGGGACCCTCCCCTGGTGGCCTGGGAGCAGCTGGGGATCAAACCGGTGCTGCAGAGGCTGCGGGCAGCTTTGCAACCCAGCGCTCAACCGCTGCGCCACCGGGGAGGCCCCCTAACAATAGTTTTAATTCTCTTATATTGTATTACATTTTTCTTCTAATTATGAAAGTAATATTTATTGTGAAATAATTTGGAATGTTAACTTTTTGGCATGTATTTCTGTAATAGTTAATATTTTGTAGACAATTTTGTATTTTTTAATTCACATAATATCATTAACATAACCTTTTAAAATTTTCTCTTGAAAAGACTAAGCATATGGAGAGTATAGAAAGCTTACTTTAATGAGCCCCCCCATGTAGCCATTATCCAGCTTCTTGACTTCTCAACTTCTGGCCAATCTCCTTTCATATAAATCCTCTTCTGTATTATTTTGAAGCAAATCCCAGATAGCACATGATTTTAGCTCAGTATTTTAGTATGATTCTCTAAAAGATAAGGAAACTAAGAGATGCCCCCTTTTTTAGGAAATAAATGCTGAGTGCTTAGTGGTAACAAAAGAATAATTTTTGCAACTTACAAATAGTTCAGGGAAAAAAGTGCTAGATAGGTAGATATGTGTGGAGCATATATAGGAAGGTTTTTTGGTACTATTTTTTCTACAACTTTCCTATAACTTTGAAGTATTTCTAAGTAAAAGATTTTTAAATATGAACTATACATATGTATTTTAAATATGTGGATTACCGAGAAAGGGAAAAAAAAAAACAACAAAATATAATGAATAATTCTTTCTTTTTTTAGTGGTTCTGTTCCATTCTTTTTTTTTTTTTTTTAAGATTTTATTTATTTATTTATTTACTTATTTATACAAGCACTGGGTACAGTCAGAGGTGTGCGGAGAGTAGAACAGGCAGAGTGACAAAGTACACTGCTGAGGGGAGCAGCGGGCATCAGGAGAGGTCTGCCACACCATGTGGGACTCTCGCTGGCAGCCGGGGATCGAACCGGTGCTACAGAGGCTGCGGGCAGCTTCGCAGCCCAGCAGTCAACCGCTGCGCCACCGGGGAGGCCCATAATTAATAATTCTTTAATGACATCAACTATCAAGGCCAGTATTCAAATTTGCCCAGTTGTATTTTTTTTTGAGATTTATTTACTTATGCATACAAGAACCCAGGTACAGGCCAGAGGTATGGGGGTGGGGGGCAGCGGTGAGAGGATTCACCAGAGACAGAGCAGGGAACAGAACAGGCAGACTGATTGAAATACACTACTGAGGGGAGCATTGGCCTAGTCAGGAGAGGTCTGCTGCACAATATGAGTTGCTCCCTGGCTGGAGATCGAACTTGTGCTGCAGTGGCTGCGGATAGCTTCATATGTTGCGTCTTAACCCCGTGTGCCACCAGGGAGGCCCCAAATTTGCCCAGTTTGATCATAAAAAAAATTGTCTCAAGTATCATTTCAAATAAGGTCCACAGATTGCAGTTACTATTCCCTTAATTTTCCATTTATCTTTAGTTTTCCTTGCCTCTCTATCATCCTTGCTATTGGTCTAAAAAAAAATTGTAAAACAGTTTGATGTAAAAAAAAAAACCCACAAAAAACAGTTTGACATTAGAGTTTCCCACAACCTGAAATAAATTGGTAGTTATAGGTAGAGACTTGATCAGATTCAGATTCTTTTTTTAAGTATTCAGCATTTCATAGATTTTATATAGAAATCCTGATTTGGGCTTTATTTAAAAATTCAACAGACCTGGCCTTCCCACCTAGTAGCCACTGGTCTGGGGCAGGGTACTGACCACCTCCACTACTCATTTAGATGGAATATGACTATCCTGTAGGTCCCAGTTCACATTACTTCCTGCCTGCCCAGGGAATTGAAAGTGTACACCCCTATCACCTCTTTGGGGGCTTTAGCAGGCTTCTCCACAAAGCATCACAAGAGGCCTTTCAGAGATGTAGAGAAAATGATTTGGATAGGGACTTTCTTAAAATGCTTGATGGCTTCACTAGAAAGAGGTAACAGTCATAATAGGGGAGGCCAAGTGATAGAATTTGGTGATTGCCCAGGATGAGGGAGAACGGAAAGTAAAACGAGAAATTACCAAAATGCTGCAAGTATAGGAGGCAAAATGAGATTCTAAGTTGTGGTGGGAAACAAAGGAAACAAAATTAGTCTATATATTAAAGATAATATCGAAACCTTAAAAAGAAAGAAAGTGGGGGACAGTAAAATTTAAGTAATCCAACAGCCCAGAATCAGACAGCTCAAGCAGGTCCTTGTCGTGTAATAGAAATCATGTGGGGATTAAACGACATGAGGTAGCAACATGAGGTAGGAAATGAGGAACACCTCCTAGGTAAGGCCACCAGAAAAAGATCAAGAGGCTGCTGTGTACTAATAGAAATTTAAGAGAGGAAACAATCTTTGAAAGGTTAGGATTTTTCTCCTGATTTACAAATGTATTGAAATGAAAAGTATCAAAAAGTTACAGAAAAACATATCACATTTAGTTGTTTTTAAAAAGAATAAAATTACGGAAAAGAATAAAATTATGACAAGTTGGAACATTTCTGGAAATTTCCAGATAGTTCCCCATGCTCAGTAGAATGATTAAGAGAGAGAATCTGCGACTGGTTATGAGGAAGGGTGGAAAATTTTGAAGGACGGGCTGATTATGTAAGTTTTAGGCTGTGGTGTTTAAAACTGTTGCCATGATATTTTAGTTCTTAATAACAATTTGGGGAAATCTACTCACTTCTGGAGAAACATTTGGCTCTAATGAGAAAGAAATGCCACTGTTTGTGAAGTCCCAAGCGCATGTAAGGAGCCATTCACTTGCTAAGCCTCTTAGGACAGCTAGAGCCGATTTCACCCTTAACAAGCTGTTGACAGCGTCTGATCAAGGTACCACCTGGAACATGTTAGCAGCACAGAAAATGGACTGTGGAGTCAGACCTGTGTTTAAATCCCTTCATGTCACTCACCATGTGACCCTGGCAGCTTACCCATGGAAAATTTCTAGGGTATAAAAGTTGCTTTACACACAGTGGCCGATTCTCAGTGTTTGGATGTTAGGGATTTGCTCTGAGTATTAGACTTTTAACACTAACAGCCACAACAGCTTACACTTACAGAATTCTTATGGTGTACTAGTCACTACTGTAGGCGCTTCATCTCTATTATCTACTTCATTATCAAAATGTTTACGGTAAAAATTAGCCCCATTTTAGGGAGATGAGGAAGCCCAAGCTTGCGGAGGTTAAATTACTTGCTTACAGTTACACAGTGAGTGGCCTTCCAAGTGACAAAGCTGGGCTTTATACCCAGGCAGGCAGAGTCCCAAGACCAAATTGCCTTGCTCTGCCACCTCCCCCTTCCCACTCTCAGGGAAGCACAGAGAGTGAGCACTGCCTCATTCTGGCACCTTCTGACCAGGCCTCCTAATCCATGTGCCTCAATTTTCTTGAAAAGTCTCCAAGTGATTTTCAGTTTCTAAAAGCCCCAGTAAAAACACATAAACTTGAAGTTAGACCACAAATTTCTTTAGGTTGGAATCCATATTTAATGATGGGTTAGCTCAGTTTTTGTAAGACCCTCCGATTGGCAGTTACATATACAAAAACATGCAGGCTGTTGTTTTTTTAAGTGGGAAGATGAGTCATTAGTTAATAAATGCAATTTAGTGGGATAGATCTTTCTAAACATGTGGCCTATGGAGAAAGAATAAAGGCTGTTTTGGCTTTGATGCAGTTGGGAACTGCTAGTGGACATGCGCCTGCATGTCACCAACCTGCCAGCCTTCAAAACCCTGCCTTGATTTTGAAATCACATGATTCTTTAATGTGACTTCAAGTCAATATATTTTTCCTGGATTATTTAAAATGTTTTACTGATTTTGTGTTTAATGTTGGAATCTACTTTATTCATTGAAATTAATCACATTTTAAAAAGCCAGGAACTGGGGAGCAGGATTGCAAACACTGTATTGCAGGCTAAAAACAGGATGTAAGTCAAAGACAGACTTTTTAACCCTTCTACATTATAGCCCGGGAGTGAATCTTTTCTGAAGTAAATTTTAATATAAGAATCATACTATCAAAACACAGAGAACTTCTATTTTTAAAACAAGCAGACAAAAGCTTTGTGTTAGTGCACTAGGCTCTGTTAGAGCCATACAGCGAGTTTGTGGCAGGACACAGTAAATACTTTTTCAATGATTCTTGGAAGATAGATCCTAGCAGGCCGTGTTCTTCATTTAAAAAAGGAGGACTAGGTATTTTGCATAAAATAGCTTTTATAACATGTTCAGAAAATCAGTCTAGGCCGCTGCTGACAGGCATGGGAAAGCGCAGGTGACACCCCATTGCTGAGAATTTGATTCAGTTAAAACTGCTTTACTTTATCTGAACGCTGCCTCCCTCGAATGTGCAGGGTTTGGAAACTGTCTGGAATCTGGATCTGAAACCCAGGGGCCCTTTTGGGGCCCGGCCTTGCTGTTCGTTACTCTGTAGGCTCTGTAGACCCCTAACTGGGTTGGTCTTCCTGCAGGTTCCGAATTCTGTTCTCCTGGGAGAAGGTGAAAGCGGAGGCCACTGCCCTCTCAGTGGGATTTGGGGCCTGGCGGGGCCGTCGTGGGTTCCCCGCCCCCACCCCCGTCGCACCCAGGTAGGGTCTGGGGCCTTGCGCGCCCCCCACCCCCACCCCGGGTCCGGCCGCTGCCTTCCCGAGGCCTGGTCCTGGGCGCGGCGTGGTCCCCAGCGTCCGGGGCAGCGAGCTGGGGGTCGGCCGACCTCTTTCGGACGGGCCGCGTCCTCTGCCCCGCGCCGGGGGCGGGCCAGGCCGGCAGAGCCGAGCCGCCGGCGTCCATTTTCTGGGCGGTGCTGTGCGGCGCAGCGGCTGGACTCGCGGGTCCGGAAGCGCCATGGACCCCCGGGGGAACGCACTGGCGCCGGAGTCGAACCCCGTAAGTGCGTTCGCAGGGTCTGTGTGCGGGGCTGGGTGGGCGAGGCACGGCCTGCGGGTGCAGAGCCCGGGGCGCCGCCAGCCTGACCCCTCTCTCCAGGAGGGAGCCTGGAAACCTGGCTGGAACATTCGCGCAGCGCTGTGAGCTCCGCTGGCGCTGGAAAGCCGAGCTGCTGCAGGAACCCTGCGCCCGCAGGTGCCCCGACTGCGGGGCCCGGGCCTGGCGGGGCAGGGGGCGTTCGACTGCAGCGTCGGGGCAGGTTGCGTCGCATCTAGTGATCCGGGAACCCGACTGTGCTGGAGGGCGAGGGCGGGGGCGGGGCGGGGGGGGTGGCTGGGGAGAAATGCGCACCCGAGGGCTCGGGCCGTGCGGGCTCAGGTCTAGCGGGCTTCGGAACTGCGTGACACCGGTGCGTCCCCTTCCCAAGATAGTGACTTGGACCCCAGTCCTGACCCTTCCGGAACCTGATGATTTCCTTGGTTCTGCACCAAGCCCTTGGAATTGAATGGGACGTGCAAAGGCAGGGCCCTGCCCCCGGGGGTTTGCAATCTCAGCCTCCTACTTCTGCAGTAGTTAGGTCTGCTCTGTTGGTACAACACAACCGCCCTCTGTTAGCCACTTCTTTGCAGGGTAGGTAATAAAACACCTGAGATTTTAGGCAGTCCGTGGTTCCACTTTATAACTCCAGTTCTGCTGTAGGTAAGTGATTGTTCCATTCTGGACTTTAGCCATAATTGGTTATCCCATAAAGGTATTGTTGATGATAGGTATTCGGGTGCCTTATACATATTTTAAAGGTTAAGACTTTTCTTCTAATTATGATGCTCAACTGTTTGGTCAGATTTTCATGATTAAAGTGCACAGGAGGATTTCGTCTGTGGTTTCAGAGAAACTTCTAGTGAAGTACTATATCTAAGTGTAGTGTTTTCCCAACAAGAGTAGAGACCCTAATGTTCTAATGAACATTGTAGAATCAGTTTAGTGGGTTGCTACCATAACTTTTTCTTAAAGATATATGATGCAATATAGAAAAGAATAGAGCAGAAAATATCAGTGCATTTTGCATAGTAAGAGTAAGCCTTGTTTTGAGATTTGGGGGTCTCAGTATGTATAATGCAATTACAGTGGGTCATCGCCATAAATTTTAAAGACGCAGATTTACAGATTAATAATTGGAGCTTTGGAGTCAGTTGAACCTGTGTTTATATCCTAGCTCTAACATATACTAGCTGTGTGACCTTGAACAGTTGCCATGACCTCTCAGAGCCTCTTTCTGTGTAGCTGTAAAATGGGGGAATGTCTTCTGCACCTGAGGGGTATTATGAAGAGGACAGGAGGTCACCCGTGGCATTTTGCTCAGTGCTCGACTTAGAGTAGATGTCCCATACGCTTGCTAATTGCATCTACTATTGTTGCTAAAACATCAAATCCTGGCAGCTAGTCATGAGACACAGCTCTTTCTTTTCTTTTCTTTTCTTTTTTTTCCTAGATCTTGATGTGGAGGAGATGGAGGACTCAGAACCAAGAATTTCCAAGTGATTTCTTCCAAAGCATGAAAAACTAACTCTGTTAAGGCTGTTCTGTTCTAACTGAGGTAACTAAATGTGTGTCTCTCCATAGTCTACATGAAATAGAAAGTAGCTTTTCTGAGGGACTGAGCCAAGAGGCACATGATTTGTGCTAGCAACCCACCAGGTTTGGGGATGACAAAGTGACAGTGACATTTAAATGAACTGCTATTAAGGAGACATGATAAGGAAGCCCCTATAATGAAGGAGGGACTGAGTGAGCAGAACTTCGGGACAATTGGTTTCTCTTTTCAGTCTGCCAGTTTTCTGTCGCCGGAGCTCGTATAAGTTTCTTCCTAGATCTTTAGCTCCTCTGGGCTGGAAGAGCCCACAGGTGTCACTGAGATCCAGAGAGTCTGAATGACTCTTTGGGCGACCTAGTGGGCAGGGGTAGAGGCAGGACTGGAACTTGAATCTCAATTACTCAATCATGTGGCCAACTTCAGGCTCACCGTGGGACGAGCACTAAGCGAGGTACTGAGTTTACAAGTGTGATGAGCCCACCCCATGTACTTGCAGTTTGTGCAAACAAGTACTCACAGCCCAGCACACTAGTCTACCATTGAGGTATATACGTAATCTCAGACAGTGATAATAACAACTACCATTTATCAAGCACTTTTGTGTGTGTGTGCAAGGCAGTGTGTTAAGGATTTTAAGTACTGTATTTTTATGTAATTGCAGCACCCCTGGGAGGTAAGGAAGAATAGATGTGAAGGATTGAAATCTGAAAATACAGAGGGGCCAGGGGCAGCTTTGTGTCTCACCACATTGCACATTCTGCATGCAGAGCACAGTGCTAGGAACACAGAGTTCATGGCAAAGTACTTACCCTTGAGAAGCTGCAATTTCAATTCAGAAGTGACCTGGTCAGTTGCCTGATATTCACCCCTCTCTCCTTCATCTGCTTCTCCATCAGTCAGAATGGGACCTGTCACAGGAAGAGACCCAAGTAGCCGATGTATCCAAGTTCTTGATCTTTAATGAATTTTTTCTTTTTTTTCCCCAATTTAACTTATACTTCTGTCCATCAATGAAAGCTTATACATTCAATTTAGAAGCAATAATAAGGCCTTCTCTAGATTCATTCATTTCTTTTCTCGTTCAACAAATATTACTGAACACCTACAAGGCCCTTGGATGTAAAGAACCAAACAGATTATTTTGGTTTTTATCATGTTAGTCATGTTCAGTCTTTTAGCAAGGATTCATTTGTTCAGCTGTTAAAAACTTTTCTATTGTTAACATGCTCTCAGTTCCAATAATATTGGGAATTGACTCATAAGTAGAATTCCAACTGGGTATGTAGAAAAATCTTTTTTTAATCTTAAAGTCTTCAGAAGGGAATTTCTTCTCTTTAAAATTTTTATTTTGCCATTACCTATGCATAGAGGCCTTTTGTTTCTACACTCAACCTATAAGCAAGAAAAAAGCAGTTTGGCATGGCATGGCGGCTTTGTTTGACTCAAAATGCTCTCTTCAGTTAGCTCCATAAGCCATAGAGGACAGTGAGTGTTCAAAAGAAAAGCAGTGTAAGAGATATGTTAATTTACAAGGTACAAAGTTAGAGAAGTTCTAATAATTGCGTTAAGCAACAGAAATCAGATTCTAAGTCTTAAATGCTATTTGTCATAAATGTAAGCTCCAAATAGAACAGACATGTGAACGTGCTTTGTAAACTTTTAGGAGTTCTATAAATAGCAAATATTTATTGAATACCTACAGGAATATGACATTGTGCTAGAGAGAATGGAGGATTCACCAAAAAAAGATGTGACCCCTTCCCTCTCAGACCTGTTTATATAGGTGAGGAAATAAAATATGCAGAAATAATCATGTGGTAAATGCCAAAAATATATTATAGTACTTTGACGAGGAAGAATCCTTTTACCTTTAGAAGTAAAGGGATTTCTTTCTTGAGAAAAAACATTTAAGCAAGACCTTGTTCGATATGGAATTTCAATAGAAGAGAGGGGAGAAGATATTTGAGATAGGAGAAATAGAGGGGGGAAAGAGAAAACCTGGAGTATATTCAGGGAAAGTTTGTGAGTCCAATCCAGTTAGAACTGGTCTAAATAGACATTGAGTGGGAAGTAAATCTGGAGAACATTTGGGGCCAAATGAATTGTCTTCACTGCCAAGCTAGGAACTCTGAATGACCAATAGGAGTCAGTGGAGATACTTGAACAGGGGGGTGTCGTGGTTATGCATAGGAGTTAAGGGAGATTAGGAGAAAAGCAGAGCAGAAACCAGACAGGGCCACCCTTAGAAGACCACCACAGTCCAGCAAGGAAAAGGGAGGGAAAGGCCTGAAATGGTGATGGTAAAATGGAAAAGGGACAGAAGCAAAGGAAAGAGATGACACAACCTGACATCCCCATAGGGAACGATCAGGGAAAGATCAGCTAAGGCTAACTCAGGTTTCCAGAGCAGTGGTTCCTGTGTAGGAGACTTGAAAGGAAGTGAGGAGCAGTACTTTAGAGGTGCCAGATTTGAAGTGTTGTTCTATGATGTCCCCCAGACAGAGGGGACTTTGTGCTCCAGAAGAATGCCAGGTCTAGGCCAGTTTGGGCATCATTCAGGTATAAGAAAAAGTGAAGAGGAGGAAGAAGAAATTTTGCAGAGAGAGCATGTAGCGAGGCAAATGTTGAGGGTAGAGCTTTATAAGAAACAGAAAAGGGTCTTGGAAGGTCCTAACAAGAAATCTGGCAAGAGAGCAAAGACGAACCACAAGGGAACTTGATTCCAGAAGCCAGCAGCAGGGGGTTTCCCAGTAGAAGGAGCTTAGAGTGTCAGATGGGAGGGCTGAGGCCCAGGAAGGCCATTGGATTGACAAGTGCGAGATCACACATTTGTTGGAGTTTTTCTTTGTAAGATAATACCACTTGTAGGATGAATATTAAATGGTTTCATTTGCAAAACTTAGTAGCTTGCACATATCAAGAATCACTTTTAAATTTGACCCTAGCGAGCCCCCAACACACTTCTGATTTCTAAAATTCAGACTGTTAAATGTGGTTTTGATAGTAGTCATACCCTTCATTCTGTTCTCAGCAGACCAACCAAAGAATATCCATTGAAGAATGAGTTCTTTAAAAACTAAATTGTTCTTGCTTCATGTTTCTAAAAATACCTAATTATTTTGCTTTTACCATATAGCTATTGTATGACTTGAGTTTGTGTGTTTGTGTGTGGGTGTGTGTGTGCATGTGCACGCACACGCATGCCTATGTGTGTATTTTCATGGGCATGTGAACTAAGTACAATGGAATGAAAAGACTGGGGTCAGATCAATCTAGTTTCACAACCTCACTGGGCCATTCTCCAGGCTTGTGACTTCAGAAAAGTTACCCTCTTTCCAACTTTTTCCATTCATAACTCAAATAAAATTAGTTTGAAGATTGAGTAATTATAATTGGATTGGGACCTATAAAATAGTAGGCAATATGTGTTTAGTCCCTTCCCCTTGCAACCTTGTATAGATATGTAAATTTCTACATAGTGTGTGCATCTATATATATATATACAAAGCCTTATTTTTGCAACTCATTTTAAGGTGTTAATTTTATTAAGAGAGGAGCATACCATAAATTGCTTGGCAATGTATGGGTAAGAATGTATCTGAGAGGCTACCTACTCAGGACCCCCTTCTGTTCAGAGAGCTTTTCCTGTCCTTCTCCTTATCTGATAATAAGCTCCCTGCCCAAAAATAAATAAATAAATAAATAAATAAATAAATAAATAAATAAATAAATAAAAAGAATCCACCTGGGGAATCTATTAAAATGTAGGTTCTCAGGCCCCTGGCCCAGAAATTCTATTTCAGTAGATTTGGGGTGGGACACCTGGGAATCTTCATCTTAAACAAGCACTTCTATGAGAGGCAGATTAACAAATGCCAATTTTTAGAAAGAGAAGAAGGGATAATTCTGAGACTTGATATGCTGATTTCAAATCCAGTTTCAGAGACATGTTTATGCTTAATAGTTTCATATTTGTGTTAGTTTCATATTTGTGTGGCTCGTATTTGTTATAAGGTAAAAAACAAGTGAATCCCAGAGAGTCAAGGACTGGCGGTATTATTGCTTCCCACTATGTCCATCTGCTGTATATCTGTAGCAGTAACCAGGCGATGTGCAGTTCGCAAATCAGCTTGTTTTTCTAGTGGAGTAAGTGGTGACACCCTGTCACTATGCCCAAGTTTGTAAAACCATCCTATATTTTAAATGTTGTTGTCAATAATATATTTAATAGTACAGTGTTGCACAGTTGTGCCATTAAAATGTTTTGATGCATCTGACTTCTGGTTGATAAACAAAGAGCTTTGAAATTGGGATCCCGGAAGACCTCAGCATGTGGTTCATTTAACCTCTGCTCCGCTTCCCATTGGCTTGTCCCAACAGCTCTGCTTTTCTGTTGGAGAGGAAACAGAATTATATTTCCCCTGTTGTTTGCATCTTAGAGTTATATCATTTTTAGGCTAGTTCATATTGTTCACCTATCCCAACCTCATTTTGTAAATGAAAAACTAATTTATCCTTTTTTCCTTGCTCTAATCCTAGCTCTCTCCTCTGCTTACAAAAAGAACTGAGATAGACATACATGTTTGATGTCTGTGCTATGTGTAGAGAATATCAAACATATTTGCCTTGTGAATTATGATCCCAGAACATAATTTTAAAATTGGATGACTTAACGGGAATATATTTATTAAGACCATCATGAGTCATTTTTATAACATTGTTGACATTCCATTGATGGTTTGCTTCTTTGGGAGGAGGTTGCTAATCACCTGGAGCCTTGCCTAAAAACATAATTTCTGTTTATACCCATAACCCCTGAGGGGAGAAGACAGAACTGACTCTCACAGAGTGAATTCTGTACCTTATGTGCATGTGCATTATCTCAGTCATCTCATTAGAACCTCAAAATAACCTGGTGTGGTGAAAATTGAAGCAGAGAAACTCAGTACTGTGGCTGATGTAAAAATGAGATTTTCACACCCTGGGATCTGTCTGACCTCAGGCTTCTTCTCTCCACACCCCATGTTGTTTCCCCAGCTACATTCTGAAAGCATGAAATGGATCATTGTTCCTGAAGTTAGCTTCAAGACTTAGTCTCTTCTCCTTAATATCACTGTAGCCTCAGAATTTTGGACAAGAAACAAGGGGAGCAGAAGTAACATGCAGAAGTAATTTGTTCAACAGATATCATCCATGTGCTGGCTACCAGATCCAGACACACCCCCAACTCCTGGGACCCTAGCTCCCCCACTCAGTCATATCTGCCATCCAGGTGCTGCTGCAGGCTTTTAGAGTGAAAACACCAATGGATGTGTGCACTGAGCAGTCAGTGTGTGTTTTACTAGAGTTGTCACTGTCCCTGTGCTGGGCTAAATGTTCCCTGAGTAACTATACCAGTTGAAGTTTAAGCATTCCTTGGGGGATTGCTCAGAAGGTGCTCAGTAAATATTTGTAGATATCCTCTGATGCCCTGAGGGAGTTTGCAGTAGGTGAGGGAAAGACCCCAGAGCCCCACAAAGGAAGCCTGGGGGAATGTTGGGGGGCTAGGTAGATAAAAAGACCATACAGCGAACAACCAAACAGTAGGCCTGGAACTTGTTCCCCATGACCCACTGTGCAACCTTGGGGAAGAAGGTCAAGGAACTTTGCTGGCTTGGTTTCCTCACATGTAATCAGAGAAGATTTGGCTCGGTGATGACTAAGGTTCCCTCCAGCTCTAAGGTACAGCAATTCTGTTTCCTCTCCAGCAGAAGAGCAGAGTTGCTGGGACAGGCAGATGGAAAGAGGGGCAGAGGTTAACTTCATGTTAGAGGTTTCCTGTATTCTCGATTTCAAAGCTCTATGACTGTCCTCATAGATATGCTAGTAGTAACCAGGCTTCAGGTTTTGTCTTTACCCGATACATTTTTTAGGAAAGTCCATGGATATAGCTCTGGAGAATGTGAGGACTTTTATGGGAAGATTGAGACTACCTGGGACTCAATCAGAAGGCGACAAAATGGGAGGGAGAGAGGAAATCTTGGTTTTTGAATTTGATGTTGAGAAAGAACCTTAGAAATAAACTAACCCAATATTTTCACATTCAGGCTAGGAGATGGGAGTCCAGGGAAATCACAGGACTAATTCAGGGTCACCCAGTTAGGGGCAAACTAGGAAAGAGAATGCAGAGTACTAGCTCTGTGCTGAAACAAGTAGGCCCTACCTTAAGGCAGGTTGTGAGGAGAGCAGGAGGTGGGATTCAACAAGCAAAGCTCAAAAGAAGGGCTGAAGCTGTTCTGTGGGAGAGAGCTGATCTCAGGGACTGCTGGACTTGTGACTGACATGCAGGAGGACACCATGATGTTAACTGCAGGCCCAACCGAGCACTTGGATTTTTGCCAGTTAGGGTAGTCAAGAAGACTTTTTTATTAATTGGGAGAGGCAGAAAACTGCTGTATTTTAAAGCCTTTTCCTGTTATTTAAATTAACATGAAGTTATACGGTAATTTTGAGAGGCATCAAACCTTTTCTCAAGGTGTCTAAAGAGGAATACCCAGCTTGTACTCCCATTTTGTTGGCCACCACCATGCATGTCTTCATTTTAGGGTGCACTTTCATTAGAAATGAAGTGGCTTTAAGTTCTACAGGGGCATCCTGGGCTTAGTTCAGTAACCATGAAGACAGGCCTGTCTAATAGACAAGATTTGAGCTGTCATTTCCTACATCGTGGTTTGGATTTTGTTTCCAGGCTCTGTTTTGTTTGTGTTATTCTTCCTGTCTGTGTGTTAGAACAACTTCTGACTATTTGTAGAGTTGATTACAATTAGATAATAAGACCCTGATGCAGTGAAAGCAAAGCTGAATTTATTATCTTGCCAAGCAGAAGAGACTCATGTTCAGAATCACAGGCTCCCTAAACATATGCATTTTCACATAGGCATGGAGATTTCAGTTTAGTTCTACTAGAACATTGATTTGTTCCTAGAGCAAAGTGAGGATTTCCGTTTTTTAAAATTTACTCAGCATTCAGGTCCATCCCTGCTTATAGCTTATTCATTCTGGTCTCGTAACCCCGAACATGAACTCAAAGAACAAGATTTCTCACAGTGTCAGTGTTTTATTTTCATGCTCATGGGTGGAAGTAGTTTACTGTGTTATAGTAGCCAAGATCACCCCCACTTCCTGGGTGCCCGTTGCTGAGCCGTACTGGCGTGAGTTCTGACCTTCTCTGGGGCTGATGCAAGTTCCGCTTTGCTTTAAGGGCAGGGACAGACTGGAGACTCCTTTAAGGGAGCAGAAGGCACTGAGGTAGATGGAAAAAGCAATGACGCGCCAGAGCAACGAAGCCCCAAATGGGGCTTTACTCAGACATTAGAGAACTGGCCTACCCTGAGTGCTGTGCTAAATAGGGTAAAAAAAAAACCTGACCTTTAAAATTGTTCTTGTCAAGGACTGGTAATGCTGGCGTTTCCTTAGTGCACACTGTAAGTTGACTTTTTGCACAGAAGCACCGTATATTTCCTGAGATACACGATTTTCCCTAAATGAATAAACACTACCAAGTCAGTTTTTTACCCTGTTCTATCGTATATGTCATATTCTTACTTGGTTTTGACATTTTTCAGAAAATCAATCGAGTTTTGTGCCATGTTAAAATGATCTATTTTAGGACTTTCTATTTTGTGATAAAGAGTTTCTGATAAAATGATTTGCGCTTATCTCTATTTTAGGAAATACTTTCTGAGCGCCTTTTTCCTCCTATGAAATTTAAATGGGAGTCTTACCTCCATCCTAGCAGCTATCTTACATTAAAAATATCCTATTTTTCTCTTCATCGGGGAAAATAATAAAAGTCGGGTGATTAGTCACCGTGGTGTTGAGCAAAACAAATACTTTGGAGGCCATGATTTATGTTACTGGGGGGTGGGGAGGTTCTATCTGTCTCTAGACAATTACTCTTGTGAAAGGTAAGTGCCCTGAATTCCAGAAGGTCCCTTGAGGGCCTGTTTGTTGTGTTCAGATTTCTAAAACCGGGTGGCCATTTTCTGTGAATTTGAATCCCTGTGTGAAACTCCTCCCACTGTGGAGTCTATGGGCATTTGTTTTCTAAAATGAAAGCACAAGCAGAAACTCGAGCTGTTCCACAGAACAGCCTGTTCTTTAGATGTTTTTAGATCAGTATATTTAAAGCATAATTTTTCTAAACAGCTTATTGTGGGTTTTCATCTGTACTGGGTTTCGGTTTGTTTTGGGAATTTTACTTTTTAAAATGTAGATACCTTATTGATTCTTAATTGCCCTTTGCCCCTCCCCCTATAATTTCACTCTAAAGCAGGCAGACAAGGGGATCTATTTGGATACATGACTACTCCCAGAAACCTCTGTTCAGTTTTAATTATACTTATTTTGGGGTAAAATTGGTAAAAAGCTAGCTGGAACTTCATTCCTTTAATATCCCCTCCAACATTTTTTCCAAGTCTGTTTTCTTTTGTGGAAACCATTCTGTATCCATTTGTGTGACCAAAGTTTTTGTAGCATTTCTGCAGTACAAAAGCTCTGTGTCTCCACTGCACCTCCATCCTAACATGGTCTTGCTTGGCAGCTCTGCCAGTTACCTGCATCCCCTAAACCCCAGAAGAGATGACTTTCACAATTCCATGTGGCCTCAGAGGTCTGTGCTACCATGTTTGGGCTCCCTCCAGAGATTGGAGTTTTTTCCAGCAGTGGCCTCAAACTGGAAAAATGGGAGGTGGAAGGAAAACTATGGAAACATGGGAGGAGACATAGTGGAAAACGGGAGCAGGAAACGTGTGTACAGGAGGAGTGTGCACGTGGACTCAGATATCTGAGAACATAGGATTATAAGAGTGACCTCAGCACATGGGCTTTGTGTATCAAGAACCCGGTGAGAAGCCACTGCAAATGTGGGGCTGTCTGTGGATGGTGCAGGGGGAGGCATGGCAGAACCGGGCAGGAGGTCAGCAGCGTTTGTCCAGGATTCCACCCCCACAAGCACAAAAGACATTTAGATTGCCCTCCAGACCCAAGGGATCAGCTGTGCACCACTCCCCACCCCAACGTCTCCAGAGCAGACATTCACTTCCTGGGGTTCGACCAGCATTATTCCCGTGAGCAGTTCTTGAAAATTCTCAGAGGACTTTTGTGATCTTGGTGAATATACTTTATTATGTTGACCCCATTGTGTGAAGCCCTAACTACCAAGTAGTCCAGGCTCCATTTCCGTGATGTAGATTTTAGAATTGTGGTTACTTATGTGATGCAGTGATGGAGCATGATAGCAACTCAGAATACTCAGTCCTAAGAAGGAGCTTCTGATAAAGATCTGTGCGTTCTCAGCAGTTATTGCATCCCTCATATCGCTGGCTCAAGGTAAATAATGAGCCCTCTTTTTTGAAGGAGACCTGGATGTCTCTGGGAGTGTGAGTCTGAATTTGTGGATTACTGATTAAGAGTAATCTCTTTCTCAAAACTTGCGCAGACCCTGTAATTAAAGTGACTCTTAGAACAAAATAGTGAGCTTGATATTTGCCGCTTCAACCCTAAAGTTTATATATTAAAATTTCTCCACATGGGAATGAACAAACTGGAGGGATCCAGAAGAAAGATTATGTGACCCACTTATACTTCATGTTAAGGCATCTTACCACTTACCTTCATTAAAATGAAATAGTTTGGTAGTTTTAAAAGCCTGAATACTGCTATCTTCAGCATTCAAACGTGAGGAATACAATGAATTATTGTCTAGAAATTGAAATGATGCAGGCAGAACAAAATTTATAAATGATTTATATATTTAAAGATTATACATTTTATATGTAATAACATATATGTTATTTATACATTAGGGTCTAAAATTCAGATACAGGGGCAAAAAAGATAGTATGAATATTCAGTGTGGTAAGCTGGAAGGCATTAAGAATTTTTTAAATACTGGGAGGCTGAAGGTAACAGGTCTGTAGGCTGAACTCAGCCTAAGAATGGCAATTTTGCACACCGATCACAGAGCTGTACCATCTGACTCGATCCACCAGTCTGATTACCTCATTGGTAGTCAGCCTAGTCTTTTCCTGCAGGGCACTAACTAGAAGTTCTCCAAGACCCAGCCCATGAAAAACCAGGGCCATTGAACCTTCCCCATGTCACAGAAAATACAGGAGCCACTTTGAATGTAAATTATGTCCGTTTCATATAGGCAAAGTGATTTGCAGAACATGACATGTGTGTCCAAGGATATCTGGAGAGGCTTCAGACATGGAGTCTTGATGAAGCTCCCCAATACTCAGTGTGCCTGTCTCAGGATGGTACAGGAAGGACCCACCAAGGGATTGCCCTCCTATTCTGGGCATGCCACTCCCACGCAGTTGACTGGAGCTAGGCCTGCAGAGGCTAATCTGAGTGACCCCAGGTGGTGGGATATCTCGATATACCTGGCCTGTGGTCTGTACCTACTGACCCAGGAATGCCTTCTGGAATATCAAGCAATTTCCAACTTCTGACAAATGCTAGACTGAGACAATGTGAGAACTGTCCTGTTTCTCTGTTGACACTCAGTTGATCTCCAGCATAGCATAGAATTTATAATGCCTTCTCTTTTTCTAAATATCTCTTCACTCCCATCTTCCTCCTCTCTTTGGTGCTGATTGAGTCATAATGTGTGTAGCACAGGCCTGGCATGTAGAAAGTATACTCAGTAAGTATTAGTTTTGGTTGTCATTCCCTCACCAACACTGTTGTACCTATTGTCACTTTACCAGCAGGTAAGGAAACATGGTTCCCTTAAGCCTTCAACCTGGTTGTGTACCGCAGCCATCTCCACCTTGACATAATGAAGACCATACATACATAACCACCCTGAAAAACAGTGCCCTTTACAAGATCCCCAGAGGAATGGTGCATTGATATTTAGGAGGCCTTATTCTAGATGCTCTGACAAGACACAAGACAGATTGCATAGAGGTTGGTCCTTGTGGACTTGCTAGCAGGGAAGTGTTTGGAGATAGTCATGGGGGCACGGCCTGGAAGTTGTGTCTTTTAGGTCATACGGTATGATGGGAATCTGATTGTGAAGGCTGTGGTCCCCCGGCATGGCTGTGACTTGAATCTTAAGATGGCACCTGTTCCTTTCCACACTCCCCTCTTCCCCCACCCTACACTGGCCTTCTAGCATGAAAAACCATGTTGTCAAGAAAGGAAATTACTATGTTGAAGACAGAAAGCCTTTGTGCTCCAGAGAACTGATAATAAATAATTTTAATGTAGGACTTGAATGGTGGAACATGCACCAATGTGAAATGAGCAGTGATCATCCTCTCTCAGTGAAGATTTGGGGACCTGATGGGTCGCAAGAGGGGAAGTAAAGCCAAACCTTTATTAGTGCTGGTGAACTTGAGTGTTGCCTGCTTCTAAGGAAACCCTTTAAAAGAAAGAAAGAACCAGTTCCATGCTGCCATGGTAACATACCATCTGGACTGGAAGCCACTAGGGTGGTGAGGGAAAAATGGCTACAGTTTGATAGAAATGAAACCCTAGCTTCTTGTCAAATTAGTTTAGAAAGTGAATTAACTTTGTTTTTAAGCCCTTCAGAGCTCCCATCTCTGTTTTGAGGGTGACTTGGCCCAGTGTTTTGTTAATTTATGATTGGGTGATTTTTTTCTGTTCTGTGTAGTAGTTTCAGGTGGTCTGGTGTCCTAGAGACCGAGTGGCCTAGGATCACATGAGTGGCCTAGGATCACAATCTCCAATTGCCAAGACTTGAAAATGCAACTGGAGATCCTAGTAGTCCCTGAAATGGCTCTCTCTTCCTCCTCCTCTTCCTACTACTGTCAGGGAATTTAGTTTAGAATTCTGCATCTCAGCCCTTTCTCCCTTTCATCCAAACAAATTACTGCCATGGTGTCTGTAGTGGGTTAAATGCTGTTTACTCCTCCCTACCCTACCACATCCCCGACCAATAGATATATCTGCATATCTGAAGCTATAAATGTGACTTTATTTGGAAATGTAAGTTAATTTGCAGATATAAGTTAATTAAAAATCTTGAGATGAGTTCATTCTGGATTATGGGGTGGGCCCTAAATCCAATGACAAGTTTCCTTATAAGAGAAACAGAGGACACATAGAGGAGAAAAAGCCTTGTGAAGATGAAGGCGAGATTAGAACTAGGAAGCCACAAGTCAGGGAATGCCTGGAGCCAGCAGAAGCTGGATGAGACAAGGAAGTCTTCTTTCTCCTCCTAGAGCCTTCAGAGAGCTGTTGATTTTGGACTTCTAGCCTCCAAAACTGTGAGAGAGTAAGTGTCTGTTGTTTTAAGGCATCAAGTTTGTGGCACTTTGTTACAATAGTACAGACCTTGCCTTACTTCAGCAGCACCTGGAAACCTCTTAAAAGTCAGCTTCTCCTGACTATTCTGACTCAGTCATTCCAGAGTACATCAAGAAACTAAATTTTTAATAGGGGCTTCCTGGTTGTTCTGATACATCCACTACACCTTCAGTATTGGTTTTCCTCAAGCTCCTTCTAGTGCTTTTCATCCACTTTACTTTCCTTGGGCAATGCCCACGCCTGCCTCCTATGTGTCAGGGCGCTGCACCTCGGAATCTGCGCCGCAGCTCACCTGTCAGCAATGAAGTGCATTTTGGATGCCTCCTGATTGAGGTGCCACCTGCACTTCCCCAGGCTCCTCAAAGAGCTCACAGACTCCATTATCCCCACCCCCAAACCTGCTTTTTAGTTCCCTATCTGCTAATGGCACATCTAGCAATAAACTGGCATGTCACCCTTCATACTTCCTTCTCCCTCCTCCAATTTCCAGTTTGTTGATTCTTGTACGCAAATAATTTTCAAATCTTTCCTTTCACCCACACTTTCTCCTTGTCTTCTTTCCACATATCCTCCCCACTAAACTGCTCCTAGAAGGACTGGTCTGCAAATTTATGGAGTGATTCCTGCTTAAAGTCCCTTAAATGACTCACCATTTTCCAGGCTGCATATTAGAATCACTTGGAGAGTGTTAAAAACAAAATCCCAATATCTGGCATCCAAATAAATCAGAATCCCCAATTGGAGCCTGTGTGTTGTTATTTTTCAAGGTTCTCATAGATGATTCCAGTATGAAGCTCAGGGTTGAGAAATTTGTCTAAAGAATAAAATCCAAACTCATCGCGACACTGTTGACAGTGACACTGTTCGGGGCCAGGTCCCTATCAGCCTCTCTCCCCTCTCCCCAGAGCCAGCTGACACCCTGCACAGCAGCCTTCCCACCTCATCCCACCTCATGCCACCTCATCACCATCCCCAGAATACCAGTGCATCATTCTCTTTGCTGCCTCCCTACCTTTGCTCAGCCTCTGCCGGACAACAGAATACTTCCCCCTGCTCTTGGATCCAAACAAACGTTTCCTATCTTTCAAGATTTGGCTCCAGCCTTCTTTCCCTGCATCTCCTTCCCCAAACTCACTGCCTCCGCAGAGTCGCGGGACATGCATCAGAGTACTTCAACCATCACAGCAGTGCTCTGTCGGTGTGTCTATCTCCTCTGTTGTGGACAGTGGCTTCCCAGAAGTTGCTAGATGAGAAAAGAGATAAGGGACTAATTAGTAAGGCCAAAGGGATGAAGTAGTTTTTATGACTCTCTGAATAATGGAACCAGTGCTTCCTTAAGCCTCAGAATACACTTGTTAAGAAAACAAAACTCCTTGGTTTTAGTGAATGTGGTCAAGTTTTATTAGTAGTGTGTAATATTATTAATTGAACACCTGTTAGCTAAGGTCTTTCTCTTCATTGCCACAATTGGCTGTCACAATGATCATCTCCGGTATCATTCACATTTTATAGAATAAATTAAATAAAACACTATTTTATTAGGTAACATGAGATGGTAGAGAAGCTACATGGTCACCTGGTCAGTAGTGCCTTCCTGGGGTGCAGAATGATCAGGAAAGATGAGTTTTATTGGTAACTAATGATATATTTAGTTTCTTGAATGTCAAATATATGTTAGACGTGAAGCATGGTATGAAGCAAACAAAACCATTAAATATGTGAATCAAAAAATGAGCAGGTGGATTATATTTGAAATTACACACATACAGCCTGCCTTTTAAATATGAAAAAAAAAAAGCATTCTAAGCCCAAAATAATAAGATCAGGGTTAAAATCACAACATTGCCAATTATAAATGATGTGCTTTGATTTTTCTGAGTCTTGGTGTTTTCATCTTTGAATAGCTTACAGGGGTAGGTATCGCAAAAAATTAAATGAGGTGGTATATATGAAAGTGATTTGAGAATGGTACAGGGCTTAACAGGAGCAAGGCTGGGTGGTGTCTTTTTGGCCTATAGGGAAAGTCAGGAGGGGGATGGTGGTAAGTCTGCTGGGTGAGCAGATATGAACTCTGAAATAACTGCAGACTGAACTCCCTGGTGGGGTCAGGGCCAAGGATGCTGGGTGTAAGCCCCAGTAAAGCAAGTGTCCTGAGCTAGTTTGGGATGAAGGAATGAGAAGGGTATCAGAATTGGAGTCTGGCTGTGCTTACTGAAACAATAGAGCTGAGAGAATATAACAGATTATGGGTTTGCATTGATTTTACCTGTAAGCAAAGACCAGCCAGCGACCACGATCAGCTCTGGGCGGGGCGGGCAGGTGGGGGGGCTTGATATCTTGTTCTTTCACTTTTAGGTTATTCCAAATCTGTTTTCAGCAACTCTGAAATTTTCCAGATCTCAATGTAAGAGCTCACTTACCCTGCAGTCTCCAGTGTCTTGGTCCCAGGCATAATAATGTGTTAACATGGCCAGAGCTGCGCCTCACAGGCTCACTTCCTGATAGTGTGGATTCAGTCTCCTTCCTCTTTAAAGATGAAACCAAGGCTTTGTCTTTTTTGCTCTAGATTGAAAAATATTTTCCAAGTTGTCATCAGTATAACAATTGAGATCTTGAAATATGATCTGTATGCAGAAGAATGATCACATTCCTATAGTTACTCCTTTTGTCACAGATAACACCATCCTGACCCTACCTGACAGTTTCTGGAATGAGGAACCAGTGTGAAATATTTGAGGACTCAGTGTGTATATTTTTTAAGATAGAAATTGACATTCTAAAATATTCCAACAGGAGATGATTGACCAAATGAACATGATTAAATTTTACTTGAATAAATATTTGTTCACTATAAGTTAACAAAAATAAAAACAACTCTGGAAGTTTGGAAGCCAAGGAGGAAGAAGAAAAGGGAAGGAAGGAGAATCCAAGTCAAAAATAAAAGTCTGTAGACTATAAATAAACTTAACTATCAAGCACTTGCTATTTGCCGTCTGCTTGCTGAGTGCTCACGGGCTCTCATTTAATCCTCCCAACGCCCTCAGAGTTATTATTTGCTCTGTTTTATAGTTTTCTCATACCTAAAATGAGAGGGTTGAATTAAAGTTGATTTGCGTACAAGATCCTCTTTGTAGGGAATAACCAAAGGAATTGGAGATGTGTAGCTTAGGAAAGGGACATGCAGAGTAAATCTTGAAAGGGCTGTTGTGTGGCAGAGGTTACGGTTGAGGTCCCCTCTGTTGCTCAGCTAAGGAGGAAGTTCTGCACTGGATGGATGGTCTCCACCCCTATCTGAAGAATCTCTCGAATCACTTGTGGCAAATGAATGCGTTCAGAGTACATGCCCACTAAGAAGCATGCTCTCTTTGCTTTTGTGTTGTCTAAAACAACCAGTGTCTGTTTATTTCGCAGCAGTGCTCATTCATTTTCAAAACCATTTCGAGAAAGGTTGAGAAACTGGATTAGGAGTTGCTCAGGGCCCAGGAGCATTTCTTTGTGTGGATTCAGCACCATCTTGTGGACGGGGCACTGTGGACTGAACTGGGCTAGGCTGACACCTTCAAATGTAAAGTCATCTCAAAGCACAGCCTTGAAAAAGGTGCTGCCAGTGAAGAATTCTGCCTGGATGCGGTGTTTGTAAGAGAGCTGCCTACCCTCAGAGCCAGGAATTGCTTGGAGAATTTATCTAAACGACCCTCCTGAAGCTATTTAGTCCATGACACACAGAAAGCAGAGTGGGCAGACTTAGCAACACAGCAAGCTCCAATTCCTTTTCCATCTAACTGTTGACTGTCTAATGGGGGAAGCGCGATGGTATATAGAGTGGCTCCCGGCACCCAAGCACCCACAGTCCTGTGACCAAAGCGGGCCACAGGCTTGCATCTTCTCCAGATTAGTTTCTTGTGAACAGAGGCTAAGTGTGGAGACTGGGAGAGAATTGAAAAAGTAGAGTGGAAACCAGACAAGTGTTTGGAGGGAGGACAGCCTGCAGATGCAAAGTTGTTATATGGACACCCAGCACCAAGGCCTTACACAGAGGTCACCAACCTGGATTTCAGTGTTTAAAAAGAGATCTTTATTTTTTAAACTTTGTTGCCAATTCAGTCCAAGCACTCCAGAGACAAAAGCAAGCTCCCTGGAGTTCAAACTGTTCAAGAATAAAATTCAACTGAGGAAATTTTAAGGACCTCATTGGCTTTATTCAGCAGTTCCAGAGTCCACAGCATCCAGTCTACTGTAGCAGGTGGAAAAAAATCCCCTAAGAGCTAATGAGGCAAGGGATCCTAAGCAGAAGAGAACGCAAACAAGTCAGTGATGCTAGGCAAAATAACCTGGTTATTAGCAGGTTACTTGCCTTTAGGGGATGGCAGGGTAAGGGGGGTGGTCTGTCAGGCACATTACCAGGTTACCTAACTAACGCTGATCAGGTCATTCCTGATTGACTAATTTAAGATTCCATTTCTGGGAGAGCCAAAACACTTTTTAAATTAAGTTTCAGTTTGATGCTGTGGGGTTAAGCAGTAGCAATTCCACTTCAGGCCGGCTGTCTCTACAGAACAAAGCATATCAGTAGAGTTTGAAGGATTCCCGTCCTTCTGCTGAGCCAAAGCAGTAGTAATAAGCAATATTTCAGTGTTCCAAAGCTCTGTCTCAATGTCTTAACTTGTTTGAGCATTAATGACTCTGGACAGTGGACGGCCCTGCCCCCTTTTATCCAGATCAGCTTAGGCCAACAGTGTTGATTTGGGTTCTTTTTTGTCTCTTACACATCAGAACAGCCTTCTTGACTTTTTCATATTCAACCTCCTTTTAGGCTAGGTGACAAATAGCAAGGCAGTTCATATGGACCTAACCACTGGATCTGATTGTAGTACCAGGTACAAGGGGCTTGAGAAAACTTAGTGTTTGAGTGCTTTTTGGTTTTGCTTTTACTTAATAAATGTTTATGAGCACCTATTTTGTGTCAAGTACTGTGCTGGGAGCTGGGAGACTATGGTAAATAGTTTTAGCTCTCAGTTTGTTCTCTTGTGGTAAAGGCACACCTCAAATCTAAATTACAGTTGTAACAAATACTGTGGTGGGGGGGACATATGCTGAGAGTACATAACAGATAGACCTGATGGGGCAGATGGCACTATTAGACATCAGGGTAGGTTGCTGTCTGGACTCAGAGGACAGCCTAGGCTGTATAAGCAGCATGTGCAAAGGCCCTGAGGTGGGAAGATCCTAGGCTCATTCAAGGAAGAGAAGGCAGGCTCTTGTAGGTTACAGTGACAGGAAATGAGAACCTTTGGAAATTATACTGGAATTTGCATTTAGAGTTTCACCATGTTTCAGGTCTGTGTTACCCAGGATATTTGTCCCTCTGTCACAGAGAAAGCTCATACACAAAGTTGTTCCCCCATGACCTGGAAATTCTCCTCCCCCAGTATTCCCTTCATACCACTGGCCTTGTGTTGTATCTTGACTGGCTAGCTCTCAGCATGGTGCTCATGATCCCTGAGATGACATCATACTCAGGTGGGTAATGAGAGGCTGTCTAAGTATCCATGCTGGGGGAGGAAAGACAAATGAAACAGCATCTCCTTGATGTGTCACTTCAGATCAGCAAATCCTGCCTTGGGAGTGGCTTGGGCTCTGTCTCCTGAGTGTTTGAATGAATTGGCAACAAATTTTTAAAACTCAACTTTTTTTTTTAAAGATTTATTTATTCATGCATACAAGAACTGGGGTACAGGCCAGATGTGTGGGAGGGTGAGAGAACTCACCAGAGACAGAAGGGAACAGAACAGGAAGACTGACTGAAATGCACTGCTGAGGGGAGCGGTGGGTGAGTCAGAAGTCTGCTGCACCATGTGGGTGTCCCCGCTGCCAGCCAGGATCGAACCCTCATTGCAGAGGCTGCAGACAGCTTCACAGCGCTGTGCTCAACTGCCTGCACCACCAGGGAGGCCCAACTTTTTATTTAATTCTAAAACTTTAAGCTTAGCAACATGTGGATATAGGGTAAAGGCCTTGGTGTTGGCCTTTACCTTGTGGGCCAGCTCATGTGCATAACATGGCTCATCAGTTTTCAGCAGGATGCAAAAGCACACCTGCCCAGACCGGATCTCCCCACACTGAGCAACATCTGAGCACAGATACTGTGACTGTTCAGGTGCCACCTTGAAAACACTGCTGCTGTGGGGTAGCCAGCCATGAAGAGTTTCACCATGTTTCAGCTCTGTGTTACCCAGGATATTTGTCCCTCTGTCACAGAGAAAGCTCATACACAAAGTTGTTCCCCCATGACCTGGAAATTCTCCTCCCCCAGTATTCCCTTCATACCACTGGCCTTGTGTTGTATCTTGACTGGCTAGCTCTCAGCATGGTGCTCATGATCCCTGAGATGACATCATACTCAGGTACAGACCCGAGGCCCATCTCGAAATGCTCAGGCTGCCCCGCATCAGGGGCCTGCTTCCCCTTACTCAGGTCCTCAGCTGCTCTTCTTGGGGACCTCCTTGGAACATTCTGCTTTAGCACAGGCGGCGTCTCTCAGTAGCTTCTCAGCATGTGACCCCCTGGCTACCTCCAGCAGCCCTGAATCTCAGCCTCAGTCTGTTCCTGCTGTCTCTTCTGCAGTGGTGATCTTGTGCAACATGCCTGCACCTTGGGCTCATTTTGTGCAGGATAGAGCAAGTCCCCTACCCTGGCTTCACTGCCGCTCGGAGTGCTCGAGCACATGAGGCTGCAGGGTGCAGAGGACCAAGCACTGTGCCATTGCCAGAAGTTACAGCTCTGCCGTAGTCAGGCATGTGTCTGGCCTCAGTTACCACATCAGTGCTGTGGGCACAATATCAGCCTAGCACTGATGATTTCATTCATCTTACCTTGTGAGTAGCTCCATTTTACATGCCCACCTCCCCAGACTGTGAAGGGGATTAAAATAATACATGAAGTGCTGCACCACCTGAAATATATCAGATAAATGCAGTTTTATTCATACTTTATTGGGAAAGTTCAAACAATGAAAGTTACAATTGACAGTTTTCATGGTGCTTATCCATAATGCTGACTTACAAACAGGTCTATTTATAATACAGATTATTCATTTAAATGAATATTCCTTGAGGACCTACCTGCCAGGCTGTTCTGGGTGCTTGAAAAAGATCAGAGAAGAAAATCAAAGATTGAAACCATGTAGTATACTGGAATGTTACAAATGTGTGGAAAAGAAAAGAGCAGAGCAGGTACTTGACCAGGCGTTCAGGAGAGACGGGTACATCACTTTATAACTTTTTATTTATTTATTTTTTTAAAGATTTATTTATTCATACAAGCATTGGGTACAGTCAGAAACGCGGGAGGGTGACAGAATTCACCAGAGCCAGAGTGGGGAACAGAACAGGCAGACCGACGAAGTACACTGCTAAGGGAAGCAGCGGGCGGCAGGAGAGGTCTGTGCGCCTTGTGGGACCCTCACCTGGCGGCCAGGGATCGAACCGCCACTGCAGAGGCTGCAGGCAGCCTCGCAACCCAGCACTCAACTGCTGCGCCTCCGGGGAGGCCCTAGATCACTTTTTAAACAAGATGAACCTAGTCCATGTTTTATGTGACAGTCATGAATGCATTCAACAAATATTTCCTGAGAGCCTGCCCAGTGCTGGGGCCTGGGGATGTAACAGTGAACAGAATGAATGAGAGCCTTTCTCTCCTGGGTTCACTTTCTGGCTGGCAGAGTGGGCAGTGAGCAAGCAGGCAGATACATGTGATAATTGCAGGTGGGGGTAACTAGTATGAAGGAGACAGCCCAGGAGATGTAAGGCAAGGAATGGTGGGAGTGACTAGAGGACAGAATGGTGCCTCAAGTGACACTTGAGCTGGGCCGGAAGCCTGAAAGTGAGCTAGCCTTGGGCAGTGCCTTCAACATGTCCCAGGCCTCAGGGTGGGGAGAGGCTTGGCAGGTGGAGGCCTCTGTGGTGCGCAGGAAGCAGACCAGAAGGAGCAAATCTGGAGACAGTGGAGGGAACCCACAGGCAGGGCAGGGCTTTGCAGGTGACAGTGAAGGGTCTGGATTTTATCCTAACATCAGGGCAAGCTCCTGAAAGGCTTTAAGCAGGGCTTAACTTGATCTTGCTTGTGTTTTTAAAAGACTTTCCTATGCACTGCATGTAGAGAGGTCTGGGTAAGCTATTCTCCAGAGCCATGAATGGGGTAGGACAGAGTCAGGTCTCAAACTGATGCCTGCTAACATGCATGGAGCCCCTACTGTGTGCCAAGCAGTGCACTGGGTGCTTTTTATGTGAATTATTTTGTTTACTTTCTCTGTCCATTTCTGGTTTGTTTGGAAAGAACCAGTATACTGTGGTTCATTGTCTTGTGGAAGTCTCCAGAAAGTCAGGGTGCAGGGGGCGCTGGGGGTGGAGGGTGAGGGTACAATGGTGAGATGGACTTAGTTTAATGCCAAAGCAGCAGTTCGGCTCTGTCCATTTTAAGATGATGCGTCCTTGCTACTAGCTGGCAGATCAGTCTTGTTCAGAATGTATTTCCCTCTGCCCTCCCAGAGAGGAGGCAGCGAGCTGAGAAGAGCAGGGCCATTCAACCTGCTGACCTTCTAGGTTTGCCAGAAAGCTGTATTTGGTTTTTGAAAACAATTCATGATGATAAACTCAGCCCCTAAACTGAGAAGAACTGGGGAATAGGAGCCCGGTCCTGGTCATTTTGGTAACTTGGTCCTTGGTGCCCACAGCATTCACACTAAAACTGCTGAGTGTCGGTGGAATTTGGTTGAGACACGAAACAGACACAGCACTCGAGGGCTTCACAGATAGACTCTCTCAGCCTGTTTGCCAGGTTTCTTAAGCAAGCAGGTGCCCGGGCAAGCTTGATCCTGAGATGAACCCAGGTTCATGGGCTACCCTGAAATGCTGTTGTGCTTCAAAAAGGAAAAAAAAAAAAAAAAGAAACCAAGGACCTTTCCCCCCTTTCATCTTTCCAAACAAGCAATCTAAAATATTTAACTGGGCATATTGCATCATTCGTGAATCTGATAATACTCGTTCTCACAATCTGTTTGCACGCAACTACAAGCCTAGAGACTGGATGTTTACCTTTGCAAAGTAATATATTCAGGTAAAGTTGTTCAAACCAACCTCCTCTGCTGAATGAATGCACTCTAGCAACTTCCTGATGCTAGCCTTTTGACCAACCCGAATTCCAGTTGAAAAAACAAACTCCCCGGTGTCATACTATGCCTCCTCCAATCTAATCGCTTCTGTGCAGTAAAACCTTAGAAATACAGCTCTTCTCTGCCCCTTTAGGGCTGCGTTTAGAAAGCAAATCAAGAGGATTTTCCTTTTCCTAGACACAGCTGAACTCTATAAAGGGCTTCTGTTTTGTAATCTGTTTTTGAGATCCGATGTGTGTGTTTCTAACGCCCCATCACGTGAGGAGATCTGACGTAGTCACCCAACATGACTATGAGAAAATGTCCTCCAGAGATGTGTGTGAGATGGTGGAGCTGAACCCCAGAAGCAGTAGCCTTTGTCAGAAAGCTCTCTGAGGGGAATAGCAGATCCATGCGGTAGATTCCATTTCCATAGGGGCCACAAACTGGTCCATAATGGACTGAGAGGTTGACTTTTGCAGAAGTCCAGGTCAGTATCCTAATGCGGCGCGTGCTTTTTTTAGTTCCGTTTTATGTCTAAGTTTCTTTTTATAGACGACACGCAGTGGACAGAGTTGAGAAAGTTGTCCTGTCGTTTGTTTTGTTAATGTGTATTAGGTGTGGTGTAGGCGCTACAAGAGGGCTCGTCGCCTTTTCCTCTGATGAGGACATTTAGGAAAATGGGGCTCAGTCTGGTGGGGAGAGCGGTACTGAGTGAGAGACTTCGACTTCTCACGAAGAATGTAGACCGAGTAGAGTTATTTCACTCTCCATTCGTCATGTCTTAAAGATTTACTCATAAAAGTACAGTGAATTTTATTAAGCCCTAAAAAGTTCTACATAATAGAAATGTTGGTTAATAAAGAGTTTTTTCAAGACTGTTTTTCCAACGTTAGCACATTTAGATGGGAACTCTCATTTTCAGCTGTTGACTTCTATGTGTGTTAGTAAAGTTGCCTGAACTAATTGGGAGAGAGAAGTTTTTTTTTTTTTTTTAAAGAGATTTATTTATTTTATACAAGAACCGGGGTACAGGCCAGATGCGGGGGAGAGTGAGAGGATTCACCAGAGACAGAGTGGGGAACAGAACAGGCAGAAGGACCGAAGTACATTGCTGAGAGGAGCAGCGGGCAGCAGGAGAGGTCTGCTTCACCATGTGGGATTCTCACCAGCCAGCCAGGATCGAACCCGCGCTGCAGAGGCTGCGGACAGCTTCATAGTGCAGTGCCAGGTGCCACCAGGGAGGCCCCGGGGGGAGGGAAGATTTAATTAAGCTGGAAATACTGGAATCTGTTGGTCAGATCATTGCCAAGGATTATTTCTTTTATTTTTCCAGTTCATTCCCAGAATGAATGAACCAATGCCTAAAAGCAGTATCAGGGATATAATTGGGGATGGGGGGACTGATTTAATAGATGAATGGATGGAATCATGTGGACAAACAGAAAACTGTTAAGTTAACCTTTGAGATGTGGAAGGCAAGGATGCATACGGTGGTTGATCGTATAAACATATTACAGTTGGCAGCCCTGCAAATCAAGGAACAAATTTCACCTGAATATAGTGTAAAAAGGGCTATTGTCCACCCAGTGTTTCAGCCTTGCTGAAACTCAAGAGCTAGTTAATAAATCACTTTGAGCCTGGAAAATTTAAGACAGCTATAGTCTGTGCAGATAGCCTGCACTTTTTTTGAAAGCTCAAGGTAAGACACTTGACTTTTAAGAAAGGCATCCATTGTACCTGTTTCCACTAACTGAAATCTGAAGAGGATTTTAACTTTTACAACAAAAGGTTTAAAAAAAAAGAAAAGAAAACTGCATTTAGCATTTGTTTTGTAGCAGCGGTTCTAGATGCCATTCACTCCCTGAGCAGAGACAGTGGCACACCAACCTCCTTCCCCAGGCTGTGCATTTATCATAGCATTCCAACTTTTACTACGTGCTGATGTCATTTTAGGTTTTATGTGTTATTTGGTTATTGTAGGAGGCTTAGAATGCTCAAAAATATTTCCGTATAAATTAATGGTATTCACTTTATACCATGGCAGCTTAGGAAACGTTTCATAGAAACATTCCACTTAGTAGGGACCTATGTCTGGTTTCTCTCTGTCTGGGTGGGTGTGTCTGTCTGTGTATCTCTGTTTCTCTATCCCTTGGTGTCTGTCTTTTGGGGATTTCAGCTTTGATCTTTCCACGCTTGCATTCACTGTGTCTTTAAGGCTTATACACAGTTTATTCTGTTGAGTAATAGTTTTTAAATAGTTTATTTAACAATTATTTTGAACATTTTCTTACAGGTTAGAGTAACTAACCTATAAAACTCAAAACTCCCTGACAGTCTTACAAATCATCAAAGACCCAAAAAGCTTTTGTTTATCTGAGTTAAATCTATCCATATTGACCATATTCAAAATTTTAAACTGGGATTTTAAAAACTATTAACTTATGAAAAATAAATATGATAAACTCACTTGCATGATAAAATAACATTTTGTTTAAAAAATGACTTTTAAAGCAAGAAATAGACTTTTAAAGCAAGAAGGGAATTGTTTTACGTTTTGGCAAGTATTTTAAATATTTGAGCCTAAAGTAAAGCTGGGCTTTCGTATCGGCCCTGGATTCAGTTGTCATATGTTGTTTTACTTGAAGTATGTAAAGGAAATCCAACCATACCCAAAAAAGCAGTTGGAAAAGGGAGACTTTGTTTAAAAAAATAGCTTTTTTCAGTTTTTCAGTCAGTCCACTAATAAAGAATGGCAGATATTCTTTAATACCACACCAAAACTTAACAAATTATAGCTACTTAAAGGTCAGTTGCTACATGGAATCCAAAACTGTATGGAGAACTTTCTGTATTTTGTTACATTTCAATCCACTGGTCTTGTACCTATAAGCCCATGCATAATTTTTTTTAAATAATAAATTTTTTATTTTTATATTCCCCCATACAATTGCAAACCCCCCATTCTGACCCTTGCATAATTTTTTTAATAACATATAGTACTCACTTGGAAAATATAGGTTCACTGAGCTATGTATATCCTCTAAAGTTATTGTTCAGTGTCAAAAAAATTACTTTCATTACCATCACCACGAGCCTCAATAGAAAAATTAGATATTGAGAAGTTTTATGCTCCTGGTAGAAGATACAGGTTTTCCAGAATTCTAATTTTTGCTTGAAAGTTGAATTTTATTACTGACAACAAAACGACAGCCAGTTTAAGTTCATTTTCAAGACATTGTTGGACAGGATACCTACTTCTGAATCACCGTAGTTTGTCATTCTTTCAAGTAAAGTGGTGTTCCATGATAGAAAAATTGACTAGTTTAACTCACAACTCAAACACCCGCCCAGGGCATTCGACAGTTTTTCTGTCTACACCAGAGGTGTTTTGTGTATACCTCCAATCTTACACACAGAACAGTAAAAAGATGTATCTTCAAGGATCACTATTTAATAAAATTAATTAATCAACTTGACTCATCTGAGTATTACTGGCTTGATAGCCAGAAAGGTATCAGCAATTTTGCTCACCATTGCTTTTACTCCATTACTACAGGCGTCAACATAGTAAAAAAGACAAATGACATAATAATGTTATTATGAAAATAGTTTTGACCTCATAATCCAGCTGGATACCCCAAGATCCATGAAGCACACTTTGAGAACAGCCAGATTAGAAGGAAACAGAAAAAAAATGGACTGGAATTAATTTGTATTTTCTTAGTAAATTTGCTCTATCCAGATAAGAATTTGAGTTCAATTAGGTTTAACCTCTAAAGTTTTAAATCAGGAACCTTTCTAAGCACAATCTGTAAATGAAACTGTTTGCTACTCACAGTCTGAGGCACCAGGGCCTCTCCCCATTGTCAGTATCATTAACTACACATTGTACCCCACAAGAGATGATTTGGATATCCTTATACTCAGGGAACATAAAGGGAAAAATGTGAACAAATGCATAATATTACATGATCTACTAAGGTAGGAACCAAAAACTAGAAATTTCCGAGGAGGGAGGCTGCCTGCCTGCGTTGTCTCCTGGGATGCATAAGGATAAGAAATTGCCAGGCAGAGGAACCAGGGGCTAAGAGGCTTTAAGGAGAACCTCAAGAGAAAATGCAATTTTCTCCTAAAGCTTTCTTCAGATGGCATGTAGAAATCTTCCAAAGTTATAAAAAGAGGTCCCCAGTGCTAGGAGTGTATGTGCTGGGGTGTGTTGATGTGGAGGTAGGGAGGCTGAGGAGCAAAACGGGTCTTCTGCTTTGTACCTTGTTATACTTCTGTTTGAGTATTTTACCATAAGCATATATTTATTTTATTAAAGCTAGTTAACTCTAACACAGGTGAAGAAAAGTAATTTTAATCATCAAGACTATCTTTAAGTGCTCATCTTTGTATCATGTGTTTATATATTATGTAAAGTTGGCATATACCAGAAGACAAAAGCAGCAAATGATTCCTTGCTAATTAACAAGTGACATTTATGTAAGGTATCCATTATAAAGTATGTTAATCATATATTTATAAAATTCTTAAAATCATTTTATATACTTATAATGTATGCCTTATGTAAATATACACATGCTTACATTACTCTATAATATAGAATTTCATATTTAACTTATAAAGGTTTGTGTTTTGTTATATAAAGATAGAGAGGATGACCATTCATCCTTATTTACTGGGGTATAGATTCCAGTGTGCACCTGTTTGTCTGACATAGTTATTAAGTTGTACCTCTTTCTATGTCCAGTGCCCTATTTGAGCTGTCTAATTATAATTATACGTTCACCCTTATGTCCTTATAAGATATATTTACATTAGACATCCATTTAGTGTACAAACTTGTAAATATGTACATCTGGTATTTATAAGGTATATGACAAAAGCTCTTATGGCTAAATTACAAACTGGAGAAAACAGTCATAAATTAGATGACCATGGTTATCTCTTTACTTTTTTCAAATTATTAGTAAATTATTTACTTTTTAAAAAATATTAGCTCATCTATATTTTTGCAGCTACAACATTTTTTCAGCCTTTTCCATTTTGGTAATACTACTGAGAATAGTGAATTTATTGCATGAAGTTTGCTTTTTAGAAAACATTTTGGAAAGTTACATGTAAATTAAATCCCTTTCTATTTTATATTTCTTTTTCTGAAATCCCTTGTGGACTTTCCACTGGCAGGAGCTCCTGAGGCTTCTGTTTGTGTAACTCTCTGTAAAGAAATACAGTGGAGGAGAGCCTTTTATCTTTTTATGTCAAAGGATGCAGCTTTTGGAGAGAATAACTGCCCCCACACCCCCAGGCATACACAAACATTTTTTAAAGATTATTTATTTATGCATACAATTGCTGGGGTACAGGCCTCAGGTGCAGGGGTGAGAGGATTCACCAGAGACAGAGTGGGGAAGAGAACAGGCAGATTGAAATACAGTACTGAGGGGAGCAGCAGGCGAGACAGGAGAGGTCTGCTGCACCATGTGGATTATCTCCCTGGCTGGGCATCGAATTTGTGCTGCAGTGGCTGAGGATAGCTTCATAGTGCTGAGACTTAACCCCTTGCGCCACGAGGGAGGCCCCTCACACACACATTTTTTAAGTCTTAATTTTAATTTGGGGGATATGATTGAAGTATATGTGTCTGATAACACCTGTGGGTCCAAGGTTATTTAACTTATTCTTCTTAGTTACAGAAACCAAACTGGCTAATGGCGCCTGGTGGGTCACGTTGCTGAGAGCAGTCGCCTGGTAACTGGCGAGTGCTTGGGCAGGTGGCATGTGCATGTAGGTCACAGGACCCAGGGACACAGTTACACAGCACCCTTCCTGCCTGGCAGCCAGCAACCTGTGTTGCCTTGTCTTTCTATTTTTCATGAAGAGATTTATTCATTTTTAGTTAAATCTGACAGCTTTTCAAAAACATGGTTCTAAAAACCATATGGATTAAACCACCTTTGCAAGACAGACAAACAGGGTTCCCCTCTGGACTACAGACTTGGACCTTGTTTCTTTCTTGCACTTTGGAAATATAGAATATGACTGTAAAAGCTGTGGCACTTTCTGCAGTCACCAGGTGATTATGACCTGGAGGCTGTTTATTACAAAAGGAGGTGGGGGTGGGGGTGGGTACAGGCATCTGAAGACTTGACCTTGCCTCTTCTACAACTCTCATTGCTTTTTCAATTTGCATTTGCAGATGTGGAGCCTTTGTTTCAAACTGTTATATTTACTCCTAGATGATAAGTTGTTTGAGGGCAGGAACTTACTCTGTGCCTCCTTCTGACAGTCCCTTCCTTTGTCCATGTCTGCAGAGCTAGGTTCTTTCGGTCCAGATCAGTAAAGGTCACTTCCTCCCTCATGGCCTTGTTGGCCTCTTCCTCTGGCTTCTTGCACGCCCACTCCTGAGCTACTCTCCAGACCCCACAGCCTCCTTCCAGTGTGCCTCAAGCCATCCATTCTCTGGGTGGCTTTGCTTTGCAGCATTTCATAACCATCTCTTGTTTCCCTGTGACACCATAAGCCTTTGAGGCAGAATTATTCCTTTCTCTTACAGCACCAATTTTAGTATTTTAGTGTCAGACCTGAAAAATAGAATAAGGAATGGATTCATTCATTATGACTAAATAAATAGAAGTGTAAAAATACACATAGATTCCAGGGTCTCATCTTAACAGTTCTAAATCAGAATATTAGGTGGGGATCTATAAATCTGTACTGTTTGAAAGCTTCCCTGGTAATTGTAATGCATTGCCAGGTTTGGGGACTTTTGTCCCAAAAGCATACAGTCAGTATTTAGTAAGCATTTTTTTGTTCAAGGAAGCAGAAACTTTTGTCTTCCTATAGCATTTAGCCTAATGCCGTGAACCAATATAAATATTGGTGACAGGATAAAAATAAATTTGGAGTTCAGATTCCATTCCTACTCTCACCATGTCTGGGAGCTGAGCTATTTCTCCCCTGGCCCAGGACCACAGCCAGAAGCCAGCTTGCCCCCCTCTGATCATTCCAGCACACTGCAGCCTGAGTAATTTTTTATTTTTTAATTTAATTATTTTGTTTGATTCTTACATCATTTTTTATTTTTGCACAATGCATGCATTTTCATTTTGGTTATATTCCCCATACAATTCCCACCCCCCCTTATTTTGATCCTAATCCCTCTTCTACTCCCCTCCTCCCCCCTGTACTGTGTCTCTGGTTTATAGTTGCTTGTTGATTTTGATTTTTTCTTTATTATAATTAGTCTTTTTCCTGGTCCCTTATTTAGGTCTTCTAAATTCCTACTATGAGTGAGACCATCCCGTATTTTTCTTTTTCTTTCTGGCTTTTTTCGCTGAGCATGATCCCTTCCAGCTCCATCCATGTTGCTGCAAATTGCATGAGTTTACCTTTTTTGATTGCTGAGTAATATTCCATTGTGTATATGTACCACATCTTCTTCAGACCACAGCATAAAGGACTCTAGAAGACTCCCCACAGTAAATTTTATACTGCCTGTAAGAGGGAACCCACTGAGTAATTTTTTAAATTCAAATCTGATTATGACTCAGTGGGTCCCTCTTACCGGCAGTATAAAATTTACTGTGGGGAGTCCTCTAGAGTCCTTTATTCTGTGGTCTAACTCCTCCTTTCTCAGCCTGTCTCATTCAACACATAGTGCTGAGACCTGCCATGTGCCCGCACAGCTGAGGACACTGGGACAGAGCATGCATACCCCCTCTCCTAGCTCCACACAGACCCAACTACAGAGTACCCTTTTAGCATTTCTGGTTTGTTTTGCTTATGGTATACCTTTTGCTTTGAATGCCCTTCACACACACCTATTTCATTTATTCATCAATGTCAAGCATTCCAGGGTCCCTGTAAATTGTCACTTCATCTTCTGACACGTGTACATACCTTGAGTGTAAGGCCTACTTTGACAGAGTCCATTATTGATAGTTCTCTTTCTTCTCAGAGACTCTGAGCTCCTTGAGAGCAGAGACTCTCCTTGGTAACTCTAGCTTCTAATATGGTGACATATTTGCTGGAGGAAAATTGATATGAGAATGCAGCTTTTTGTGTGGGTACCTAGAAGACAAATCAAGGTGATACTTAAAACTATGATTCTTAAGGGATTACTGCAACACAAGGATATAGTTCCCTTGGAAGATATCATACTTAGAATTTTCAAAGTCATTTGAAATGCTATTTGGATGTTTTCTGGATTTGTGGTATTTCCTATTTTATATGTTACTCTGTTAGTATGGCCAAAATATTAATTATTAAGTTTTAGCTGTTAGTCTTTGGCTAAATATCCTAACTGAAAAACATAAGAAAAGAATCAGAGGACCCTACAAAAGAAGGGCTTTAATCTGATGCCCTAAAGAATGTATTACTTAATGTGAAATACTTTATTCCTAATTGGAGATAGATCCTAGAGGGAGGGCCGGAGTGCTGTGGAGTGTTTGGAAGAAGCTGCAATTTTGAGGTGGGAGGGAAAAATAGGTGACCCCAGCAAAGAACTAAGCCAAGATGGAGCCACCTCTTTGGAATCAGATAGCATGTTTTTTGCCAGGCCTGAGACTATCCAGTCAGGCCAGATAAAGAACTGAAATAATATATGGGCTTCAAAGAAACCAAACAGGAAAAAAATACACAGACCAGGAGAAAAGGTGGGTTCTACTGGAGCCCAGAACAGAGAGTCTTCCAGGAAAGCAAAAAGGATCCAACAAAGTACGTCACTGATGTTGGACCCAGTGGAACAGGCTCCTGTGGTCTGTTCAGGGTGTCCCATTCTCCCTTCATAGGCAAGAGGATGCCACGAAGATTCCATTTCATCTAATTGCATTTTTATTTATTCTGCACTTCTGGAAAAAGATGTGGAAGTGCAATTTAAAGCAGGATAAAAAGAATAGAACTGAGGTTGAATAAAGTGAGATAGTAGTCACACCAGCAACTCAGGCTAACAGTGATGATAAGTGGCGATAAGTCTCAAAAATTAAAAGAAACATGGTAAGTATGTTGCTCTTACCTGAATTGGAGAATTGATAGGAGAAGTACTCTTTTCTAATGGCTGAATGGGATAAAAGAATTTATCAAATGGATTCTTATATAAAGGATGCTAAATAATATAATGAGCACAGCTTAGAGTAGCATTAGAGAAAGGTAAAAATAGATTCTTTATGTGACCATTTGGTCTTTCTAGATAAATAAATGCCATGAGTTAAATAGTATGCTCTACAGCTAGGAAGATACTGACCCAACTTTCTTAAAGAAGAATCAGAATCCCACAGAAGTAATTGGGGCTTATAATCTGACTCCTTAGGTAAAGGAGAACATTGTCACTAGAAGTTAAGGTAATATCAAGCCATAAGTCTTTCTGGATGTCACTTGATAAGGGATAGAGAGTATGGATGAATAGCTGGTTAGTATGTCCTTTGACAAGAGGGGTTTTTTTGGCTTCCTTTTTTTAAAAGATTTATTTATGCATATAAGAACTGGGGTACAGGCCAGAGGTGTGGAGGGTGAGAGGATTCACCAGAGACAGAGCAGGGAACAGAACAGGCAGATTGACTGACACACTGCTGAGGGGAGCAGCAGGAGAGGTCTGCTGCACCATGTGGGTTGCTCCCTGGCCGGGGATCGAATTCATGCTGCAGTGGTTGCGGATTGCTTCATAGGTTGCATTCCAACCCCAGGAAGGCCCCCAACAGGGTTTTTTTTGTTTCTGTTTTTTAACTGGAGGGGTGATATATTGTTGTATAATGAAAATAGTTTCACTTGCTGTTAGCATTTTTTAAAGGAAAGAAATACAGACTGCATCATGCATACTTAGGGTAAATTTTAATTTCATTTGTATCTTTGATCACTGTGTACCAAGTATATCCTATTGAGGATAAATATGAAAGCTGCTGCTTTTGACTATCCCTCACTAGACTATAATTTGGCATGCTCTGGTCATCCCCAGTCCATATGCCCTGGCCTCTGTAAATATTCTACATATGGAGATAGAATAGCAAGAATGGCCTCTGAGAAGAATGAGATAAGATCCTCAAACAAAATAAGAGCTACTCTGCCTTTCAATTGTGCTAATTTAGAAATCTGACAAGGCTGAGTATTGTAAACTCAGAAACCTTCTTTCCTTCATGTTTCGTTTCATTTTTGTTTGCCTCGTTACCTCAGAGTTCTTTTTGAAAACCCTAGTTGGCTTGGGCCAAAATGAAGGGGAAATCAGAGGAAGAATGAGATGAGTCCACAAAAGGGCCCCTGGCCCAGACAGCAGGGTAACCCTTGTGCTGGGACTGGGTCACACAGGCTGAGACTCCCTGAAGAGACCTCTCAGCCATACCGTAGGCTACTATCTTTCCAGCTGCTTCTCTGAGCAAACAATGCCTTTACATATAGGCACTGCTTACTTAGGGAAAAACCTCTTTAAGTCATTTTCCTGTCTCATGAACAGTGTTCGGATCAGACCATCAAGGCTATTTTGACAATAGGAAGGAGACTGGTGACAGGATCACGGCATTGCCCAACTTTCAGTTCAGTGCAGCAGCCTTGAGTGATAATGACCCTTTACATTTAGAGGAAGGCGGATCTTCCTCCCTACAAATTCAGGCCCATATGGATATAACTATAATACTGGAAAAAGAAGAACTAAGAATTCTGGGAGGATGTCCAACTATAACAACTATTAGCAATGGCATGAGAAGCAGACTGGAGTGAAATAATGATTTAGCTTCTAATGTTGACTTCAAGTCTTGGGAGCAACCACAGAGTGAGAAAAAAGCCTATATTTTCAGGGGCCTTCCTGGTGGCGATGTGGTTAAGTCTCAGCACTGTCACCACCAGGGCCTCAGTTCCATTCCCAGTTCCATTCCCAGCCAGGGAGCTAATCCAGAGATGGCGCAGCAGACCTCTCCTGTCTCACCCGCTGCTCCCCTCAGCAGTGTATTTCAGTAGATCTGCCTGTTCTGCTCCCCACTCTGTCTCTTGTGAATCCTCTTACCCCCTCAATACCTCTGATCTGCACCCCAGTTCTTCTATGCACAAATAAATAAATCTTTAAAAAAAAAAACCTCTATTTTCATACAAAGTTTTTCAAAGAAATTAAAAATAGCCTACTAATAAAAAAGCTACATGTAGAAAGGTGTCTGACCATTTCTTTCTTTTTGTTTCAGATGACAGTCATGTCCCTTTCCAGGGACCTCAAGGACGACTTTCACAGTGACACAGTGCTCTCCATCTTGAATGAGCAGCGCATTAGGGGCATTTTATGTGATGTCACTATCATCGTGGAAGACACCAAATTTAAAGCCCACAGTAATGTCCTGGCTGCTTCAAGCCTGTATTTCAAAAATATCTTTTGGAGCCATACAATCTGTATTTCCAGCCATGTCCTGGAACTGGATGATCTCAAAGCTGAAGTGTTTACAGAAATCCTTAATTATATCTACAGCTCCACAGTTGTCGTCAAGAGACAGGAAACGGTCACTGATCTTGCAGCTGCAGGAAAGAAGCTGGGAATATCCTTTTTGGAAGATCTCACCGATCGCAACTTCTCCAATTCCCCAGGTCCCTATGTATTCTGCATTACTGAAAAGGGAGTGGTCAAAGAAGAAAAAAATGAAAAAAGGCACGAAGAACCAGCCATCACTAATGGGCCAAGGATCACAAATGCATTTTCCATCATTGAAACGGAAAATAGTAATAATATGTTTTCTCCGCTGGACTTGAGGGCAAGCTTCAAAAAGGTCTCTGATTCCATGAGAACCTCAAGCCTCTGCCTAGAGCGGACAGACGTCTGCCATGAGGCGGAGCCCGTCCGGACCCTCGCAGAACACTCCTATGCTGTCTCTTCGGTGACCGAGGCTTACAGAAGTCAGCCAGTGCGTGAGCAAGACAGCAGTACACCTGCTAAAACAGGGAAAGAAAATTGTGAAACTCTTGCAGCAAAACCGAAAACCTGCCGAAAGCCAAAGACACTCTCCGCTCCCCAGGATTCTGATTCAAGTGCAGAAAATATACCACCTCCTCCAGTAACCAACTTAGAGACTAATCAAGAGAAAAGTCCCGAGCCAGCTGCAGACCTTTCTTGTTCCAGACCTCCCAACAATGAAGGGGAGGTCCATCTTCCCAGGGAAGATGAAAATAAGTCCTCTGACTCCCCCGGGCCACCAGCCGTGGAGGTTCCTCCTCTCGTTTACAACTGTAGCTGTTGTTCTAAATCCTTTGACAGTAGTGCTTTGCTCAATGCTCACATGCAGCTTCACAAGCCAACACAGGAGCCGTTGGTGTGCAAGTACTGCAACAAACAATTCAGCACCCTGAACAGGTTGGATCGTCACGAGCAGATCTGTATGAGGTCAAGTCACATGCCCATTCCAGGAGGAAATCAGCGCTTTTTGGAAAACTATCCTACCATTGGACAGAATGGAGGTGCATTCACCAGTCCAGAGTCTTTATTATCTGAAAATAGGATTGGTGAATTTTCCAGTACCGGAAGTACCTTGCCAGAAACAGACCACATGGTTAAATTTGTTAATGGGCAGATGCTCTACAGTTGCGTTGTATGCAAACGTAGTTACGTGACTTTGTCCAGCCTCCGAAGACATGCAAATGTCCACTCATGGAGAAGAACATATCCTTGCCATTACTGCAACAAAGTATTTGCGTTGGCTGAATACAGGACAAGACATGAAATTTGGCATACAGGAGAAAGGCGGTATCAGTGCATTTTCTGCCTTGAGACTTTCATGACCTATTATATACTCAAAAACCATCAGAAGTCTTTCCATGCCATAGATCATAGACTTTCCATCAGTAAAAAAACGGCAAATGGAGGCTTGAAGCCTAGTGTCTATCCATATAAACTATATAGGCTTCTGCCAATGAAATGCAAGAGGGCGCCTTATAAGAGCTATCGAAATTCTTCTTATGAAAATGCTCGAGAAAACGGTCAGATGAGCGAGTCTGCTCCGGGTACCTATGTTATTCAGACTCCTCGCAGCTCTGAGTTACCAACACTGAATTTCCAAGACAGTGTGAGCACACTGACCAACAGTCCAGCCATCCCATTGGAAACCTCTGCCTGTCAGGACATACCCACTCCTGCCAATGTACCAAACGCAGAAGGTACCAAATGGGGAGAAGAGACACTGAAAATGGATCTTGACAATAACTTTTATTCAACTGAGGTGTCTGTTGCTTCCACTGAAAACGCTGTCAGTTCTGACCCCCCGGCAGGAGATGTGCCTGCTTTGTCTTTGGGTAACGGCGGTGAGAACTCTGCCTCTGTGATCAGTTACAGTGGCTCAGCACCCTCGGTCATCGTGCACAGTAGCCAGTTTTCATCCGTGATAATGCACAGCAACACTGTCGCTGCCATGACCAGCGGCAACCACAGAGCCCCCACAGAGCCGACGGTCAGTCCACCCCTGAAAGATGACAGCAAACCTGAGCCAGACAAAGTAGGTCGAGTAGTGAGCAGACCCAAAGGCATTAAGGAGAAAAAGAAAACCACACCAAGTAACAGGGGAGAGACACCAGAGGAGTCGAAATACGTTGCTGATCCTGGAGGGTCGTTGAGCAAAAGTACAAATACTGTTAAAGAAACTAGTAAAATTGAAACCTACATTGCAAAGCCAGCTCTGCCCGGAACCTCCACAAATAGCAACGTCGCGCCCCTTTGCCAAATAACTGTGAAGATCGGGAATGAAGCCATTGTGAAAAGGCATATCCTGGGCTCTAAATTGTTCTATAAGAGAGGGAGGAGACCCAAGTATCAAGTGCAGGAGGAGACTGTGCCACAAGAGAGCGACCTGGAAACCCACAGAGACAGCCCGCTTGGGCTCTGCCAATCTGAATGTGTGGAGATGAGTGAAATGTTCGATGAGGCAAGTGACCAGGATTCCAGTGACAAGCCCTGGCGCCCTTATTATAACTACAAACCCAAAAAGAAATCCAGACAGTTGAGAAAAATGAGGAAAGTCAACTGGAGGAAAGAACACGAAAGTAAGAGCCGGGACAGTAAGTGTAAATACCCGGCAGAACTGGACTGCGCTGTGGGGAAGGCCCCTCAGGAGAAGGCCTTTGAGGAAGAAGAAAACAAAGAGATGCCCAAATTGCAGTGTGAACTGTGCGATGGAGAAAAGGCCTCAGGGGCCGGGAGCCAAGGAAGGCCCCACCGGCATCTCACTGCCAGGCCATACGCGTGTGAGCTCTGCGCCAAGCAGTTCCAGAGCCCCTCCACACTCAAGATGCACATGAGGTGCCACACTGGCGAGAAGCCATACCAGTGCAAGACCTGCGGGCGGTGCTTTTCTGTGCAAGGAAACTTACAGAAACACGAACGCATCCACCTGGGTGTGAAGGAGTTCATCTGTCAGTATTGCAACAAGGCGTTCACCTTGAATGAGACCCTCAAAATCCACGAGAGAATCCACACTGGCGAAAAGCGTTACCACTGTCAGTTCTGCTTTCAGAGTTTTTTATATCTCTCCACGAAAAGGAATCATGAGCAGAGACATATTCGGGAGCATAATGGGAAGGGCTACGCCTGCTTCCAGTGCCCCAAAATTTGCAAAACAGCTGCTGCCCTTGGAATGCACCAGAAGAAACACTTATTCAAAAGCCCAACTCAGCGGGAGAAAACAGAAGGTGAAATGTGCCACGAAAACTCGAGTCCCCAGGAGAATCCACATTTCATTGATTCAGAAGACAATGACCAAAAGGATAATGTACAAACCATTGTTGAAAATGTGCGTTGAGTGGTGAGACTTAGAAAAATCTTCAAAAAATAGAAGTTGGTGGGTTTGGTTTGGGTTTTTTGTTGTTGTTTTGTTTTCTTTTGTTTTTAGTTTAGTTTTGTTCACATTAAGTCATGAAGGAGTGAAATGTAAAAAGAAAATTTCATTTGTGAAAGTTCCAGAAAAAAAAATCCTAATATCTACTTTGGGGTGTAGCATTAGTTTCATTAATGTAAAGTGCACAAAAACAAAATGGCTGAATCTTCCATTATCCCAAGTATCTTGTGAAAGTTTATGAAGTTCTTAGCTGTGGTATTTCTGCCAGTGAAAAAAGTTTAATTTTTGTCTAATTTAAAATTTTCTAGTAAGTGCTAATAGGAACTGGCTGCTGAACTGTCTTTAGTCACTGGAGAAAATAAGGGTCAGATATCATGAAAATGTCATCTTCATAAATATGTTAAAAGGTGAATGAGCTATGATAGTCATTATACCCATCCAGCTCTGCACTATTAAAATTGTTTCAATTAATGGATACATATGAAATACTTAATATAGCTGAAAATATGTGTGAAATGAGTAACCTAAGTAGGATATCCATGCGTTATCTAGAACTACTTTTCTGCAACACAGACCTTGTAAAATACATATATAAATCACTATAACTTTTAACTGTCCATTTCCCCTGTAGAGAATTTTAATGATGAGCAATAGATCTGCAAATAAGAAGGACTGATGTAAAAATCAGTAGAAAACATTTTGAATATGACTTAAGAGCATGTGTACCCTCGTAGATGGAATGCTGTTCTCTTGAAGTTATGGCTGAGTTGTTGTTATAACTGATCTACTCAAGTCACTGAAAACCTAGGTCATGCCTTATCTATGGGGAAAGCCTTCCCAGAATTTACCTGTGATTTCCTGTGTGTGTATTACTTTGTAATGACCTCCCCTTTGAAAATGAAGACAGGTCAAATTCTTCTGAAGCTCCCTGCAGTCTTCTTCCATCCATCCCAAGGCTGTGGATGTGGAGGTCTAGTCCAGACAGACTTAACCAGGCTAGGCTTCAAGTGAAACCTAGCCTCCCGTTCCACTAAAGGAGTATCCAGGAAATTTAGTGTAAGGCACGCACATAGAGGTAAATTCCAAGGGACTTGAAAGTGAGAGAAAGCCTAATCCCTACAATTGTTAACCTTCTTGGAGATGACGCAGCCCACGAGTACATACTAGTACAAAAGAAGAAGGCCACAGAAGCACCCCCAACCCTGCCTTTTAATGGTTTGAATGGGCAAGAGGAACGATGTTATTCCTTGCTTTGTTTTGGGGGCATCAGGACATAGAATATAGAATGACAAGGCTTTAGCCCTTACTTTTGGGGCTCAGAAACATATCCACAAAGCCTTGTCTTCATGTTTGCAGACATCTAGCTCCCTTGCTAAAACCCACTTAAGTTTTTTAATGTCCTTTTACACTGACCCACACTGTCAACATTGCCCTCAGAGTCTAATTGTCCTGTAGGATATTCTATCATGTGAACTAGGTTCCTGGGAACTCATGGTTCTTTTTAAACTGTCAGAATAGGCAGGAGAGAGAAAACAGTCCTGCCCTTTGATCACTGGCATGGGCAGAATCCAGAACCAGTTTAAAGATGAGCTGCCATCATTAATATTTATGAGATTTGATAGATGGAAACCCAAGGTTATCCATGGTTGCTAGGTTATCGTTATGAAGAAGTAGCTCAAAGAACTCCAGTTTCTCTCTCCAAGTGTGGCGATGTCTCCATAAGGAAGACTTAATATGAATTTGGGTGGGCAAGAAAGCATTTAAATGTTCAGAAAAGGACTTGATTAAAGCTGACCTTTTTATACTGTAGTACTTTGCTGTTAAATAACCCCAATATGTATCTGCATTTATCTTTTGTTCATCTACTTTTACTTACAGTATTATATAATAGAGGAAAATGGGGACATGCAAGCAAATTCAACTTTATTTTATACATTGTATATATGTATACCTGCACTATTCATTTGAGTTTTGTTAAAGAGATAGTCACAAAGGGCTTACGAAGACCATTTTTGAATTGATAATTAAGATCTTGACTAAACAATCCTGTGATCTACTAATTTGTTTATCTCAATTAGAATTACAAATCAAGGAGAATTTATTGTGTATTTTAATCATGTTTGATTTGGGGGAACTTCAGATATAAAATTATTACATGTAGTGATGTCTCCCAGCCCTTACATGTGGATATTTTTTAAGTGGACTTGTATGCTGATAATTCTAGACCAAAGTAAATATGGCAGAATATTTATACATGAAAAAATAATTTTGCAAATATTTTCTATAATTGTATCATTCGTTTAAAATGTTGATAGCTTGTGTTAGTTTCAGGGAGGGGTGTATATTTTGATAAAAAAAATACTTGACTTTGTAATTCTGTATATTCTATACAATTTATAGCAGAGCCGTTTTAAGACAGCCTTGTCACACTTTTTGTTAATTGTGAAAATTTTATTATGAGTGATGTTTAAGTATGCATTGAGTACATAATGACCAACTAGAATTCAAGTAAGTGTAAGCAGTGAACATACTGTATGCTGTACAAGATACATTGTAATTTGCTGTTTTAGCATCTGTATTTTGGTTAGAAGATATTATTAAATGCAGATGTTAAGGGTTGGAAAGTCTAATTTTATTTTTAGAAATAATGACTATAAATTTGTTTTTGCTTGATTAAAATAGCTTATTCCTATGTAAAGTCTCTTTTTAAATGTTTTAATGTTAATTCTTTTGTGCAGCCAAGCAGCTATTCCATCTGTGTGAGTCACAGCATTGTTTCACATATTATTCGTTCGGTGTGTTTCTATTTCTTGTTGCATTCCATGGTATCTACTTATGTTCTTAGGGCTCAAATGGAATATGATATTGAAAAAAACAAAAGCAGCGATTAACATGTTCTTATGATTTAGAGCTTATCATCAATCAGGGAGTACTGGAAGCATTCTGCTCCACCCATCTGGAGGAAACAAGTTACACTTACTGAGTCCCAGGTATTTGGCAAAGTACTTTACATGGGGCCGTTGTCATTCAGTCCTTCCCCAAACAACCCTGGGAAGTAGACTTCATTATCCACACGTAACAGCAACTGAGAAGGTACCACAGGCAGGCAGAGCCAGCATTCCAATGCCAGATTGCCTGCCTCCATGTTTTTGTTCCTTCTCGTGCCTAAGGCAAAAATGCTTAATGTAAACTGAATAGAGAGTGAAGAGAGAGACATGAGAAAGTAATGCAGCTTTATAGGATCGTGGTTGTGACGATGACAGCTGTGGAGCCAGCTTAACAGAGAAGGCGTGTTAGTCTCGCCTCCCCAGATTCACCACTGATTTACTTAGACCTCACTCTTAAGGGCATTTGGCTTCTCTTATATCTTGGGAAATTGCTAAATTGCCCTTAATGTCAATTCTGAAGAGTTTGTATACTCTTAAGAATATGAAGTAGAAATAATGATGCTATTAGAAACCAGTGATTTTTCACATAAAGAAAATAGATCCAATTCATCAGACTGTCTCCAAACCTTAACTAATTATCTTCAGATGCATGCAGTTAGTTACAAGATGACCACTGGTAACAGGAAAGGGAGTGGCACATTCAGCAGCACCATCCATCACTGATACAGGGGAAAGAACTCAAATTTCCAGTCCTCCTAATGGCTGGCAGGTAGCATCAGTTGTGTATTGGAAGAGCAATCCAAACCAATTCCCCCCCCAAAAAAAATGGTAACTGCTATCCGCTAACTTCACTATCTAACACAGCAAAAGATCTAATAATGAAAGAACTTGTAACAATTGAGAAAGTAACTATTAAAAGCATAAAAAAAATTATGCGAGGCAATCCTGTTTGTACATATTCTTTTTATTTCCCCAGATTTTTCATCCCTATTGCTCACTTTCCTCTTTTTCTCATCGCCCATTGATTGCGCTCCTTCAACTCCCTCTGCCTCCGTCAGTTCCTCATTGCAGAGGCCACAATTCTGCCACTTCTGTTTCCGCTATACTTGAGAACTCTTCACCTTGCCCTTCCCAAATCCTGGCCATCTGTTGATCTCCCTTCATAAGGGAGCAGCCCCCTTAAACCTCTTCCCCCCTCCCCAGTATGCGCCCTTTGACCCTGATTCTTCAAGCAAGACTATTAGTGAACAGGTGAGTTGACTTGGGGTGCAATTTTTAAATCTAAACACCAAATTTACTAATGGAAGAACTGATAACAGAAATATGATTACATTTTTTATTATTATTACAGTTTGACTTTGAAGACAACAGATCTGTTTAGGCTTTTGCTAAGAAGTCAAGCACATTTTTCAATAATTTTAAAAGTTATGAATACCATGTAGTTATAGAGTTATGTTACTCCTGTTAAAATTTGGCCTGTACAGACTGAAAGGTACTTAAATGATACTAATGCTTACATAAAGTTTTAATTAATTTATTCAAATGTGCTTCATTTTGAAAGGCCGTCATTTTATCAAGGTTAGGGTTACAGATATAGGAGGAATCTGCGCCTTTGTGAAACTTAAGTGTGTAGAGGAGATCAATGAGACAGTAGATAGTTGCAAAACAAAGGCCTAGGCTTTTAGAGGCTCAGAACCAAAGTAGAGAAAGGCACTGAACAGGGGCTAACAGAGTCTGGACTTCCCAGTGGGGGCAGGTCCAGGTAGAGTGGCAAAAACAATGGAACCATGGATGAGTGTGGATTGTCCTCAAGAGCTTGGGACTTGGGGTGGAGGTGGTTAGCCAAGAGAGGCAACGAAGATATAGCCAGGGCATCTTGGACCTTGTCAGAGAATGCTTCTATCCCAATGGCAGATGGGTGACGAGGAAGCAGATGAGGGACAATGTTAGGAGGTAAAGACAGTGATGTACCACAAGATACAAGCGAGATGAGAAGCTGATACAGGGTTTATACAGAGAAGAAATCTATTGTGTCTAAGGGTCACTCACTGCAGTGTAGTGAAGAAAAGGCAGGACAAGGCAAGGGTAGGGTGAGTGGAGTCAGGAGGCTGGTGCAGTCCAGGTGAGAGATCTCAGGGCTTGGACAAGGTTGGGAGTAGTGAAAATAGTAAAAATAGGTCACATTCTGGATATTTTAAAAAATCTTTTAAAGGAAAATTTTCAAACATGTAAAAGAGTAGGATAATGAACCCCAGTGTACCCACCATCCAACTACAACAATTTATAGAAAACTTTATTTAGACCTTCACCCACTTCCTTGCTTCTCTCTATTGTTTTGAAACAGATTCCAGACATCATATTTCATCAGTAAATATTTCACTGTGCATTTCTAAAAATGTTTAAATATATCATCATCACATCTCAAAAATCAATAGTTCCTTATATCCATCAGTTAAAATTTATGATTGTCTTATGATCATTTTGTTACAATTTAAATCAGAATCTAAATAAAACCTCACACAACGGTAATTGGTTGATATAACTAAATGTCTTTTAATCTATAGGTTTACCTTTGATCTCTTTTTTTTTCCCCTTTGCAATTTATTTTTTAATAAATTACATTGTTGATCCTGAAGAGACTCTCATAGCCTGGGAAGTAGCAAGACAGCCGCCTAGGTAGGTTCTGTTTTTCCAACAGAAGGCACATGCTGTCTGGCTGAGCCGGTGGATATACTTGGAGATGCATCAGATCAGATTTAGGACTGGCTAAGGTCCCAGGAGGTGAGGAAAATATAGGAATCAGGGATGACTCCAAGATGCGGAACTGAACAATTGGGTAAAATCGCCAGCAGACAATTAGATCAGACATTCAGAAGAGAGACTGCAGGGACAGATCTGAAAGGCATATTTCTTGCATTGAAAACATATTTGACTTATGTACTAAAAATATAAGAAGAGACAAAATATAGCCCTGGAGTTTATGTTCTTAGGAAGGAACACACACAGCTAAATAGTTACAACTGGGATAATTTCTGTGAAGAAGAGCTGTATGATACTCTAAGGACATCTAATGGGGAAACCCCACCTAATCTGGAGATTCTAGGGCAGTCATCCTTGAAAGTAATTTTTGAGCTGAGGCTAGCCATGAGTAAGACTTGAAAGGGGGAGGGTTTCCAGATGGAGGGAACAGTGTCTGCATTAAGTCTGTTTCCCGAGTGAACACAGTCTATAGGAAGCCAGAGGTGGCCAGACTATAAGATTTGAGCTGACACTGGAGGACAGAGCCATAACATGCAGGGCTTTCCTGTTTGTGCTAAGGATTTGGATCTTATACTAAGAGAAACAGAAAGTCATTGAATGGGTTAAAGTAGGGTGGGACAAGAAGAGAGATATTCATCCGTTTCGTGTTGTGTAAAATTCACTGTGGCCTAAATGCAGAGACTGGCTCAGATGACATTAATAACCACATGGAGAGCAGTGAGGATGCCATTGCAGTGGTCCAGGATGGAGGTGATAGTGGCTTGGATTATGTATTGGCGGTGAAGATGGCGAGGAGAAGAATTTGCCAGCTATGTAAGAGATGAAATTAGCAGGACTTGACACTGAATTGGTATAAAACGTGAGGAATAGGGAAGGGTTAAGAATTGTTTACAGAATTGTTGAAATGATAAGAATACAAAATGTCCTCTATGAAGTTTATACAGAGAAAGAAGACAATGCCAGAAAACACCTGTAGTTGAAAAATGAGTTAAATAAAAGCTTATGGAAGAGACTAAAGCAGAGAGGTGACCAGAAAAGTAGGAGGAAAAATTGAAGGAAAGGAAGCCCACTGAAGATGAAGCCAAGTAAGAAAAATCTGGAAAGTGTCTTTTTGCCCTCAATAGCTAGAAGGTCACTGGCAGAGGTCTGCTCATACACCTTTAGCCAGCAGCTCTTTGGACAGGGGTAAAGCACTGCTTTACAGTGTTTGCCAATTTCTGTGCTGTAAATACTCCTGCCATGGTGCCTGAAGTTACCAACATGATGTCACAAACATGGACCTGCGTGGAGAAGCACCCAATCAGTTCTCAAGAGCTGGAACTAACCTGCTCCAGTGACTCAGTGGGTGATCTCGGCAAGAGTCACTGCAGTTTGGAGGTGCAGGTGGAAGCCAGGAGCAGATACAGGGAATGGTGGCAAAGGCAGTGAGTCAGGACTCTAGTTTCAAGAAGCTGAGTTATGAAGGGGAGAAAAAGAAAGTTATAAGTGTGGACAAGGAGTCTGCCGTATGAGGTGGGATACAAGAAGTCGAAGAGCTGAGTTGAGAGTATTGGTGAGAAACTGTGGCCAAAAAATATGGAGCCTGGGATTAATTTAAGGAAGTACAGATGTCATGTCTGAGAGACCCACACAAATGGAGGGGTCATAATGAATCGTTCTCAGTGAAAGCCAGTGGGATCTATGCTCCTCAAAGCTCTTTCACGAATATTTTCTTGTATGTCCCTCCCAACAGTTCTGTTATAGTGACATTGATGACTTTCTTTATTTGAAAGCTGTGGGAAGACATACAGAAGTTGGGGGCCTTGCCCAGGCCAGACAGACAGGACCACCTTAAGGCTTATTGTTCTCAGGATACTGTTTTCACCATCATCAGCTGACTCCATATTGACTATGCTTATTTTCTGGAAAACCAGGGACTGAGTCAGCAGCAACTTCTTGCTTGCTTTCCTCAAAATGAGAATTTGTCAGCTTGGACTCCAATACCCTCAGAGTCCTAGGTCAGTCTTTTTTCTTTTTTTTTTTTTTAATTTAACATGTTCTTCTGTGGCAAGCAGCATTACTAGACACTGTTTTCAGCGGCTAATAAACATTAACTCATTTGACATCATGTGAAGACTGAGGTAGCCTTCATTATTGTGCTCCTCAAGGCTTCGTGCCGTTATCTTCTCTGCAGTGCCACAAAACTTAGTGACTTAAAACAATCATTTGTTATAATTTCACATGGTTCTATGATCTGCTGAGCAGGGCCTCTCACGCAGTGGGAGTCAGAGGGTGGTGGGGCTGGAGTCCTCTAAAGCCTTGACTGCACTGGATATCAAGCAGCCATAGCCCAGCTCAGATGAGACATCTCAGAGCAGGAGTGGCAGGCCCAGACAGGGAGGGAAGGAACTGGTGACAGGTGCTTTTAGAGACAAGTTGCTACGGGGATAATTCCCAATGGAAAAACCAAGGCACAGGAAAGCTAAATAACTTCCTCAAGGTCATGCAGCTGCTATGCAAAGAAGCAGCATCTCTGAGGCAGCCAAGGTGAGTTTGGTAGCCTCTTGGAGAAGTGAAAGGGTCTAGACCCCAGCAGCACAGTACAGCCTCTCCTAGGACAGCTGGGGGGCTAGGCAATGCTTACTTACTTACTCCAAGTCGAACCAAGCACTCCTGGGTTTGTCTCTCAGGGGTTTGAGAGAGAGGAAGATAGTCTAAAAATACTTTGAATGGAAAGAAAGAGAATACACGTTGGATCAAATTTCAAGGACTATCTAAACAAGGCTTTTTTTATATTGGGGTGAAAAATATGGTTTTCTGTGGGCCAAGAAAACTTCATATTCTTGCTTGCCTCTCTCCAGTCAGGAGAGAATGGAAGTGTGTGTGTGTGTGTGTGTGTGTGTGTGTGAGAGAGAGAGAGAGAGAGAGAGAGAGAGAGAGAGAGAGAGAGAGAGAGAGAGAGAGAGAGAGAGAATCTGAAGCTTTAGTGGACTACTCAAAAGTCAGATGTGGAGGGGCCTCTGGCTGGATCAGGGAGTTAGAACCTGAGGTCAGAGCTGTCTCAGGAAGTATCTTCGAGCTCCCTCAGTGATCCTGCAGTTTGCATAGCCCTGAAGTCTGGGTCTTCTCTTTCTTTATAAATGATCTTTTCCCTCTAATGGAAGGACCAGGAAATGATATCTCTATTTCAAAATGTTGTGCACTGAGGGGTATAGGCAGAGAGAAGCTGACTCATCTCCAAGTGGCCAGTTTCTCTCACAGACTCTGATAGCCTAATAAAGTGTATGACTTCAGTTCTGTTCATTTCTAGCTTTTTGGTTTTACTGGGCTAAAAAGCTAGGTCCCGCCCATGGACCCAGAGATGCCTGAAGTCGGTGTTGCCTGGGAAGAGCCACAGACCATCTCCCAGGTGTTTCAAATTCCACACCATTGTATCTGATCTTTCTCCCCTAGAGACCAAAGGTAAGAATTGGGGGCCGCTATTTTGTCATCTCTCCCCTTGAACCAGTCTCCTTTGCTATTGCTCACGATGAGGATGACTACATTCCAGGCCCTGGGAAGGCCTCCCCACACTGTGTCATCCTCGTATCCAGGCCAGAAACCTCCTCTCTGAGGTCTCCCTCCCCAGGGGGCAAAGACTCTGCAGGGCCACCAAGAGCATTACCTCCCAAAGTCTGTGTCACCCTCCAGATCACAGTCTGAGTACTCAGCAGCTGAGAATTCCCTGCCTTCTGCCAGGACCTGCTCAGGTATCCTCCCTGCTGCTCACTCCCTAGGTCCCAGGGATGGGCAAAGGACAGCTGTTTTCAGGGGAGGCAGACAAAGTCTGTGATGTCATTTCAGGGTCCACATGTGTGTGCATGAGTCCCCAGCAGTGTGAGAAGGAGCAGCTGCGGCTCGGAAGGGACGAGAAGACCTGGCCCAGCTCTTGTCATGACATCTCATTCCAGCCTGGCACACCACAGAGGCTGAGAATTCTATATTCAAACCTAGCTTTCCAGATTCTGGGAAGGTGTGCTTGTCAAAGGAAGGGAATAATAGATCATGTCCAATTAAGAGCTTGTTAGCCTAATTTAGAACTTAAATATTTAGACACATGATATATAGGCCTCCATCTGTATTCTTGCCTTTGACCCTGCAAATATCATGGGAGAAAAGCTGTCACCACTCTCCCAGATTTTGCCTTTTCATCACACCATGTGTGTGTACAAGCTCCTGGCCATATTGAAATGTCTGTTCCCCCCCATCTCACCCCCATCCACAGACATAATCATTTCTCAATATTTAGTCCAAAAGCCTCTCAAAAGCTTCTTCCTTGCAATGTGAGACAGCCCCTCAGGCTTCATGCCTTTGCCTCCATCCCACCGCATCTCTCCAGAATAATCCAGTTTCAAGTTTCAATTCTACCTTTGCTATCAGACCAGAGCTCCTCTGGGCTGGGTCCAGAGCTGACTTATTTAGCTCTATGTCTCCAGCCTCAGCACAATTCTCATCTACTAAGAGCGCTGATTCTCCATTCCGGGTGACCAACCCTCATGACTGAGGGGTTTTCCAGATGCAGAACTTTCAGTGCTGAACAGAGATGGTTTTGGGAAAAGCAGGAACGTTTGGTTACCCTAAGGTGAGGCTCTCTGCAAAGGGAAGAGGTGTCAGCAGACAGGTCAGAAGTAGAACTGAGTGACCAATTAAAGTCTGAAGCCACTAATGGCACTGTCGACTTTCCAATCCTTGCTCCTGTGCAGTGAGGACGTTTCTAGGCCACATGGACATCTAGCCTGGCTATGCAAATCTTAGCTGGCCAATCAATGTGGACAATGTGGACCCCATCTCCAGAGCCCTACTGTTTCACAAAGACTCCCTCTACTGTCATTTCTCTGCAGAAACTCCTGGGGAAGCCAGCTCACCATGCAGCTTCCAGCTGTCCTCACAAGGCATTCATAGAATAAGTGATGGCGGGTCCATATCTTCCCAACCTCCCCCCTCCCTCCACACCCCCATCTGTCCTGCTAAGTGTGGAGGGCAGTTACAGATTCTCCTGCTGAATCCTTTTCTATCTTTATGTTGCAAGCACCTGACTTTTCCTTAGAAGGAAAAGTCACTCCTCACTCCCTTAATTCTCAGCCCCACCCTCAGCCTTCAGATGAGGTGACTGGATGGGTGGGAAGGATGTGACCCAGTTTCTCAAACACTGCGTCTCTACAGCTCAACACAGAACAAGGAAACCAAGTCAGGATCTTCTCAACTGCCACACGAAGACTAATTGACTTTGAAGCAGACTGGATCCAAGGGCTCATGGAAAATTATCCTCTCTCATTTCTCCTTCTCTTTCTCCCTCCCTCCCTCCCTCCTTCCTTCCCTCTTTCTCTCTCAGTTCTTTTCTCCTGTGACTTGCTTTTCTTTGAACTCTGCTTTCCTCTGTGTTGACTTTAGTCTGATGCTCTCCAACTGATAGCAAACATGCCCATGCTGAATGACACACACACACACACACACACACACACACAAGAGCAGGCACTTGTAATGATAGCTTCCTCTAAACAACAGCATCTGAATTCAAACCTAGAACCCCTAGCACCTCCGTGGACACCCATAATCTCCAGTAGTATAGGGGATGCACCTCCCTGTAGGACAGCTGAAGAAAAGTCAATCAAAATGACTACAAAACATGCTGCATTCAGCTAAAAATAACTGAGCCAGGCACTGGACCATGTCTTTCATCTTTATTCCTTAGAAGAACCTGGAGAAAAGATTGTTTTTATCATTCAACAGAGGCAGAAAATCCCAAGTCTAAGGACTTCACTGTTTTGAGTGACTAAAATCCACACAGGAAATGAGAGCATGGTTTTTGGCAGTTCCTGGGCCTCAGCCACAACTTGCTGGACTTGGGGCGTTCAGAGCACGCCCCTGCCGGTTTCACTTCTTCCCCCGGAACTGAGCCCCATCTGGCCTCCGAGCCTTCACTTCCCACTGCCTTCATCTGATCATGCAAACCCACTAGAATAAACACCGATCATGTTGCAAGCTGTGTGGACATTAATGAATCTTTTTCTCCTCTTATTTCCAGAAACTCCTGGTTAAGGGAAATGGCTTATCTCTACTTAATGATCATGTAAAGCAGGCTGATGCACTTGTGTGTGCTTATGTGTCATGTATTTTTTAAAAGTGCTAGTATGTGTACATGGTTAAAAAAATTTTTTTTTTCCAAACAGGGCACACCTGTTTGGAAAAAAGTTTCCCTCTGGTTCTGCCTCCAGGTTTCTCTCTGGAGTAACATGCTGTCCCACCTCTGGAGAATCCCTACACATATCCAAGCATATGTGTATATGTGTCTGTAAACTTATATATTTTTAGTTCTTTTTATGCAAAGGAGAGCATACTACATACAGAATTCAATACTTCGTTCAATAACATATCATGGAGAACTTTCCTTGGTGTGACATGGACCTGTTGCTCTTATTCTTTTATTTTTTTTTAAGATTTATTTATACATGTAAGCCAGAGGTGGAGGGGTGAGAGGATTCACCAAAGAGAGTGGGGAGCAAAACAGGCAGATCCACTGAAATACACTGCTGAGGGGAGCAGCGGAGGAGGAGGAGACAGGAGAGGTCTGCTGTGCCATGTGGGTCGCTCCCTGGCCGGCCGGGATTGAACTTGTGCTTTAGTGGCTGGCAGTAGCTTGATAGCACTATCTTTACCACTGCACTACCAGGGAGGTCTGCTCTTATACTTTTAATGGCTGCATAGTATGCCATTGTATGAATCTCTAACCAATCTTTTGCTTATTCATGCATTTTTAAAAAGATTTATTTATGCATACAAGAACTGGGATTCCCCAGAGGTGTGGGGAATAAAAAGATTCACCAGAGACAGAGTGGGGAACAGAACAGGCGGATTGACTGAAGTACACTGCTGAGGGGAGCAGCGGGCAAGACAGGAGAGGTCTGCTGCGCCACGTGGGTCAGTCACCTTCCTGGCCAGCCGAGGATTGAACTTGTGCTGCAGAGACTGTGGACAGCTTCACAGTGCTGTGCTTAACCCCTTGCACCACCAAGGAGGCCCTGGATCAACATAATTTAATTCTAAGTTCTCAGGCAAAAGTTTCTGCTTTGTAGTAAGTGCAGACTAAAGAGTAGTGCATCCTTCTTAGGAGTCTTTTGTCATTTAAATAAAGCAGGATGTGGGACAGAAATAAGAGCTTAATATAGAACCTAAGGGGAGGATGGATATAAGTTGGAACCAAGAGGCAGAAACTTCTCTCCACATCTCTGCATCCCTCTCATGTCCCCTTTATTCTTCTGCACTGACCAGCCTCCTCTGCGTCTCCTGACCTACAGTGTCATGCCAGCTGGAGATCTAGACCTCACAGGAAACGTGTTCATCAGAGACTCACTGTCTCTGTGTCCTACTTGCCAATTTCTAAAAAAGACAATTTGATTTCCACCTACCCCACCCTCCCTTGGTCACTGACTCCTGGTCCTGTTGACTCTGGCTAAAGGGTCAGAGCCCCCGATGGCTGCAGACACCCAATCCTGAGGGCTAACAGGGATAACCAGAGAAGGCAGGTGGGCGGGGAGGGGCCCACAAGTATCCACCATGTGGTCCCTCACAGACATAAGCTACTTAGTTTGTAATTGCATCAGTGTGACCCTGAAGAACTTCAAGGAGGCTTCAACTCTGCTCTAACCGAGTTTTCCATTACAGGGGTGCCCGACTGAGAGGGGGGCCCAGGCCTCATTTAACAACAGCATTTCACATATACGTGTGGCGGGGGGAATGCAATGTAGCCAGGAGAAACATGTGATTTGGGGGGCAGGGGGTTTATCATCCCCTGACCCTTCCATATGAAAAAGGGAACTTACTTTGACACAGTATTTTCACCTTACTTTGTCAAACTGCAAACATGTTGTTTTTACAAAATTTCATAAACTAGTTCATGTGAAACTTCGTTTTGAAGATGTTCTTTTTGAGGAAAAGTGTTTTTGAAGGAAAGCATCTTTACATCTGGAAAGTGAGTCATGTAAACAAGCTATCTGCATTTGAGAGAAAATTCGTGGAAATGGGGAAAGATATACGCTAAAACTCTTGTCTGCTGTAGCTTCCAACCCCTGGTAAAAGTCGGAGCCTGCAAGCTCAGCCTACCCTTGAGCAACATCTCATCTCTGAAGAACTCGGAACCAGACACAGACCAGGAGAACCAGTCAGGAAAGTCTTGCCAGCAGAGGGCGCTGGTGTTCCAGCTGGAAGACCGCCGTGGGCCGGACCTCGCTTCCAAGTCTGTGCCTGTCACCCTTCAGGTCCCTCTCAAATAACGTGCTCCCTGCTTAGCTTATTGAAGGAAATAAATAAATAAATGTCAGGAAATAAATAAATAAATGTCACTACCTACAGGTATGTACGCTGTCAGCATATCTCTCAATAGCATCTACCCTTTGATATCCCAATTTTAAGGATTTCCAATATAACGTTGAATTAATACTCCGAATCAGACACACAATGACTTGAGACACAGAACATCTGGTTCTGCTTCAACTTTGAATTGTAGTTGACCGAGTGTAGCCCATTCTATAAATAGTGACACCTGCTTATTTTCCAGATTATTGGAACATGACCCCACCACACACACACACATGCACACACTGACCTGAGATAACATGCAGATACCCTACAGAATAAGGACAGTTGCTGTGTATGGCATAGAGTGATATAACCCAAAGAAAAGGATGAAAAGAACAGGTGCCTGTCGACCCTGGACAAAGAAACCACCTGTGGGTCAAGCCGTGGAAATAGCTGCATACAAGGGACCAACTTACTGGCATTCCCTGGTGGCCACAGGAGAGCCAAGAGATACAGCAGAGGGAAGCTACCCATTAAGGACGGAGGGGGAGAAACTGCACCTATGGGAAGAATAGGCAACTAAAAACCATTAAATTTGCTTCATGGCAGCACCCACCTCATACTCTGGCCACAACTAAGATACTCCTGGTTTCAAAGCCAGGTGAGCATTCTAACTTCCTTTTCCCCATCCAGGCAGCTACCAGGCAACAGAGTTATTATAGTCCTGTGAAACCAGAAGGAAGTACAAAGCCACGCTGGTAGCAGGAAATCACGTGGGAAGGAAGCTGTCTATCTGTTTGGGAAGAGCTCTAAAAAGGAAGCACAAGAGGCCTCCCTGATGGCCAAGGGGTTAAGCACAGCACTACAAAGCAATCCACAGCCTCTGCAGCATGAGTTTAATCCCTGGCTGACCAGGGAGAAACCCACATGGCACAGCAGACCTCTCCTGTCCCACCTGCTGCTCCCCTTAGCAGTGCACTTCAGTCAGTCAGCCTGTTCTCTTCCCCACTCTGTCTCTGGTGAGTCCTCTCACCCCCCACATCTCTGGCCTGTACCCCAGCTCTTGTTTGCATAAATAAATAAATAGCAAGTGTTTATTTAAAAAAAGAAGAAGCAGCAACTCGAGATCTAGGCCTTCGTTAATCAATACCTCGCATTTCCGTGGTCGTGGTGATTGACTCAGCAATGTGCATGTGACCCCCTCAGAGCTGATGAGACTTCCTCCTGGGAACACTATAAGAGAATAGGCATATCTCTCCCATGGCTGCTTGGAGCAGAAGAGGAACAGAATCCAGAGATACTGCCTCCTTCTTGCCAGCATGGAGGAACACCTAGAACTGAGTGGGGCTACCTTGGCAATCCCGAGATTATGACTAGCTTAGTGGAGGAAACTCAATGTGGAGGGAATTGAGTCCTGATGGCATTTGAGCCCTGATTCCAGAACCATCTGAAGTGAATTCTACTCCTGGGTTTTCAGTGAGCCCAAGAAATCCCTGTGCTGAGTAGCAGTGTGCTCCTGGGCCTGCCTGGTGGAGACCTGCAGTAGGCATTCTCTGGGCCACGTATGACATCTGAGACCCTTTGGATTCCTTGTATTGATCTGAGAGAATGCCACTTGGCCAAGGCAAGCTTCTCAGGCTCAAAAGGCCCCCTGGAGCTTGTTACCTTACAAACATCCAGACCATTCTGAACCTGTGTGACCGTTCCTGACCCCACAGTATTCGCCAACAATTCAAAGGTATAAATCTGAGCTCTGAGATCAGCACAGAGTTACCAGCATACCTACCGCAACTCAACTGCAAAAATTAACACACTCACATTCAGAAGCATGTTGTTGAAATTGAAGTTGAAACTTCAACTTAAGATTTAGAAGAGTTTCTAGCAGAAAACAAGATGAAAATTTAATTGCATCATTTCTGTGATTACTCATTTAAAATGTGTCAAGTATCACTGATTTTTTCCCTTTGTTCAAAGTCCTGCCTCTCTTTCTTTTAGGATGATGAAGTGTATGTAGGGTCACTGATTTCTTTTTTTCTGTTCCTTTTTGCTCTTTTTATCATCTGTAAAACAAGTGATTTGTTTTCTCTAGGTCTATGTCTTCATCTATCAAGTGACTGTTTGTTCTGCATGTCTGATTCAATGGCACCAGTATGGTGACTACAGTATATCTTTTACTCCATATTTAATGCATTGACCTTGCATGGGTGGCACTGGATAAGTTCATGTTAGACTGAGCTCCCCCAAGGACACTGGGACACTGACTTCAGAAGAGTCCAGCTATAGGACAAGAGGCTATTGACCAAAGAGCCCACAGCCCTTGGCCCACAGCACTGCTACCACATGTCACAGTGCACTCTGCATCTGGCTTGGGGGAAGTAGCAAGCCAATCACCAACACACTGTCAAATGCACATATGGAAATAGTTTAATAGATATTTACTGGATGGATCACAGTTCCAAACCCTTCAGGGAATGAAAAAAAAAACTAAACAAAGAAGAAATCCATTTCTGAGGTAAGCACGCTGTTGTCTTGATAAGAAAGAGAATTCTATGACCGTCCAACTTAGTGCTTATTGTTCCAATCAATTTCAAACTCCTCTGTAGTGTAACTGCACAATCCTTGAAATCCTCTGGAGTCCAGCATCTTGCCTTCAGCCATAACAAGACCAGCTTGTTTATAATTTGTTGGCTCAGAGGTTGATTTATACCTGATAATGTTAGATCAGTTGGGGGAAAGGATGTCTATCAGTAGAGACGCTTTGGACTGCAATCCACAGAAAAATCAACTTAACAAGAAGTCCCAAACTAGCCCATTCTGAAGTTCAGTTGTATTGACAAGGAGCCCGTCCTTTATTCCCATCAGTAAACTCTGTGTATGATATCTACCCTCATAGTCAGATGATGGTCCAAAGCCAGTCCAAGCATCAGGGCCTTAGAGATGTCTAAAAGCAAGAAGAAAGGGCAGCAAGATGGGACTTTCGCTCTTCCACAAAGGCCCTCAGAGTTTACAATTTAGAGCAATCCCTGACCTCGAAGGAAGACATGGCCACAATAAAGGTGATCCTCTGGGACTTGGCTTATGGTCACCAACAACTGTACAAAACCAACACTCTGAGCACAGAAGGAGACATGAATTAAAAGTAAGTAACCATGGGCCTCCCCAGTGGCACAAGGGGTTAGGGCACAGTACTATGAAGCTATCTGCAGTCACTGCAGCACTAGTTCAGTCCCCGGCCAGGGCGTTGACCCACATGGCGTAGTAGACCTCTCCTTTCTCGCCTTCTGCTCCCCTCAGCAGTGTATTTCAGTCAGTCTGCCTGTTCTGTTCCCCTCTCTGTCTCTGGAGAATCCTCTCACCCCCCACACCTCTGGCCTGTCCCCAGTTCTTGTATGCATAAATAAATAAATATTTTTTTAAAAAAAAAGTAAGTAACCAACATGGCCACATTGGCAATTATTGGCTATCATCCAGGCCAATCCAAATTCAACTAAATAATTTTTTTTACATTAAATAATCCATTTCCAGAGCAAAATTGGATGACAGTATTGACCAGGCAACCAAGCACTTTGTGTTGAAAGCTCAGATGGCTTCTGGAGCTCCTTGGTGACAATGAGGGCCTTCTTACTCTGTTTACTGCGGATTCTCTCCAGCAAGTGCGGAGACTCGGTAAGTGTGCTGGGCCCCTTCCTGGGTAAAGGTCATGGCTCCGGGAGAAAGCAGCTTATTGTGTGGCCTTGCCGAACAGTCTTCATTTGTTTCTTCTCAGTGACGCTCAGCAACATGGGAACAGAATTGTGTCCCCCTCAACTTCCCTTGCTAGCTCCACCTCCAGAGCACACCCACAGCAGCCTGGATAGACGGCCCTGTGAGAGAGGCATGTGGGGGTGGATAATGAGACTGGGGGGCCAGAGGTTGAGGGCAAGGGGTGATTTCCCAGGAAGTACCAAAAATGTCACCTAAGAAGCTCATGTACTAACAATCAGCCTCTTATTTCCACCCCTTCTGCACAGTTAAGGAGGCAGGACCAAGGTTACCCTAGAATAAAGGAAGTGTGTGTGTGTGTGTGTGTGTGTGTGTGGTGGGAGGGAATGGACAGGGTCAGAGAGCCAGTGTATGAGTTGTACCTGTTGTGATTAACCCACCTCCAAGGATAAACCTGGATCCACAGGGTGCCCCGCTTTTCTCTCCCTCCCAAGATTGGGAGGAGACCATGGTACCAACTGGGTGAAAGAATAGGTATCTGCTGGGAATTGATCATTGCACTGTGCTCCTTGGCCCCTTTTCTACCCTCTTCCATGCTCTGCTTCTACTGTCATCCTTTGTCCTTGTCTCTACATATCACTGAACTAGTTAAGAGCCCCCTCCCCCCAAGAACAGGCTATATGTCATACTAGAGATGCTAGATAATTTCAGGGGTACATAGACAAACATTTTATAGTTTAATAGATATGCATTTATTTTACTTTTCATTATTAGAAATGTAAGTTGCATGGTGGCTATAAGAAGTCCATCTGTTCTTGAGCTCTTCCTCTACAAGAAGATTATTGAGCTCCCCGTAGAGGCTAGAGGGAAACAAGACCCGATGGAAGGGATTTGAATGACATTTTGGTGCATAAATGCTGTGATTTCAGTATTAAAAAAATCAGTGCTTCTCGCTCCTCATGAAACTTGTCACATATACAATATATGTCTTTTCAGGAGCACTTTCTACTTTTACATAAATTACTCAACAGGAGTAGCTTTTTCTAGAGACTAATATAGGAAGCTGGTAATTTCTCAATTCTCTGCTGACTTCTAATTCCACTGTCATCTAAATCTTATGAAAAAGTCTCTAAATATCTTTCTTTTTAATTCCTTATCCTGTAAGTTACAGTACAGTACTGAAGTTTCTATGAGTTTTAATAAGGTTTAAGGATATACTAGTGTGGTTTCAAGGAACATTTCATTGAAATTAAATTCTAGTATCCCAAAGAAAAAGTTACACTATATAAAACTGTGTAGTTCATGTTTCTGCACCAATCTTTTTTTCCCTTTTTGTAAATTCCTGTTGCTTTCATTGCAGACTCCATGTAACCGAGACATCTAGTGTCCAGTCCCAAGAAAAACAAATTTCACTGAGAGTGAATTTAAAGAACTCGCCAAATCCTTTTTATGTTATCTGCAAGTAGAACTATGAATTCCTCCCTTCCCAGTTGTCTAAAAGCTTTTCATGGTGTTTTATGGGCTTAACCCTCACAAGGGAAAAATATTTTCAAATCGCAAACACTCACATTTCTCACATTTAGTGTTCATGTTATGTTAATACTGTCATTCACGTGGATAAAATCCAACCCTCAGTCCCACCTCACCCTCCTCCAACTTTTAAAAGTGATCATCCCAAATGTAAAATGCTTCTCTTCTTCGATGGAGTTTGAGCTAGGTTAACACCTTGTTTAATAGATTTTCTGTCACTAAGAATGTATGTAGGGCCTCCCTGGTGGCGCAGTGGTTGAGCCCTGGGTTGTGAAGCTGCCCGCAGCCTCTGCAGCACTGGCTTGATCCCCGGCCACCAGGCAAGGGTCCCACATGGCACGCAGACCTCTCCTGCTGCCCCGCTGCTCCCTTCAGCAGTGTACTTCATCCATCTGCCTGTTCTGCTCCCAGCTCAGGCTCTGGTGAATTCTCTCACCCTCCCACGCTTCTGACTGTACCCAGTGCTTGTATAAATAAATAAATAAATCTTTAAAAAAAAAAAGTATGTAAAAACTCTAGATACTTAAATCATTTTTATATTTAAAAATGCATGTATTATAAAATATAAAATCTGAATAAATATAAAATATTTTATAAAACAAATATAAAATATTTTATAAAACAAAATCTATGCATATAAAAATGAATTATATGTCAAATACTACAACTTTTGTGCTTCAAAGGATATCATCAAGAAAATGAAAAGAGAGCCCTCAGAATGGTAGCAAACACTTGAAAATCATGTACTTGATATATGATTTACATCTAGGATATATACAGCACAATTATAGATCAATAATAAAAAGACAAATAGCCCAATGTAAAAATGGACAAAGGACCTAAGTAGACACTTTTCCAAAGTAAATAAATAAATGGATAATAAGCACATGAAAAGATGCTCAAACATTAATCATCAGAGAAATGCAAATCAAAACCACAATAAGATATAACTTCACAATCACTAAAGTGGCTATAAATCAAAAGACCACAACAAATGTTGGAGAGCATGGAGAGAAACTGGGATCCTTGTGCACTGCTGGTGGCAATCTAAAATATCCTTTGAAAACAGTCTGGTAGTTCCTCAAAAGATTAAAGAGTTACTGTATGACCCAGCAATTCCACTCCTAGATACATACCTAAGAGAAATGAAAGTATATGTCTATACATAGACCTGTAAACAAGTGCTCACACAGCATTATTCATAAAAGCCCAAAAGTGTTAACAATCCACATGCCCATCAACTGGTGAAAGGATAAATAAAATGTGGTGTATCCACACTGTAGAATATTATGCAGTCATATAAAGGAATGAAGTAGTAATACATGCAGCAACATGGATCAATCTTGAAAAGCATGATGCTAAATGAAAGAAGCCAGACACAGAAGATCGCATATTGAATGACTCTGTTTATATAATTGTCCAGAACAGACAAATCTGCAGAGATGGAAAGTAGATTAGTGATTGCCTAGAGCTGGTTACGGGGAAATGGAAATGACATTTAATGGGCATGAAGTTTCTTTTGGGGGTAAGGAAAATACATAAAATCAACTGTGATGATGGTGGTAGAAATCTGTGAATATACCAAAACCAGTGAAATATACACTATAAATGAGTGAATCGTGTGGTGTGTGAATTTTTCTACAGTAAAGCTGTTAATAAATAATGAACTGTAATTTGTAATATATTTTAAATATTGAGCAAAATGATTTTTAAAATATGCACAGTAATCCATACCTTGGAAAATTCTATAACCTCTATTTCTGCTCATCATGCAAAGGTCAAGGCAAACTCATTGAATATCTACACAGGAATGTGTAAAGTCACTGCTGAAGTAAGCTCAAGGCCAAGGTAACTCCAGGTGAGAAAAGATCTCATTCATTCTAAAAAGAAGCTACTTCTCCAAAAAAGACATACAAAAGGCCAATAGGCACGTGAAAAAAATGTTCATCATCACTATCATCAGGGAAATGTAAATCAAAACCACAATGAGATACCACCTCACACCTGTGAGAATGGCCCACATCAAAAAGACCAGAAATAAGTGTTGACAAGGATGTGGAGTAAAATGAACCTTTGTACGCTACTAATGGGAATGGAGACTTGCCCTGCCCATAGGGGAAACAGTATGGAGATTTCTCAAAAGACTAAATATGGATCTGCCAAATGACCCAGTAATTTCATTCATAGGTATCTACCCAAAGGACACAAAAACACTAATTTGAAAGGAAACTTGTACTCCCAGGTTTATTGCAGCACTATTTACAACAGCCAAGCTAAGGAAACAAACTAAGTGCCCTAAAACAGATGAGTGGATCAAGAACATGTGGTATATCTACACAATGGAATGCTACTCAGCAATCAAAAAAGAAATACACTTGTCATTTGCCACAATATGGATGGAGCTAGAAGGGATTGTGCTATGTAAAATAAGCCAGAAGGAGAGAGATAATATTGGATGGGGTGACTTATCTGTGGAATATAGAGAAAACAAACCAAGGATCAGATAAAGTCAAACTTAAATACTAACCTTTGCAAGCTGACCATAAAATGCAGGCATCCAGAAGGAAGGTGGGGGAGGGGTAAGAACAAAGTGGGGACATGGGCCTCCCTGGTGGTGCAGCGTTTGGGCACTGGGCTGCGAAGCTGCCCGCAGCCTCTGCCTCAGCGTTTCCATTCCCGGCCACCGGGGGAGGGTCCCTCATGGTATGCAGACCTCTCCTGCTGCCCACTGCTCCCCTCAGAGGTGTATTTCGTTGGTCTGCCTGTTCTTCTCCTTGCTCTGCCTCTGGTCAATTCTCTCACCCTCCCGCGTTTCTGACTGTACCCAGTGCTTGTATAAATAAACAAAAAAATCTTTAAAAAATCAAAATAAAAATAAAAAACAAGTGGGGACAGAATACAATAGATGATGGTGAAGAACTATGGGTGCTTTGATGGTGGGTGTGTTAAGGTAACTACACCTGAAGGGGGAGACCCTAAACTTTCCAAATACTAACAATGATATAAACCAATGGTACTTCAATATTTTTATAAGATTTATTTACCTATGCATACAAGAACTGGGGTGCAGGCCAGAGATGCTGGGGGCTTGGGGGTGAGAGGATTCACCAGAGACAGAGTGGGGAACAGAACAGGCAGACTGACTGAAATACACTGCTGAGGGGAGCAGCAGGTGACAGAGGAGAGGTCTGCTGCGTCATGTGGGTAGCTCCTTGGCCGGCAGGGGATGGAACTAGTGTTGCAGAGGCTGTGGATTGCTCCATAATGCAGTGCTTAATCCCTTGCGCCACCAAGCAGGCCCGATATAATTATTTTTAATTAAAAAAATAAAAAGAAACCAAGTTCTCAGATGGGTGGGAAGTGGAGAGGCTGACCTCAGAAATAAATCAACCAATCAAATTAAGTAGAAAAGTGATGTGGCAAGAAGGAGAACATAACCATTCGATAGCCCTGGCCAACTCATGTTCATTCCCCTGCCTCTGTTCATGGAATTCTAACCTTGCACCCAAATTTCACACCAGGTTGCTACAGGGCTATTGTGAAGACTAGGGGTGGTCTGGCTGTAATAGTGACCGATCATTCCAGCTTACCAAGTTTTCCAAGATGTGGGACATTTATCTGTAAAACCAAGAGTCCTGAGAAAAACTGTAATGGATTGGTCATCTTACTACCGAGTTTTCTATGTCCATGGTAGATACTGGACATCAAATTAAAGATATGCATTTATTTACATACTTGAATCATATTCAGTTCATCTAAATTTAAGTTAAAATGTTAACTTAAAGTCAACCTATAAATATGACTATTTTATTCATAAATATATACATTCAAAATATATGTACCAGTCTTCCCTGATGCCCTAAGGGTTAAAGACAGCGCTATCAAGTTATCAACAGCTACTTCAGCATGAGCTTGATCTCTGCCTCACCAGGGAGCAACCCAATGGCTCAGCAGACCTCTCCTGTCTCCCCTGCTGCTCCCCTCAGCAGTGTATTTCAGTAGATCTGCTTGTTCTGCTCCCCACTCTGTCTCTGGTGAATCCTTTCACACACCCCACACCTCTGGCTTACACCCCAGTTCATGTATGCATAAATAAATAAATCTTTTTTAAAAATATATGTACCACTATATTATGTAAAAAAGTAAGACTAATCATTTTCTTTCTTCTTGAAACTAACATTCCATTAACTTGTAAATTTAAAAGATTATTTTCTTCTAAACAAACAATTCATATGAACTAACATAGCTAAATTCCCTTAAATATTCTAAATACTTACAAATTTAATATTGGGTCAACTCAGACATTTCAGTTGTCTCACAGAGTTAGAAGTTTAAGAAACAAAATCTCACTACTCATCAAAAAGTGATAAATATACTAAATAAAGATTACAGACATAATAAATCAAATTCACCTAACATTCAAAATATGTTCAGAAGCTTAATTATTATCTTGAGAGTTTCTAGTGAAAATCTTTTAATTTTCCAACAACATAGATAACATACACTCACAAATGATGATGATTGTAAAGCTTACATTTAACTCCAGTTTTGAATTGTGGTAGTTCACTTTATCATGACCAAATTCTTGTCACCATCTTCCCAGGCCTGCAAAGGCAGTCATCCAACCCAGGTACAATGTACGATCCATGATCTGTGAAACCAGGACCCAGGATGTACTTCGTTGAGGCCAACTTGGTGCCTACACAGTTGGGGATTTTCTAAGTCCATGTGTCCCGTTTTCCAGTTTCTGTTTCAACTTCTTATATAATTCTTAATTTTCTGACTTTAATTAAAGAGATTGTGAATCCTATTTGTCTTCAAGCAGCCTGTCTCCCTCCTGATTGACAAGGAAGAGATGCTTCCCCTCTTTATATCCGCCTTAACTGCCTTGTGTTCAAGTATTCTGAAACTCCTTGATAGAAAAGAGAGACCCTTTTGAACATTTAAAGTGCCTTACAAATGTAAGAAATGTACACTTATGAATGTTGGCACCATTATTATTTGGTCATTTATTAACTTCATAGCAATTCTCAATAAATATTTGTTGAATAGGAAGTAAATGAGTAAATCAGAATTCTAATATCTGTATTTTGGGAACTGGTAAATGACTTTAATATTTCATCTGGAAGAAAAAGCAAACAAGAACAAGTAAGAAATTTTCAAGGGAAATAGTAATGAAGAAGGCTTAAATATGAAAGACATTAAGTAATTATGTGATTCAAATGTGATGAAAAATATTATTGGCACCAAAACTGACAAGTTGCTTAAGGGAAAAGAAATGAAAGTCATAAAATTGATATTCACATATAAGATTACATCGTTTATAGTAAAGGAACACAATGAAAAGCAAATGACCTATTACACAAATGGTGTTGAGGGCCTCCCTGGTGGCATAAGGGGTTAAGACACAACCTACAGAGCTGTCTGCAGCCACATGGTGCAGCAGACCTCTCCTGACTCACCTGCTGCTCCCCTCAGCAGTGTACTTCAATCTCTCTGTTCTGTTCCCCACTCTGTCTCCGGTGAATTCTCTAACCGTCCCTCCCACCCACCCCTATATCTCTGGCCTGTATCCCAGCTCTTGTATGCATAAATAAATAAATCTTTAAAAAATAAAATAAAATAAACAAATGGTCTTGAGATATCACCTATATGGGAGAAATGTGTGAAGCTTGTTGCAAACAACACCAAAGTAAATTTCAAATAAACTGAAGAGTACAGTTCAAAGAAACTAAGTACACATTGATCTTTGGACATAAAGATGTTCTGAGCACTAATATAATGATACAAACTAAGACAAAGGAAAAGCTTGAGTATGGATCCATATATATTGACAATTTCTATATAATGAAAATACCACAAAGTTCTACAGAGGGAGAAGAAAATATCAGCACATCACATACAAACTTGTTGTATGAAATCAATATGAAAACATTCTCCTTCTCCCACCTCCCCAAATAAAAGTACCATAAGGAGATTTCACTGCTGATAGAGAACCAGGAAAGGAAAGAAAAGATAAAATATTAAATGCCAAAACACAAGATTTTAAAAACAGTTTAGAAATCTGTTCAGAAGTAGAGACCAGCAAGCCAAAAATTCCACTTTAACATTGACATAAAACCACCGACAAGAGACAATGGGAAAGCAACATCATTTGAGTCAATAAGCATTTTTCCTAAAATGAACAAATAAGTCAAGGTATGCATGTGTTTGATATAAAATATATGTATCCCTATAATGCATAATTAGTAACATCTCCAGTCTAGATTCCATTAACTACTATGTTCATGTTCTTCTGGTGCAAAAAAAAAAAAAAAGATGTTTAAATAATGATTGAAGAACTGCATGTTCTTGAAGTTTCTTTTCAATCTTTATTCAGGCTTTGTGCCACATCATTAATATAGATTGTATTTCTATCACAAATATCAGTAGCTTCAAGTGACCAGGCATCATTTGTAAGATAGTTCTAATAACTGTTCCATTCCCTGACAACTTTTGTGTAACAGGACTTCTGCTACAATATAATATAAATTCCTTTTCCTGAAATGTAGAAACTAGTATTAAACAAAGTTGCTATTTAATAGAGAAAGAGTTAAAGTACAGTATGTTTAGTTGAGGAAATGAAGCTAAACAAAAAAATGTAAAAATCTTAAATTGCCAGAGAAGATCCTCAATCAGCAAAAGTTAAATGACACTTGAGCCGGTTGTTTATAGAGATGATGGTGCAAAAAGCTGCATTTTCTGTCTTTTGCAACAGGTGGCACTATACTGGCACCCTGCCTCCTGAGCATTGACTGGGAAGGAAGGAAGCTGCCAAGAACCACGAAGACCACTTCCTGTAACAGTGATCATGGGATCCATTATTTGTCTTTGATTGTGACCTTCAAGAACCTCACTCTGTCACAAAACATAACACAAGACCACATACAGAAAGACACTTAGTAAGATATACTAGATGAAGATAATTTCAGTCATTCTTCCTAGGAGTAAATTAATTTATCATTCACACATTTTATTCAGTCAATAACTATTTTATTGAGTACCTTTTATATTGGATTCCATGTTGATGCTGGAGAAAATAAGTGGATCCTGTTCTTACAGACCTTGTGATTTAGTGGAGGAAAGAGACATTACTGAAATGCTCACATTAAACCATAATTAGTCACCCAAAAGAAAAGCACAAGTTACACAACAGCACAGACAAGTTAGGACAGAAAACCTGCATAACTATGCCTAATTTCTTCATGGAATGAGATAGGAATTGTCTAAAATGTTAAAAAACAAAACAAAACAAAACAAAACTACCCTGTGCATAGCTGCTAAGGACACGGGCCAAACCCAGAAGAAAGGGGATGACTGGTTAGTAGATCCTCACCCCCACGCTTCAGAATGCAACATACAACCCAAATACACTCACACACACGCAGAGGGAAACTGAAAGGGTATCTGTACACAGGGAACTAGGACAAGGGAGAAAGGGGAAAGAGAGTAGGAAAAGAAAATATCTTGACCAGCACATCCATAGATGTCATCTATCAATCCCCAGAGAGCTTCTGCTCAGCTGAGACTGGGGTCCATGCAGTCTAGGGGAGGGAGCCAGCAGAGAAAAGAGCCCTCTTAGTGGCAGATGGGAAGTCAGCCAGGAGAGCAGGCAGCCTGTTGGGTCTTTAAAGTCCCCCAGCTGGCCCTGCTCTGCCCCTCAGTCCTAGAAACCTGCCAGGGAGTGAAGGGGTGGCGCTGTGAGACTCACTGCTGTCTTACTTGAAGGCATTAGGAATATCAGTGGCACTCCTTAAAATCACTCCCTCTCCCGGCTGCACTGACTTATGGACACAATAACCAACAGACACAGGGAAAGAGCCCTATTCATCTCCCACCAAATGCACACTTGATCAGAGTCTGACAGGCTCCACACTTTCTCTCCTCTATGGCTCTCCTTCAAATGCAGTAATTCCATCAGAGGCTGCATGGAACCTACAACTTAAATTTCCAATGCTTTTCTTTTTCTTTTTTTTTCTTTTTTTTTTTTTTTTGAAAAATCATGGATAGTATCTTTATTACATTTTTGGCTGATTCAAATACACTTGTTTTTCCCTGGAATCAGCTACCTTGATCTTCCAATACTGCTTTAACCACCTCTTGGTGTCTCAGCTAAGAATGCCTGTCTCAGTTCCTCCTGGAAATCCACCACAAGTACTTGCTGCAGCTGAGATCGCCTTGGGTACAGCTGACACCCTTGGTTGCTCAGAGAGGCGGTCCTTCTGCGTTTGACTTGGACTTCCACCTCCGGTACGTGCTGTTCAGTTGTCCATCTCAGGTGTAAGCGGTCCCTGGCCCGCTCCATCGCGCCGCTGGCCGCCCCTCAGAAGAGCGCATCAGGCATCTCCCGAGGACACTCGCACCTTCCAATGCTTTTCTTTATGTCAATTCCCTTCTCGTGAAACAGAAGCGCTGACTCACACGAAGTTATTGCTCATTCTATTTTTTACCCATATAATTCAAGATTTTCTATGATACTGGAACTTCCATTCAACCTGCCTCCGACTGGTCCCCTGACAAATCCCATAGGCAAAGAGGGGCAACTGCCACCCTTGGACCGGACGTTACCTGTCTCCCTTCCCTGCTTTTGCCCCACACTTTGCTCCATGCCATTCTAGGCATCTGAAGTGGTTTTCTCTCTTGTCAGTAAATGATACCTTCCTTAAAACAAAATTACTAACTAGTGAAGTATTACAAGTAATACAAGTATTACTTTAAAAAAAAAAATTAGGGGCCTTCCTGGTGGCGCAGGCAGTTGAGCACAGCGCTGTGAAGCTGTCTGCAGCCTCTGCAGTGCCGGTTCGATCCCCGCCAGCTGCAGAGCAACCCGCACGGCCCGTCCGACCTCTCCTGTCTCGCCCCCTGCTCCCCTTAGCAGTGTGTTTCAGTCAGTCTGCCTGTTCTGTTCCCCACTCTGTCTCTGGTGAATCCTCTCACCCTCCCGCACATCTGGCCTTTACCCCAGTTCTTATATAAATAAAATTAAAATAAATCTTTAAAAAAATTAATATTGGTGATAAATAGCTTTGTTTTTTTAATATTTTATTTTATATAATTCTTACATCATTTTTCATCTTTGTACAATGTATGCATTTTCATTTTGGTTATATTCCTCATACAATTGCACCCCCCCCCTTATTTTGACTCCAGTTCTTCCTCTCCCTGCCCCTCTCTAATCCCCCCCAGTGTGTCTCTGGTTTATAGCTGCTTGTTGATTTTGATTATTATTTTGCATTGATTAGTCTTTTTTCTGGTCTCTTATTTAGGTTTTCTAAATTCCTGCTATGAGTGAGACCATCCAGTATATTTGTTTTTCTTTTTCTTTTTGACTTATTTCCCTGAGCATGATTCCTTCTAGCTCCATCCATGTTGCTGCAAACTGTATGTGTTTACCTTTTTGATTGCTGAGTAATATTCCATTGTGTATATGTACCACATTTTCTTGATCCAGTCATCTGTTTTTGGGCATTTGGGTTGTTTCCATATCTTAGTTTATTTATTTTTTTTATTTTTTTAAGAGGCATGTTTATTTTTTTATTTGTTTGTTTGTTTTGTTTATACATGCACTGGGTACAGTCAGAAGCGTGGGAGGGTGAGAGAATTCACCAGAGCCAGAGTGGGGAGCAGAACAAGCAGAAGGACCGAGGTACACTGCTGAGGGGAGCAGCGGGAGGCAGGAGAGGTCTGTGCGCCATGTGGGACCCTCCTCTGGTGGCCGGGGAGCAGCCGGGGATCTAACCGGCGCCGCAGAGGCCGCGGGCAGCTTCGCAACCCAGCGCTCAACCGCTGCGCCACTGGGGAGGCCCTCCATATCTTAGTTTAAATAGCTTTGTTTTAAATGTATTTGCTTGGCAAAATAAAAAGTTGAATGCTTCCCTACCATTAAAAATGTTTTATTAGATAACATCTTTTGAATTATTGAGTCAAGAAAGCACAGGCTACAATGAAGACTCTCTTGAAAGGCCCCAGCCTGACTGCAGTTGGTAAAGGAAATTCACCTTCACCTGAGAAGACGGTCACAGTCCTGAGGTCCCTGTGAGTCTAGGCCAGGAGAGTTTGAAGATGGCGAAGAGCCCTTTCTCCTCTCTGTTAAGATTTACCCTCAGAGCTCTGGTTTCCTGTCTGAGGACCAACATGTTCTTCTGGCCATTCACTGGACAGACGCGGTCTACCCACAGGGCTGCGGTCCCAGCCTTTTAGGCCTTTACGGAACAACCACATTAGAACCTGACACGTGGTAGAAAAATGTTCAGCATATAGCATGGTGACAACCTTGTTTTGAAATACCTGACTCTGCTGCTTTCTTTTATATTTCCTTATGCTGACCTTCCCACCATATGTGCAGAAGTTTCCATTTGTCCTAGGGAGGTTAAGAGTCAGTTACAAGGAGGGTTTTGTTTTTTTTTTTAAGATTTATTTATTTATGCATACAAGAACTGGGTACAGACCAGAGGCGGGGGATGGTGGGTGGTGAGAGGATTCACCAGAGACAAAGTGGGGAACAGAACAGGAAGAATGACTGAAATACACTGCTGAGGGGAGCAGCAGGCGAGGCAGGAGACGACTGCTGTGCCATGTGGGTAGCTCCCTGGTTGGGGATCGAACTTGTGCTGCAGTGGCTGTGGACAGCTTCATAGATTGTGTCTCAACCCCTTGCGCCACCAGGGAGGCCCCACAAGGAGGGTTTTTCAGCAAAATGATCTCAAAAGCTAGGCTGATCAGAGAGGGAAAGATTCCTTTATCTCCTAGATTTATATCTTGGATTCCTTCAAATCTCTCTTGGCATATCAAAAGCCAATGGGATCACTGAGTTTTATAAGGGTAGTCTTGGAGTGGACTAGAAGAGAAAGCAGAACACCCACCCTATCAGTCCTATTAGACCGTCTGAGTGATTCTAGTTTCCCTTCTGATTCCACCCAAAATGGGAAGATTTGTTAATTAGGCAGAGAGAAGCTTAAGGGCTTCTAAACATTTCATCTTCAGGACTCTGAGAAGATCTCATCTTGAAGGCTGGCTGGCACTGCCCTGGGCACCGTTACATCAAGGTTTAACTCAATAGTACAGCCTGATTTTTCAGGGACAGAGAAAGAATGTAATTTTTCTGAGCTGCCCTCAGGACCAGTCTGGAATAAATTTGACCAAGGAGTTCCTCCCTGCTCCAGAGATTAGATCTGGAAAGTAGCTGAGCTGAAAACCAACAGACTTGCGTGCATTGGTCATCAGGAGGGAAAGGTGAGTCCACAGTGAGTGTGGATAGACATTCTAGGCAAGAGGCAGATGGAGGGTGTGGGATGTTCAGCAGCAGCCAGAGCAGAGCTTGAGTCATGAAGGACACAGCAGGAGGAGCCAGGAGGAACCAGACCGCAGGGACTGCAAGGACAGCCTCAACGACAGGTGCTCACAGAGCAATCCAGGGAGTGCCCAGATACCCACAATAGAAATCAGCAGAAATGTACAGGATGCTGCATGGCCTTGAGGATCCCATCTTCCCTCTGTCCCTATAGGGGTCCATTGGTCACAACTCCCCCCAATCCCAGACACCTCCTCAAAAAAGATAGAAAAGGAGAATGCGGAGGAGGAAGGCAGAGCCAAGCAACCATGGTTGCTATCTGCAGTGGCATAAGGGGGAAAAGCAGGTGCCCTTGGTAGCAACTGCTATCTGCCTCCCAGATCGCAGGACCCTGAGGTGCCCTGGAGAAGCTGTTCACAGTATAAACAGGTGACCAGCAATGAGGACCTGCACACTCCAGTGAAAACCCTTTATAAGAAACTCCTTAAAATATGTGACTTCTGTGGAAAATGTGTAGATTATAAAGAGATACAGCTTTTGTCCCTGTTATTTCTCCATTTATTAGGTGCATAGCAACTTTTTGGGTGGGGAAATCACAAAAACCAGTTCAGAAGGCTGAAAAAATGGGGCTTATTTGTTTGTTTAATCGAGGCAACTGGCTTATAACACTGTATGTGATTCAGAGGCGTGGGGTGACACCTCCTCAGATGCACCACCCCACACCCACCACCAAGGCACCAGCGTTGTCCCCCACTACAGCACAGTGTGTTCCTCCCCATGTTTACCCCCTTCCTCCTCTCACAATCTCAGTCCCACAGTCAGATTCCTAGAGTAAATAACAGGGTTTATGCCAGTTACATATACAATCCCTGCATATCTCAAAGACCTTACAGTTTGTAATATCAAATATTGGGAGTAAAGTATGTTATTATCGATAAGCTTATTTTACAATAATTAAAGAGACTGCCATATCTAAGCAACTAAGTACTTTTTACCTAAAGAGATGGACCATTTACCTAACATGTCTATTTAAATTGTTGCAAAATATTTTCCCCTCTATTCACTATTTGGAGGCTTGGAAGGAAGATAAGAACAATTTTTGAGAAATGAATATGCTGCATCGTCTTTGCACATTTATGAGCAGGGTGAAAAATTCCGCAACCCTTCACATGTGTGAGCATTGCCAGCTTTCCCATCCTCCTCCCCACTGCTAAATTTGGTGCTGCTCAGCCTGCTCAGTTCCTCCCATCCACCCACACCCAACTGTGGAGAAGAGCTTGGAGAGTCCAGACCAGATCTTTGGGATTTTCAATGCAGAATCAGGGATATAGGAGAGGGAAAGAAGTAGAAGACTTATGAGTAGATTCTTTTTTTGAAAAAAAGATTTATTTATTCATGCATACAAGAACTGGGGTTTTTATTTATTTATTCATGCATACAAGGCCAAAGGTATGGGGAGTGAGAGGATTCACCAGAGACAGAGTGGGAAACAGAACAGGCAAACTGACTGAAATTCACTGCTGAGGGGAATAGTGGGCGAGTCAGGAGAGGTCTGCTGTGCCATGTGGGTAACTCCCTGCCCAGGGATCGAACTCGTGCTGCAGTGGCTGCGGACAGCTTCATAGGTTGTGTCTAAACTTTTTGCGCCACCAGGGAGGCCCTAGAAACATTTTTGATCATCACAACTGGGAGATGGTAGTGGCACCTAGTAGGTTGAGGTCAGAGGCTGCTAAACACCCTTCAATGCATAACCCCTCCAAAGTAAAGAATTATCCTGGCCAAAATGTCAACAGCACCACGGCTTAGAAAGGCTGATGTAGAAAAAGGAAGAGGCAGTTATTTCCTTACATCTTCTCTTCCCAAAGATTAAATAAAAGAGACAGGGTTTTTTAAAAATCTTAAACAATTTTATTTCAAGTTTATGATATTAATTCTTTTTTTTTTTTAATTTCCTTACTGGTATTTTGTCTTTTTTTTTTTTCCAAAGATTTATTTATACAAGCACTGGGTACAGTCAGAAGCACAGGAGGGTGAGAGAATTCACCCGAGCCAGAGCGGGGAGCAGAGCAGGCAGGAGGACCGAAGTACACTGCTGAGGGGAGCAGCCGGCGGCAGGAGAGGTCTGCGCGCCATGTGGGACCCTCCTCCGGTGGCCGGGGAGCATCCGGGGATCGAACCAGCGCTGCAAAGGCTGTGGACAGCTTCGCAACCCAGCGCTCAACCGCTGCGCCACCGGGGAGGCCCTATGATATTAATTCTTAACTAATACTAACAACATATAATAATATCAGCCAAATTATGTAATTCAGGTTCCTAAAAATCTTTAAAGTTTAAAGGATTTAAAACTTTTATATTTTTATTCTCAATATAAAAATATACAGCTAACACACCAAATAAAATAGCTATTATATTCCATACATGATCAGGATGGGCAGCCATTGTGATGCTCCTTTTTTTTGCTCACTCTAGAGAATCCTCAGAATCTAGTTCTCTTCCCATTTATTCCCCCTGACACTTTCACTGAGGTACGAATAACTGTTTCATGTTGAGCAGAAAAGACATCTACTACAGGATTATTTTGGGTACAGGCATTGAGGGATGGTAACACATTTGACCTTCCATCCGAATGCTGACCTAAGTGCCTTTTGGAGTTTGACTCTGCTTCCCCTGACCCCTCTCTATGAGCCCTAACTACTACTCAGGTCCTAGCTCCATCTCTGCACAGGCAGTCCGAGAATCCACTTCTAAGAACCACCTTACTTGGTTCGAAACAGCAACACAACACAGTAATCTAAAGATTTTACATTTTGGTGGCCATTTTGATATAATTATTTCCAATAAGCCACCAACTTAGCAATATGTTCTATTTCTTTGGTGTTTTTTTTTTTTTTTCCTCTAGGAGAAACAGCTTTAGGAAATAAATGCCAGACTTTCAGAACTAGATAAAACACAATTTATAGCTACAACAAAAGAACTATCCTAGGAGAACACGCTCAATATGTCTGGCCTGGGGAGGTCAATTTAGGCATCTCCCCTTCAACCATAAAGGTCAGGATAGAGTCCTAAACTGCCCCTAACTTCTACCTTTCTCTGTAGGAGCAGATCAAAATCCAGACACAGGCCACAGTGCCAGAGGGAGAATGCCCCAGGCCTGGTCTGAACCCTGATGCCAGCAGAAGTAACTGCCTTCAGATACCTCCACTACCTTGGCACCTGCTGCCATCCTCCGGGAGCAGCAAATGACAGGCATGGATGGCCACTAAGTGATGCGTCCAGAGCACTGCCTATCAGGCAATTTATGAATGAACAGCTTGGACTACAAGAGAAGGTTTCATAGTATCAGCACTTCATGTGCAAAAGTTAAACTGGTAACGGCTAAGAGCAGGCTTTCAGTTTCAATAACTAACACACTGTGGCTTTAATAAATAGGCATCTAGTTATTTCTCTCTCATAACAAGAAGGCTGGAGGAACATAACCCAGAGCTAGGGAAGAGGCTTGAATATATCAAGGACAAAGATTCTCTTGACCTGTTTGCCATGGTCACAGATGGCTGCTCTAGTCCCAGGCACTAGATCTGTATTCAGTGAAGGAAGGAGGCATGGCCCACAGGGACAAAGTGTGGATGGCAGCCTCATCTGTCCCTTCTACCAGGAAAGGAAAAAAAAAAAGCCCTCTAATAGCCCAGAGAGGATGCCTCATGTCTTTTTGGGTCATACAAATAGTCCTAGCTCCCAGGGAGGCTGAAGCAATATTATTTAGCTTTACTGACCTCTGCAGTGGAGGCAGCAAGGGAGGAGGTTAGCAGTATCTGTTGAATTAACCATAATATAAAAGTCTCTTGTTTCCAATTTGGCATCTGAGACTAGTTAGAGGCCTGATGGGGAAAGAGATGAGAAAAGGAAGTTGAGAGGTCATTTTAGGAGAGATTCTGAGCAGTGTTTAGGCAGTGCTTCTTTACATCCTGAAATGGGGAAGAGAATAATTTTCATCAGCATTGCCAATAGCTCTTTAGGCTCAGGGATGGACCTTGGTTTTCTTACAGCAGGCACCACATAAAGTGGCAAGTCCCTCAAGCCACCTCCTGCATAGATATGGTGGCAAAGGAAAGCCAGGGAAGGAGAGGAAGAAAATGACACGCCCAACACAGCCACCTCCCCACCCCACTCTGCCAATGGTGAATCTAACTGACCCCTGTAAATAAATCATCTGGGAGAAGAAGAGTTAACTGGTTAGATGGAAGGCGGAGGTGAGATCAAGAGCTTTGGGTTACGATGTTAAACAGGACTCATGTGTAGCCACAGGCTACCTGGCTCTTGGAGATCTGATCATAATAGCAAGTGTGACAATAACTTGCAACTTTGAAATCAGTTTTTCCAGCTTCTGCAACCCACAGAAAAAGCTGAAAAATGTTTAGATCTAGCTCACTACTAGACAAAGTTCATAACCCATGAGCTTCTCTCCTTGGCTATCTCTGCCTAAATGAGCTGCTTGTGACATACACAGCTCCAACCCAGAGGGAGGATTGCAAACCCCAGAACCTGGCCCTTCCCTTTCTCTTTCCTCATCTGACTTCTGACATGTTGCTTTTTCTCTGCATCTAAGCTTCCTGCAAAGGAGGGCCTCAGCCCAGCATGGTTATGTGGTCTACCCTGGTTTCCTTTGGGGTTTTTAAAGTCAGAATTCTGAGCTCATTTTATTAACAGCTTCTCTGAGGAGGTCATTTCATTCATTTGCTCATTCATTCATTCATCATTCATCAAACTTCTAGTAAGTGCCTTCCATGTTTTTATGTACTAGAGAGGCAAAGACAAATAAAATATGTCTAACCTTTAAGAATCTTACATACAGGGCCTCCCTGGTGGCACAAGGTGTTGGGTACCACACTATGAAGCAATCTGAAGCTTCTGCAGCACAAGTGTGATTCCTGGCCCGCCAGGGAGCAACCCACATGGCGAAGCAGACCTCTCCTGTCTCTCCCGCTGCTCCCCTAAGCAGTGTATTTTGGTTAGTCTGCCTGTTCTGCTCCCCACTCTGTCTCTGGTGAATCCTCTCACCTCTCAGACCTCTGGCTTATGTGCATAAAGCTCTTGTATGCATAAATAAATAAATCTTAAAAAAAAAAAGAATCTTACATACAGCAAACAAACACATGTTATAATCATTACAGTAATTGTACAAATTGGCAAGGTAGTATAGTGACACAAAGAAAGAAGAGGCCATTTCCACGGGGCAAACCAGATACTGAGTGTCAAGTATTACATGTAATGAAATGTTCAGTTGAACTTATTATTAAAAAATAAGTAGGTATGTTGGTATGGCAATCAGAATTAACTTTCTAGTCTATAGCTTTTGCTCCCCTTTCTATCTCATATAAGAACACTAATTTTGTTCAGGTCCCAGGTCTCAGGCAGCTCTGTCTGAATGCCCTTGGGACAGCGACTCTATTTCCAGGCCCAGGATGGTTAATGTTGTTAGGGTGAAATGCTTATACATTTATCCTGATGGTGAATGAGACTTAAAGGATAGAGATATCTGGTCAGGGTGGATGGGAGTGTGGTTGTGGTGGTGGTGGTGGTGGTGGTGGTGGTGGTGGTAGGGATGGCGACCACTAGAAAAGCTATTTGGAAAGAGTTTTAGAAGAAAATTCTCTTTCCAGCTATTGGATGTTGAGATGTTTCGAACTGTAGCAGTGGTTGGTGACCATGAGGCTAATGCCAAAAGAACTGCAGAAAACTTAAGCCCCGATTGCCATTGTTGAGCTAATTAATCAATCATCTCTGAGGCTATATACCTAAATACTTTCGTTCCCCCATTTTTTTTTACTGTGGTTAAATTTATGTCATGATATTTGGCACCTTACCTTTTTTAAGTGTACAATTTGGTGGTATTAAGTGCATTCTTATTGTTGTGCATTCATCACCACTATCCAGCTCCAGAACTACCTTTTTGTTGTTGTTTAATGAAATACCATTGTTTTACATTCTTGTTTGTATTATGAAAGTATATATTGTCTCCCCTCAGGTGTGGTCACCATTGCTCTCCCACCACCAAATCACCCAGAGTCCCCCACCATAGTCCATTGTGCTCTTCACTCCTTCTCCTCCCTCCCTTTCCTTCATGCTTCAGATCTATGGTCAACTTTCAAGAATTAGCTTTAATGTTTGTCTTTGACTGACCCTTTGTCTGAGTTCCAGAAATTCCACATATAAATGACACCATTAAGTATTTATCTCTCTCCTTCTGGCAATTTTGCTTAAGATAATCCCTTCCAGATCCATCCATGTTGCCACAAATAACAAGAATTTATTTTTATTGATGGCTGACAAGTATTCTGTTGTGTAGATGTACCATGTCTTCTTGGTCTACTCATCTGTTTTTTGGGCACTGTGGTGTTTCCATATCTAGATTGTTGTCAATAGTGTTGCAATGAATACAGGAGTGCAGGTTTCCTTTCAAATTACTATTTTTGTGTTCCAGAACTACTTATCTCACCAAACTGAATCCCCATACTCATCAAACAATAACTCTCTCCCCTTTGCCCTTGGCAATGACCACCTCTTTCTGTCTCTATGGAATCAACTACTGTAGGTACCTCAAGTAAGTGGAAACATACACTGTCTTTTCATGACTGGCTTATTTCACTTAGCATAACTTTCTCAAGGTTCAGTCATGTTGTATTCTGGGTCATAATTTCTTTTCTTTAAAGGCTAACTAATATTCCATTGTATGGATGTGCCACGTTTGTATACCTGTTCATCTGTCATTGGTCTCATGTTGCTCTGCTAGTTGAAGATTGTGACTAATATTACTATGAACATGGGTGTACAAATCTCTTCAAGACCCTGCTTTCAATTCATTTGGGTCATACAGTGATTCTGGTTTTAATTTTTGGAGGTCTCAGAGTTATTTTTATGAACAAAATAAACTGCAATTGTTTAAACCATTTCCTGAAAACTTTTTTGTTACTTGAGCCCAAAAGCTGCCTTGCCTAACTGATAAGCTGGGAGATAGTGTAAGGTTGGGAAGGGAATCTTAGACAAAGACATCAGCTGGAGTATGGCTAATTAAAGCATTAAGGTAGCGGAGGTACTAAGGTACTAAGAATCTCTAGGAGAGTCACAGAGTCAAATTGGAAAGCTTTTTTTTTTTTTAAGATTTATTTTATTTATACAAGAGCTGGGGTACAGGCCAAAGGCGTGGGTGGGTGAGAGGATTTACCAGAGACAGAGCAGGGAGAACAGGCTGACGGACTGAAAGCACTGCTGAGGGGAGCAACAGGAGAGACAGGAGAGGGTGCCCCGCCATGTGGATATCTCCCTGACCGGCTGGGAATCAAACCCGCGCTGCATAGGCTGCGGACAGCTTCACAGCGCTGAGCTCAACCCTCTGCGCCACCGGGGAGGCCCAGAAAGTTTTTATTCAGGAACAATACCTCAGCCACATGTAAGTCAAAACATAATCCTGTGGTCTGCACAGAATATGGTTGCTCTACCTCTACTGCCTTAGGTCTTTCTACTGTCTTGCCATCTTCACCAGTAATGTCTTATTCTTCCTCGTATTTCTCTCTGAATGGAAGTCTTTCGTGGTTGTAATTTCCTGGGGAAAACTTAGTTACATGTGTGTGTCTCAACTTCAAGAAAAACTTGGTTTTGAAAAGGCTGGACACATTGTTCTGAGACTTATTCAAAATCAGAAGGAAACTATAGTAATTAACCAGCAGTGTGTGAGGGTATGAGAAAGGGAGGGATGGGAGGTTGTTATGGGCTGAATTTTTGTGTCCTCCTAAAATCCATATGCAGAAACTATAACTCCCAGTGTGAATATATTTGGAGATAGAAACTTCAAAGCTGTAATTAATATTAAATGAGGTGATAAGAGAAGGGCCCTGATCTGATAGAGAACTTGTTCTCTTCACGTATGGAAATATAGTGAGACGGCACCTTTAAATGCAGGAAGAGAGCTTTCACCAGAATCTGAGTCAATCAGAACCTTAATCGTGGGCATCTAGTTTCCGGAACCATGAGAAAATAAATTTCTGTTACTCAATGTGTAATATTTTGTTATGGCAGTTCGCGCTGACTAAAACAGAGTTTAGTATATGTGTCATCTGGGTTCCATCACTGCCTAAAAACCTGCAATGTGCAACTTCTTTGTTAAAGGTTTTTAGGTAGGAAAATGCAGATTTACATTTTTCAAAGACAACTCTGGTGGCAAAGTGGGTAGTGTGGGAAGAAAAACAGACAGGAAGTAGAAAGTCTATGTAGGCGGTGTCTCAACAACTCACGGGAAAGATGATGAGTGGATGAGCTAAGCAGCGGTGGTGAAAATGGGGAGGAAGATAGATTTGAAAGACATTAAAGGGGCAGAATCTACAGGGATTGGTTATTTAACATGAAAGGCCTGTTTGGTTATTTAGCTCCCTTCTGGCCTAGGTAGTTGGATAGATGAAGGTATCCCAACAGAATATGGGAAGAGGAAGATGTTTGGAGAGAAAATAACTTTCTGTAAAACCTCACTTTTATAAAATCTCAAACATCACCCCACAAGACAGTTTATTAGTTAAATGGGAATATAGTGGCTTTAAGAGACAAATCTGGAAGACACTACCTTAGCCACAAGTGGAAGAAAGTCACCAGTGATGGGATAGGTGTCCACCCTGAGTCATCTGAAAGGATGTACTGAGAGGAACTCAGAATTGCAAAAATGCATAATACATATTGAGTGATATTTTATAAAATAACTGGCCTCCACTCATCAATACTAGTGTGTTTGTGAAAGACAAGGAAAAACTGAGGAACTGTTCCAGATTAAAGGAAAGTAAAGATACAACAGCTGAATGCAATCCATGATCCAGAATTTTTCTTTTTTATAAAGATCATTATTGGGACAGGTTGGTGAAATTTTAATCAAACCTATAGATTAACTACTATATTGTATGAATATTAAATTCCTGGTTTTGATAATTGCACTAGGTCATGTAAGAGAACTCTTGTTTTTAGGAAATATAAGATGAAGTACTTAGGGGGTACCACATATTCTCAAATGTTTCCAGAAGAAATGGGAGTACAGGAGGGCAAAGCAAATGAGCAAATATTTTTAAATTTTATTAAGAATTGAGTAAAGGGTATATATATAAATGTAAAATAAAAGATAACATTTTTAAAAATGAATATATTTGGGGGCTTGACAAATTAGTTGTAGGTGCTTGCAGTTACCAGAGTTATTTTGAATAAAGTTTGGCATTCATCTTCCATTCCTGGAGTGAACACTGGTGAATTTATCTTTTGGTTTCAGGTGATCTCATCTTCACTATCCCTCCATGCACTTTTGTAAGCCTCATCTTTCAGTTTCTCTAGAAGACACACACAAGACAAGGCCATCACTCTGCTTTCCCCAGGAACAGCCAGTCACTCAGAATCCAAGGCTCCATGAGCTAGGAATGGGTGTCTCCTGCACCTAGGCCCTGCTGGAGGGCGCAGCTTCCCCCCTAGGCCCTGCTGGAGGGCGCAGCTTCCCCTGCAATCAGCAGGCAAGCAGGAAGAGCCTCCGGTTTGATGCACTCCTGGGTCAGTCTCAGTGTTCCACCTTTGTCAAGTGTTCCACCTCAGTGTCCCACCTCATCATTGTCTTCACCTCAGCCCTCTTTCAGGATGTTAAAGAGGCTCTCTGGACTACTCACTCCCAAGAGCTAGAAGGCATTCCCTAGCCAAGCTCCTTTAAGACCCATTATTTTTTTGTTGTTGTTGTCTAGGGGATACTGAATGGCAGCTTTACCTTCTCCCTTCTCACCTTCCCTGGGGTGACAGGACAGGATCATGGGTGCCTCCTTATGTCCTAATATAAGACACCATATGTCCTATGCAGGATCAGCAAGGTACCGGTTATGTAGGCCAGCATTAGCTGTCTCTGTACTCTGACTGATAACAGGAAGAGGTGGCAAAGTCTAGAAGGAGTGGTTGTTATTGTGCTCTGACATTTCTCCAGACCCCTTCTTGTGGGCAAAGTCAAGGAGGATGTTTCCTCTTTCAGCAAGATAAGAAAATGACTCATAAGGGACCCCTTAGAGTACCTGGGGGGTCTCTGGATTGTTATTGACTTGAGCAATCTAAAGGCAAGAGATTGAGGCTACTGCCCTAAGATGGCAGAAGACGAAAGCAAGAGCAGGAGTGAGAGAAGAGGGAGCTGCCCTTTCACTAAGATCATTATTGGGACAATTGGTGAAACTTTAATAAAGAGTGCACACTGTTCCTGGGAGGGATTGGCTTAGAGACATCACTTGAAGGGCTTCATCCAAAGTGGAAGGTGCCAGATGGTTCACCAGCGGAGAGGGCTGAGGAAGTCTGGGGGTCAAATTCTTGGAGTTGGCAGCTGCTAGCTGGAGGAGACATGGCCAGAGATGAGGTTTAGAACAGAGAGTTTCTGTGGTGCCCAACTAAGAGGCCCATGAAAAAAATTGTCTGCTCAGAGCTTCATGAGGCTCAATGAACAGCAACACCAGGTTACGCCAGGGCTGGTCCTCTCAGACTGTCTTTCCTCCCATCTCCTCTTCCACGTATTCCAGAAGGAAACCAGGGAAAGGGCAAAAAGTCAATCTCTTCTTCCCTCTTTCCCTGGAAACCTCTCAGACTGGGACAACCCTGGTGGCAAAGTCGGTAGGGTGGGGAGAGGAGCAGACAGGAAGTAGAAAGCCTACGTAGCCAGTGTCTCAGTAACTCAGGGGAAAGATGATGAGTGGCTGAGCTAAGCAGCAGTGGTGGAAATGGGGAGGAAGATAGATTTGAAAGAACTTAAAGGGGTAAAAGGGAAAGCTTAACTTTGAAACTTTGAAATGAGAAGTTCTGATTTTATTCTGAACTGAACACTTACATTCCTGACATTAGGCTTTTTTGGTAACTAAAAGTGACTGAGCAAGCAGTAGAGTCTATTTGCAATTTCACTTAGGGCTGGGAGAGAAGTGGTCCCAGAGCAGGGAAAAAGGGCAAGGAGACTGAAAGATATTGTCTTGTACCCACAGAATTCTGTATATGCAATAAAATGGCTGATGTGGGCATTTGGCTCCTCCTCCTCCGAGTTGCCTTCCTCCTCCCACCAGGTCCCCTCCTTCTGAAGTCCTTTTTGTCTCCAAGACCAACCTGTGTCCTTCTCTGCTCAACAAAGATTCTCCTTTGGGGCTTCCCCAGTGGCACAGAGGTTGAGCGCTGGGCTGCGAAGCTGCCCGCAGCCTCTGCAGCACCTGTTCCATCCTTGGCCGCCAGCGAGGGTCACACATGGTGGGCAGACCTCTTCTGCCATGCCCGCTGCTCCCCTCAGCAGTGTACTTCGTCAGTCTGCCTGCTCTGCTCTCCCCTCTGGTTCTGGTGATTTCTTTCACCCTCCTGCGCTTCTGACTGTACCCAGTGCTTGTATGAATAAATAAATAAAAATCTTTAAAAAAAAAAAAAAGAAGGTTCTCCTTTGTTTCTCTTCTGGAGCCAGCTTGCTGTTGCTTTGAAACTAAACCCCCAACCAGTTTTTTTACCTGCAAATACCTTGGAAGCTACACAGAAATTACTCTCACTCTCTGGAGTGACTGCATCTGAGAACCGGGCTCCCTCATCCTATCACCACTGGTAAAAATGCCCAGTGGGCAACAGAACTTTCTAGGGTGCACTGGAGGGTGTGAGCACCATACCCAGGCAGCAGCAGTTCAACTCTTCAATGCATTAGCTGTCTTACCTGTAGAAGTCTTTCACCCTCTCTGTGCTCAGAGGCATCTATAAAATGGGAATAACAGCAGCAGCATCAATAAACAATGATACTGTCAGTCTCTTCAGGTCCACGTGAAGAGTCTGGCACAGAGAAAATGCTCAATACATGGTACTATTAGTTCCTATGTTTTGCCAGAATTTAAAGATACTTTATAAAGAAGTTCCCCTTGGACTTGCATTGCTGAGTCTTTCTCTTCATTGATGTTTTCCCTGCCCGAGCTTTGCTGCAAGGGCCTTTGGACCAACATTATAGCCAGTTTCTTTCTAATTCCACCCAAGTCTCCTTTCTCTTGTCTCAGAGACTAGAAGAACTCAAAGGCATCATTTACCCGATCAGCACTCCATTGTTGTCCCATGGCACTGAGGAGGGAGTTAGGGGGTGACATGTCCATGTCTAGTGTGTCCTGAGTGCAGCCAGATGGGTCTCCAGCCCCTTTCTCCTTTGCTGACCACTGAGGTAGAAATTCCAATGTGTGCCAAGCAGGTGAAAGACAGGGTCCTCGGGCTCAGGAGACTAGCTATGTATGCACAGCATGAAAATCAGCTGGGCCAGGACCGCAGGTCCTCTGACTTGGTTCTCATCAACCGGATGAAATGTATCTCCAGTGCTCATGATGAGTGGACAAATATGCCCAGAAGAAGGCAAAAACTTCCTGAGCAAAGAGTAGAAGAAACAAGTGTAGGATGTTCGGACTTTTCCAGTTTTCTCTTCAGACCCGTTGCTTATCAGACTGAAAAGTGCAGAGGAGATGACATGAACATACCACCGTGGTGAGGGATGCTGAGGAACAGCTGAATTCAGTCCAGTCTTAGAGCATAGATTTTTCCCTGCTCCAACATGTGGGCCTTTAATATCCAACTCCAAGAGCTTAGCAATGTGAAAATATTGTCAACAGAGGAACTGGAGACTTTAGGAGAAAAATTTGCCTGTATTTTTAGTCACATCCTGGGGATGGTCCTGTCTGATCTTGAGGCATATTTTTAAAAGTATATTTGGAGTATTCAGCAACATATTCTGAGTATTTAAAACCTTCCCTCACCTTCTAGCTTTCCAACTTTATCAAAAAGAAAAACGCTAGGGTCTCCCCTGGTGGCGCAGGTGGTTGAGTGCAGCACTGTGAGGCTATCCGAAGCCTTTGCAGTGTGGGTTTGATTCCGGCCGGCTGGCGAGAATCCCACATGGCGAGGCAGACCTCTCCTGTCTCACCTGCTGCTCCCCTCAGCAGTGTGTTTCACTCAGTCTGCCTGTTCTGTCTCCACTCTGCGTCTGGTGAATCCTCTCACCCTCCCGCACATCTGACCTGTATCCCGGTTCTTGTATGTGTGAATAAATAAATCTTTAAAAAAAAAAAAAGAAAAAGAAAAAAGAAAAATGCTGATCGATTTAGAGGCTATTTGTACACTGTAATTGCATAATGCTTAATATACAAGTGGTACTCTGAAGTGATGAATGGGGAAATCACATTGTCAGGGACCAAAGGAACTGTCTTCCCACCATTCCACCGGAAATAGTTCTGCCTATGATTGTATGGCCCTATGAAAATGACCTACACTTAAATATTAAAAAGCAAGCATATTTTTCTTCTTCTGATTTACCTGAAAGAAGGTAAAAAATAACCCAGGACCAGGAGACACCCCTATATCACCATGTTATAGGCTGGTGGGTGCTGACTCAAAACTTTTCTAGAATTAGTTTCCATTTACAGGACTTAACTTATTAAAAGGCAATGCAGTTTTCCTGCCTCAGCCACTATGAAGCAAGTCAGTGTATAGGTAAAAATAACTGAATGGGTTAAAAACTAGTGAAGAAATCGGAAAAGACAGAGTAGTAAGTGGTTCCTCATCGGAACGTAAAGGGGTAAAGAAAGGAATGATATCCTTTAAACACATTCATGAATAATTTGAGGAAGGAAGTAAAGTGCAAGTTTGTGCATGATGCAATATTGTTTGAGTTACTAAACATTATGAAGAAATGAGAGGAACTCTAGATGAATTAAAAACAAAATGCAAAAGCTGTAAAGGGAGATTTAACAGCCTTCTTATAGTTGTAGTTTTTATGTAGTTTTTATTTTCTAATTATTTCACATTAAGGAAACATTGAGTCTGCTAAAGATCTTTGCAAAGCAGGCCAGTCTTAGTAAAAGATTATTAATGTCCCTAAATGTTTATTAGAGCTAGAGTAATTAGGAATGGCTTCAGATCAAGAAAAAAATGGAGTTTCTAGGTTTTTGTAGACAGTATCATTCTGAAGTCTGTAATAAGAAGACTGCCTGTAAGGAAAAAAAGTGAAGGGTCACTTCAGGTAAAAATGTTTTCATGCCTCTAGTATTTATTAATGTAGTTACAGACTTGTGGTTAAGCTAGTGAAAAAGAAGGGATGTTAGGAGAACCTGATACACATATGGATAATTTAAAGGAAGGAGCAAGCCTTTAGAAAACTAGCTTTTTGTTTCAAATTAGAAGATGTTATTTAAGTTTCCCATTTTTCTTTTAAACATTTGGGCAGGTAGGAGAAAGAATAATAAATATAAATCAGAATTTTCAAAAGAAGAAAACTTCAACTCTGTGGAGTGAGGGGAATTAACATGATCCAATCAACTCATTCAATAGATATTTATTGAGGGGGGGGTTAAGGAAAAAAATCGAGGAAAAGAGATAAACAAGTGCACAGACACATATAATTTCAAGTAGAAAACAGTTAATGATGCACAATACCACAAATGTGTACAAATAAAAGCCTCTGTGTTTGAGAGAAAGACAGATGAGGCCCCACTGTTAGTGAAGAGGCCCAAGCTCAACAGTCAGGCTGCTGGGAATAGAGTTTCCGTGTGGCTGACCAGAGATAAGAGCAAGGTAGGCTTGGTCCAGTTCCAACGCTGAAAGCTTGGCTGAGAACTTGGAACTTTATTCTTTAGTCATTTCTAGCTTCTTCATGACTGAGAGTGTAGCTTGCTGGCCTTTTGAAGGGATGAATGAGCCATTGATGTTCTTTTGAGTTGATAAGTGACAGACTCCAGTTTTTGCTGAGCAAGATTAAGTGGTGCGTAGGAGGAGTGGGAGGGATGGGGATGGATTATAAAAGCAGGAGGCAACATTTCCTGAGTTAATCCTACTACATGCCCAGCATTCCACTAGATGCTTCACACAAATGTTCTCAGGGATTATTTAATCCTTATAATAACTCTTTGAAGAAGGAAAAGTAAGTATACTGTTGAAAAAACAAGTTCAGAAGGGTTAACTCAACCAAATGTCACACTTGTAAAGTGCTAGAATCAGGCTGCAATCCAAGTCTGCCTGTCTCATAAGCTTGTGGGTTTATAAAAAAAAAAACACACAAAACCCCAACATTTTTGACACTATTCAAATAAGGATGGTTTTAACAAGGACAATGACAAGGAATGGGAAGGGAAAGAGAAAAAAATTCAGCAGTCAGGGCCTCCCTGCTGGCGCAAGGGGTTAAGTCTCAGCACTTTGAAGCTATCGACAGCCACTGCAGCACAAGCTCGATCCCCTACCAGGGAGATACCCACATGGCGCAGCAGACCTCTCTTGTTTCGCCCGCTGCTCCCCTCAGCAGTGTATTTCAGTCAATCTGTCTGTTCTGTTCCCTGTTCTGTCTCTGGTGAATCCTCTCACCACCCCCGCACCTCGGGCCTGTACTCCAGTTTTTGTATGCATAAATAAATAAATCTTTAAAAAAAAAATTCAGCAGTCAAAAAGATGTATCAACTAAAAACAGCATGGGGACCAAGGATTATAGTAAAAAATTCTAGCCCAGATAACTGAATAATGCTGTGAACTTCAAATTTGGAAAGGAAGTTGGGGAATTAAGCTTTGGACTTACCGCCTGAAATGGCAGCAAAATGTTTGTAAGAAGTGAGTTACACTTTCTCCAACATGTGTAAGTTATAAAATGGTCAAGCAGAACACACACAAAGGCATCACTCCACAGCGACTGACACCTATTAAGGCCGTCTTCTGCCCTTTGCACAAGTGATCTCCACTGTCGGCATGCTTCTGTCTCCCCCCTCAGGTCCATTTCCCAGGAAGACCTTCCCTGAACCCCCAGTTTCCTCACCTCAGTTCTTTTCTCCCAATGCCTCTCTCCTTTACTATGCCTCCCCTAGACTGAGCTGTAGGAGGGCTGGGTTGCTTTTTACCTGGACATTCAGGCTATCACTAAGTCCGACCCTCAAAAACTACTTGTTGACAGACGGATTCCCATGTTGCCCTGCAAAAGAACTACCCTGCCCTGTTAAGTCACAGTTTCTGCCTTCTTAAGGGCAGTTGCAGTCAACAACCTCAAGACCAGGAAATCATCTTTCTCATCACATACCAGGGTATTATTCATGCAGTTTACTCACTGTAAAGAGTTCCCTTGAAATAAATCTAACGACTAGTCACAGATACACCAATTTCTCAGTGTCCATCAGCTTCTTAAGAAGTCTTGCGGGGGGAGGTGGGTGAGATCCAACCCTTCTTTGCTCTATTTCTGAAATACAGAGCAGAAGCAAAGGCTTCAGAATTTCTCTCTGGGAGGGTATCGGGGGCTTCACTCATGTTGTGATGGAGAACCACGGCCTTTTCTTCGAACCAGCTTTTGCGAACAGTATTCTTACCTAAAAGTGAGGCTTTGTGTGCACTGTGTGGCTGGAGGTAGGGAACATGTGGCTAATATTGGGGGAGTTTCTAACGCACCTCTAGGGTCCTTTTGAATAAGGTAGTTTTGCGGTTCAACCGTCAAGTTTCATTTTATTTTCTTTCCACAGGGAGTTCCCTTGAGCTTTAAGGGCTGTGGAGGTCCGCTCGATGGGGGGGGGCTGACCAGAAGGATTTCAGAATCTGGGCGAGCCAGGGGGAGATTTCTCTCAGCGGGGTTTCACGGCTACTCAGAGCCACACTGGGAGCACCCTGGGGTAGCGCCCGGCTCTCCCGGGGCAAAGAGCAGGAAAGCCCGGAGAGCTTCGCGCGCCGCGGGGGCCCGGGCCGGGCTCGGGGGCGGGAGGGCGGCGCCCGCGGGGCCCCGGGTGGGGCGAGGGCGGGGCCGCGGCGGGGCGGGGCGGGGCGGGGCGAGCCGGCGGGGCTGGGGGCGGGGCCAGGCGCGCGGCTCGCCCTCGCCCAGGCCGCAGCCGGGCTCCGCCTCGCCGGGCTACGCAGGCGGCGGGGCTGCGGCACGGGCCGGGCAGCACCATGGCGGCGGCGGCGCCTGCTGCGGCGGCGGCTTCTCCCGAGGCGCCGGCGACGACTGCGACGGCAGAGCCCGGGGCTGGGTGCGAGGGCAGTTGCGAGGTCCGAGTGCTGCAGAGCCTGCGGGGCAAGATCTGTAAGCTGGGGCCGGGCTGAGGGGACAACCCCGTTGGCGGCGGCGGCGGCGCGGGGCTGAGGGGGCGGCGGGCGCGCGGGGGTGGCGGCGCCGCGCCGGGCCGGGACCGCGGGACGCTGAGGGGCCCAGAGCGGGGCCTGGGCCGGGCCGGGCGCCCGCGGAGGGACCGCGCGGAGGGGGCGGGAGGGGGGTGTGTGAGGGGAGGCGGCGCCCGGACGGGGCGGCGTGGGCTGGGGCTGCCGGCGCCGGCGGGGAGTGGACGGCGGGGCGTTTGCCTGCGCGAGGGGCCGGAGGGCAGCGCCGCCGCGAGGGCCGGGCTGTGGGGCGCGGCCTGGACGCCGGGGCGCCGGGGCGCGGGCGGGGGGCGTGGGCCCGAGGCGTGAGGAGTTTCCGGCCGCCCGCGGACCAGGCCTCCGGGCGGCTGCGGACGCCGGGGAGCCTCCCCGCGGCGGGAGCCGGGCGGTAATTACGGGGAGGCGCGGCCGCGGCGGGGGGGTGGCGGCGGGCGGGGAAGTGGGATGGCGCGGACGGAGGGGGCTGCCCGTTTCCTGGGCTCACGCGCCCTGGAGAGGTTGAAAAAGGCGCCCTGAGCGGCAGGAAGCAGGCCCCGCGGGCTCGAGCGGGGCCGCGCGCGGTGTTTTCGAGCGGGCGCGCCGGGAGGGGCCGGCGCCGGACACCTGTGCTCGCCCCACCTCGCTGCGGCGGGACCTGAACTGAGAGACAGGCTGACTGCCCGGGACCCGGCAGGATGTAGTGGCTTCCTGTGAGCAGGTCTCAAAACAGTCATCTAGCCCGCACTCTAACCCACTTAATTCCTCTCCTTCTCTTGCATTTATTTAATTGTTACTTTTGTGGGCGAAGGGTGGTAGTTGACTTAATACAAATTTTTTTTTGGGGGGGGGGCTCGGAGCTCTGAGCATTACTATGGATTGACCATTTGCGCTGTCATTTCGACATCTATTTTTTAAATGATCCTTTGGTATCAGATCGCTAATTTTTCCCCCCACAATAGTTTAATCAGAGAAGAGCCTTCCTCCTCCCCCCATCCCCACTGTTTGTTAAGATAAGCAGTAAAACTAATTTTTGGTTTTGTCAAAAAATAACCTCATAATCTTTATTCAGTATCCTCAGATTGGAAGCATGCTGCATGTTTCTTGTAAATAACAGTTATGAGGAATACTTTTTACTTCGTATAAAGGAAACCATGTTGCAGTAAAATGGCTTTTCTACACAGGATGTAAACTTGTCCTTTCCCTGAATAGAAATGTTAATTGAGCTTCGATTTCTTCCACTTCGCTGTTTTCAAGTTGCCCTCCACCCCCTTTCAAGTGTTTAGGATTTTATTAAACTTCAGAAGCAAACATCTTCAATTTTCTTACCTTTTTATTCCCAGAAGTTGTCCTGTGCCCTTAAGAAAGAATAGTTTTTAAAACCTGGAAAATAACACCAGAGAAGTAGATCTTGTCTAAGTTCCCAACATTGACGTTACCTGCTAGGTAGAAAATCTTCTCAGAAATCAGATTAAGTCATACACTTAATATGCATATAATTAATTTTTGGGAACACTATAAATGAGTCAGAGTTCCTGCTTTGATCCAGTTTTCCAAAATTTTACCACTTTTTATTTTAGTGTCACTTGATACTAGGTACTGATTTACATAGCTGCAGGTTATACCGTGGGACTATGTATGCATAACTTGGAATGGAGAGTTAGGGTTGGGCTGTTTCCAGTAGGACTTAGTTGCCCTGCACTTTCACCTGCTTCTTGGCAAAGATATCATAGTAGAGATATCACTGTGAGTGAAACTTGAGCCTACAAATAAAACAAAAACTTTGTTTCTATGGCTTAGAGCAACCCCACTATCCAAGCTTGGAGATTGATCATCCAGTTGCTGGAAATGTTATTGTTTTAGCTATAGTTGAAATATTGCAGTTGTTATCTCCGTTTCTTGCTTTTTGAGTTGCTCAACTGATAGATCAGGTTGTGGAGTGTCTGCTTCATAACAAAATATGAGTTATATATGAAACTCCCTCTCCTGCCTTCCTCTCCACTTTGCCCTCCTTTTGGCTGGTGTAATCCAGAGCTACTTGACCTTCAAAACTGTGAAGAGATGTTGTTTTCTGTTTCTCTGAAACCAACTTGTGGATTTTGCAGGGTGGGGGGAAGTTTAGAAGAATCATTAGCTGGTCCCAGAAATGGGAAGATAGTGGTTCTGACAATGAAGATATTAAGCAGCTTGGGGGTGGGGAAGGGGTAACCATGTCAGCTTCACTTTCCTAGTACTGGGAGATCTGGGAGGAAAGCCTGGTAGTGCCCACTAGCCTGGAGATGAGCAGGCAGATTCCAAGCTGCTGATTCTAAGAGGCTCTGATCTGGAGAATTAGAGATCCATAAGGCTGAAAGTGAACCTGAAAGGAAACATCTTTTTTCCTGGACTTAGGAAGTACTTTCAACTCCAAATCATCTCTAGGAAAAAAAAAAAAAGAGAGAGAGAGAGAAAGAATGGATTGTTTTAAGTACCCTTTAAAGTTTCAGAGATAATGCTCCACAAATCCCTTCTTTAGGGGTTTCATCTCAGTATTTACTAATTTTCCCATATACTTCACAAGGTGAATTATTCGTTTGAAAAACTATTTTGTGGTCAGTTTAAAATAACTGATATTAACAAATCCAGTGGGTTTGGTTGTTTTTTTTTTTTTTAAGATTTATTTATTTAGCATGGAAGAACTGGGGTATAGTCCATAGTGGTGATAGCACTAAGACTTAACCCCTAGGCCACCAGGGAGGCTGCAACAAATCCAGTGTTATCGACAATATTTTGTCTTACATACTGATCCCCAACCTTGAGGTCATTTTAGTGTGCCAGTAAACCATGACAGTTAATGGTCTTCCTTAATTATATTCAAGAGGCATGTTTGATTGTTGGACATACTGGAATTGTCTTGTGAACTCTTGATAAGGGAAAATAAGGATGTAGTTCAGATGCCATCCTTTGGTGTGAACTCCTGTGCACTGAATAGCAGGTATGCTAGTATACCTGAAGCACTTTTGCATGGCCCTCAACCCCCAAAATACCATCCCTACACACATAAGCAAATGCAGGGAGTTGGGCTTTCTCCTTTATACCTTAGGCTTCATATTGTTATTTTGTAATGACTTCCCTTGTGGTTACTTCTAGTGAAGTTTACTCTCATCCAGTTAAATTAAGTCGTAAAAATGTTGCTGAAAGAGCTCATGCCAGGGTTTACTTGCTCCAGGGAGATCAGATTGATAAGAGAACCAAATCTGAAGATTTGTGTGAATATTGAGATATTGGTAGTTTGAGATCTGTTGAAACCGTGATGTGTTCCAGAACTCACCTGGTTTCTCTGATGTCTTCAGACAAGGAATAACCTAGTGCTAGTGGCATAGTATTATCTGTGGGATGTATGGTTAAGTGCTTGAGTTTATAGAGTCTTTGCCAGGTTAGTAATCCAGACTTGAGTCTTTTTTTTTTTTTTAAAGAGGCACGTATTTTATTTATTTATTTGTTTGTTTGTTTATACATGCACTGGGTACAGTCAGAAATGCGGGAGGGTGAGAGAATTCACCAGAGCCAGAGCAGGGAGCAGAGCAGGCAGAAGGACCGAAGTACACTGCTGAGGGGAGCAGCGGGCGGCAGGAGAGGTCTGCGCGCCACATGGGACCCTCCTCCGGTGGCCGGGGAGCAGCCGGGGATCGAACCTGCGCCGCAGAGGCTGCGGGCAGCTTCGCAACCCAGCGCTCAACCGCTGCGCCACCGGGGAGGCCCAGACTTGAGTCTTAATTTAATCTCTAGCTTTTGTGAACCTGTGTGTGCCTTTGTAGTCCCCTGTGTAAAATGGGAATAGTAAAAACACCTTTCTCACAAAATCATATTAGGATTAAATAAATCTGGGCCTCCCCGGTGGCGCAGCAGTTGAGCGCTGGGTTGCAAGGCTGCCCGCAGCCTCTACAGCGCCGGTTGGATCCCCGGCCACCGGGCGAGGGTCCCACGTGGCACGCAGACCTCTCCTGCCGCCCGCTGCTCCCTTCAGCAGTGTACTTCGTCACTCTGCCTGTTCTGCTCCCCGCTCTGGCTCTGGTGAATTTTCTCACCCTCCTGTGCCTCTGACTGTTCCCAGTGCTTGTATAAATAAATAAATCTTTAAAAAAAAAGATTAAATAAATCCTCTTCTCCAATCATTTCTCTAATACCCCTAGGAGCTGGATCAGACATGGACCATCTCAAAGGAGGAATGGAGTAGGATATAAAAACTAATCTTTGTCTGATGTTGTCCAACATGTACTGGCATTTCCTGGTATACAAAGCTGATTAAAATCAAAAGACCTGTAGTCTTAGTTTCGTACATTGTTAATTATTATTCATGTAACTTAAAGTAGTTCACTTAGCTTTGAGGTTATCTTCCTCATCTTTAAAATGGGAATAATGCTTCATCACTAGCCATTTTGTGCATATTGTTCCCTTTGCTTAGGTGTGTCTTTTTTCTTTCTTCCACCCCATATTTATGTCAGGGAACTCCTACTCATCTTTCAAAAGCCCACTCCAAATGATCTCCAGACCAGACCCGCCTTTGGGGTACCACCATCCACACTGCCAGGGAAAAGGTATTAGGCTTTCCTATTGCTGAGGAATCAGAATTATATGTCTATTTCCTTATTAGAGCATATTTCATAAACATATTTTACCTATTTCCACCATTAGATGGTGAGATCTTCCAAGGTAGTGTTCATTCTTTTCTTTTTTTTTTTTAAACTATCCCAGTGTCTTCTCTATGCCTAGATCTGAATAGGCCTGTAGAAAATGCCCTGCCTCATTGTTATCCTGAGGATCTGAGATACTTGATACGAAAATGCTTTTTAATTTTACGGCTAAACAAACAAGAAGATGATAGTATTATTAAGAAAAAACTACGTGGGCATGTGGCAGGGTGTTCATCTTTTTTCAAAATCATAGTGCTAACTGAGCTTAGGTTTGAACTAATGCCGAAGTTGCCTCGTTAGGAAAAGGATTACATTTTTCTAAATGCTCTGATTGGTTATTATTAGGGGATTTTAATAATGATACCTGACCATATTCCATAAATATTGTTACTAATTGGTTCTGAGCCCAGAAAAGAAAAACTTCATAATTAAATGTACACATTAAATGTTTTTGTCATTTGTCATGGCAAGTTTGAATTTTTTGTAATAAAATATGTATCAAAGCATTTTATTGATGATGCAGCATGTGGAGGGAGATTAAAGTTCATTCATGCCAAGAATTCATTCTTACCAGATACTTGAAATGAGATAAGTTATTAAATAGAATAATAGAAAAAGAAGGATTTAGAAAGGGTTTGTTCATGCTAAGAATTCGTTATTGTGAAAATGTGAAATGAGATGATGAGTGATTTAGCATGGAGAAAGAATCCATCTTTCAGATGGATAGAAATTAGAGAAAAGGGTTCTTTGTGAAAGTTCACAGAGCAGTCTGCTAATCATTTGCTCTGAGGAAGACAGGAGGTAAACCTCAATGAGTTCATAGAGCTGTTTTTTTTTTTTTTTTTTTTAACTTAGAACTCTGAATAGTCCTCTTAAGAGAGTGTAGAACTAATGTAGCTGGAATAAAACTATGGTTTTATCCTTTAATCATAGATGTTAATCCTATTTCCTTGTTAATATGCTTTATACTGTTGTTTGATAATAATACCAGATTATATGTTTTATCTACTAATGAATTTCTGTGCTCTTTTTAGAGCTGCCAACAAAGTTTTGCAGGGTAGACATAATGTAAATTAAATTAAGAAACAATTTATCTTAAGAAATTACTTTGATATGTATATAGTTTTGTATGTCATTTTAATCATCAAAAATCCCTAGCTAGGTTAAAATACCTTAATGCCAAAGCAAATGCAAACATCCGTGAACTATAATTCACAAATTTATCACTGTGAACTTGGTTCTAAGAATCTCATTAGTGACAGGATGACTTTTGGGCAGATTCTTTAACTTTGCTGAGTTTCTTATTTTCTTACTTGTAAAAGGAGAGGTTTGGATGTTGTTTTCAATATCCCTTCTTTGATTATTGCTTTCTAACTTGCACCATTTTCCTTAAGGCAGTACATCAGATGCTTTTATTTTAATGCATAAATATATTTTCAAATACATACCTACTTTGTCCATTTGCTTGAAAATATTTATCTAAGATTGAATTCTAATTTTTTTTTCCCTGTGACCTTTAATTTATTCAACGGTACATGATAGGTAATAGTGTTTGTTAGGGCACTCACCCACTGGGCTGTAAATTGAGCCTATCCTGTGAATGATATCAAAAAGATCCTTACTAGTTTATCCTAAAATTTCTAGTAGGCAGTAGTTGTTTTAAGACACCTGTATTCTTAGAGAATTATAGAAGTTTATTGCTGGAAGGTGGAGAACATGTCTTGTTCTGGATCTTCGCTTTATAAATGAAGTTGATGCTCATTGAAAACTATCTATTACGCAGTTGTTGGAACAGTTCGATCGGTGTTGTGCGCTGGGCCATTACTATCAAAAATCTTTCAAAAATGCTCTGCAGGGTGAATTCATTCTGATGAATGTTGCAGTTGTATTGCCTTCATTATATACAGATTATACTCCCTATCTGGTGATAGAACCAGAAGTATTCATAGATTTTCGGTGTGCCATCTTAGACACTCTCCTCTGTACCTTCCTTCTTAGGAACTTTGTGGAGTTGTTAGGATTAGTGATGAGACTGTGGTTGTGACTTAGGTGGAGATTGAGCCTAGATGTTTACCTACTTACAGCGTGCATTAATTTAGCTGTTTTCAGTCTTGGCTGCCCATCAGTGTTATCTTAAAAAATTCTGATGCACAGGCTCTACTGCAGAACTACTAAATCAGAATGTCTGGTGATGTACTGAGACATCTGTAGGTTTAAAAGTTCACAGGGGCAGCTATAGTAGTAAACATCTGTGTTTGCCAGTTGAACAGAATATTCACAAACAACCTGAAAGTTGTTATCCTGCTATGCATGACTATTTAAAAGATACCAGTAGAAAGTTTGGTATGATCATAGTGAAGTTTACATTTGTTTGCTTAATTTTCAAAAGCTTTATTTTATTCATTTGAATAGGTTATTCTAATACCTGGTATAAAATTTAAAAGGTAGACATTGAAAAGTAAGTTTACTTGGGCCTCCCCGGTGGCGCAGCGGTTGAGCACTGGGTTGTGAAGCTGCCCGCAGCCTCTGCTGCACCGGTTCTATCCCCGGCTGCTCCCCTGCCACCGGAGGAGGGTCCCACATGGCGCGCAGACCTCTCCTGCCGCCCGCTGCTCCCCTCAGCAGTGTACTTCGGTCCTTCTGCCTGCTCTGCTCCCTGCTCTGGCTCTGGTGAATTCTCTCACCCTCCCGCGCTTCTGACTGTACCCAGTGCTTGTATAAATAAATAAATAAATAAATAAATCTTAAAAAAAAAATTCAGAAAATCTTAAAAAAAAAAAGAAAAAAAAAAGAAAAAAAAAAAGAAAAGTAAGTTTACTTCTCTTGTTCCCTAGCCATTCCCTCTACAGAAACAAACATTACAAGTTTCTTGTGTTTCCTTACAGATTATTTAAGCATTTACAGACATAAATGTGTAAATACTAATCTCTCTCAGCAACATGTAAATTGTCCACTTTATTTTATTTGCATCTGCTTTTTAAAGCTTAGCAATAGTAGGTTGAAGATCTTTATCCACATGTATAGGAAGCTGCCTCATTTTTTTTATAGCTACATAATACTGCATCACCTATGTATACCAGAATTTATTTAACCAGTTCTTGCTGATGGTCAGTTTGGTTGTTTCCAATCTTTGCTACTACAAACATTACTGCAATAAATGACCTTTTATGTTTATCATTTTTAATAGGAGTACATGTGTCCATGTGTAGGATAAATTCTTAGATGTTAAAAGTTGATGAATTGAATATGTGCATTTTTATTTTGGAAAGACAATACCAAATTGCTTTTTTTTTTTTTTTAAAGATTTATTTTTATTTATTTATAAAAGCACTGGGTACAGTCAGAAGCGCAGGAGGGTGAGAGAATTCACCAGAGCCAGAGTGGGGAGCAGAGCAGGCAGACTGACGGAAGTACACTGCTGAGGGGAGCAGTGGGTGGCAGGAGAGGTCTGCTTGCCATGTGGGACCCTCCTCTGGTGGTGGCCAGGATCCAACCAGCACTGCAGAGGCTGCGGGCAGCTTCACAACCCAGCGTTCAACCGCTGCGCCAACGGGGAGGCCCCCCAAATTGCTTTTTATGGAGACTATAGCAGTTTGTGCTCCCACCAGCAATGAATGGATGCCTATTTCTTCACACCTATGGAGTGTGTATTTTAGAACTTCTTGATCTTTGCTGGTCTGTGAGATGAAAAGGAACATCTAATTTGTAGTTTTAATTTGCACTTCTTCTAAATGAACTTGAAAACCTCTGCATATTTTTTTTTTTTGGGGGGGTGAACTTCCCTGTTTTTTTTCCTTCATTCTTTTTATTCTACTGGATTATCAGTCTTCTTGCTGGTTTGTGGGAATGTTTTGTGCAGTGCAGAAGGTAGCTTATTTTTAGTGCAAAGACTTAAAAGTTTATATGCTTAGGTTGATAAGTTGATTGTGAGAGTCAATGAAGGCAGATTGTTGTTGGTTTCATCTGCTTATATAATGTCTGATTTTAAAAGAGATGGAAAAAGAACTATACAAGGAAAAGTGAAGACTTATAAGCAGGAGTTAAAAAATGAAAGACTGAACCTATTTGCAGCATATCCTACCCCCCCCCTCAAAAAAAAAAAGAGAGAGAAGCACTTATTCTGTGCCAGGCACATTAAAGCACTTTATATGAATTTAGTACTTTAATACTAACAGTAACTCACGTAAGTACAGTTATTATCCACCCTTTAAGATGAGGACACTGAGGCATAATAACCAAGTAACTTGACCAATTAGATAACTAGTGAGTGGGAGAGCTGTCATTTAAACTGGGCAGACTAGCTCGACTCCATCCTGTTTTTCTCAACCTACTATGTTATACTACCTATTTGTTGGTGTCCAATATATAAAAAATTAAAACAAATTGTCATGAGAGGAACCAATGTAATATTACTAGGTAAACTTTGCACTTAACCCCAAAATATCAGCTCAACTCTTCATATTTGTTTATGTTGATATGAAGCTATATGACATAATAATTTCACTAATAAATACAGATGCCTACCTAAAAATATTCTTTTTTATAAATTAAAAAAAAGGAAAAGGCCATTAGAAAAAAATAGAATATGAGTAGAGGTACAGTACACATAAGAACATATACCAGTATGGTTGACTCAAAATCAGTCGAGGAAATACACATTTTAAAAATATCACTAGTATGTGGGGGGAAAAAAGAAAAATTTGTTAATTTCAGTATTTGGTGAGGGTGTAGGGACCAGAGACTTTCCTCAATATTGCTGTGAATTCAAATTGATATAGCATTGCTAGAGAGCATTTGGCAATATCTGTAAGAAATTTAAGCGTACTTTATGCATTTCTGCTTCTACATACCTCCCCTACAGAGTCACTTGTACACTTGCAGAAGAGGATGTACAAAGATGTTTACTATTGTAAACATTTTTGTTAAAACAAAAGGACAAAGTGATTTAAGTGTTCATCTGTAGAAAATGGTTAAACAATAAAAGCTTCATATATCAATACATACTCTATACCAGCTAAAAAGAATGAAGTACTTCTATGATACGAAAGACTTTCAAGACATTGTTGAGTAAAAAAGGCAAATTATTAAGTGAAGTATGTGTTGTATGTTTTCTATGTATTTTTTGTTTTCTACACATGTATGGGGAAATGCATAGGAAGTGGTTTGAAAAGACGTACATTGTTTACCTCAAGGTGGACAAAGCGAATTAGCTTTATTTATAGTGGTTTATTTTCCTACAGATTATATTTATGTATTATCCATGTTATCAAAAATACTATTTGTATACCTGAAATTGATACAATATTAGTCTTCGACTGAGCCTCTGTCTTGCTCTTAACTTTTCCTTACTATCCTACAAAAAATCAGTGCAACTAAATGTTAAAAGTTTGGTGATAATTTGAGTGCATATAGAAATAAAGTCAATTTTTCTGTCAGGTTTTTTTGGTAACTTTTGATAATAATTTCAAACAAAATTTGTGAGAATGATACAGCGAGTTCCCATATGCCTTGCCTATTTTAACCAATTGCTTATTTTCAAAACTGACTTTAAAAATGCAATGTTTTGTTTCAGGGGAATGTGGTAAAAAGATGTAGAATAATTTTGATCCTTTAAAAAACAGCAGTTGTGGGGCCTCCCTGGTAGCGCAAGGGGTTAAGCACTGCACTATGAAGCATTCCACAGCCTCTGCAGCACAAGTTCAATCCCCAGCCAGCCAGGGAGCAACCCACATGGTGCGGCAGACCTCTCCTGTTTCGCCCGCTGCTCCCCTCAGCAGTGTATTTCAGTCAGTCTGCCTGTTCTGTTCCCTGCTCTGTCTCTAGTGAATCCTCTCACCCACCTCCCCACCGCATCTCTGGCCTGTACCCCAGCTCTTGTATGCATAAATAAATAAATCTTTAAAAAGAATACAGCAGTTATGAATAGTGCAGAACCTTTAGTTTTGAATTTCTATTTTATATAAATTTCCTTGGTGGGGAAGTATTGAGTATTTGTCCTTTACCAGGTACTATGCTAATACTTTGCAAATTATTTAATTCAATTCAGTGTAATGAAGAAAGTTGTTATTATTTCTGGTATAGCAAAAGAAAAGTTGGCAGGTTATTTGTTCAGGATTTTAAGGGTGAGTGCTGATTTTCAGATTTTTTTAACTACCAAGCCGCCTCTCAGATAATATTGGAAGGGACAGTGACCACATTTCTTTATTCAAAAGGTGATAATTATCCTTAAATTGGTTACAGGCTAATGTCTATTCAGTAAAATTGAAAGTTCTAATTCTGTAAAAATTTATCTCTAGTATCGTTTTGAGGAATTAACAAAAATGTTACTTTTTCTGCCTGCCTGCACTCTGCTCACCTGGGTTTATCTGTACTTGTGAATGTACTTGTGAATCATTCTAAAAAACACACACACACGCACGTGCAGGCGGGCAGATGCATACATCTGTGCACACATGTGTGGGTGCTACGTCTTTATATCTAGGTGCCACTTTTATTTTTTCTTTAAACACCTGCTCCTAATGAGTTCCATTTTGTCTCCCTGGATGCCATTACCAGAAAATTGTAGCCATAGCCTGTGTGTTCTGGTCATGTTGTCCCTAGTTCAGCTACCTTTTATTTGGGAGTTTCATTTGCTTGCCATACTGACTCTCTTGGTTATCTAAGCTTCATGTGGCCAGAGGACCCACAGGTCTGTCCTGGAAGAAATTCCTACCAGAGTTTGGTTTGCTACTTGAGAAGGGGTCAGGAAGCTTAGGGACCAGCACATGTTCAAAACTGAAACCGGAAGTGGGCAAGGCAAACCACAGGAAGATCTTGTTGGTGACGTATGTATAAAACCCATGGACGCTTCCTGGCAATACCTTGCGAAACTTGCCTTTTCATGTACAGTAGTTTCCTAACTTCTTGTTCTAGACTAAGCTTCAGTCAGAGGTGATTAATATGATAGCAGTATAGATAACTGTGTAATAGTTATTATGCATGTGACTTGCGTGAAACACCTGACCCCAAATTACGTTCTGCAGACGTTCCTGCTAAGGAGTCGCATCTTAAAATAGTAGGACATTTTTTGGAGATTTCCCATGGAGTTATGCTTTAACTTTGACTTTATGCCTTGTCAAGAATTGTATGTCTAGACAAAATAGTCACTTATGTACCACAGCAAGGCTAACCACGGAAAAACTATGCTGGACTCCTGGAGTCCTTTGTCTACTCAAGTGCTTGCTCATTGATATTATCTTGTTACCTTGTTTTTAGGTACCTTGATGATCTGTGGAGCACTTTTTCACATAGTAGAGTAGGAATGCAATGCAGTGCAACTTAATTATTCTGTACTTGTTTAACCTCCATGTCCCAGGTTAATATCTAGTTCATTGTTCTTAGACCAGATTTCTAATAGGAATTATTTACTATGTTGATTTTTCAACATTACCAGTTGAGTGGGATTTTAGAATCTTCAATTATATATTATTAAAGGTAACTTTTTAACCATTTACTGGGAGTAAGAAAAATTGACAGTCTAGATACCTGATCATGTTAGATTATACGTTGTAAATTCCTACTTTAAGTGAATATTCCAGCAATAATCTATGCCTACTGGTGCCATTTCTCACTCTCTCACTAAATAACAACAAAGACATAACTTTCCAGTGATGCTTTCAAGGTGGCAACTAAAGAGATAAATAACAGTTGCATAACTTTTTTTTCTTCAGAAGTTCTTAGGTACCTCCTCCCTTCTTGTAATTGTACTCATGGTACAATTTTTTTAATCTTATTTATACTTTTTTATTTTCTTTTATATATTTTTACATCATTTTTCATTTTTGCACAATGTATACATTTTCATCTTGGTTATATTCCCCATACAGTTCCCACCCCTCTTATTTTGACCTTAATCCCTTAATCCCTCCTTCCTCCCCCTCCTCCCGTTTTATAGTTGCTTGTTGATAATTAGTCTTTTTCCTATTTAGGTCCCTATTTAGGTTTTCTAGATTCCTGCTATGAGTGAGACCATCCTGTATTTTTCTTTTTCTTTTTGGCTTATTTCGCTGAGCATGATCCCTTCCAACTCCATCCATATTGCTGCAATTTGCATGAGTTTATCCTTTTTGATTGCTGGTTAATATTCCATGGTGTATATGTACCACATCTTCTTGATCCAGTCATCTATTTTTGGGCATTTGGGTTGTTTCCATAGCTTAGCTGTTGTAAATAGTGCTGCTATAAACATAGGGGTGCAGGTGCTCTTTGGAATTGATGTTTCTGTGTCCTCTGGGTAAATAAATAACACATGGTGCAATCTTAATGAGACTTTGGAAAGTTGTGTGATTATAGCAGCCCCCTTCCTTTTTCCACTGAGAAATAGAAAAATAAATGAACAAGAGAGAACTCTTGTGTAAGGAAGGTTTCTTTATCCTATACAAAGTGTGTTATGATAGGTATATAGAAAATCAAATAAATGATAATTGATAGTATAGTATGTTGAAAGCACAGTTTCTGCTACTTTTCTACTAATCACCTTACTTTCTGAGCCACAGCTTTCTCTTATATAAATTGTGAATAATAGCTTTTGTGTTCTTACAAAGATAGAGTGACTTGGTATACTGCTGTGTGTTTGCATAGGTGTGTTGGTGTGTCTTTGCACTCCTCCTTGCACTCAGTTAAGTGCAGGCTGTAACGTAATTAGTAGTGAAACTCAAGTGTATTTTCATAATTTCATTGATAGTTTAATAAAAATATATGTCCAGTTCTTATAGTATTTATCAGATTGAACTGGAAATAGATATAAATATCTAAAAACATTTGAAATAGTGTTACGATGTGCTTTTTAAATTTCAGGTTTTTTGTCTCTTGGAACTTTAGAGAATGGGAAACCTAGAAGATTAGCTAGTTAAAAAATTTGCTTACTCTAGTCTAAGAAGAGCAGGCATAATGAAGTAAAATCAGGTGGGTTTTGTAATTGTTGTAATTTAGTAAGGTTATGCCTCTGTAATTTCTACTCAGAACCATATTGCCATGTCTTTGATTATTAAACAAAAACTGGAAATATGGACCTTTTTTTTTATTACTAACTCCCCCAGTTCTTAGATGTTGGCCACATTTAGGAAAAAACACTATTTAAGCCAAAAAAATTAATTTCTGGCCAGCTTATGTGCAGACCTCCAATTTGTGTCCTCTAATGTAATTCAGAGCCCTCATTTTTACAGATATGGAACTTGATTTATACAGGGGCCATATAGTTCCTATATTAACTTCTATAACAAAAATTTCATTAAAAAATGAATTTCTGTGGTGTATCCAGTTGTTAAATTGCACACTGATTTTGATTAGAATCTAATGACTTTGGTGAAGGGAATTTTGTGTGCAGGTACCAATTTTTAGCAATCTCCAACCAAGGAAGGGTAGTAATATGTACTGTTTACTTTTTACTTTGTTTCCAGCATTGTGGCAAGTATTTTACCTTTCTTAATGCTCACAGTAATCCTGAAGCATTATATAGTAGTTACCTCTTTTTATATAGGAGGTTGAAACTAAAGACATAACAGGTGTTTAAGACAAAGGTTATGTTGAAATTCAGATCTCTGTCTTCAAAATGAATTTAAATAATGATACTGTACCATACTCATGTGTTTCAGAATTTTGTGTATCTTTCATTACAAAAATTGAAATTAAACTTTATAAGAAAATTTGAAAGGCCTGGGATATGTCAATAGTATATAGCCTTGTCATAGCAGCATTTTAATCTTTCTTTAAACTTGTCAACACCAAAAGTTATTATATTTTTGTATATACATTTGATTCATCCTTCACTTTTTTGCTGTGAATGCAAATTGTAAAGTGTGCATATTTTTATATTTCCTCCTGTAAAGTTCTAATCTGTTTGATATTCCTCTTATTAGAACATCATAATCTGATTTTATGAGCTCAAATTCTGTGAGGTCTATCTCTGTAGTATCTCTTCCTTTTTTTCTTTTCCTCCTCTTGCCCATTTCATAGGCTTTGAAACTGTCAGAATAATAAGCTGAGGCATAGTTCTAAAACTTTTAGTGACTCTTCTTGTCTACCCAATAAAGTTAAAACCCCTTGTCTGCTTGCACCCTTCTTTACAAAATCTTATCCGTTATTTCTTTTTAGTCTCTATATACTTTAGCTGTTTTGTATTTATTCACTGCTTCCTTGAAGGTGCTCCTTTTGTTCTACCTCCAGAATTTGTTTATGTTGTACCTTACTCCTGTAATGTTAGCCCTCACCAGCAATTTGGGGGGAAAAATTACTTGGAAGAGTTATTATGTGGATTAACTGAAATAATGTATATAAAGTCTGGTTAAAACATCTATGTGTATTGTATGTACTAATTTATTTCTTGACTGGTAGCTGTTATGATTTAGCTTTCCTCTGACCCAAATGATCTTTATCTTAGGATCGTCTTCTCAATGACCTTAGCCCTTAGTAGTTTCTCTTGGGGGTTAATCCCCCTGGAATCTTTGTTAGCTTTTATCTTGTACTTAAGGTATCCTTTGAAATAGACTTGGGCTAATATGATCGCTTAAGATATCCTAAACTTCAGAATTGAATGGCTGGTTTTTCGCTTAAGATATCCTAAACTTCAGAATTGAATGGCTGGTTTTTCCTTTCAACACTATTGTGTTCAGAATGGAAAGACATTAAGAATAAAATGGATAGACCATATAGCCTCTGGAGCTTGATTTCTGTCAAATCACCAAGCCAACTATGTAACTGAATTTTTGTTTTTAATTTATAAAAGGACACAGTAGTGCTTACCTCACAATGTTGTTATATATAGCAAATGAGATGTCTGAAAAAATAAGAATTTAATACTGTCATGGAGCATCGTACTACTTGAAAAATATTTATCTTTTCTTATCCCAGAAATGTCCTCCTTCAGGATACATAGAAACACACACACCCCACAGGTATAAATGCAGGCACACAACACCTCGTCCCCCAAAATGGACACATAAGTATACGTATGTGCATACTTACATATGTGCTCAAAAGCATTACACCAGAATCTCTTCCCAGTAACCTGATATTTGAAATTTTTGTTCTAGCTAAAATTTATATATGTTCTGTATTTACTATCTAGTGATCATTGCACTTGTACACAGAGCAGTTGACCTTGGTCATCTTTGCGTTTCTGTTAATTTAACTTAGCAGTTTTGATTCCCAATGGTGTTTATTTTCTGTTTTAAAAAACTTTACTTTTTCACAATGGCTAAAAGCTACTGTTTTCTATAAAATATTTACCTGTCTCTTCTCTTCCTTCAGGAGCCGTTACCCACTTCCTTCAGGAGTGGTGCCCATTCCTGTTTATCACTCACCACCATAACATGCTATATATTTTTACTCTTTTATGGTCAAAATGTCCATCTGTGTTTGCTCAATGAAAACACAAAGTTTTGTCTATTTTTCTTCCTATTTTATCCCTAACATATCAGTAGGCACTCAGTAAAAAATTTGAATTTAGGCATTGGCTCATTTATTTTCAGTATAATGTCAATGTGTCAACACCCTAAATATTCTTATATTTAGTGCTTTATGTAACTGTATACAGGAGCTTCTATTTTTTTTCCTGTTTTTTAAGCCCTTGGGGCAGTTTGCATACATGAACTTTGCATCAACTAGAAATAAGAAGTTTATATTACAGTTTTATCATTTATGATGTGACATTAGAACCTCTTTTTTGCCCATGCTGAAGTTGTAACCACATACTCATACTTATTTAGTAGATATTTCATTATCTACTATTAGCCAAGCATTGTGCTAAGATTTAGCCCATTCCCTTAAGAAGTTTATAGTTCAGTGAAGAGACAAAATAGCTGTCTCCTTTGCTGGTTCCTGCTCATCTTTACTAAGTCAAAATGATGGAAAATGCTGAGACTCAGCTTTCAAATATTTTTCTTTTCTTTTCATACTTTGTGATCATGTGTGGTCTTTTGGGATTTTTTTTTTTTTAAATAATTTTGCACTGACATTTATTTTTTGAAAAAGATTTATTTATTTGTTTGTTTGTTTATTTGTTTATTTATTTATTTATACAAGCACTGGGTACAGTCAGAAGCACGGGAGAGTGAGAAAATTCACCAGAGCCAGAGCAGGGAACAGAACAGGCAGACTGACTAAATACACTGCTAAGGGGAGCAGTGGACATGGCAGGAGAGTTCTGCGCACCATGTGGGACCCTTGCCGGCGGCCGGGGATTAAACTGGCACTGCAGAGACTGTGGGCAGCTTCGCAGCCCAGTGCTCAACCGCTGTGCCACCAGGGGAGGCCCATGGTTTTATGAATATTAATTATTTGCTAATTCTCAAATTTTATCTCCAGGTAGGATTTCTGTGCCCTCTTGACATCTAATAGGCATCTCAGAGTTAATATGTCCATTAGAAATTCTAGATCTTTCGTGAAAGAGAGATTGCTTCCTGGAAATGGCATCTATTTTCAGCTCAGGCTGAAACTTATAAAAGTCATCCTTGATACCTTTTGCTCTCACACACACATAAAAATATCAAAAATCCAATTGATTCTGTCTTAAAAATATATGCCACTACTCTGCATGCTGGGACTATCCACCCCCCTTGTGCCCCCACCACCCTGCAAAGTTATATCTAATCAAGATTATTGTAATAGCCTGTAATCCAGTCTCCTTTGCCTTGTGCCGCAAGTCTTCTAAAAGTTAAATCAAACCATTCTTCTGTTCAAAATCCTTCAAACAGCTCCCATTTCATTCCAAAAAGCGTAAGACTTTGTCCTAAAAGGCCCTATTTAACTTGCTTCCTTCCCTACCCCTACCTTATATCTTGCCATTTTTTTCCTCTCCCCATTTTTCTTACTGTTTTATAGCTAACCTGGCCTTGCTATTCTTTCAGTGTGACAAATTGACATTCTCAGGGCCTTTGCATATTTTATTTTTTCAGTCTATCCATATCTTTCCCCAGATAATCTACCTGGCTCATGTCTGCATTGACTTTCTTCAGTTATCTTCTCAAATATCTTAATAGAAATACTTGCCTGATTATATAAAATAGCATTACTCTCCACCCTCTCTCTACCTTCTAGGCCTGGCACTCCCTAACTTTCTTCCCCTACTTTGTTTTCTCCCATAGTAATAAATTATTTTATTCCATGGCAATAAATACTATATACTTATTTAAGGGTTTGTTATGTTTATCTCCCCTGTGTAGATTGTACAGTAATTGCATGTGGGCAGAGACCTATTTTATTCATTGTTATATCCCCAGTCTTTAGAAAAGTGTTTGGCATATTGTAGGTACTTAATAAATGTTGAATTAAATGCAACAAGTGCAGAACAATTTGCTTGTTATAATAGAAGTACATATAAGATACGGTAGGAAAATAGAGGAAAGAATGATGTGATTACCGGAATTGGAGGAGACTTTATAAAGATGCTGTTAAGCAGAGCATTTTGAAGGAAAAGTAAAAGCAGGTAAGGCCATTCTGTACATTGAAAATTGCACATATTAAAAAAACTAGCAACAACAAATGTTGGCGAGAGTGTGGAGAAAAAGGAACTCCTCTGCACTGTTGGTGGGAGTGCAAACTGGTCCAACCACTGTGGAAAGCTGTGTGGAGATTTCTGGACCTACTAAACATAGAGCTTCCATATGATCCAGCAATTCCACTCCTAGGTATTTACCCAAAGGACACAGAAACATCAATTCCAAAGAACACCTGCACCCCTATGTTTATAGCAGCACTATTTACAATAGCTAAGCTTTGGAAACAGCCCAAATGCCCAAAAATAGATGACTGGATCAAGAAGATGTGGTACATATATACCATGGAATATTACTCAGCATTCAAAAAAGATAAACACATGCAATTTGCAGCAACATGGATGGCGTTGGAAGGGATCATGCTCAGCGAAATAAGCCAAAAAGAAAAAGAAAAATACCGGATGGTCTCACTTATAGCAGGAATCTAGAAAACTTAAATAAGGGACCAGGAAAATGAATATAAGAAAGTGAAAATCAAAATCAACAAAAAACTATGAACCAGAGACACTTTTTGGGGGGTGGGGGGCGGGAGGGGAGGGATTGGGGTCAGAATGGGGGGTTTGCAATTGTATGGGGGAATATAAAAATAAAATTTATTATTTAAATTAAAAAAAAAAAGAAAGAAAAAAGAAAATTGCACTGCAGATGTGCAGAGGCATGAGAGAATGCAGCCCTGCTGGAACATAACTTAGACTAAAGATTAAGTAGATGAGGCTAAACTCATATTAATGACTCTAGATCATTTTATAACCAGACTATGGAATTTTAGATTTCAACCTGGAGGTGGCCATTGGTAGCCATTGAAGGTTTTTGAGAAAGGAGTGATATGTATGTTTACATGTTAGAAAGGTAAACGGCAACAATATAAAATATAGGGGTCAAAGCTAAAACAGCATTTTATGTAAGATGTATGTCTATATAGATACATAGTTACAAAATATGTATGATGCAGAGAGGCAATTAGTGTCATTAATGGGCAAGAGGCAGTTTCATTTCGGTTTCATTTTATGGCTGAACAAAATCACTGGTGTGTCGTGCCAAGGTGTTCTTAGCTTTTTTGTTGTTTTTAGCATATTCGCAGTACACATGTGAGGGAGAGGAAATGGTTGGTAAAGGATTAATTTGTTCACCTCTGAATATCCTTGTTTTAGTAAAGGGAAGATTTTTTTTTCTATTTAGTTAACAATTGTGTTGTTAAGTCATAACGTGGACTAGAAAAGTTCCTAAGGAGTACCAGTTATGAATTCAACAGGAAAGGGTGTTGTTAGAGAATAAAAAGATATTAGTGGTTGAAAACTAGTCTCCTTTCTTCCTAGTAGAACAGTTGTTTTGCCAGTATTATGCCTTCTCATTTTGATTCATTGTTGAAGGAAATAGTGACAGTTGTCAGTTTAAACAGATCTATACTACCTGATGTAGGGCCAGTCCATCTGCCATTGGAGGAGAGAGATGTGCCTTTCCATGTTGCACAGACTTTTTAAAATGAAGAATGAGCCAAAAACATTTCTTCCTTTCTATTTAAATGAATGAGAAAATCATTTCCATTTTTCAAATTGACTTGCTCAAGTATATTTCTCAGGAGTGTATTGAATATCTTGAATACTTTAATTTTAATACTTCAGGGTCAAAATATATGTAAATTTAGGGATCAGATAGAGGTACCCCAAATGGTGCACATGTTTTAAATGCTGAGGTTGGCACTTCCAAATCCACTAAAACATCATACCATGTTATTGAGCATAGTTTTAAAACCACATCCAAATGCTAAGGTAGAAATGAAGAGATGTTTTCCCTAAAGGCACATGCAACAGTACAGAGAAAAGAGAGTCATTTGCCTCTGTTTCCCAAGTTGAAACATTCACCTTCTAATAAGTAGGCTATGCTATTTAACTGGTTATCTGATGGAACAGTAAAAGCAGTTTCCAGTGAGAAGTTGCTTTATAACTGCTGAGTCTGTTTCATCCAGAAAGCCACATCTAGCTGACAGATACACCAAACTCTGATGACCAGTAATGTGAGATGGGACTTTGTAATTTATTAGAAATAAGGAATATACAAATAATAATACGAGTCAAGATTAGGTTACAGAATCAACTCTAGTTTAAGAAGAAAGAGATTTAATAAATGATCTTAAGCTTATGATATTGTTGGAGAGACTGAAAAAACAGATTGTAGGTTGACTTCAGGTGTGACATTTGAAAACCTCATTGCAGCTGGACCACCATGAGAGATACTTACTACCTCTTTTAGGATCAGAATGGTGCCTGTAGAATTGGGAAACTAACTTTCAGCTTTTTGTCTTAGAGCTTGCCAGCTCTGCGATAATCAAGAATCTTGCCACTATTAGGAAATGGCCATAGACAAGCAGCTGCCTTGTTTAGTAAGCCATTGTCATTGCTCCTGACCCTAGAGCCAAATCACACCTGCCACAACCTGTATGACAGATGGATGGATGCCTGTGCCCTTCTTGATACTGTGAAATCTGTGACTAGACACCAAGACTACTGCAAATGCTGCAGAAAACTTGGTCTTTTCCATGATAGTGCTTGATAATAAAGGCAACCTAAATGCCTTCCAAATTTCTAGTGAATATATTTGATTTGTGGATCTTTATAATCACAGTCCTAACTGCAAGAGAGGTTGGGAAATGGAGTTTTTAGCCTTCTAGTTTATATGGTACGGGCAGTCTGATATATCTGATATATCTTGAAATGGATGATGAACACTAATGCACCATATCTCCCACAGATATATTCCCTGATTCTATACAAATTAGTCATCATCAAATGGACTGTAGCTAAATGGTAAATTACACTATCAGAAATGTTGCAAAGCTTTTAAGTATTTGTGGTTTTTTGTTTTTGTTGTTGTTGAGAAAATACCTATATTGGTGTTCCACCTATATGTTGAATTTAGTGTTTGTTTTTAAGGGGCAGTAGAATTTTTTGACCAATTGCCTTTGCTTATTTTATATACTATAATTTACTGGAACTAGTGAAGCTCTACACAAATAACCTCATGCAAGACAGTATAGCCTTCCTCACTTTTGTCTTTTCTTGTAAAGTTAATAATAAAGTGTGTACTACTAAAATAATCTTTCCTCTTAGAGCTATATTAGATGCAACATTATTTTTATTAGTTATCTATTAGCTACTTTATCTTTGATAATTTTTTATAAAGTTCCAGTTCATTGACTTATGTTGTTTATAAAATGACAATTAAGTACTACTGTTGTTTGAAGTTACAGTTTAAAGTACAGATAACTGACTTAATCAACATTTGTGAGCTAGTCATAAATTGTAAGAATTTACTTTCAGTGTAATTTATTTAAATGTTAGTGAGATCTATTCAAAGAGTACATGTAGTAACTGCTTTTTTTTTTTAATAAGAAGTGATGTTGAATACGTTTTATATATTACACAGAACTTAAGTTTTACTTAGCCAAAGTAACTCTCTAATAATGTAAAACTAGGGTCTCCCTGGTGGCGTGGGGGGTTAAGATGCAACCTATGAAGCTATCCATAGCCACTGCAGCATGAGTTTGATCCCTGGCTGGCCAGGGAGCTACCCACGTGGCACAGTAAACCTCTTCTCACTTGCCCGCTGCTCCCCTCAGCAGTGTATTTTGGTCGATCTGCCTGTTCTCTACCCCACTCTGTCTCTGGTGAATCCTTTCACCCCTCCACCTCTGGCCTGTACCCCAGTTCTTGTGTACATAAATAAATAAATCTTAAAAAAAAAAAGTAAAACTTATTGGATTCTGCAGAGAAAATAAGCCCCATTGTATCCATTTGAAGAGGTTGGAATATGTGTACGTTCAGACAGTGTAGTTTTCTCAAACTTCTTTTATGTAACTGAAACAGCAAATATTCAAGGGCAGTGATTTAGTGTTGCAAATTCCCCCACTGATATGGAATGTGTTTATTATGATAATTCCAATGTTGTTTATATTTCAGGCCCTATATGGTGACCTCATTGGATTTGGGGTTACCAAAAAAAAAAAAAAACCAAAAAACCAAACACCTGGATTATACAGAGGGGAGATGTCAAAGGAGAGACTAAGGGAGAAGCTTGCATATAGAATAGATGGGGAGTACCCTGGTAGGAGTAAGGAGGAGGAAATGAAATAGAGAGAGCATGGGTAGATTGATGAGTTAAGATGAGCTTTGGATAAGAAGAGGGAGATGTAATCTTTTGAAGAAGAGGAGAAAGGATGGATACAAAATCAAATATTTTTCCAGTTAATAAACTGGTTCATTTCAAAGGTCAACTCCTGTTAGGCAATTTTGGTGTCATTTAAAAGGCTGGATTCCTTGATTCTGACTTGAGATGAACTTAAGTTGTGCTTAGTTTGTTCAAGTATTAAATTTTTTTCTAATCTCTTAATGACAAACCTAAAATGAGTATCTTACTGGTGCTTTTTCATTGGTTTTCTTATTTTAATTAAAAAATAATTTGTTTATTGTTTTTCATAGGTGTTTCTTAGGTTTTTGAAAGACTTGTTTAAAACATTGGTTTAAATGACCTTTAGTTTTTTTAAGTTGATAAGAGACTTGAGTTTATCCAGCCCAAACTTTCATCAGAAAAGCTACCCTTCTGTGATTTGTCTGAAGTGACTTAGAAGCAAAGCTAAGATAGGAACCTTGGTTTTATGAGTCTTAAGACAATGCTTTTTCCCTCATGCTAACTGTCTTGCTTTCCTAATTTAGTACATTGGTGTCTCATTTTAGTCCACACACTTGTGTGTTCTTTTGGCCCCTGAGTATCTCACAGGAATTTCAACACTAGATTTACAGCTTCAATATTCATTCAACAAATATTTCTCAAGTGTCTACTGTATAACAGTCATTATTTTAGGTCTTGGGGAGTAAGTTTTCATGCTTCAAGAGTAGGAAAACTGGAAAATAAACACTTAAGTAAAAATTAATAGTTTCAGGTAGTTACACTTGCTAAGAAGAAAACAAACAAATAGAAGAGGGTAACCAGATCATCTACTTTTGATAGATAAGTTGAAGGTTTCTCTGAAGAAGTGACATTTGAGTTGAGACCTGAATGTTAAGAGAAAGCCAGCTTTGTGGAGATGCAGGGTTAGATGCATCCAGAGGTCCCAAACTTGAACAATGGTGATTTGATTGACGAATGGAAAGAGGTTGAACACAGGAGAATGAGAGAAACTGAAGTCAGAGTGGAGAATACAGTTTAATAGGACTTTGTAGACCATATTTTATTCTAAGTAAAATGGAGTTGTGGAGAAAGGAGGGGAGTAAGTGACCTGATTAATATGCTTATAAGATCACACTGCTTGATGGGACACTAGATTGTAGGGGGATACCAGTGAAGGTGAGGAGGAGTGATTGGATTGGGTATTTATTTTAGAGGTCTGCTAGGTTTATTGATAGATTGGATCTAGGGATGGGGTTAGTGGAAGAACAGTGAAAAATGAGGAAAAGGCAGTGACAGACTTGGGGGGAAAGCATGTTTTAAAGAAAGAAATCAGATGGTTTGTCTGGGACTTGTTAAAATTTGAGATGCCTGCTGGGTATCCAAGGAAGTAATTGAATAATTCACTTCTAGTGTTGAGGAGGGAGATCAGACTGGGAAATGCAGATCGGAGTGCTGTCAGTATTAGCATGATATACTATAGGAGTTTGCATAGTGAAAGAAGAGAAAGTCCAGTAATGAGCCCTGAAGCATCTCAACATTTAGAGATCTAGAGAGAGAGAAGGCAGCAGTGGGTCACTGATGTGGAGGAAAGCCAGAAATGTGTTGAGGAAGTGAAGACGGCAGTTTAAGGAGCTGAGTGAATATTTACTTATGTTAAATAGTTCCCCTATGTCAGGTATGATGAGGATAGGGTAAAGAATCTGGCAGTCTAGAAGCTGGCTAGAGCAGCTTCATATAGTTAGAAACTAATTGGAAAAATTGAAGAATGAATGGAAGGTGAGAAATTAAAGGCAAACAGATGATGCTTTTGAGAAGTTTTACTGTGAAAGGAAATCTAGAAATGGAGTAGTATCAAATTGGTGAAGTCAAGGGAGGTTTTTTTCTTTCTGCAGTTTTCTAAAATTGGAAATGCCAAAGCATATTTATGTGTTTATGGAAATGATCCACTGGAGAAAAAATTTAATGATGGTATAGGAAGGAGGAATTAATTGTGGAGTCAGGTCCTTGAGGTGGCACTAATAGGAAGGGATGGAGAATATGAGTGGAGGAATTGCTCTTTTTACAGTGATATAGTATCACCTCACACACCATCCTTTACATATAGCTCCTCCTTTTAGTCTCTCCTTTAAATCAAGTTGATCCACCTTTTTTCCCCCTGTGTGTTTATGTACTTACCTTTTTTAAAAATTGAATTCATCCTATATATATATATGACTTAGCATGAAGCAACTGGTGATACTCAACTCTGACTTCAACTTTTATGCCAATAGGTGAAGCAAAAAACTTATTGCCGTATCTTGGACCCAACAAAATGAGAGATTGTTTCTGCACCATAAATTTGGACCAGGAAGAAGTTTATCGTACCCAAGTTGTTGAAAAATCTTTAAGGTTTGTGAAAAATATTGATAAATTGTCATCCATATGATATATATTGATTAATAAATCTTATACATTTTCTAGAGTGTAATCAAGAAGACTGTTATGTGCAATAATTGCTTTTCTTTTACATTTTAAATTTATCTTTAAAATTACAGAATCTCAGAGTCTGAATGAGCCCTCATATTTATTGAATTGGACTAAGTGCCTTAAGCTTGGTTCCTTCTGACAGTTATCTTTGACAAATTGTCTTCCGGCAATTACTTAATAATATTCCAGTGACCAAGAAAGGAGTTCATTGTTTCCTAAGCAGCCTATTCAGTCTTGTAACTATTCTGACTCTTAGAAATCTCTTACATGTAGTTGATTAGAGTCTATCAAAATGAGAATTTACTTCATGCCAAGAACTTGCTGGGTACTATTTGTTCACACATACATGAGAATAAGAGAAGCATAATGCTTGCTTTCTGGTGATTCTTCATTGCCTCAAACGGTGTTTTCCTCTTAGTAGTTCCTAAACCCATCCCTTGGATTGCTGGAGAACAAGTTTAATCCATTTTTCACATGACATTCAAGTTTTTGAAAACACCTGTCACATATCTTCAGTTGTTCTCTAGAATAAGTTTTGTCCATTTATTTCAACAGTTTAAATTGAAGGGCATAATTATTTCTTGGAGAATAAATTGCTTCTTAAAGTTTGTAAGTCATTAACTGAGTAGTGCATTGTAAAGGAATGAACTTTTATTTTAGCTAGATTTTTCATCTTTTTGACAGTGTCATAGCAATTTGAGAGTATCATGTAAATTCTAGTTCATAAAGTTGGAATGTGCCACCTCTGCCCTGTAATGTTGTTTGTGGACATAATTCCAGTCTAGAACTATACTGGAAGGATGTTCAGAGATACGAGCAAGGGCATGAGAGTTCTTGGAATGAGCATGTGGTGGATGAATTGTATGTCAGGTGTCTGGTTATTTAATGTTCTTTTTCAGATTTTTTTCCTTTATACTTGTCTTTTTTTCTCTGAAATTTTCACCTTTATGTCTTCATTTTCAGTATTTATTATTTTGAATGTCTTTTGAGTTCTTCCTAGAAAAAGGCATTGTAAAAAACTGAAAATTCTTTAAAAACCCAAAAAGATTTGGAAAAAGGCACTTTACAGCTTGAGTCATAAATCACCTTGTCCTTGTATTAGATTTCTGCTATTATTTATATGTTATAAATGATGAAACTGAATCACCAAGAGACTGAATAATCTGTGCATCTAATAAAAGGAAGTTAGAAGCAAAACTGAGATTAGGGACCTGAAACTATGTAAATCTCAATTTGTTACTTAATGTACACAGATTCCATATAACATAATCAGTGATATGCAAAATGAACTCTAATTGTTCAGAAATTGAATACTTACTGTTCCTAATATGTAGTCTTGTAAATAAGTAACTCAAACTAGCCTACTTTAAAAAAAAAAATCTTTGGCTTTCCATATATTTGTATTGGGGAAAATGATGAAACCAGTTTTCTTTTCCTTCTTAAATTATTTATCTAGATGCATAGAACTTGGAAGATATTTTAAGACTTGCAGTGGTCACCTTGGCTAATTTCGGAATACTTAGACTAGGTGCTTCTTGGATTATGTGTGAACTCTAGTATTTTTCCTTGTGGAATGGAAGAAAAATTCATAGTATAAACCCTTCCCACACCTTGCTTTTATTTCACTGTTTTCTACCCTTGTGTATATTTTGATAAACTGTTACGAAAAAGTCAGTAGGTATTTGAGATCTTCTGGGCATTATAGTTTTTATAGTTTGTCTGATATAGTTTTCATAGTAGGTAAATAGGAATCCCATATGGAAGCAATAATTCTTAAGTCTTGATTACAAATGTTTCTAGGAAGTATATAAGCAAATTTAATAACTACAACACTGCATCTTCCTGGTTCTTTTCTTTCCCACACCAGGAATTTCCTCAGGAGTCATATGCAGAATCATAAGTCAGTGGTAACAATGGAGTGTTGTTTTAAAAATTGTATTAATCTAGTCATTACTCTTTCCTGACCTTGTTGAAAATTTTTCTTCAAATGGATTAGCTGATAATTAACTTGCAGTATAAAGATGGGGATTTAGGATGTTTAGATTATGATGACACAGTGATACCAAGGACTTAAGGAATAATTCTCATATTCTTACTGGCTTTAGAATGTATTTTAAAAATAATATTTGAATGTTGGATATGTGATATATAAAGGAAATTCTCCATTTTGTAATTGTTTATAAAGTGATGCAAAGGAAAATAAAACATGCTATGTCTTTGCCTACTTTTTATTAGTTGAAAATAATTGGAAGACTATTTTGCCAGACCAACTTCAGAAGTTAATTTTGGTTATATTTGAAGTGAAAAATATATTGACAGAAGTTGACCAGGTGTTACAACAACTAAAAAGCAACTAAAAGTTGAGTCAGCTATTTTCTGAGCAAGGTCAGAAATGACATTTTTAAGAGTATTTCACTGTGCATTTTAGCTTCTCTTTTAGTTTTGACATCCTGAAGAGATTGCATTTTATTTTATTATTATTTTTTATTGCAGTAATATTGGTTTACAACATTGTACATGATTCAGATGTATAGGATCACACCCCTTCAGATATATATTACCACACCACACCCACTATACCATGGCACCCATAATCCTCCACCATTGTCCAGTAGGCATATTGTGGCATTTAAAAAGTACCTTATGTCCTTTAAACTAAACATTCTCAGGAAAAACAAAAATATCTTCACTAGCATTTCAGAGATTCATGTCTTTATCTTATTTAAATATCAAAACTTAAATTTATTTAAATACCAAGTTAAGTTCTTAAAGTGAACTTAGAAGATGTTTCTTCAGAGAAAATCAAATGCAATGCAGAAAGCACTAGTCATAAAAGAGGATTAGTGTTGATAAACTGGAGTTCACCAAAATTAAATTTGTCTGCTCTTCAGATTCTGTCAAGAAAATGAAATGGCAAGCCATAGCTGGGAGAAATTACTGAGATAAGGAACTTGTATCAAGAATTAATTAAAAAAAAAAAGAAAACTAAAATGACAGACAACTCATTTAAGATATGTGGAAAAGACCCAAACTGATATTTCATGAAAGAAGATTAGGAATGATCAAGAAGCATGTGAAAACATATTCAGTGTTAATGATCATCTTGGAAAATAAAAATTTAAAACCATTTCTGTTCCTATGGATTCTTGAACATAATGTATCATTACAGAAAGCAGATCACCTTCCTCTGACAGTATTCAGGGGGTGATGGCACAAGGGGATTTTGTGAAGAGACAGAAATATACTATATCTTGATTGGGATAGTGATTACAGAGGTGTCTAATTTATTCATCAACTAATTTTTAAAAAACTGTTAATAGCCTAAGTTGACAGTGATGTGCAGCAACTGAAGCTCTCATATATTGTGATAAGAATAAAAAATGGTGCAATCCTGTTGATGTCTGAAGGGAAGTTAAACTGTCCAGGCTTAACAGAATAACAACACCTGGAATCAAGAGTCCTTAAAACTTGCCCTCTTGCCTTCAAACTCTGCCTCTGAAATAACCCCAACTGTTCCTGAGTCTCTGCACTACCACTTAGTATTTCCCCAAGAGCTGTAATGAATGTTAAAGGAGATTACATCTACAAAGCTACTGAAATGGCCTGAGTTCACTAAAGTCAGTAAAGGGAGAGGATGACTGCTGATTATAACGAGAGGGCATTGGAGAATGGACGTAAATGTAAACAGGGCACTTTTGTTTAAAGCTGTTGAAAACACATTTTCAAAAATTAGTATGCCAAAAATGCTTTGAGAAATTTCAAATTTAGATACATTCTAAGTCTAAAAGTACTAATATTTCATGAATACTCAGGTGTTTATATGAGGACAGACCAAAAAGCTTTAGGTTTCACCTAGAAGGGCATTGATATTGTTGAAGTTTACATAAAGTCATGCAAGATCTTGTGAGTGTAACCAGTGTGACCATTTCTTATAAATTGAAAATTTATGTTTAGATAATCTCACAAAATTGAACGTTTATATCCAGAAAAATGCCTTGGATAAAACAATATTCATAGTAACTCTATTTTTAATAGCCTAAACTAGAAACAACTCAAATGGTATCACAATGAGAATAGATCGTGGAGCATACAATGGAATATTAAGCAAAAATTATAGAAAATAGACTACTGATTTACACAGCACAATGAAAAAAATCTTAGACATTAAGCTGAGTGAAAAGGCTGGATGCAAGAATATGTGCTATTTGATTCCATTTATATGAAATTCTAGAACAGATCTATAGTGACAGAAATCAGATCATTGTTTGGCTATGGCAGTGTGATGGGATAACTGGAGGAACAAAAGGGAACTTCATGGGGAAAAAGAAAAGTTACTGTGAGTTGATTGGATTGAAGACTACAGAGGTATATAACTATCAAAAGTCATTAACCTCTCTACTTTAAATTGGATTTCAGTATATGTAATTTATACTTCAGTAAAGTTGATTAAAAATGCTAATTTATATATATACTTTTAAAGTAGGATTTTATGTAGCAATGCCTATTTTAGGCATTATGGTAATTAATACAGCTTTACTTATGTCTGACACACTTGTGGTGTGAATTGCACTGTCCTCAGCTTTCATTTGTGTTCACCTTAGGCAAGCATGACCCCAGACAATTAATGGGTCTTCAGTCCATAGACTCCTGAGAAACTGTTTGGTCAGAACTCAGCCTAGCACTTGAGATCCTCTCAAGAGTTCGGCTTGGTTTGCATAGTGTTTCACTGAAACAGCATAGAAGGGTATTTTGGAGCCTTTGAAGCTATTCTCTATGGTGTTTTAGCCTTTGTTTTATTAAAATGATAATCATTTGAGAACACTATTGAATCTAAATTTAATGCATTTTCCCCCTTTTTTCTCCAGCCCATTTTTCAGTGAAGAATTTTACTTTGAGATTCCAAGAGCTTTCCAGTATTTGTCTTTCTATGTTTATGATAAGAATGTTTTACAAAGAGACCTTCGTATAGGTATGTATTATCATAATTATCTTTAATCACAATGCCAGTTCTTGTATTCATTCTTTCTCTAAGTATAAAAGTTGAAGACAACAGAATAATACATGTTCAGCACTTCTTTTCTCTAGAGTTCATGTTCATTTTTGGATCTGATTTTTATTTGTATGCTTACCTCAGGGAAGTGTCATGACTGGTCCTAGTTCATGGCATTGTATGTTTCAATAGTACCTGATTAGTACTTGCTGTAGTACTCATTATGCTTGTTCATCAGTTCTTTGTTTAATACCTATATTCTCCAGTTGAATATGATATTTATGAGGGCAGAGACTATCACAGAGTGCCTTACAGTTAGTAAATGTAAGTATTTGTTGAGCGGTTAAAAGAATATTTTATAAAAAGGTCACACTATTGATCTTCCCCAAAGAACATCTTTTTAAAAATTTTCTTTAATAGAAGTAATAATTCACTTAATTTAGTCATATGTTTTCTCTCTGGTTGTATTGGTGACCAGTAACACTATTTCTTAAATAACTATCTGAGACTGGGGTATGATCTATGGACATGGACTAAAACAATGTCAGCTGGCCATAGATGTGTCATTTTCTTGGACATTGCACCATTGTCTTTCTATTTTGACACAGGTTGAGATCTGTAAATTTACATGTATCTTTTTTCCTCTTTCACTGTCCTAAATTTCATCATCTTCATCTCTTCTGAGTTGAAATATGCTTGTCTCATATAGTATATATAACTAAGCTTTGACTTTGTCCTCTGACTATCTCATTCTTTTCTCCTTTGCTCTTTAACAAATAGCCTATCTCTTTCTTCTGCTTACCATTTATTTTTTTAAAATCTCTATAACATGACTTCTGCATTTTTCTAACAGACCTTTGAGGTTTACCAAAATCATTTTAGAGCAAATAAGTAACCTTTCAGAGACATTACATTCTTCAATTGAAAAATTTCTTCTGTTATATGTCGTTAGTGATTGGTAGTAACTGCACAGGAATAGCTGCAGTTTATAGTTTGTATATTCCTTCCTATTCCTTATTCCATGCCTTTATATTATTTATTGTGCTATTCAGTTTTTTACCTTTTTCAGTTAATAGCATATAATGATCCTTTCCCCATGTCATTATTTTTCAAAAAAAACCTATTATATAATATCCTTTATAGAAACTGTATTATTTTAACTACTTTATTAAACAGTTTTTCAGATTTTTGATACTTTAAATGGTATTGCTATAAATCTGTATTTGCATAAATTTTTGCATGTGATTTTATTAGGGTAAATTCCTAGAAATAAAAATACTGAGTCAGAGTATTGAAAAATATATATATATACATTTCTTATTTATACATTTTTACATTAGCCCCCAGAAATATTATACTGTTTACATTTCGCTAGGTAAAAAATATTTTATTTTGTAGCTTTTCTTTTTATTAATTTTTATCGAGGTAATATTAATTTATAGCACTATATGTTTTAGGGTTGTAAGTTTATACTTCTCCAAATATAACTTACAGCACATCCACTACCAAAAATCTTTCACCATAATCCGCTGAGCACCATTCTCCTTTTGTTCCCAACCTGCATCTTCTGCTTCTAAAAGCTTCAGTTCTACAGTCAGTTTTTTTCTGATTTTTTTTGACTTGGTTTTGTCGGTTCCTTTGTGTTTTTTGTATTTCACATGCAAGTAAAACCATCTGGTATTTGTCTTTTTCCTTCTGACTTATTTTACTAAGCATAATCCCCTCCAGTTCTGTCTACCCACGTTGTCTCAAATGGCAAGATTTCATCTTTTTTGGTAGCTAAGTGGTATTCCATTGTGTATATATGCCACATCTTTATCCACTCATCTGCTATTGGGCATGAAGGTTATTTCCATAGCTTGGCTATCGTAAATAGTGCTAAATAGGGGTTCATATATTCCTTCAAATTAGTGTTTCTGTATTCTTGAATTAGATACTTACAAGAAGGGTTGCTGGATCGTATGATCAATATATTCTGATAATCAGTGAATTTCAGAAATTTTTCATATTTATTAGTGTTTTCAATTTTTCTTCTGTGAATCAGTTTTTCATTCTTTTGCTTATTTTTCTTTTGGCTGGAGTTCTTTTATTCATATGCATCCTTATTTATTAATTGTGTTTATTTTTGTCAGCTACATACACAAATACTTTTTCACTGTCACAAAAGGTATTTTCTTAGTATTCAGTCCTCATCTGTGTCATTTGACTCTCTTAATTGTTTATTCAACTTGTCAAAAGCCAAGGAAAAGACAGTTTAGTGACATTATATTTCCTAGTTGTGTTTCTTCTTCAAACTTCTTAATTTATATGCAGGCTTTTCTCTTTCTAGCAAACCCTTAATTGTGGATCCTCAATTCAATTAAACAAGCATTTACAAACATTTATGTGTGACAAACAGAGTATTGGAATATTAAGACTCAGACTACCCAAAGCCTTTCAGGAAACAGACTTGTACTCCACTGCTAACATAATATTATAGGGTCTATGCCAGAGGTATGGATAGAGTACGTGGGAGCATAGGAGGGAGAAGAGATCATTTTGTTTAGTGGAGGATTAACAGGGACTATCAAGATCGCAAAAGGAAGTTTCAAAATGATAGCAATTGGCAGAAGCCAAGGAGAAAAAGTGAATCATGTTTGTGGTTTATCTGCTGGAGTATGTGTATAGATTACTTTGGAGGATGGTGCTAGAAGGTGAAGCTGGGAATAAAGTTAGGGTCAGGTTGTGATGTAGCCTAGAAACTGTGCTGAGGAATTTGGACTTTATCCTGTAGATAGTAATATTGAGTCTTTTAAGAATGAGGAACCTTTTAAAAGTTATATATAACTATATATGTGTATGTATTTTTATAGTTTAACAATTTCCTGTGATCTGCAGCTGTAACTTCAAAAATACAGACTCAGTGCATATTTAAAGTGTATATATAATTATATGTAACTATCATTATATATAACTTAATATGTATACATTTTAAAGTATTGATACATGTATGCTTTAAATATGTAACCTATAGTTTATGGTCTAGACTAGAGAGAGATTAAAGGCAGGAAGACCAATAAGAGGCTGTTATCAAATGAGATAAATAGGACAGTACCAATGAAGTGTAGATGAGGGACTGCACTTTATGAGTATCTTCAACTAGGATTTAGGGACTAAGGGGATAAAGGGAAAGTGAGTAAGGAAAGGGTTAAAAATGGTCTTATTTCTCAACCCAAATGCCCAAAAATAGATGACTGGATCAAAATGTGATGTGTATATATACACAGTGGAATACTATTTAGCAGTCAAAAAAAGATAAACCCATGCCATTCACAGCAACTTGGTTGGAGCTGGAAGGGATTATGCTCAGTGAAATAAATCAGAAGGAAAAAGAAACCATATTGGATGGTTTCTCTTATAGAAGGAATATAGGGGAACCTAATAAGGGATCAGGAAAACAAAATAAAATTAACAGGCTTCTGTATATTAGAGACATTATGCAGGGGAGGGGGAGGAGAGGCATCAGAACAGGAGAGGGAGAGCACAAGGGACTGTGGTGATGGTGCATGGGTGAATTAATGGTGGGAACTCTTCAGGGACTACACCTGAGAGGAGAAAGCAAAAATTGTACAAAAATGAACAAAATGATGTAAAATATATATAAATAAATATATTTTTTTAAAAAATGATCTTGTTTCTATGGCTGTCATTTGCAGGAAAAACATAGCAGGAGCATTTTAAGTAGGGGATGGGAAGGAGAGAAGATGACTTTGGTTTCAAACAAGTCAAACTTGTATTACTGCTTGTATTACCTGGGGAACATCTTGATGGGCACATTGGTTGACTGTTGGAAATACAGATCTGAAGCTTAAAGAAAAAAAAGTTGGAGATGTGAATTTGAGAGCCATTAACATTAAGTAATACTTGAAGCTTCTGCTGAATGTAGGAAATTGCCCTGGAGCAGATAAAGAGGATTGCTGGGGAAAATGAGGTTTCTGGGAGGCTTCAGATTGATTAGACTTATCAGGAAGATAAGAAGAGAGATAGGGGAGATTAATATGGCAGAAGGCAGGTCTAATGTCAACAGCCAGAGAGAAAAAGGGTAAGGACTGGATAGAGGCTGTTGGTAATTATTAGTGACTCTTGAGAGGAATGTGTAACTTTGACCTTTATATCATTTTAAGAAAATGTTTTGTATTTTTCACTTTGTTTACAATAAACATTATAGTCTTCACATAATGTCTCTTGAAAAGGCTTTTAGTTAAGGTTCTAAATTATGTTTTCCAAAAGTAGCTTTTATTTTGTCTTTGTTTATTTTTAACGTAAAAATTAATCTTATTTCAAGTAAAAAGTCTCTGTGGAGTGGTATTAGAAAGCTATAACTTGGTGTAAGAATATTTTTTTCTTAAACAAGTTTATTATTAAAAGATAATTTTTTCTTTTATGCATATGAATTATTATTAAAGCAAATATACTGTGTACTTACCCTTAATTTAAAGTTGAAAGATGATGTTTTCACTTACAAATTTTTACATTGATGTAGTTTAGTTTAACGTATTTTCTTTTGTCATAAACTCATAGATTGGGTTGTTGGTTTTTTGTTGTTGGTTTTTTCATTTTGAGCTACTGGAAATTTAGTTCTCTCAATTACAGATTTTGTTGCCCAATTGCTGATTAAACAGGACCATAATATTTTGTAGAAATGAAATTTGAACTGGAGTTGGAAGACTCATCTTTCAAATTTAAGAAGATCTGAAAGGATAGCTTTAAGAACTTGCTGTTTAGTTTTAGTTGTATAAGTGATATGTGAATATTTTTCTTTTTTGAAGAAAAATTGAATTATATTACAGATAATAAATGAATATTTAAAAATATTGAATAGGGCCTCCCCTGTGGTGCAGCAGATTGAGTGTGCCACTCTATGAGGCTGTCCACGGCCTCTGCAGTGTGGGTTCGGTTCCTGGCCCGGCCAGGGAGAAATCCACATGGAGCGGCAGACCTCTCCTGCCTTGCTCACTGCTCCCCTCAGCAGTGTCTTTGGTCTGTCTGCCTGTTCTGCTCCCCACTCTGTCTCTGGTGAATTCTCTTACCCTTCCGCTCCTCTGACCTGTTCCCTAGTTCTTGTATAAATAAATCAATCTTAAAAAAAAATGATTTATATAAAAATAAAAATATTGAATTATATTGCAGATGATTTGCTAATTCTGACCACTAACAACCTCCATTCCCCTTCCCAGAAGTAATAACTGTTTCAATATGGGCTTAATTTTTTTGTATTAAGCACTTCTATTTGTGAGGAATAGTTAGTACAAAAACTCAATTTGATACCTAGGAACCATGTACAAAATGATAGGAAATTGTAAAATTAAGTCTTTAAGAGTCTTTTACTATATGATATATTGTTTTAAGGTATAGTGTCTTTCCTTAAAAAGAAAAACTTTCCAATGAGGATCCTGTAGTATTAACATTAAAAAAATGTATTTTACCTCCTAAACCTCCTAATGTGTATTTTCTAGTTAATTTAGTTTTCAGGGAAATCTAGGCTCAAACTACTAAAAGGGTGAATATCCTAAAATATAGTGAAAGCTTTTTTCTTTCCTTTCCCCTTGGTACAGAATGAAATTAGGATATTAGAGATCTAAAGTCCAGTTATGACTCACTAACTGTGTGACCTTAAATAAGCCACTTTACCTCCTTAGGCCTGGCTCATCTATAAGATAAAGCTAGGTTTAAGATAACTTCTTTTCCAACTCTGAATTGTCATTTTTGCTAGCATTTAACTTTCAAAAAGTCAAACCTATCTTGGGCCTCCCCGGTGGTGCAGCGGTTGAGCCCTGGATTGCGAAGCTGCCTACAGCCTCTGCAGTGCGGGTTCAATCCCCAGCTGCTCCCAGGCCACCAGACCTCTCCTGCCACCCGCTGCTCCCCTCAGCAGTGTACTTCAGTCCTTCTGCCTGCTCTGCTCCCTGCTCTGGCTCTGGTGAATTCTCTCACCATCCCCACGCTTCTGACTGTACCCAGTGCTTGTATAAATAACTAAATAAATCATTAAAAAAAAAAGTCAAACCTATTCTTTAAAAATTGCCTAAGACTACACTTTGGTATCTGTTTGCATAGAAACTATATCAGTTATCTATTGGTACATTATAAGCCATCCCACTGTTTAGTGGCTTCATTCAACAATTATTATTTGCTCAAGATCCTACGAGATGTCATTTTGGGCCAGGCTCAACCTAATGGTTCGTCTTGCAGTTACCTGAAAGACTGATCTAACTCATATTGCCTGGTGGCTAGTACTATTATCTCAACCTCCTTCTCCAGGATTCCAGGAGAGTAAGCTCTGATGCACAGGTGTTTTTTAAGCCTCTGCTTACATCACATTTGCTAGTATTTCACTGGCAAAAGAAAATGATGTGCTTAAACTCAAGTCAGTGCTGGAGGGAACCGCACAATATCATAAACCAAGAAAACATGATTTATTGGAAACCATTAATATCCTAGTCTGGTTTGCCACAGAGATCAAAGTGTATCCAACTAAATCCCAGACACTAAGGTGTGAAAGTGTTACCATTGACTGAATTACTATTGTTGACTCTCTGGTCCTATTTCATCTTGAATAGTCAGTCACACTTATCACTGCTTTTAGCTACCCTTTCAGCAATTTCTACTAGTATTCAAGTGAGAACAGGACTAAGAAGATGAAATTTCTAAGCTATATTGTATCTAAAAATAAGACCCAAATACAACATAGTATTTACAGATGGCAAGAAAATGATGCTTAGATGCAATGCTGGAAAGCTCAGAATACTCCTTTTTTTTCACCTATGGATCAACAAAGTTGGTTTCTGTGCCCACATTTCCTTCATTTATTTTTGTGTTTTCCTGTGTCACTTTAAGAAACTAATATAGCATATGGTGTTGGTATGAGTGTAAACATTGGGTCTAAACTCTTTTTGAGTTTGTCAGGATAGAAAGGAAATGAAATAGTACCTTCACAAGGATTGAGTAACTTGTTACTGGGTGTGAATTTTTTTTTTTTTTTGAAGTTAATGACTTCACGGCTAGTGAAATAATGAGTTGACTTCATTTAAAATAGCAAACACTAAACTAAAACAACCTTTGGGACCTTTAGAGGCACAGAATCCATTTTTAAAGATCATTAGAGCTAAAAGTTGTTTTTAATCAGAGATGTAGAGTTTAAATAAATCACCCAAAATCACACCGCTTGTAAATAGTAGAATTGGCACTAGACTATGGAGTTCGTGTCTGTGTGAAGGAACATGGACCAGAGTTTCAAGATTTGACTTTAACACTTGTCAGTGGACAGGTTTTTAAATGTCTTTCAGCTTTCCTCATCTATAAGATGGTGATTATATATCCTTTGCCCGCAAGATTGTTACACAGAAAATATGCAAAAGTGTGTACAGCTGGTTTAGATGTTTAGTAAATGTTGGCCTTCCCCCCCCCCCCCCCCCCCAGTTTAGTGCTCTTCATACTGTATCTGGCTGGCTGCCCCTTATGATTAATACCTGCCATCTGATCAGTTTAAGGAGAGCTCAGAACAACAAATAATGAGAATTTTTTGATTTATTTGTATTTCAGGAAGTTGTCCTCCATATTTCCTTCCAGTTTATCCTCCCACCTTGTTCTCTTTCATTTATTCAGTTTCTTCCTTTCACCCTTTCTCTCCCTCCTCCTTACCCTCTCTATCCAGTTTTATTTCCTAGGAATGAGGACTTACTTCTTTTCCATTTATATTGCCTAATAAAGTACTGGACACATTATAGGTATTTTAATACCTAATGACTTCAAGTGTTTTTCTTCATTTTCCTTGGTGGTTTTTATGTACGTTTCTCAGACTTCTTGGCATCGTCTGCTTTTCCTTGCTTCTTCAGGCTAACTAGTCTCATTCAACTAAATCTTTGCATTTCAAAACTAACATCTCAAAAGGAACTTGATAAGAATAAAAGCTGGCCATAAAAGTATAGCTTTTTTGCAATTTAAAATGGATTCTTATGCAACTAGACACAGAAGGGTTTGTCTTTCAGAAGACCAGAATCATTCAGATCTTTCAGAACAATGAGTACTTTGGATTGTGCGATATGAACTAGGAGGAGAGAATACTTGCTTCTAGGATTTATTTATGAACTAAGAAAGGATTCTCTTATGTGAAGGCACTTGTGGCAAAGAAGTATTTCCAGTGCTCTGAGTTGTGAGTGATAAATAGAACAGGTAGATTACTGCTGTAGTTTTTAGAATTTTGGTTAAATAGACTTTGGTTAGGGGAATCTGGAAATCAAATCATTTAAGACATTATGATTATTTGTTGAACGAGTTAATGAATATCTGAGACAACAGCCAAAAAAGATCTCTTTTTAAGTTGGGGCTTACATTAATGATATTTGTATAATTTACATATATACAAATGTGTGCATGCACATTTATATTATAAACTATGTATAAAACAAGAAATCCTGGAAGTAGTAGAATAAGGGTCATCACCTGAAGTCTACCAGTGAGTTTCTGGATGGTGAGTAAACTCTCTGAAAATTATATGCTAGGTCATATTTTTTTTATTTTTCTGGGGGGTGGACACAAAGATACATAGATACTAAGATTCTTAAAGGGGGAGGTGAGTGTTTCTCAAAACATAAGACTTATAATTTGATGTCTGAAAGTGTAATACACCTGTTCTTCCCCTTATTAGTCAGCAGAGCTTTGACTACTCAGCAATATTCCTTTTTTTCTTAAAGATTTATTTATGCATACAAGAACTGGGGTGTCAGGGGGGTGGGTGAGGCCAGAGGTGTCGGGAGGGTGAGAGGGGAGAGGATTCACCAGAGATAGAGTGGGGAACAGAACAGGCAGAGTGACTGAAATACACTGCTGAGGGGAGCAGCAAGTGAGACAGGAGAGGTCTGCTGCGCCATGTGGGTAGCTCCCTGGCCAGGGTTCGAACTCATGCTGCAATGGCTGCCGATAGTTTCATAGGTTGCATCTTAACCCTTGTGCCACAAGGGAGGCCCAACAATATTCCTTTTCTTTGAAGAATGCCATAAAGATTTTTATTGGAATTGCACTGAATCTGTAAATTGCTTTGGATAGGATGGCCATTTTGATAATGTTGATAATTCCAATCCATGAGCAGGGAATGCCTTTCTCTTTGTGTCTTCTATTTCTTTTAACAATGTTTTATAATTTTCCTTGTATAGGTCCTTCACTTCCTTTGTTAGATTTATTCCCGGTCATTTAATTTTTTTTTGGCACAATTGTAAATGGAATAGTTTTCTTAATTTCCTCCTTTTCAGGCTGATTGTTTGCATATAGGAAGGCAGCTGATTTTTGTGAATTGATTTTGTAACCTGTCATTTTATTGAAGTGGTTTATTTTAATTGGTTTTCCTGTGGAATTTTAAGGGTTCTTTATATTATAATATCTGCAAATAATGATATCTTCTTTCTTATTTTGTATTCCTTTTATGTCTTTTTCTTGCTTAATTGTTCTAGCTAGGCCATCTAGTATTATATTGAATAGTAATGGTGAGAGTGGACATCCGTGTCTTGTACTGTTTCTTAGTAGAAAGGCTTTCATTTTCTCACCATTGAGAATGAGGTTAACTGTGAGTTTATCCTATGTGACTTTTATTTTGTTACGATGTATTCTTTTTATTCAAAGGTTTTCAAGAACTTTCATCATAAAAGGATGTTGCACTCTCTCGGCATATGTTAATATAATCAATGTCATTTATCTTTGTTGATGTGGTAAATTATGTAGATTGATTTTTAGATATTGAACTATCCTTGTGTCCCTGGTATAAATCCTACTTGTCCATGTTGCATAATCCTTTTAATGCATTGTTGGATTTTGTTTGATAAGATTTTATTGAGAATTTTAACATCTGTGTTTTTAAGTTGGGGCTTGCATTAGTGACATTTGTATATTTTACATATATACAAATGTGTGCATGCACATTTATATTATAAACTATGTATAAAACAAGAAATCCTGGAAGTAGTAGACTAAGGGTCATCACCTGAAGTCTGTGTGATGTTGGTGTTAAGAGTGATATTGACCTCATAAAATGTATTTGGAAATATTCCTTCTTCTCAGTTTTTTGAAAGAATTTGAGCAGGATTGGTATTAGTTCATCTTTGAATGTTTGGTAGAACTCGCTTATGAAACCATCTGGTCCTGTGCCTTTGTTTTTTTGGGAAGAGTTTTGATTATTGTTCCAATTTTGATTCTTGTAATTGGTTTCTTCGGGTTTTCCATTTCTTCCTTATTCAGCCTTGGGTGATTGTATAATTCTAATAATTTTTCCATCTCATCTGGATTATTGAACTTGTTTGCATATAAATGTTCATAGTACCTGCTTGTTAACTTCTGGATTTCTGCTGTGTCTGTTGTAATTTTTCCTCTTTCATTTATGTTCCTATTTATTTGAGTTTTCTCCCTCTTTCTTTGTGAACCTAGCTAGAGGTTTGCCTATTTTGTTTATTGTTTTAAAGAACAAGCTTTTGGTCTCATTGATCTTTTGGGCTATCTTTTTGACTTCTGTTCAGTGTATTTCTGCTTTAATTTTTATTCTTTCCTCCTTTCTACTGGCTTTTGGTTTTTTGGTTATTCTAGTTTCTCAAGATGAGAGATTACGTTGTTTCTTTGAGTTATTTCTTGATGTGAGCCTACATTGTTAGATGCTTTCCTGCTCCTATTACTTTTTCTGTGTCCCATATGTTCTGGAAGGTTGTGTCCTCAATATCATTTGTCTCAAGGAATTTTTTGATTTCTTCTTTGAGTTCCTCATTAATCCAGTGGCTTTTCAGTAGTATGTTTTTCAGTCTCCATGTATTGGAGGATTTGTTTGCTTGCTTTTTGTAGTTGATTTCTAGTTTGATACCTTTATTGTCAGAGAAGGTACTTAGTCTGATTTCAATCTTCATGGACATATGTCTTGTGACCCAGTATGTGGTCAGTAGTAGAGAAGGATCCATGTGTACTTGAGAAAAATGTGTACTCAGTTTTCTGGTGTGGGGTTTTTTTTGTTTGTTTGTTTTTTAGTTTAGTACCCTATAAATGTCTGTTAGGCTCATGTGGTCTAGATCATAGTTTCAGGCAATTGTGTGCTTGTGTTTTTTCTGTTGTCACTGCTGTTGAAATCTCCTGCCACCTATGTGTTTTTTCCATTGTCTGTTTTCAGATTTGATAGTAATTGTTTAATGTGTTTTTAAAAAGATTTATTTATTTATGCATACAAGAACTGGGGTACAGGCCAGAGATTGTGGGGGTGAGAGGATTCACCAGAAACAGAGTGGGAAGCAGAACAGGAAGATACTAAAATACACTGCTGAGGGGAGCAGTGGGCGAGACAGGAGAGGTCTGCTGTACCATGTGGGTCACGTCCCAGGCTGGGAATCAAACTCTAGCTTCATAGTGCTGCGTCTTAACCCCTTGCACCACCAGGGAGGCCCCAATTCTCTAATGTATTTTGGTGCTCCCTCATTTGGTGAGTATATATTGATGAGTGTTATGTCTTCCTACTTGTCCCCTTAATTATCTCTGTCTCTTGTTAAGTCTAAATCTGATATAAATATAGTATTCACTATCTTCTTTTCGATGCCATTTGCTTGTAGAATTGCTTTCCAATCCTTTACCTGGAGTCTGTTGTTTATCTTTGCAACATAGGTGTGTTCCCTGGAGGCAGCGGAAGGTTGGATTCTGTTTCCTACTCCAACATAATACTTCTATTTTTATGTGTCTTTTTATTGGTGTACTCAGAATAGTCCATTGACATTTAGAATGATTATTGATATGTAGAAGTCTGTTACTGCCATTTTGTTCCTAGTTTTGTGGTTCTATTTAGTTCTGTGTTCAATTCTTCATGTTCATTGCTCTCTTTGGTTTAAATCCTATAGCTCCTTTTAAAATTTCTTCGGAGGAGAGAGGTGAGTTTAATGGTTATAAATTCCCAAAGATTTTATTTGTCTGAGAACGTCCTTATTTCTCACTCATTTAAGGAGAGTGTTGCAGGATAAAGTAATCTTTGCTGGCTTTTTTTTTTTATCTTGGGGTATTTTGAATAGGTCACTCCATTCTTTTCTTGCCCATAGTGTTTCTTCAAAGAAGTCTAATGTTAGCCTTATCAGTGTTCCTTAACAGATTATCCATTTTTTCCCCCTTGTCAACTTCATTATTTTTCTTTGTCTTGGACTCTTGGAAGCTTTATTGCTGTGTCTTGCTGTAGATCTCCTTTTATTTAGGTGTTTTGGTATCTGCTTAGCTTCCTGCATTTCTGTGTCCATTTTCTTCTTCAAGTTTGAAAAATGTTCTTCAATTATTTCCTTAGTTTTTCAGCTCCCTTCTCTCTTCTCCTTCTCAGATTACTATGATTCTTTTATTTCCTTTACTCGTGATCTCAGATAATTCTTAAAGTGGTCTTCATTCTTTTTCCTTGTATCTCTCTTGTTCTATCTTGGTTCTTTTCATATCTGCATCTTTGAAATTATTGATTCATTCTTCCATTTAGACTGTTTCCATGGCTTTCTCCAGAATTTTTTATATCCTCCATTGCTCTTTTTACATCTTACAGTTCCATTATTAAAGTTTTGATCTTAATCTTCTGTTTACTGATTGTGTTTCTGATAGCATTCTTTACCTTTTCTGAGTTTTCTCATACCTGTTTTTCTGAGTTTTCTTTGTATCGTTCTGATTCTTTGATTTTCTTAATATGGCAGTTTTGAATTCTTTATCTGATAGGAAGAAAAGCTGCTCTGTGTCTGTGTTTTTAGGTTCTGTTGGGGTAGAGTCTCTGTCCCTCTACTCAGGGCACTCACCAGATGGTCTGTAAAATAGCTGGGCCCTTCCCTGGAGCTATCCTTGCATGCAGCAATGTGACTGGGCTTCTCCAATTTATAAATTTTTTCATTTTACATGTTTTAAGCTTTATATGTTGATAGATGCAGTTTCTATAGTTCTTATTTGGGTTGTATTTTAATACAGCTCCTGTTGTAATGAAAATGTATGTCTATCTCTGTATTTTAATGTTTTCTTTAAAATTACACATATTGGGCCTCCTTGGTGGTGCAAGGGGTTAAGACACAACCTAAGAAGCTGTCCACAGCTACTTAAGAATGAGTTTGATCCCCGGCCAGCCAGGGAGCTAACCCACATGGTGCAGCAGACCTCTCCTGTCTCTCCCACTGCTCCCCTCAGCAGTATATTTCAGTCATTCTGCCTGTTCTGTTCCCCGCTCTGTCTGTGGTGAATCCTCTTCCCCCACCCCACACCTCTGGGCTGTCCCCCAGTCCTTGTATGCATAAATAAATCTTAAAAAAAAATAAAATTACACACATTTAGGTAATCTTTGTAATTTGAATTCTAAGTAATGAAAAGGAAGATAATTTTATCAAGAATTTTAATATGGTTAAGGTTTTAAAATAACAGCTTTATTGAGGTGCAATTTACATACCCTTCATAGAGCACTTTGCAGTGATTATTACAGAGTTGTGAACCATCATCATTGTCTATTTCCATTTAAAAATGTAAAGATGGGCCTCCCTTGTGGTGCAGGGGTTTGAGAACAGCGCTGTGAGGCTGTCCGCGGCCTTTGTGGTGTGGGTTCGATCCCCAGCCGGCCAGGGAGATACCTACATGGCACGGCAAAGCTCTCCTGTCTTGCCCGCTGCTCCCCTCAGCAGTGTATTTTGGTATATCTGCCTGTTCTGCTCCCCACTCTCTCTGGTGGGTCTTCTCACCCCCCACAACTCTGGCCTATACCCCACTTCTTTAAAAAAAAAAACTGAAAAAAAAAAATTTAAAGATAGCTTTGTTTTTCTTGTCTGCCTTTCCTTTCCATTTGATAGACAAGTGGAAAAGGACTTACCTTGATAGGAAACTTTCTTTACTTTTTTCTTAATGTTTTTAAACATTGAACTATAAGATTAAGGTTGGTTATAAATAAAAGGGTAAAGTATAATTAGGGCACTTAATGAGAATTCTTGTTTGATAAAATAAAGCTGTTTTGATATGTATTCTTTGTTGAAGCTTTTGTGTAGAATCTTGGATTAATTTGTCAGTCATATGCAAAACTGTGTCTACTTCTTAAAACTTGAATTGAGGAAGGAAATGCTTTGTACCAACATGGCAAGTACTTCATTATAATAAGAACATTTCTGTTCCTTCCTCTCTACTTTGTTCATTGTACTGTATCTCTGAGAGATGGAAACTCTTCAGAGAACTGCCTTGATTTTTTTTTTCATATGCATTGAAGCAACATAAACAGCATTTGAAGTGTTTTGATAAAAGCAAACTGAAATAAAATAGTTGTTTTAATATCCCATAATTTTCAGGTCAGTTTTCAATATTATTAGTGATACCTCCTGTTTTACTTTTTCTCTTAACTAGAACCCATGAACTCTTAAATGCAAATATCTACTCCGAACATATGATTTATTCATAGCCTTAAGGAACTGTAAGGGTTAGTTTGCATTATCATTGTACATTGCTTTTGACACTGAATATACTTTGAATGAAAATGTGAATCTGGATAAGTATTTTAAAAATGCATTTTCATTTAAACTGACTTTTTGTCTAATCTCCTGATTCAGAATCATCCAGAGAAGATTCTCCCAAGGCACAAGGGGAAATGAGTCTGTCATTCTTTAGAATATAGAAAAATGGTTATAAAAGCAGATTTTTTTAATGTCAGCAGCTACAAATTATTTTAAATATTTTCTACAGTGTATTAAAACAGTGCCTTGATTTTACAAAATATGTTTCTTCATATTGTTTTATTTATTTCCTTTAGGAAAAGTAGCCATTAAAAAAGAAGACTTGTGTAACCACAGTGGCAAAGAAACTTGGTTTTCACTACAGCCTGTTGATTGCAATTCAGAGGTTCAGGTAAATATTAAGTTTTAAGTAATATTAGCGATTATCACACACAGAAAACGGGTGAAAGCAAAATAACTATACTAATTCAGATAGCTAGAGCTTATTACATCTTTTTTAAAATTTTGACATTAAATATTATAGAACTTTGGATAATACATAGCTGGAGGGCCTCCCCGGTGGCGCAGAGGTTGAGCGCTGGGTTGCGAGGCTGCCCGAAGCCTCTGCAGCGCCGGTTCGATCCCTGGCCGCCGGGCGAGGGTCCCACATGGCGCGCAGACCTCTCCTGCCGCCCGCTGCTCCCCTCAGCAGTGTACTTCGGTCCTTCTGCCTGCTCTGCTCCCCGCTCTGGCTCTGGTGAATTCTCTCACCCTCCCGCGCTTCTGATTGTACCCAGTGCTTGTATAAATAAATAAATAAATCTTAAAAAAAAAAGAAAGAACACAATTTAAAAAAAAAAATACATAGCTGGAACAAAAAGTCTTTGCTACATAAATTTAACAATAATGTATGTATGTATGAACACATATATATGAGCTTGGGAGGGTATATTTATTAGAGGGCACTTTTTTTCCTTTTTTTGCTTGAATTGTAGTAGCAAATTATTACTTGCTTTTTAAAGTGGGGACAAGGCTTTAAAGGAAAAAATATATTTTATTAATTCTTATTTTGGAGAAGACTCCCTAGAGTCCTGTGATTTCATCTGTTCTGATCAGGATACTCTGTTTACTCTCTAATAAACTAGACTTGGAAAAGATTATTCATTCGAATCATGCCTGAACCCACCACTGCAGAGCCTTCATTCCCACACCCACCCTTCCTGTTGTTCACCTTTCTTTTTTTTAAAAGGATATCATTATTCTTTATAAAGCTCTTCTTTCCACTTGCCCAAATAACAGGTCTTACAGATTCTGTGTGTGACTGAAGATGTATGTTTAACCATGTAGTTTAAGTTTCTATTTGTTTCTGAAAAGTCTGATTTGCTCTTAGAAATTGTTATTTCAATCCAAAGGGAATCCTCTTTTTATAACCTTTTTTTAATTTATAAAATAGGGTAAGGATTGTAAAACCATTTCTCGAGAGCACAACTGCAAGTAGAATTCTTCCTCTCTAAATGAAATTGTAATTTGCCAGCGTGACTCAAACAGAAGTTTAAGATGAGAAAAAGTGCACACACGCCCACTGATATTTGCAAAACGAGTTCCTGTGACTCTATTTCCTCATAACCTCTCAAGCATTCTTTTGATAAATTCTCCAAGGCCCATTTTAATGTACAAAATATAATTGAAACTTTTCCTATTTTACTCATTCTAACCTATTTTATATGTTCTTTTCTTACCATTTGGTGATAACTGTTATTCAGAGCTCAGTTATACAGTGTGGTAAATGATCTGATCAGAGGTATTTTGATGAAGTAGAAAGATTTTTAAACTAGAAGTTAGAAAATTTAGATCCTAGTTTTCATATTATTACTTTACTGACCTTGAATTTGATTACTACAAAATGGAAATAAAAATTGCCTTGTTTGACTCGAAGCATTGTGAGAATTTAGTGAAATACCTTTAAGGGTACTTTGAAAGCTGAAATACTGTACAAATGTAAAATATTGCCTGTTAGGCAACCGTTTCCCTGATAAGCCTTTACCAAAAGGAAGATACAAAAATTTTAAAGTACCAGATTTTCTTTTTAATAGTTTAAATAAAAAGCAAGTTAAAAATAGACTTTGAGAATTTGGCCTAAAATGAAATTTAAGGATTTTTAAAAATGAAGTTTATTAAGTCCTTTCTTTTCTTATGGTTGATGTAAATTTGCTAATAGGGGCCCAGCTCTTATATAGTAAAAATCTATATAGAATATTTTTTATATAATTCTTAGAGATGGTATTAGATATCAGTATTGGGTAATACACTTTTATTTAATGATATTTTTAAACATCTCTAAACATGATCATTCTGGAAACAGGATTTACTTATATATATGTCAGCTTTTAATTTTTTTTGCTATGATTTTATTTTCATGACCATGATTTATTGACCTTTATAGCTGTTTTGTCTTAAGTGATCTTCATTAATTAGTAAGTTCTCATTATTTAAAATACATTTTAGAAGAAAAAATTTAGGGGATGGGAGAGATATATGGTACCATTGAGAATATTGTTGTTTGGACCCAGAACTGATCTCGGAATATTAAATTAATTTTGTAAGTCTAAGAAAGATGGAAAAGCAGCTCATGGTTCATACAAATCTTATTTTATTAATGAATTTGTTGACTTGCATCAATTTTATAAAAATATGATCCATTGATAGAGCCATAGAAGAAAGTTGTGAGACAGAGTTGTGCAGGAACTCATCCTTTAGTAATTTCTTTTAGTAATCACAACAGTATATACCAAACACAGTACTAAGTGCTTATTATACACAATCTCATTTAGTCTTCAGAACAGCATTAGGAAGTACGTAGTGTTACCTCCGTTTTACAAATGAGGAAAATGGACTCATAGAAGTTAATGATATCTCCAAAGTAACAGAACTACTTAATGATGGAATCATGATGCCAGTAGAGGTCTGGTCTGATTCTAAAGCTCGTAATAACCACAGTGCTTTACTGCATTTCACTTTTCTGTACTGTTGGTCATAAATAGGCTCCAAAGAAGGTTATTAGGAGAATCACTTAGGGAACATTTCAATATAAGGGACAGAAGTCTATTCAAATTGCCTCAAATAAATAGGGAGGGGGCATTAAAAAGTTCTAGGCAATATCTTGGAGTGTTTAATTCCAGGAAGTTCAGTGTAGTCAGTGAGAGAAAGTTGGCAGGCATTTGTGGAGAAGTTCGTCTTAAGTAGAGGTCAGGTTCTTACTGTAACAGATTAGACACAGTTAATACAATCAAAATTATATTTGAAAAGACTTTAATTTCTCATAAAGTTCTTTAAAGTATTGGGTGTGTGATTTGTTTTTAGTTGACTACTATATTAAATAATTGACTTGCCTTTGAGGCCATTGTGAACAAAAAATACCTACTTTATTTTCAAAATATAGTCTTCCACTCTGCAGAAATAGATACCACTAGAGACATGTAGGAGCTGAGTCTCACGGATTCATTTATCTTTCTCATTTTAATAACTATTCGCTTTGTAAAGTGAAAGGGAAAGAATCAAATTTTATTTAACGATGAGATCCTGTTGAATTCTTTTTGTATGTCTTATGAGACAAGTATCTCTATTTCTTTCCTCTCTCTGTAAATCCACTGTGATCTCTTATTGATAGCTTGAAAAATGTCACATTAGCCTTTGCATATACATGACAGATTGTCCCCTCACTCTAAGATCTGACTCAGTCTCTGCCCCAAGTTAGAGAATTTGGCCAAACTTGAGTCATTATGTCCACTGTAGACTAATTGATAGGATTGTGAATAAAATCACTGTAGATAGCTAGCTCATTTCTAGTCTTTGTGAAGTCATGTTCCTGAAGAAGTGGGTTTGCATAGAAGAAATGACTGGTATTTCTACTTCACAGGAGATGTTTGACGTCCTAGCTCTACCACTTATTGGTATTATACCCAAACTAGTTGCTGAACTTTTATTATCTCAGGAACTACATCTATGAAATGAAAACTTAGCTAAATAGGATATCTCTTTATTTCTGAAGTTCTAGGGAAATAACATGCAGAATATAATTAAACCCTCAAATTGAAAGATTCTAAATAGTAAAATGGATCTTACACCAAAAGAGTCAAAAAGTTGCTAAGAACTCTTAACTTATTACCGTGAAGGATTTCCCAGATTCTTTTGTCTTAAGTTGCATTTACTGTTTTCAGTTTTCAAATGTCAAGGTATTATTAGTAATATTTCATAAATTCTTGAAATACTTGCTTTTTCTAATTTTTCTTTACTTGCTTTTTCTTATTTTTGACTGTTTTGTAGGTTTTCATCCTGGGTTGAACCATTTTTTTCTCAACCCACTCTAATCTCCTTTAGACCCTATCATGGGTCAGGAGAACACAATTATCTCAAATGTTACCCATTACACTGTTTCATTAGTCTAATGGTTATTTTTCAGTCCCCATTACTTTTTTGTAGCTTTTGAGACTGTAAACCACTCCCATCCCTAGTTTCTGGTTCTCATTATTATCCTACTTCACTTGCTGTTCTTTCTTCATGTTCTTTGCCATGTAAAGGCGTCTCTTTCTATAAATTCTCTTTTAGTGGCCATGCTGTTAGCTATTTGATTCTGGAACTCACTACAAACTATTTATTTTTTCCTCTATTTATTGGATGCTATGATAAAGAGAACGCCTTTTTTAAAGACTGTTCAAACCAAATCTCATTAGAAGTTGGTGTTCTCATTAATTAAGGGTGTTTGTCTCATACAACTTGTACAGGCAGTAAATCCAGATGCACTGTCAGTCACATCCTTCTGATGTAATTACTTAGTTAATAAGTCTTTACCAACAAGCTTATCTTGAATTTCTGGGTCAAGTTATTGATTGTTTCATAGGTTTTTTTTTTTTTTGTATTTAAATTTTTCATATTTATTTAAATATGATAGTGATTATAGCTAATAATACATGCATAGTTTTTTCATTAGAAAATTTTTTGTTTTCATTTTTCTTTATTGAGGTAACATTGTTCTACAACACTGTGTATGATTTAGGTGAATAGGTTCACACCTCACATGTATGTTTCTACACCACCCTCACCATCAAAGCATCCATAGTCCATTGGACCTTAGGCCATTGGACCCCCCCACCTTTGTAACTACTCTCAACCCTTCCTCCTCTACTACTACCCTCAGTTCTATACTCATATTTCTAGTGTTTGTTTTACATTAGTTGATTACTTTTTCCCCTCTGTATTCTACATCTGAGTGAATCATCCAGTATTTGTATTTCTCCTTCTTTCTTTCTTCACTTAGCACAATCCCCTCTGATTCCATCCATGCTGCCACAAGTCATAAGGGTTCATTTTTTTAAATAGCTGAGGAGTAGTCCACTGTGCATATATACCACATCTTTTTAATCCACTGCTGTGTCAGTGGGCATTTTGGTTGTTTCTATAACTTAGCTATTGTAAATATGCTGCAGTGGACATAGGAGTGTGTGTATCCCTTTGAATTAATGATTTTGTATTATTTGGATAGATACTTAGGAGTAAAATTGCTGTTCGATGGTAAATCTATTTTAATATTTGGAGGAACCTCCATACTCTTTTCTGTAAGAGATGGACCAGTCTGCATTCCCATTAACATTGCTCCTTTTTCTCTATACACCCTTTCCAACATTTATTTCTGTTTCTGCTTTTTGTTTTTTGTTTTACCTCACTGAAGTAAGGTGGTATTTCATCGTGGTTTTGATTTGCATTCCCCTGAAGATAAATGATGTTGAACATTTTTCATGTGCCTATTTGTCATCTGTCTTCTGTGGAGAAGTGTCTTTTTTAGCTCTTCTACCCATTTTTTGACTGGATTCTTTGTTTTCTTTTGGTTGAGTATTATGAATTCTTTGTAGATCTTAAATATTTACCTTTGTCTGATATATAATGTATGAATACTTTTTCCCATTCAGTAGTGTGTCTTTTTATTTTAATAATAGTTCTTTTTGCTGTACAGAAACTTTTTAGCTTGATTTAGTCCCATTCATTTGTTTTCATTTTTGTTTTCCTTGCTGTTGGAGTCAAGTTCCCAAAGACATCCCTAAAGCCAGTGTTTTAGAGTATTTTACCTATGTTTTCCTCTATATATATTATGGTTTTCAGTCTTACCAAGAGGCCTTTTAAATATGTTTTGAGTTAACTTTTGTGTATGGTGTGAGAGTGGTTAGTTTCATTTTTCTGCATGTAGTTCTCCAGTTTTCCCAGCCATATTTTTTTTCACATTACTAAGATATAGTGTAAAGGTTTATTTCATTGTTGCGGGTTGAGTTTTAAAAACTTTATTCTTAATGGAATAACAAAGAAATGAACATTTCTATATCATGATGAGTACTTCTTTAAGGAGAAAACAAATCTGTCCATAATTAAAGAGATATTAAGTAAATGTTAATTTTGTGTTTCATCTGACAGTCAAATGATTACAGATTTACTGGTATAAATGAAAACACTCATCAGAAATCTAGAAGTTGGAATTTCTTCCCTCTCATATGAAGAAAACTTTGCACCAGTTGAAACGGACTGAGTCTTTTTTGTGGAATGGTTATTAAATTTAGTATTTTGTGATTAAAATTAATAAAATATCTAGACTTGAGGCTTTTTAAGTGTATGCATTGTGTTTTGCCTCCATACCTATATTCATCTGAGTTTGCCAAGCTGTATGTATGAAAAAATTTACATGACATCTTTGTATGGCACCAAGAATATACATAAGATTAAAATGATCAGATTTTCTGCAAAAATTTTCAAATAACTGAAATAAAGTTAGCATATAAAATATTAAATCTTCAGACAGTACCAGAATATGTTCCCAAATTTGCCTACAATTAATGTGAAGTAATTACATATGACAGCTTCACATAATCAAATTGTGGAATGTGTAGACTATACCGTGTGAGAATTTGGTTTATTTTTAAAACAGCTAATGCAGTGTTGGATACCTAACTTTACAACATTTTCTGAAGTGTGTAAAAGATAGACTTTTTGTCTTATAGGAAGTTGAATCATAAGAAAGCAGTTGTGGAACAAATCACATCATGTTTATCATTAAACATAGTTACTTCTCTGAGTATTATTGTTAACTTTTCTTTAGGTTTCTTTGTTTTTTTTTTTTTTAATGTTGCTTTTAGAGTTTTCTCTGTTTTCTGTTTTAAGCTGTTATACTATGGCTTGCCTATGTATGGTTTTCTTTTTATTTCTTCTAGTTGATTGTTTAAAGGTTTTCTAAGTCTACCTCTGTTTTCATCAGTTTGGAAAATTCCAGGCATTTATCTCTTCTATTCTTTACTTGTCTTTCTTTCTCCTCTCTTCTGGGACTTTAAGTACGTGAATAGACTATTTTACTGTCTCATGCTCTCTGTTATTTCATTGTGGATATTTTCTACTGAGTAATTTAGCTCCCATTTCACTAATCCTCTTTTTAGCTGTAGTCAATCTGCTATTAAACACATCTTCATTTTGGTTATTTTATTCTGATTTTTTCATTTGATTCTTTTTTTGTTTGTTTCCCAATTATTTGCTAGGTTTTTTGTTTTCTGTCTCAATTTATCTAAATAGCTGTTTTAATTTCTGTCAGTTCTAATTCCAACATCTGCGTCCCCTATAAATCCTCTGTTTTTGTCAACTTTGTATGTGTTTGGTCTTCTGTCATGCTTCATTTTTGATGGATTGCTGAACATTGAAATATGAAATATTTTAGAAATTGAGTTTCTGGCTATTTTTTCCTTCCTCCAGAGAGGATTTATTTTTGCTTTTGGCATGTGGTTAGGCTAGTGGCTGACATCTTAATCCAGATAGGAATTTGACTGATTCCAGGCTAGGTTTCATTCTTTGTAAAGGCTGTTCTATGAAGTTCATTCTTACTCCTCAGGCATAATTCTATACGTGTTCGAACAGAAAGCCTAAATTTTACCAGGACCGTTCTGCCTCTGAGCTCTGGGCTCTAGTTTTTATCTGCCTAGTGTGGAAAGCTTAGATTAAGTTTCTCAGTCTCTGAGACTAGTGCTGAAGTTAGGCAGTCCTTTTCAATCAACAAGCTTCTCCAGATGTCCCACCAGCAAGTTCTACCTACATCAATTGGCCAGAACTGTAGCATATGAGTATCCTTAGGCACCTATCCCTTACCTCAAGGAAGACTAGGAAATATTTTGCTGAGCTCTTAACTGCCCTCTCCAAAAACAAAAACAAAACAATAAAAGTTGTTTTGCAACAATTCAAATCTATAAAATGTTGACAGATAAAAGTAAAACTGAACTTTTGTGTGGATAATCAGTAATGCTGAATAATTTTTCTAAAATGTTTGCAGATATGATTCTCAAACTAAAAAGCAGCTTCAAATAATTTTTAAAACTTTTGTTCATTCTTCTTTACTGAAAGCAGTACACATAGTAGTAGAAACTTTAAAAATATAGATATGCAAGAAGAAAAACTGAAATACTACCAACCAAAGGTAACTTCTAAGTTTGGTAGACACATATATACACAAGCAAGTGTATATAGTGTGTATGTTTTATTTTTACAAATTAACATTATCTCACAAACCCTATTTTGTACCTTATTTCTTTTACTAAGTATCATGTACATCTTTCCGTGTTAAAGTATATAATGATAGTGTTTTGCAGTTTAGAGACTATAGTTTCCTTAATTTAACTGATAATGTATTTTAATTTTTGTGTTTCACTCTAATAGTATGTGTCTTGTGACTACCCGCGCTGTCCCCACTCTTTTCTTTACCTGGTTAATTCACAATTACATGATTGTTGACTAATACTAAAGGAATGTTCTGTTAAACAGTCAGTGGGAGTAATGAACATATTAGGTAGGCTCTGACTCAACAATAATGATTCCTAGTAGAATTCCATTAAATGTACTTTTTATTTCTAGGTTTGACTTGATGCAGTGCTATGATTTTTAGTTGCGAATCAATTGTTAGAAAGTTTTTTTTTCTATTTTAATGTTTTTATTGTTTTAGAATAGAGTAGATCCTAGACATTTCCTGAGGGACAATTGGAAGTGCCTTGTTAGCATGCAATTTCTACCATAAAATGTATATATGTTAAAATAGTAAAACTACTTTGATGCAGTTGTCTAGGTTCACTCACTAGACAAGGGAAACACATGTGCTGACATAACAAACGTGATTCAAAATTTTAGTACAGTGAAAGTCAAATGACCACATGTCATGGATCTTCAGAGTCACTCTTGAATAATAGGGGCTGTGAATATTAAATACAGAACTAACAAAAGACCATGTTATAAATTATATATGGGTTTATAAATATTTGTCCTTAGGTTTTTAGTGGAAGACTTGCTTAATTTAGTTCCAGTTCCACCTACCTGCTAGTTTTCTGATGCCTTTGTTTCTTTAGAGCTTAGCTTTCTTGTGCAAGTTTTTGTGTTGAGATCCATCAATATTTATTGCTCATCATTAACTCTCTAGCTAACCCTGAACATTATAGTTAGTGAATCTCATCCATTCTTGTATAACAAATCCACAATAAAGTAGTAAGGCAGATACAATGTTTAGATTTTTTGTGAAAGAATGTCTGAAAGAGTTCCTCCAAAAAGGAACAGTGACTAGGTAATGAACTTTCCTGCCTCTGATGAAATTACTTATGTCATCAGCCCCTAGACATCACACCCCTGAAATCTCCACTAGGCACCGTGGGAATTTGTCTTGTCAGTTGGGTGGAGGTAATGCAACATTCTTTCTTAACCAATTCAGAATTGCTCACAACCAGTTTAGAATTGTTCATCACCAGTGGCAGAGTAGAAACATCAAGCTCTAGATATATTGTTACTGCATCTTTGTTTCTTGAGAAGTTGATAATTTGCCTTAATTTATACTACTGAAAACATTTTAATCTACTTAATGACTTTTTAATTAAATACTCCTTTATTTTCAGTATACCATTTTTTCATCAATGCTCTTGTTTATTGTCTCCTCAACTACATTGTGTTTCGTAAGCAATGACTATGTCTTATACATTTGTAGAGTTGTGTCCACTCCCAGAATGCCTTCTAAAACATAGTAGATATCCAGTAAATCTGACTTGATGAAAAATTAGCTTTTAAGCTCTTAGTTTTGGCTTAATCGATTTAGAAATGTATGCTTTCTCTGTTTTTTAATGATAGTACCTTTGTCCTCATTGATGGTTTGTCTTTTCTGAAAAAAGCTTTCTGTGTTTTACAAATTGCTTTTATTTCAAATTTCCTAAAGCATGTGTTACCTTTCTAATTTGTGATAATTGAGATACATAAATATTTTATTGAACTGGGTATAAAATCCTTAGATTTGAATACTATGTTTGATGTATGCATTTGAGTACTAACAGATTTTTGATTTATGTTATTGATTAGTCATTTAGCAAGTAATAAATTTAAATTTAACAAGTAATTATTGTTAGTGTGGACAAAGCTGTGTGCTAGGAATCATTGATGTTTAGTTAGTGGGTAAATATGGGTACCATTTTAAAAAGTGCGTGCCATTAATTGCCAGTAAAATAAACAACTGTTTGTAATTTTGTCTTTATAGGGTAAAGTTCACCTTGAATTAAAACTGAATGAACTCATAACAGAGAATGGAACCGTGTGCCAACAGCTTGTAGTACAGTAAGCATATTTCTTTTACCAAAATCAGCTAGAAATAATTCTCTATTTTGTGTTCTTTGAATTTTACACCAACTTATTATTTTATTATTAGAGAAATGAAACTGCTATGCCATTCTTTTATTAAGTTGATTTCCAGTTTATTTTCTTAAATATAATCTCAGGTTATGATGAATTATAAATTTATCCAACCAATATTTACTGAATGTGTTTTGAATGATAGATACAGTCAGTGGGGTGTTACAGGATCATTGATGTTGGAAAGGCTTCCTAGTGGATGGCCTCTACAAACCTTGACACCACAGAGCACAGCATTAGGATGTTGGTGCTAAAACTTAATTTACTAGCTGTTCTAGAAATATGTTTTAGGCCAGTCCTCTACTGCTTCCCTACAAACCAAACTCTTCCTCTGTATTATCAACAAATTACTGAATAGCCAACATATTCCATTTCTGAATGTTTTTCCTATCTTTGTCCTAACTGATATCTGAATATCCCAGAGGTAGTTTCCTCCTCTACTCCCTTCTCAGTTGGAGGCTATGTTTTCATTCACTCTGCCAAACTCTCTCTTCTGTTCAGTGAATTTATACGTTATACTTTTAATGTGATTGTTAATATATTGATACAGCTTTAATCTGCCATTTTACTTTTTTTGTCTTCCATTTTTCTTTCTCTTTTTCTGTTGATTGAACATTCTTCAGAATTCTATTTTTTCTGTACTGTTTCCCTACAGTTTATTGCTGTATAATTTTTTTTAGTGCTTCTTTAGATTTACACTGTACATGAATGACTTACCTTAGTCTACTCGTGTTGACATTTTACCAGTTAGAATAAAGATAGAAACCTTACCTTTTTAAAATCAGAGCCCTCTGTTTGTCTTATAATTATCTTACATAATTTGAGAACCACCTCAGTGTTGAAAGTTTTGCTTCAGCCATCCAAAGCAAAAAGTCTTAAGTTTATTGTGTTTACCCATAATTTTTCTCTTTCTGTATTTGTTTTTTTTCCTTTCTGTTAAATATTCCTTCTTTTGTCACTTTCTTTATGTTAAGGGAATTTTCTCTTGCTATCTTTTGAGGGTGGGTCTGCTGGTGAAATTCTTTTTGTTTTCCTTCATCTGAGAATTTCTTGATTACTTCATTCTTAAGAGTAGTTTCACTGAATGTAGAATTTTGGGTTGACTGCTTTTTTTTCCAGCCCATGAAAAATGTTCCTTTTGATTTACCTGTGGTTTTTCATGAGAAAACTACTGTCACTCAAATTGTTTTACCCCAAAGCTTCCATCCTCACCTCTCCTGAAAGAGATTAAAAAAAAAAAAAAAGCCAGGTGGAGCCAGGCTGGACTCCATAAAAAGCTCTACACCAGAAAGAAGAACTTTATTTTTCTTTTTTTAAGATTTATTTATTTATTTAATTTATTTTTACAAGCACTGGGTACAGTCAGAAGTGCAGGAGGGTGAGAGAATTCACCAGAGCCAGAGCGGGGAGCAGAGCAGACAGAAGGACCGAAGCACATTGCTGAGGGGAGCAGCGGGTGGCAGGAGAGGTCTGCGTGCCATGTGGGACCCTCCTCCGGTGGCTGGGGAGCAGCCGGTGATAGAACCAGCACTGCAGAGGCTGCGGGCAGCTTTGCAACCCAGCATTCAAACGCTGCGCCACCGGGGAGGCCCCAGAAAGAACTTTAGAGTGAACTCACAAATCCTTTGAAAAGGCAAACTGACAGTGTGTATACTTCTCGACCCTGCAGAAGCTGTACCTACAGCAACGGCAGAGCGGCAAGGCAGAGCAGCAGTGGCCACTTGTGGGCAGCCATAGTGTTAAGTGGGCATACATGTGCCTGCTACACACACAGTGCTGCCTTTAAGCCAAGTGCAGGTTATTCCCAGAATGTGAGCCTAGAGATCCATATATTGCCCTTCCCACTGGGATGCCCGATGGGAAGCCCAATAGATCACAATCCCTGGAAGAAAGGAACAACAGACAGGGAGGTGAAGACAACCTAAGCACAGAATAAGGCTTACTTTGGAACAAAAACAGCAGGTAAAGGTGACTGTCACTCCTCAAAAAAGATTGAATATTAAAACCCAGACACCTTCCTCTACCTCACATCAAGGTAAACTAAGACGAGAACAAATCCCCGGTGACCCAGCCCCCCCACAACACACATAAATAACAATAAATCAGGCAATATACATACCTAGAAAGCAAGATGCTTCACAAAATGAAAAGGACATAAGTCCCAGGACGAAAGTATAAAGGAGACAGAAATAGAGAAACTATCCAAAAATGACTTCAGAACAATATGAAAAATATTTAATGAGAGGGCCTCCCCCGTGGCACAGCGGTTGAGCACTGGGTGGCGAGGCTGCCCGCAGCCTCTAAAGTGCCGGTTCGATCCCCGGCTGCTGGGCGAGGGTCCCACATGGCGCGCAGACCTCTCCTGCCACCCGCTACTCCCCTCAGCAGTGTACCACGTCAGTCTTCCTGCTCTGCTCTCTCCTCTGGCTCTGGTGAATTCTCTCACCCTCCCGCGCTTCTAACTGTGCCCAGTGCTTGTATAAATAAATAAAATAAATCTTTTAAAAAAAATTAAATGAGATACAGGAAAGTCACTCAAAGGCAGGCAGGCAGACTCAAGACCTCAGAAGGAGATCCAGGAACAAAGAGAGTACTTCACTAAAGAGATTAAATTTATGAAAAGATCATTAAAAGAAACTCTGAATGAAATACATACAAACTTAGTGCTTTAAATAACATCAAAACTGCAGGAGTTCAGCTGTAGAAGACTCAAACAAATTACTCGTTTAAAAGAAGAACACTCTCAAGACAAAGGAAAAATGAGGAAACTACAAAAAAAAGTTGGATTCAGCTAGAAGAGGAAACTTTCCCAGAAGGGGAAGAAAAAGAAATAGGACTAGAAAACCTATTTTAAAATGTCATAAATGAGGGCCTCCCCGGTGGCGCAGCGGTTGAGCGCAGGGTTGCTAAGCTGCCCGCGGCCTCTGCGACGCAGGTTCGATCCCCGGCTGCTCCCCGGCCACCAGAGGAGGGTTCCACATGGTGCGCAGACCTCTCCTGCCGCCCGCTGCTCCCCTCAGCAGTGTACTTCGGTCCTTCTGCCTGCTCTGCTCCCCACTCTGCCTCTGGTGAATTCTCTCACCCTCCCGCGCTTCTGACTGTACCCAGTGCATGTATAAACAAACAAACAAACAAATAAATAAATAAAACATGCCTCTATTTAAAAAAAAAAATCTAAAAAAAAAAAAAAAAAAAAAAAAATGTCATAAATGAGAATGTACCAAACCTACAGAATGAATTAAATATGGAAGTCTATCAAGCAGAGAGAATACCTAAATTCTTAGATGAAAAAGACACATTACTGTCAGGCTATCAAAAATCAAAGATAAAATTTTACAGGAAGCAAGAGGAAAAAATAATAAGAGCTTCCAAATTACAATTTTTCTGGATTTCAGTCTAGATGCACTCCAAGCAAGAAGAGACTGGAAGAAAATATTCACAGTCCTGAAAGTGTAGAACTCTCAGCCAAGACTTCTCTATCCTGCAAAATTACTAAATATGAAGGAATAATAAAGTTTTTCTCAGACAAACAGAAACTAATGGTCTTGGCTACCACTAGACCCATTCTTCTAGTAACACTAAAAGGAGTTTTTCCACAAGGAAAGAAAATCTGAAGTCACAAACACCTTAGCAGAATGACAAGAGCAATGTAATACCAGTAACAAGAGCAAGAACACTAATAGTCAACATCAGCAAATACTAAGGGGGAGGTAGAAATGGCTAGAACCAGTACAAAGTCAGAGAACAAATACCAGCTCATAAAGGACCCAAAACATAGAAATTCAAGTAAAACCCCATGGCAACCATTAACCAAAAATCCAGAATAGACACCCACAGATGAAGAAGCAAAGACATTGATAGAAATACCAAGGAAAGCCATACAGAAAGAGTAGAAAGAAACGGCAGAAAAAGAAAAAAATCAAAAACAAAATGACTGAAAATTTAACAGTTCATATCAATAATCATCCTAACTATGAATGGTCTGAATTCACCGAAAGAAAGACATAGGCCAACAATGTGGGTGACAAAATTCCAGCCATTAGTACTTTGTTTACAAGAGACCCATTTAAAATCAAAACATAAAAACAAACTAAAAGTAACAGTCTGGAATAAAGTAACAGTCTGAAATGCATGTTAATAACTCAGAGAGTGAACTAGGAACTGCTATTCTTATATTCAATAAGCTAGACTTTCAACTAAAAAGGTTTTCAGACAAAGATAGATACTATATAATCATCAATGGAACAACTCACGAAGGAGAGATAAATTATTAATATATATATATATGCTCTGAATATAGGCGCACCTAGTTATATAAAGCAACTATTAACACACCTAAAACAATATATCAACAAAAATACAGTTGTCAGAGATTTCAACACACCACTGATACAAAGAAATAGATTATCTACACAGAAAATTAACAAATAAAAATTCTTAAATGAAGTATTAGATCAGATGGATTTACTCGATATTTACAAAGTTTTCTATCCTAAAAACGAGTATACTTTCTTCTCCAGTATGCACGGAACATTTTCAAGAATAGATTACATACTAGGACATAAAACAAGTCTCAGAAGTATATGAAAATAGAAATTATATGAAGTGTTTTCACAGACCACAGTGCTATATAAAGCTAGAAATTAACCACAAAAGGAATGCTGAAACCAAAATATGTGAAGAAGCCCTTGGGTCAATGAGGAAATCAAATTAAGATATGAAAAGATATCTAGGGACTAGTGAAAATGAAGACCCTGTGGGATGCTTTAAAAACAGTTCTGGTGGGAAGCTCATAGCAATACAGGCCCACATAATAAAACAAGAGAGATCCCAATTTAACAGTCTAACACTGCAGTTGAAGAAACTAGGAGAACAACAAAAGCACCCCAAAACCAGTAGAAGGCAAGAAATAATAAAATTAGAGCAGAAATAAATGAAATAGAAAACAAAAACAGTGCAAAAGATAAATGAAACCAAGAATTGGTTCTGTGAGAAAATAAAGTCCACAAGCCATTAGCTATGCTTTTAAAGAAGAGAGAAAACCGAAATTAATAGAATCTGAAATGAAAGCGATGAAATTACAGCAGATACTATGGAAAGACATATGATCATAGAATATTTTATTAAAGACTATGCAAACAAACTGGACAACCTTGAAGAAATGGGCAAATTCTAACCTCCCAAGACTGAACCAGGATGAAGTAGATGGCTTAAACAGTCCAATCACAAGTGTTCAGATTGAAAGAGTAATATAAAGTCTCCCCAAGAATAAAAACCCAGCACCAGATGGCTTCACCAGTAAATTCTACCAAACCTATAAAGTAGGTCTTGTACCTATTTTAAAAACACTCTTTAAAAAAATTGAAGAGGGAATAAATCTCCTCAGTACATTCTATGAGACCAACTTACCCTGGTCCCCAAACCAAATGAAGACAGTATAAAAAAAGAAAATTATAGCCAGTATCTCTGATGAACGTAGATACAAAAATTCTCACCAAAATCTAGCAAACCAAATACAACATATCAAGAGAACTGTCTACCACAATCAAGTAGGCTTCATCCCAGAGATGGAAGTCTGATTCAACACATGTAAATCGATTAATGTCATCCATCAGATCAGCAAATAGGAAGACAAAAATCACGTGATCAACTCAATAGATGCCAGAAAAGCATTTGACCAAGATCCAACATCCATTTATGATGATAACCCTCCAAAAAAAGGGGAATAAATGGAACATAGTAAATATTACAAAAACCATGTATGACAAACTTAAAGCCAATATTATTCTCAATGGTGAAAAGCTGAAAGCATTTCCACAAAGATCAGGAATGATAACAGGGATGTCCACTGTAACCACTGTAAATATCGTAATCCTGGAAGTCCTAGCTAAAGCAATTAGACAAAAGGACATAAAAGAAACCTAGATTGAAAAAGAAGTGAAACTCACTTTTCACAGATGACATGCTGATATACTCAGAGAAACCAAAAGACTCTACAAAAAAACTTCTAGAAATAATAAGTGACTACAGTAAGGTATACACAAAAATCAGTGGCATTTCTGTAGTATGAACAATGTATCAGAAGAAAGGGAAATAAGGACTACAGTTCCATTGACAGTCATGCCAAAAAGAATAAAATACCTAGGATTAACCTAACTAAGCCAGTGAAGGAAGGACTTAATGAAAACAATGAAACTCTGTTAAAGGAAATAAAATAAAACACAAAGAAAATGTTAAGATGTCCCATGCTCCTGGGTAGGAAGAATTTCATAATTAAATTGGCCTTACCACAGTTAAATTGGCCTTAGGATACAGAGTTAATGCAATACCTATTAAAATACCAATGATTTTATTTAAGAAATAGAACAATTACCAAATTTATATGGAACCATAAAAGGACTCCCCAAATAGCTAAAACAATCTTGAACTAAAAGAAAAATGGAGGCATCACACTTCGTGACTTCAAACAATACAGTATGGTATCAGAACAAAACCAGAAATTCAGACCAAGGAATAGATCTGAAAACCCAGAGACAGATACATATTAATATGAACAGATAATATTCAATAAAGAAATTAAGACCACATGATGGGGAAAAGATAGCCTTTTTTTAAAAAATGGTGCTGGGAAACATGGATAGCCATGTGCAAAAAAAGAAAGCAAGACCATAGTTAACATCATACATGAAAATTCATTCAAAATGGATTAAAGATTTACACATAAGAACTAAAACCATAAAGTATTTGAAAGAAAATTACGGGGGGAACACACTATAAGACAACAACCACAAGGATGTATTTGGAATGCAATCCCAGCAGCAAGGGAAACAAGCAAAAATAAGCAAGTGCAACTCTTATCAAACTTAAAGCTTTTGCACCTCAAAAGAAACCATCACAAAAACAAAAAGACAACCTACAGAAAGAGAAAAAATGTTTATATACCATACATCTGATAAGGGATTTATCTCCAAAATTTATAAAGTACTTACACAATCCAACAACAAACAAGTGACCCAATAAAAAAATAGGCAAAGGATCTCAGCAGACACATCTCTAAAGAAAACATTCAGATGGCCTATAGACATATGAAAAAATGTTTGTTCAAAATCACTTAGTGTAAAAGAAAGGCAAATTAATACCACACTGAGATACCACCTCACACCTGTGAGAGGTCCATATGAAAAAGAACAGAATTAACAGATATTGGAGAGGTTGCAGTAAATAAGGAACTCCCGTCCATTGTTGGTGGGAATGCAAGCTGGTACAACCCCTGTGAAAATGGTATGGTGATGTCTCAAGAAAATAAAAATGGAAATTCCATTTGACCCAGCAATACTGCTGTTAGCTATTTATCCAAATACATGAAAATTTTAACATGAAAAGATCCACCTACACCTATCGCCATAGCAGCACTGTTTACAGTTGCCAAGTCATAGATCCACCCCAAGAGCCCTGCAAAAGATAAATGGATAGAGGAAACTGTGCAACATATATTCAATGGAATATTACACATCTGTGAAGAAAGGTGAAGTGGTGGCATTTGGTAAAAAAATGCTACCTTGAGGTGATCATATTGAATAAAATCAACCAAAAAGTGAAATGTATCAGATAGTTTCACTTACCTACAGAACATAAATACCAAAAAACCAGTTACACACAAATAATAAAAGAAACAAAATTTGAACTATTAATAGCAAAAATGAAGATAATGGTACTATGGTGATGGTTCATGGGTGATATGGTGGAAGGAGAACTACAGGGACATATCTGAGGGGGGAAATCAGTTACCTTACAAAAATGGACAGCTGATACAAGAAAATAAACTAATTTAGAATTTTTTTTAAAAGATTAACTATTCAAAGTTCTTTCTAAGTCTTCTGTTGATACAATTAAAAAATCCAATCTAAAATGTTATAAAAAAAAAAAAAAAGAAAAAGATGATAATGGTTACCAGAGGGAATAGGAGAAAGGATGGATGAAATGGGTCACAGAGGCAAATAAAGGTATAAGGGCACAGGTGATTTGGGGGAGGCAATAAAAAAAAAGTTCATGTTATAAATCAGTTTGAAAATAAATTTGCTTTTCCCTTATGAGTAAGGTACTATTTTTCCCTGGCTCCTTTAAAAAAATTTTTTTAGTTTTAGTTTTTGTGTCTTAGTTCAACAAAGATATATTCTGTTTGGTAGTTACTGAGCTTTTTGATACTCTGTGTTTATAAGTTTTCAGCCATTTCTTTTAAAACTTTATCAGTTCTGCCATCTTCTTCCTTTCCTTTTTAGACTCCAGTGATATAGGTCTTTGATCTTTTGTTATAGTAACAAAAGTCTCTGAGGCTCTGCCTCTTTTCCATCTCAGTCTGTTTCCCTCTTGTTCATATGGGGTAATTGCTGTTGTTTTGTCTCTGAGTTCACTAATTCTTTCCTGTCTTCTCCATTCTGCTGTTGAACCTATCAAGTTTTTTTTTTATTTTGGTTATTATGCTTTTCAGTTCTAAAGTGTCCATTTGCTTCTTCTTTATATCTTTTATTTCTTTGGAGAGACCTTTTTATTTTGCTGAAGTGTTCTTTTTTCCCCATTTATTTAAAACAAGTTTATAATTGCTCATTGAATCATTTCTATGATGACTGCTTTCATATCCTTGTCAGATAATTACAGCATCCATGTTATCTATTGTCTTTTCTCATTTAAGTTGAAGATTTTTTGGGGGGGTACAATAAGGGGTTTTCAGTTGTAGTCTAGATATTTTGGGAATTGTATTAGAGATTCTGAATCTTACTTAAATCTTTTAACCAGTCTCCCTGACACTGCTGGTAGGGAAAGAGAAGTGCCTATTTATTTATGTCAAGTAGAGGTAAAAGCCCAGGTCCTGACTTACCCTGTGTTGATACCCCTGAGGGAGGAATGACAAGAGTTCTTGTTTGTTTTTTATGGGACTGGGGAGTTCAGGCTCCTCACTGTCCTCTCCTGTCACCTCTCTGGGATAAGAAGAAGTGCATCATTGTTGCACCATGTGACTGCCAGTGACACATTTAGGAGTTAATTACCCCCGGTAGGTGGTGAAAGTTTTGCCTTCCCACTCACCCTTCTCTGACGCTAACTACCCTGACATGAAGGGCGAGGAGGGTCTCATTGCTCCTAGGTGGGGATGGACATCTAGACTTCCCATGTGGTCTCTTCTGACATCAGGGATTCTTACAGCCTTTAACAGGTAGAAGGTGGGACTCTTTTCTCAACCTTCAGCCTTTGTTGGGGTAAGGGGGGAGGGTGCAGCCACTAGTTTTTCATTGTGTTTTATTGGATTAGATGGTTACTATCTAAAGGTTTCTGCCTTTAAGCTCTGTTTCCTGGTCCTTTGGCTAGAGAGAACTGGCTTTTATTTAGGGCATTTTTTGTCTATGTCCACTGGTGTCACTGGGTTGGTAGCTTCTCCAGTACTCAGTCTGGGGTATATAAAGTATAAAGTGGGCCTCCCCGGTGGCTTAGTGGGTTGAGCGCAGCGCTGTGAAGCTGTCCACAAACTCTGCAGCGTGGGTTCGATTCTTGGCCGACCAGGGAGATTCCCACATAGCATGGCAGACCTCTCCTGTTGCGCCTGCTGCTCCCCTCAGCAGTGTATTTCGGTCATCTGCCTATTCTGCTTCCCGCTCTGTCTCTGGTGAAGCCTCTGGCCTGTGCCCCAGATCTTGTGTAAAATAAATAAATCTTTAAAAAAAAAAAAAACAACTAATTAAAAAAAAAAGTATAAAGGTCAAGAATATACTGTGGTGTCTTTCCTTAGTCTTGAGATCTTTACCGTTAATGTTTTCTTATGTTTGGTTTATACCTGTCTAGGATTTTTAACTAGACTGTAATTGAAACATTACTGTATGAACTCTTCATCACTATGCTCTTTGTATTTACTAATTTTTTTTGTCATATCTAATCTCCTGTTATCCCACTCTTTTTCATGTAAGAGCTTGTGTTTTTCATCCATAGACTCAGTTTTTAATGTCCTCTATGTCTGTCAAACATGAGAGACATAATGAAAACAAGTCTTTTAATGTCATTCTCTTCTATCATTCGTATAGTTTCTGGTTCTGTTACTACTGATTTGTTTGGGCATATTTTCTTGAGTCTTTGCATTCCTATTTTTTATTGGGTGCTAGACAATTCCAAGGTTGCTGGGTGTTTTTGTATTATGAATATGCTTGAGAACTCAGTTACTTGGAAACAGCTTGATTCTTTTATGGTTTGCCTTTAAGCTTTGTTAGGTAAATTAAGAGTAGCTGTTAGTCTGGGGCTACGCTTTCCCACTACTGAGGCAACATCCGTGTTCCAGGTTTACTACTGTAGTTAGTGACACCTCATGTTAGCTATTTGTGGGCTTCAGTAATTGTTCCCTATGTTTTTTTCTTTTTAAAATATTTATTTTTGTTGCAGTAACATTGGTTTATAACAGTATATAGGTTTCAGGTATGCAGATTTTTATGTCAACATCTGTGTGTGGTACATTGAGTTCATCACCAAAAGTACAGTTTCCATCCACCACCACACAGTTGACATCTTTTACCCAGTTTACTCATCTTCCTTTCCCCTTCCCTTCTGGTAACCAGTATTTTGTTCTTGTAGTCTAAGAGTATTTTTTGTTTTGCTTCTTTATCAACAACATATAAGTGAAGTCATGTATTTGTCTTCCTCTAACTTATTTCACTTAGCATAATACCTTCTAAGTCCATCCATGTTGCAAATGACAGGATTCATCATATATATATATATATATATATATATATTTACACACAGACACATTAAGTACATATACATCATCTTTATCCACTCATCCATCATTGAGCACTTAGGTTGTTTCCAACCCTTGGCTATTGTGAATAATGTGGCGATGAACATGGGATGGGGGTGCATACATCTCAAATTAGGATTTTTTTATTCTTCAGATAAATGTAATGTAATAGCTGGATTACATCATTCAGGAAGAGCATTTTCTATTGTTAATTTTTTGAGGACTTTCCATATTGTTTTCCATATTAACTTACCAATTTACATTTCCTTTTCCCTGCATCCTCACCAACACTTGTTGTTTCTTGCCTTTTTTATAATAGACATCACAGGTGTCAAGTGATATCTCGTGGCTTTGATTTGTATTTCCCCAAAAAATAAAAGACATGGAACACTTTTTCATGTGCCTACTGGCCATCTATATTTCCTCTTTGGAGAAGAATATTTTGCTTTGTTAAAATGACCATTTTAGCAGTGTTGATTCTAGTCCATGATCACAGGATATCTTTTCCTTTTATTGATTTATTTTTTTTCTTCAATTTCTTTCAGTACTGTTTTCACATTTTTCAGTGTATAGGTCTTTTATCTCCTTGATTAAATTTAGTCCTAAAATATTTTATTCTTTTTTGTTGCAGTTATAAATAGGGTTGTTTCTTTAATTTCTCTTTATACTGGTTTATTATATATGGAAAATAGTTGATTTTTGCATATTGATTTTGTAGTCTATAACTTTACTGGTATTTGTTTATTATTTCTAATAGATTTTTTATGGAGTCCTTAGGGTTTATGTGCATAAAATCCTATCATATGCAAATAGTGACAATTTTGCTTCTTCCTTTCCTATTTGGATGCCCTCTCCCCTATTTTTAATGTCTGATTGCTACTATTGCTACTGATTTTCTGCATTTGTTTTGATTCTTTGTGGGGGGGGGGGTAAAAGCCACTCCATTTACTCCATCTTGACTATATGTAGAAGTTTTTTTTATTAAATAAACATTAGAGAAAAATTTCTATTCAACAAGTTTTGACTAAGTAAGTTTGTAATTTCTAAAAAAAGTTTTAATATAAAATGCTTTACATATCATATGTAAACATAATATGACACAATTTCATATAGTAAGATTATTTTCCATGTTTATTTTATGCTCATCTATGGCTCACATGTGAAATTGCTTGGCACATGGATTCCAAGAATAGTGGTATTCTAGGCAATTAGGAAGGTAAACTTTCATAAATGTGCAGCAAATAAATAACAGTTCTATCAGAAAGTCCAATTTTTAAAGTGCCTTAACATTTGAAAATTAATAACTAATGATTTTTATAGATGCAGACTTTTGGCTTATGGGAATCTTGTTTTGGTTTGGGGGTATTCACATGAACTTTCGTTATACTGAACTGAGTTGTCTAAATTTTTCGAGCTTCATAAAATTATAGTAAATTTCAGTAGTTAAGACTTCTTATAATTAGTGTTTGTATGAGGTTAATTTGGTATTGCATGGAGAGTAATACAGCATATCTTCAGGCACAGTAGGAAAGTATAATGATGCTGGATTTAAAAAAAAAAAATAAGAAAGTACAAGTTGAGTCTGGACCTAATTCTCACAAATTGTATTGCCTATTTAGCCTTTTTGTCACTATCTCACATAACCTTTTTGAGCTTAAAAGACAATTATAAGAGGGCCTCGCCAGTGATGCAGTGGTTGAGTGCTGGGTTGCAAAGCTGCCCGCAGCTTCTGCAGCGCCAGTTCCATCCCCTGCTACTCCCTGGCCACCGGAGGAGGGTCCCACATTGCGCTCAGACCTGTCCTGCTGCCCGCTTCTCCCCTCAGCAGTGTACTTCGGTCCTTCTGCCTGCTCTGCTCCCTGCTCTGGCTGTGGTGAATTCGCTCACCCTCCCGTGCTTCTGACTGTACCCAGTGCTTGTATAAATAAAATAAATAAATATTTTTTAAAAAGAAAGACAATTACGAGAATTAGATGCATTTTTATGAAAAAAATTAGTAAACTGTAAATGCTTATAAATTAGCTGTCATTTTGAGAGTTAATCCGAGAAATACAAGTATCAAACAGTATATATAGTGGGAAAATTTGACTGTATCTAAGCCTAACATTAATAACTGGAAATTTTTTTCTTGTCCTGTACTTACTTTAGTTACTTTCAGAAATTTTTTAAATTTGATTTTTAATACCCAGCTTAATAGAAATGAGTCATACTGTCATATCTTTACTCAGCAACACACACTTGTGCTCACATATATGATCTGTGGTTTGTGGAGACAAATAAGGATATTGTTCAGTAGCCTACATCTTTAACAAAGAATATTTCCAGCAAAATACAAATTAGAAAATGCAGATCCTTACATATTAATCTAAATTTGTGAACTCAGTAATATTTAGTGAAAAAATTTGAGAAGATCATTAAGTCAAATTCTGTGTTCTCTGTAAATTCCAATGACTCTACTCCATGGAGTTAATTAGCTGACTTTAGTTTTTTATGGTTTCAAACATAATCTGTAGAATGATGGAGTTATTACTGAGAATCAGAATAAAAGATTACAGAATTATTCTCTATGAATCAGATTTTAAGTAGAAACCACAATTGTTTCCTTGTTTCTCATTCATGCTTTAGCAGAGGATATGATGCCATAGATCTGAGTTGGTTTGTAGTTTCTCCTTTAAGGTTCACACCATTTTCTTTTACTTTTTAAAAGCCACAGCAGTTTTGATGTAAAATCAAACCACAAAATGTACCTTGTTGACTATGTAGTGGGAGTGTTGTGTTAAATATCATTTAGTAGTCTCAGTACTGATTGTGGCAATCCACTTTCGTCATAGTTTGAAAATATAGCATATTAGCAAACAAGTAAACACATAAATATATTGGGGTCAGTATAATTGCAGGCATATGGGAAACAATTAAATTTTTTAAATATATTAATTTGTGTTTAAAAATAGTGCTTATTTTTAACTTGAGTATGTTAATTTTCTTTTATTCTTCCTTAGCATCAAGGCATGCCATGGATTGCCTCTCATAAATGGGCAAAGCTGTGATCCTTATGCAACAGTTTCTCTAGTGGGCCCTTCTAGGTAATGTTTATTATTGTTAGATTTTTAAGTTTTAAAGTTTTATTTAAGAGTTACAAAATTAAGGTTCTAAGAAGAAATATGAAATAGCTCTTTATAATACATAGTAATAAATGATTTGAAAGCAAAATCTTTATTCAGTTCATATACTTACAAACAACCAAGTTCTATTTTTACAGAAAGAAAATGGGTGCTATTTTAAATCTGCACTCTTAGATTGTGGTGAACAACCTGTTTTATAGTATTAAGATGTACTTTAAAACATGAACTTGGCCTTCTGCACTTACCATCAGCCTTCCTACTTTTCAAATGTCTTAGATTTTATAAAGGTAAAATCCTGTGTTCATAAATGCTAGCTCAGAATAACAAGTCAGTTCCCATATTTATATTTGGAAAGCAGTGGACCACTGAAAATGCCTTTTCACCTCATGGGATCTGTGCTCAACAGAAGAGAATTCCAAGCTTTAGCCAAACTGTTGAAATACCACACATGGTAAATGTGCCATATCATTGATTTAAATTATTTATATAAAAACCTATAACACTTTGTAATATTTTGTATTTTACAACTTCCTTATGGTCTCTTTCAGAGCCTGACTAATCTGAAATTAGTCTACAACTTAAAGATTTAAAATCAGGAAACAAAAAGCACAAGATTCTTTCTAATTAGACACACACAAATGCATACCCTTTCTCACTAATCCCATACTCTCTAGTTATTCTTACTTTTTTACAAAGTAATCAATAAGTACGTTGAAAAATATGTTTGTTTATATGTATATAAAGTACTTAGAACCATGACTGGTACTCATAGGGTACTCAAACAATAGTGTATTATTATTATTATTACAGATGGTTTTAAATTTAAAAGCAGATATTCAGTCCTTTAACTTTTACACTGTCAGAGGGATTTAGTTTTGCATGTTAAAAATGTTTAGCCTAGTAGAGCTGTTTTGTTTTTGTTTATAATCAATACCTGAAACACAGATTCTTTAGTGAAATTGTTTTGTATATACAGATAGAAACTATTTGGAATATGAATTCTTGTTTTAAAAAGTCATTATTGGGCCTCCCTGGTTCCTTAGCAGTTAAAGTCTCAGCACTATCAAACTATAGTCAGCCACTGGGGCATGAGTTCTATCCCCAACCTGGGAGATAACCCACATGGCGCAGTAGACCTCTCCTGTCTGCCCTGCTGCTCCCCTCAGCAGTGTATTTCAGTAGATCCACCTATTCTGCTCCCCACTCTGTCTCTGGTGAATTCTCTCACCACCACCACCTGCCACCCCTGGCACCTCTGGCCTACACCCCAGTTCTTGTATGCATAAATAAATAAAATGAATCTTTAAAAAAAATAAAAAGTCACTATTGTTTTTTATATATTATAATATAGTTGTATAAGAGGTTAACATTGGGGAAGTCTGAGGAAAGGCTGCATTGAGCTTCCCTGTACATTTCCTTGCAGCCTCCTGAATCTAATTATTTCACAATAAAAAGTTTTCTAAAAAGTCACTGTTGTTTTGCAGTCCAAGTTAAGGATGCTTTTTGTATTCTTCGGGTACTTTTCAACATAAATAAAAGTACTCTAAATCTCATTGTTTTCCTTCTGCCATTTATTCTGAGTTGCTGATATAATAGAATATATTATTTGAAGGAAAAAAAAAACCTGAAGAAAGCTTGACAGTCAATCTATTATAGCCATAGAGAGAATAATACAATCTTGGCATACATAGAATATACAGAATTTGTGTATGCTTTGAATTTTAGAGATAACTTAATTTTTTTCCTCAAGTGATATTTAACACTACAGTCTTCCCTGAGTCATCTTAACAGTTAACAGAGGTCAGTCTCCCTGGTTGGAAATAGCATGTTTTATAATTGTGTACTATTAAGTTCTACAAGGTAAAACTCTACCACATTGGAACAGGAATGACCAAAAGAAGACAAAAGTAAAGAAGAAAACAAGCAACCCGCAGTTTAATGAAACCTTTTATTTTGAGGTAACTTTTTTTTGTTTTATATAAATATTAACATGGAGTCGTTAATACTGAGTGCTGGTTGAATTATTTCTTGAAACTATGGCCATAATGATCATTTTTTGAAATTATTTAACTGTTTTTCTCCTGAAAGTAGAATCATGGTGTAATGCAGTGGAGGTCCAGTAAATAAAACAAATAAAGGCAGATTTGTGATTAATTTGGAGGTGAGGCAGTCTAGGGCCACACCATTCCCCAGTCATCCTCAGTATCACATCCTCCTCCCTTACACATGGTGGCCACCAGTCTCTTCTGCACAGTACAGTTTGAAACCACTGGTGTAATAAATACGCTAGCCCTTGGTAGATCTGAGTTCTAGTTCCAGTTAACTTTGAATAAATCTCTAAATGGGAAACTCAAGTTTCTTATCTTATGAAGGGTGATTTTTTTTTTTTTAAGAGAAAATAGAGGCAGCCCTGTCTAATTGGTAAAGTTGTATGAGGCCCAAAAGTGAGCTTTGAAACTAAGTAACTATTTTATAAGGCCTTAATATAAAAGTTACTTTTTAGCCCAATTTTCTCTACTCTGAACATATGCATTTTTTTTTCATAGAGACTTTCGGCTGCCTTGACTTTGCCCCAGATACAGTGCTTTGGATTTCTTTACTGTGGAGCGTTTGTTAAAGAAATTCTTTTTTTCACATTACTTGAAAGCAACAGGGAAAAAATGAACTTTATTCTGAAAGAGGGTAGAAACTCTATTCTAACCATACAGAATGTTACAGTTGTGAATAACATGAAAAGAAGATTTGAAAAAAGGGAGTTAGAGTCTGCTTTTTCTTCTTTATGGGTGTTTTTCTTGATATTTAAAAGTGAACAGTGAGGGTCACATCTCACCATGCCTGGTTATTACTTTAATAAAGTAATAAAGTAATAGAGGTTAAAAATATGTCTCAAAATTGAAATGGTTTTCTTAATTTCTTCTTCAGATTGATTGTTTGCATATAGGAAGTCTATAATTTTGATTAGGGTTTCTGTGAAGTTTTTAGGATTCTCTGTGTATATTATTACATCATCTGCAAATAGTGATAGTTTTACATCTTTCCTTATTTTGATTCCTTCTATGTCTTTCTCTTGTCTTACTGCTCTGGCTAGGACTTCCAGTATTATATTGCAAAGCAATGGTAAGAGTGGACATCCTTGCTTTCCAGATCTTAAGAGAAAGAATTTCAGCTTTTCACCGTTGAGGATAATATTGGTTGTGGGTTTGTCGTATATGGCTTTGATTATGTTAAGATATGTTCCTTCTGTCCCAAGATTTTCAAGGGCCTTCATCATAAATGGATATTGAACTTTGTTGGATGCTTTCTCAGCATCTATTGATATGATCATATGGCTTCTTTTATTTATTTTTCTTTTTGTTAATGTGTTGGATAACATTAATTGATTTTTGAATGGCCATCCTTGTGTTCCTGGAATAAATCCCACTTGGTCATGGTGTATTATCTTTTTGAGGCATTGTGGGATTCTGTTGGCTAAGATTTTGTTGAGGATTTTTGCATCAGTGTTCATTAGAGAGATTGACCTGTAGTTTTCTTTTTGTGTGTTGTCCTTGTTTGGTTTTGGTATTAGTATAATGTTAGCTTCATAAAATGTATTTGGTAGTATTCCTTCCTTCTCAATTTTTTGAAAGAGTTTGTGTAAGATAGGGATTAGTTCATTTCTCAACATTTGGTAGAATTCATTTGTGAAACCATCTGGTGCCTGGACTTTTGTTTTTCATGTGAGTTTTGATTACTCTTTCAATTTCACTGCTTGTAATTGGTCTGTTTAGGTGTTCCGTTTCTTCTTTATCTAACTTTGGATGAAATGGGAAGAATTGTGGGGATGGAGGCAAAGGAGAAAGAAAAACAAAAGAAATATACCAGCATGAGACTTTTCTATTTCCTGGCTAAGAACTTAGTTCGTTTATTCTACATTATTAATGGCTGTTATATTTAACTTGGAGAAAATGAAGAAAAGGCACCTTGTAGCAAACAGGTTACTCATTTGAAAGTCACCTGCTTGCTTTATCCAAGTGTACCTATTAGACTTTGAAACATCCAGAAAACATTGTGTTAACCTTATAACAATAAGGTTCAGTCCTTATCCTTTAACTAGAATAGATTCAAAAACATACACAGATGCATGCATGAAGCAGCAAAACACAGACATTAGCAAGATTAACTGCATTCTGCACTACCTGAGTTAAGTTAGAGAAAGGAGAATATTAGAGAATGAACATTTTGATAAGAGACTTGGTGACATGTCTAAAAGCAAAAAGTTATGTGCAAAGAATAGCAAGTAGAAATTTGATTAGAAGGTTTACACAAAGAGATAATAGAACTAAGGCTATAAAACAGAGTTAAGACCAACTAATGATAGACCTTGAGTGCCTGACTGAGTTGCTTAAATGTTAGCCATTGAATGTTTTTGAGCCTGTAAGTGATAAGAGCAACACAGTGTTTTGGGAGGAATTAACAATCATCTGTGGGCCAGATGGCTTAGAGAGAGAACAGAGATCAAGAAACTATGGTAGTTTAGGTATGTAAAAAAAAAAAGTTGGGTGGATCTGATTCAAGGGAGCTTTATAGAGATAAAAAGGGATAGATAAGAAAGAAACTGCAAAGGACAAGATAGCGAATTGGTTATAGAAAAAAAGAGGCGTCAGATGTTCAAATCTTGAAAAATAGAAAAGTTAAGAAGAGGAAAAAGATAAGTACTTCATTTTGGGACATAACAAGCTTGAATTCTGAGTTGTAAAATCCTCTAATAGGCAGTTTATGACAGAAACTTAAAATGGTAATGGTTGTAGATATGTACTCAGTATTTGCTTACAGGAAGACAAGAAAACCAAGGGAGTAAAGGTATATGATAAAGGAAGAAAGTAAAAAGAAGCTCAGTTCTACCACTTACTATGCATTCAGCTTTGATCATCTCACTCATTTTCTGTACTTCAGTTTCCTCATTTTTGAGATGAGGATAATAAATCTAGCCCTGCCTGCTTCCGAACAGTGTTCTGATGAACAAAGGAGATAATGGATGTGAAAGCAATTTGTAAACTTCATAGCACTGTGCAGCAAAATCTAAAGGAAAATATAAAAACCCTAGAGAAAATCCGTATTTGCAAGTTCTGAGAAACAAGATGTGCCAGAGGAAGAAGCAAAGAGAAAAAACTTAAAGAAAAGAATGTTTCTGGGGAAGGGAAGTATAGTTATATGATCACTGGTTCAGATAGATTAGGAAGGTGAGAACTAAGAATTCATCAGACTTGATTATTGAGAGAGGGTTTTTAGGATTATGAGCTATTTCTGAGAAAGCCAGATTCTAATTTGAGTGCATGGTGAGGAGCTGGAGGCTGGAGGCTAATCTGTCTGTGAAAGGAAAAATATAGGAAGACCAGAATTTAAAAGAATTTTTCTTAGACTTGCGTAAGTGAACAAGCTGGTAAAGAAAGCCATAATTAAAATAGGTCGTACGCTTACTACATGTTGATGGTGTACTATGTGTGGGTGAAGTCAACTTGTAAAAGAGAATAAGAGAACAGTAAATTGAAAGGTCTGTGTGCAAATGGACATATTCAGGTAGACTGTGGTAGCTCAGGATGTTCCTGCCAGTGGTCTTGACATTTTCAGTAAAAATGTGAGGAGGGAATGTAGAGTGGGGATTGTTTGTATCTTGAGAAATGTGGGAAAGTCTTCAAAAACTTCTTAGCATGTGTAGCATCATTGAAATATAACACTTTTAGTCTGAGTCACACAGATTACATATCAACCATAGAATCTTATTTGTTGCTTTATATTGCATTGCTAAGAAATGGTATGGATGCAAGTATTTTTTTTTAATACCATTTTATTCTTACCTCCCTACTAATTCCTTTGCTATTTTGTATTGGGTAGAATATTACCTACACATTTTCCTGTGTTTTTAGCCACAGCTGAACATTTTTAGGGATGATGGTTGTTTTAATTTCACATAGGAGAAAATATTTAAAGAAATTTTTTTATTAAAATACTTTATTTATAGGTATCCAGACCCAGTAGTTATAGCAGAAAGTCCCAGTTCCAGGTAGAAGAGGAGGACATTGAAAAACTAGAAATTAGGTATGTTTCTTGGGGTTTTATACAATTGCTTTTTTCTGTGCCAAAAGAAAATCCTAAATTTAACTGGAAAAGGTTGAACAAAGCTTAATAGGAATGTGTTTAGCAAGTTGGCTGATGACTCTTAGAAAAAGTGTATCTAATTTAAATCTAAGTTATCTTTTCAAAATCTGACTTCTTTGCAAAAATAGTATATTTATTTTATAAACAAAGATGTTTTCCACCCCTATTTTATTATTTTTAAATTTTTCACTACTTTGTTACTTAAATTTCTGAATCATAACATAATGGATACAGAGAATGTGTAGAAAAGTATTATGTATTAGCAAATTAGAAATAATTTCTTTATTCTTCTTAACATATCTGCTGTCTAACAGAAATTTCAGTGAGGTAAGAAGTCCTGTAAGATGATTCAACAAACAGGTGCATGTGTTTGAAGTTTGTGCTATTTCCTAGGTCTTAAATATATGTATTGTTTGGGAGGGTAAGTTTTATAAATGCATGTGTAGGTGTGGTGTTAACGGTGTGTTTATCTAAAGGGTGTATTAATCACATGTTTGGAATGATCAGGTAATGTATTTTCTAAAATCACCTATCTATTACTTATTAACTGGTTCTAATTGAGAAAGAAACTATAGTCTTGTGTTGGTTTCTTCTCTCAGAGTCAACAGAGTAACTCTGTAGTCCTTAATGCTACCGGTTAAAATAGTCTCTGTAAGAAACTTAAGTGCTTTCTTTTAGACTATTTAAAATAGTTACTTTCTGTGCAGTATTTTGCTTTCTTAGTTTAGATAGTGAGGTATATGATAATGCTGGCATCTCTTAAGCATGTAAGATTACTGTTATAATACACATCACAGTAGTTAAAGCTGTTGGCAATGTATGTTTTCTTAAAATGTTTGCAAAATATAAAATCAGTTTTAAATTTTCAGGATTGATTTGTGGAACAATGGAAACCTGGTCCAAGATGTTTTCCTAGGTGAGATTAAGGTTCCTGTGAATGTCTTAAGAAATGATTCTTCTCATCAAGCCTGGTAAGAAAACAAACATTCTAGTGAATGCCATAGTAAATCATCACCTCTAATACCCTGTACATGCAAATAAATGCTTACTATAAGCACATTTTAAATTTGCAATGACACAAACCAAAGTCATTAACATTTAATTCATTTGGTCGTTACTATTACAGAAATGTAAGTACATTTTGATATAGTACTGAGATATAACATCTGAATTCTCTCTGAATATTTTTCTATTCAAAAACTAAATCTTATCTCTAAGGAGAAATTACATTAAAAACTTTTATGTAAGAGTTGCTCATTTGAGAAGAGGCGTGATCACAAATCAGCATTTGCATTTCAGGAGTTATCTTAATGGTCATGGTAACTGTGGACATTTGAGAAGCAAAGGGTTTATTGTAGGGAATAAGCTATTTATGGGATCTAAGCAATAAACACACCACACCCCATTGAAATGCATTGTGGATAGCCCTGATGTTATTCTCTAAATGTCTATTAGATGTTGTTAAGCTGATTCAGTTAATATACTTTTCCGGAGTGCTGGTCACTCACTCATGGCTGCAATATTGTTTTACCTTTTTCATGACAGCAAAGGTGACATTAAATTGACATTGAATTTAGTGTTCAGGTATTAGATTGATGTTAGTTTCCCAAACAGAATCACTGTAAAACTTTTTTTTTCTGTTTCTAGCACTTAAAAGCATGTATATCCTGTCCCTTCCCATAGATTGCCCAGTGGCCAGCTGTCATGCTACCCTTGAGTTTCAGCCTTTCTCATTTGCATTTTTAGTCCCATTTTTTTGGATCTCTGTTTCAGTTGCCTGGCAGAGGAGTTGAAACTGAGTTATTTGATATTACTTACTGGGCATTAGTCTCATTTGCCTGAAGTGAGGCTGCCTCTCCTGATTGGCCCCACTGACATTCACTTTGGACTCAGCTATCCTCAAGCAGTTATCCTACCCTGTAGGCTAATTTTTTTAGACTCTCAAAATTTTTTATCCCTTGCAAATATATATCTAAGATTATAACTAAATTTAGTAATGATGACAAATTGATGAACATTTGAGGCCTTTCACCTCCCCCCAACACACACACATTCTCACGAAACACACATTCTAACCCTCTAGTGTCTTTTCTACCTTTGTAAAAGTAGCATACATTTTAAAATAAAAATTTCTAAACTCAGTTCATCAGATCTTAAATTATATTCCATGCTACTCCATACAAAATATAAAATCAGTTGTGCTTCTCAGGTCCCCTCAAAGTGAACTCAAATGTGCTGCATGCCCTGTATTTTAAGTAAGACTGTCTTCAGACAGGCCCTCCAATTTTGGCAGAATGATCCAGCTACTTTGGCAGAATGTAAATACATTAACAGAAATTAATTTTATTCCTATATTTTCTTTTGTTGGTAGTATTTTAAAATATTTTAAAGTAATGTGCCAAATATTTATATAAGTGCTAACATTTATAGTATGAAATAGAAACATCTGTTAATTCATTTATACTTACATATATAAAAAAATAAAAAACATGAATGTCATTTCCTTTTAAGTCAGAAATTAAACTCTTTGCCGCCTTTGTCATTTATAGAGCTGTAGCATCCCCTTGTGGGATTCATGGTAACTACATGAAACTTGAGAAAAATCTGTATTAACCTTCAGGATTTTAGTCATATTCTTTCTAATCTTGATATCAGAAAAGAATAATTTTCAGTAATATAATTCTGTTGTTTGAAAAACCTCAATTTGCTTTTCTTTTTCACACAATTTATACCTAGTATTTGTCTATTGTAGTCTTCCTGAAAACAGATTTTTAATGGTTCCAATTTAATTTTGTTCTCAAATTATAACAACCCAGTCATTTTCCCATTCCTTTCTTGGATTCCTTAGTAATGATGTGTATTCTTTATTCTGGAATATCTGTTAAATGTTTGGATTAGCTTGTTATTGCTAATATTAACTAGCTTTAGCTTTAATCTTTGTAGATAATAGACTTTTATTTTTTTAAATTAGTAATATACTCACATGGTTCACAGGTCAAAAGGTAAAAATCTGTTTCATATGCCTATCCCTCTGCTAATCCTTTTCTCTCTTTTGAGGCACTTACTGTTTTGAGTTTCTGGATTATTTTAGGTATATGTAGGCAAATTTTGTGTGTATGCGCGCTTGTGTGTGTTCTTCTTTTCTCTTCTTCACACATGTACACATACTGTATCCTGCTCCACAACTTGTTTTTTTCTTTTAATGGTTAGTAGAACTTCAGTAAGTATTTGTTGACTAGATGGTGATTAATAGTATGGACTCTGGAACCAAACTGCCTTGGTTCAAATCCCACTGCTGCCATTAACTACCTGTGTGACCCGGGACAAGTTACACCACCTGTTTGTCTTTGCTTTTTTTGACTATAAAATAGATATACTACAGGGGCCTCCCTGGTGGCGCAGGTGGTTGAGCGCCACACTGTGAAGCTGTCCGCAGCCTCTGTCCGCAGGTTTAATCCCGGCCGGCCGGCCGGCTAGAATCCCACATGGCGCAGCAGACCTCTTCTGTCTCCTGTGAATTCTCTCACCCTCCCGAGCATCTGGCCTGTAACGTGGTTCTTGTATAAAAATAAATCTTTAAAAAAAAAATGGATGTAATAATACAAGTAGTTGCTTTCTAATGTTGTTAGAGATGAAATGTATTTTATCCAGTAAGCCACAAGTTCTATGACTCTGAGTATACCTCAGTGCTCTCATTCTTAATAGTTGTGCTGTCATCACTATTATTTAACATCAATACATAGAGAATTTCCACTTTTTTCTTTTTGGACAGTATTCCATTGTTTGGAATGTTGTAAGTAAAGAAAGCCTTAGAGATAATCTAGTTCAGTCTCATTTCTACAGTCAATGTCAGAGAACTTAATGTGTGTAAAACTTTTGTGTGAATATATAATACAAATTGGTACAATAATTCTCCCCACACACAATGATCTGTAATGTAAAACTAGACATCAATCGAAGAAGATAAATATAAAGCTCTAAGTAAATAAATGGTAATTAAAACAAGTGGTTGATTTTTTTTTCCCCTACATAAGCACTTTACATATATTTAAAACTAAAATAATATTTTATTTGAGATGAATTGGTTTTCTAGTTGGCTAATTGTGGTCCTTAACTTTAGTAAATATCTATTGATGCATTTTTGGAACTGAATTATAATATTTCTGGAGCCAGAAATAACCTTTAAATAGTAGTAGAGCTGCCTTTGAGAAAAGCTCCTTTCCAGCCTCTGTAACATTGTGTACAAATGATTATAATCTTTGTCTGCCTAGCACAATTGTAATTATACAAATCTTGTGGTTAAATTTTTTCAAATAATAATTTTTTTCTAGTAAAAGGCTATCAAAACTGCTGATTCTTGAGAACATGTGGATTACTTTTATGCCTCTACTCATAAATGAGAAAAGTATGTATAGAGCAGCTAATGTTAAATTTAGTTAATAATTTCTCTATTTCCATTTCATATTCTTTCATGCTAACAGACATCGTTCAAAAACTGAAGAAAATATACTTGATTTCTTTTGTATTTCTAAATCTTAGGCACACCAGATTACCCTCATTTAATAAACCTTAAGGATTTTTTATTTTATCTCTAATTAAAATTACTTAATTCACAAGGGATCCTTCAGATAGTTTAAACTGAGCCTTTGTAACCAAATTTTAAAATAATAAATAATATTTACAAAATTATATAAACAATGTGTCATAGTTATATTTACATAGTGTTTACTATGTACTAGGCCAAGTAAGTTAAGTACTATATAGTCTCTTTGAGGATATTTTAAGATTAACAATTAAATCAGATACTATTACTACTTATTTAACAGATAAGGAAACAAGCACAAAGATGCAGTGATTTGCCTAAGGTCACACAGCTGGACAAGCTCTGACTCCAAAATCTGTGCTCTTAAGAAGTGTACTATAACAATTTCTACTTTGGTATAAAAATTTTAACTCAAAAATTAAAATTAAAAAAATACTTTGTTTTAAGCTGTCAGCAAAGATTTGAATGCTCTTACTTATAAAAATATTATTAGAAAGAAAATCAAAATGTTCCTTAATTGTTATGTGAAGGATTATGTGGATAAGACAAAATATGTATGTAAAAACAAAGGCAGCTTTAAATATTCAAGGAAAAAGAAAGGCCTCAAAGTCAAGGAAAATTTGTAGAATCCAAACCATCCTAACACCTTGTATCCATAAAAATCAGTAACTGGCTTAGCACTGACCTAATCCTTCCATGCCAGGATTGTAGACCTATTTTGGCTGATATTTTGTAATTTATAAGAGTAACAGAGAGAGAATGTATACTTTATCCCTTACTAATTTGAAGATAAGGGAAAGTTGCTTTCTGACTAAAATTCCTATAGAACAATCCAAAACACACTGTAAATCTGACTAGTTTGGGACACTGTTTTAAGATGGATGGGGAGGCAGAACCAGGTTGTAAACATAATTCAACTGATTTTATTCTACCATATATGGAAAACTAATGAAACTAGACACGGAAGATTAATCTAAATAAAAAAACATCCCAAGGAGGCACATGGGTCCTTCCTACTCGAACATAATCAAGGGTAAGGGATTCTGCTGTAGAAACATTATTGTTTCCTTGTAACACTATTGTCTTAGATGGGAGATTCTTAAGACCACTTAGAACTCTGTGTGTCTATATTCACCAGAGTGCCTTTTTATAATTTGACATTGTAATAGCTTACCAATAGGTAAAATATTAGTTAAACAGATTTTAAAATTCTATTAACAGGTAAAAAAAAATGTATTAGTCAAAGTGAGGGATGTAGATGAAACACTATGGAAAGTGATGATAATTGTTGAAACCAAGTGATAAATATTGAGATATGAGGGTAATGATGGAATTCTTAATTGTTAATCACTTTTCTGAATGAACGTTTCCCTAATAAAACTTGTCAGTGACAAAATAGTGCATATATCTTTGCCACTTGACTACTGTTTTTTCTTTTCATAAATTTAGTGATTTGTCTTCTATTTTAAATACACTAGTCTCTGCCTGGTTATTGTAATTCAGGTTCACTTTTAGTTATGCTGATAAAACTATGTATCTAAATTTGTGAGACTAGAGAATACACTGATTGTAGGGATTTTTTTTTAATTTTATTTTTATATTCCCCATTCAATTGCAGTCCCCTTATTTTGACCCCATTTCCTCCTTTCCCCGCCTCCCCCATAGTATGTCTCTGGTTCATAGTTGTTTGTTGATTTTGATTTTGTCTTTCTTATAGCTATTCTTTTTCCTGGTCTCTTATTTAGGTTTTCTAGATTCCTGCTATGAGTGAGACCATCCGGTATTTTTCTTTTTCTTTCTGGCTTATTTCGCTGAGCATGATCCCTTCCAGCTCCATCCATGTTGCTGCAAATTGCATGTGTTTATCTTTTTTGAATGCTGACCTGCACCCCTATGTTTATAGCAGCACTATTTACAATAGCTAAGCTTTGGAAACAACCCAAATGCCCAAAAATAGATGACTGGATCAAGAAGATGTGGTGCATATACACAATGGAATATTACTCAGCATTCAAAAAAAGACTGTAGGAAATTAACCAAAGTAATGCCCTTTTCTGGATCAGCCAACTATACTTCCCTTAGAGGTACTTCTGAGTCACCTTTGCTAATAGGTTTATTTCCAGTTATTTCCTTGCACAGAACTTTAAACCATTGTATCTCAAATCAGAGAGCAGAAGTTCTAAAGGTTGTTGTTCCAAGACAGAAAATCTCCTTTTGGGAGTAGCAATGCAATTTCTATGTAATTTCTTTTCCCTCTATTACCATCCCCTCATCATTTAAATTTTGCTTAAATTCTCTGGTTCTAATTTATATTTTTATCATGTTTCCCAAAGTAATAAAAATCTTATTAAACCTCCTTCCACTCTTCTGTTTTCAAACAAGTTAGTCTGTTAGGGAAAGTCATACATGATAAATATCAAAAGTAAATACCCAAACTACTGACTTTATAAAGAACATTCTAGCTAATAAATGGAGGAGAAATGATAGAATTGTAGAACTATCATTTCGTAGCTAGTAAGTGAAGGTGAAATGATAGAATTGTAGAATTACCATTTTGCGTAATGATGAAGATTAATGATTAAGCAGTGACTGCCAATATCACAAAAAGAAACAATCAGGTATTAGTGCCTCTTAGTAGAACTATACAACACTGTCAATGAAATGTTCTTGCTGTAATATCAAATATTAATCTAACCAAGCCTCTGCATCTAACTATCCAAAATACAAAGGAACATATTAAATGCCATTATGGAGATAGACGTTAACACAACCCCCAATGTGAAAATTCTATAGGACAAACTACCTGATTTCTTAGGGAATGGGGGGCTTTATAGATTAAAGGAAAATTCTGGATGGTGTTTGTCTTCAAGTATATATTTGTAAGTATATATTGTAAATAACTACGTATACATTCCAGTTATATATAGTTATATATCTGCTGAAATATTTATAGATGAAATTCCGACACCTGCCATGGCTTTAAAATAATGCAAGGGGTGGGTCTCCCTGGTGGGGCAAGGGGTTAAGCACAGCACTGTGAAGCAATCCACAGCCTCTGCAGCATGAGTTCGATCCCTGGCCGGCCAGGGAAAAACCCACATGGCAAAGCAAACCTCTCCTGTCTCTCCTGCTACTCCCCTCAGCAGTGTATTTCAGTCAATCTGCCTGTTCTGTTCCCCACTCTGTCTCTGGTGAGTCCTCGCACCCACCCCCCTCATCTCTGGCCTATACCCCAGCTCTTGTATGCATGAATAAATAAATCTTTGGGGAAAAAAATAATGCAAGGGATAAATAGAGGTATGACTGAAATAAGAATAGACCTGTATTGATAATTACAGGAGCTAGGTGATAAGTTCATGAGGTTTCAGTATACTACTGTCTTTACTTTTATATGTATTTTTAAATTTCCATAATAAGTCTTATAACTTTCAGATTTCTGGTTTGGATTTTATAAACTTCCCTTGATTTTTAGGCATTTCTCTTTTCTTGAATATGTAAAGCTGCCTCTTTATATGTGTATTTTCTGTCTTTACTTACAACTACATATATCTTTCTTAAATTAAGTTGGATTTTAAATATTTTACTTTTTTTATCCAACCTTTAAAGCTAATCCTCTTTCTTTGAGATCTTAATTTTTTATAGCTATACTTTTTTATTTAATAAAAAGCCTCTTAAGTTTAATAGTCTGGTACTTTGAAAGTGTCCTAACCTTAAGTATTAAATTGAGTTCTTTGGTTTCATTTTTCATAACCACTTAGTTGTTCACTTACCTCCCTGGCTTGGATGCCCATTACCATAACTTGGTAATGATTGTATGATTGTATTTTTTACTTTAGGTACTTGCTACAGCCAAGAGACAATGGAAACAAGTCATCTAAAACTGATGACCTGGGGTCTCTTCGGTTAAATATTTGTTATACAGAAGACTATGTGCTTCCCTCAGAGTACTATGTTCCTTTGAAAACATTGCTGCTAAAATCACCAGATGTCCAGGTACTTTAAAAATCTTAAGTGTTTGATGAAAAGACTTAAAATAACTCTGTTAATGGGCCTCCCCTGCTTGCGCAGGCAGTTGAGCACAGTGCTGTGAAGCTGTCCGCGGCCTCTGCAGCATGGGTTCGATCCCTGCTGGCCAGAGAGAATCCCGCATAACATGGCAGACCTCTCCTGTTGTGCCCGCTGCTCCCTTCAGCAGTGTATTTTGGTCAGTCTGCCTGTTCTGTTTCCCACTCTGTCTCTGGTGAATCCTCTCACCTTCCCGCACATCTGGCCTGCACCCCGGTTCTTGTATGCATGAATAAGTAAATCTTTAAAAAAAAAAACCTCAGTTAATGATGAGGAAAAGATTTCAGAGTATCAAATTTTATTAAAACAGCAAATACATAGCTATGTTTAATTTACCTGAACCAGAAAACTGTGATTCCAATATGTATTCACAATTTCATTTCTGATAAAAATTATAAAATTAAATATTCTTCTATGCAACAGTTATAGTGAACATATTTGAGTTTCTTTTTCAGGTTAGGGATTGAACATTTAATCATGTTCCCTTAATTTTATGCTTTCTGCCTTTTTTATTCTAGCCAATCTCTGCCTCAGCTGCTTATATTTTGGGTGAAATATGTAGAGATAAAAATGATGCTGTCTTGCCTCTTGTGCGACTGCTGCTACACCATGATAAACTTGTTCCTTTTGCCACAGCAGTGGCTGAATTAGACTTGAAGGATACACAGTAAGAGTTATATTTTTTTTATATTTTATTCAGTATTACCTATGTATTGTTGAAATTGAACCCTAGTTTGCCAGTTTGTTTTATAATCACCGTTCCTTTGTGTTGAGCAGCTTTATTGTGAAATAGTCTGAAAAATTTGTTACTTGGCAAGTAATATAAGAATTTTGTAAGTTAGCAAACAGTGTCCACCAACAATAAAGTTAAAGATTATTTTTTCTAGCTCACTGTCAAAATTTCCTTTTACTAATCTTTGCTTTTCAATGGTCACAAATGAAACACCAAGTCAGAAGGTTTTTTTCCATATGCAGTATGTGTCATCCTTACATGTACATGCATGACATTATAAAAAGCAATCACATGGCTTCCCATTCCTTGTCATGGTCTGACATGCCCATTGTACACATATACCCTCTCTCTCTCTCTCTCTCTCTCTCTCTCTCTCACACACACACACACACACACACACACACACAGAGCCTAGTTTTATAGTTCATAAATATGCTTTTTTCCCCCTACAACTTATTTTGAGTGTAATTTTGCTATTTTTGAAAATCCTAATGGCAGCAATCTTTTAAATGCATCATAAAAATTACTAAAAATATGACCAAAGTTAAATATCAGTAATTGATTTCACAGTCTTTGTTTACTGCACTTGGTTTCACCTTATTTATTTTTATATTTCAGAGATGCAAACACAATTTTTAGAGGAAATTCCTTGGCTACCCGTTGTTTGGATGAGATGATGAAAATAGTGGGAGGGCACTACCTGAAAGTAACATTAAAACCTATTCTAGATGAGGTACAGTATATACCTCTGATATGATTGCTTATGTGACTTTACTGTAGCATCTCTATTCAAGTGATCTATTGACTGGAATGATACATGCATTCATATATTACTAAAGGAATAAGGCTAAACACATTAGAAGTAGAATAAACAACTTATCCATCAGTGGATTTTTGCTCAAAGGGTACATTGTAATATGTTACACATAATTATTTCTTTGTTTGTACATTTCTATTTTAGCTAGAATTTCAAATATGTAAGAATCCTTTTTTTTTAATGTAGTTCTTTGGGGATATTGCATATTTTATCTCTGGAGGTTTTAAACTTCATTACAGTTTTCATTTTTATGATTGTATCATCAGAACAATAATATTTTTTACTTAGCCAATTTTTTAAGAATTGGAATTTAAATAAAAGGTTAATCTACTTTCCAGATATGTGACTCTTCTAAATCCTGTGAAATCGATCCTATTAAATTAAAAGAGGGAGATAATGTAGAGAATAATAAGGTAAGTCCTTGTTATCAGTATAATGGCATTAAAATTGGCCTTAATGATGTAACTATCTCCCATTTATGTTGTAATAGTGTTACATGGAGGGAATCAGTGCTTTTTATTCTTTACATAATGTCCATTCTACTTGTAGCATTTCCTGTGTCTAGTTTTTAGAATGTTATTTTCTCATTGAGTTTCACTGTGTTTTTGTGTGTGTTTTTTGCTGTAGTAACAATAATGGATTAAGGCTATCTCCAATTACATCTCCCATTCTGGCCATTCCATTGGGGTCAGGTTGGTCAAGCTGTTGCAAAATGATTTGATCAGTTTATACTCTTAGTTGGCTCTGGAGAAACAATGAGTTTTAGGGTCATTGATGCCCATGTTCCTGCATATTTGAATTATTTCCCTGTTTTCTTTTTGTCTTATTTTCTGTTGCTTCTTGTGAAGTTTATTCCATATATTCACCTCTTATATCAAGCTAGTCTAAAACCCATCTGTTAAATTTAGGTCAGAATATAAATGCTCTTGTACCTGAATGAGTTTGGAGACGGGGTGCAAGCCTTTAGAATACTGATAGTGACGATGTAATAGATCTCATTTTCATTGCAATTTTTCCATAAAGGCTATTGATGATGTCAGCATCTTAATATTTACCTCCAAAATCCTACAGGAGAATCTGCGCTACTATGTAGACAAGTTATTCAGTACTATTGTAAAATCAAGTATGAGCTGCCCCACTGTAATGTGTGATATCTTTTACTCGCTAAGGCAGATGGCTACTCAGAGATTTCCTAGTAAGTACCTTGTTTATTAAAACATACCTTTTCTTTTTCTGTATTTAATATTTCTTGTATTTTGATTTCTGTGAAATATTTAATGCATATAGGTAATCTTTAGGTTCTCAAAGTAATTCTGACCTTTTCATGAAACATTTATTTTCTTATAATCTCAAAACATATTCTAGTACAATGGCAGCTTTATACAAAGAGCAATTGAAAATCATCATTATTTTTAAAAAGGTAAAAATTTAGACCTGTATCATATAAGTAAACATTTATACCATGTGCTTATAAGATTGTTAAATATAATAAACAAGAACAGTTGTTATTTGTATACTTCTACATTTCTACTTGTATGCATTTAAATAGTGAAAATTTTTCTATACAAGCTGACCGTATTTGAAGTTTGGGCATAGAAAGGTTTTGGTGGTGAAAAGTTTTTACAGAAATGGTGTAAGGCATTAGAAACATCTCTGTTGCATATATAGAATTTAATTTTGCGAGAGTAGCTATATAAAGGCTTTCCTTGAAAATATTTCATAAAATTAAGTGTTGCTATCTCTGATTGTTAATCTCAGAATTATTCTAATTAAATGTATATTTAATAAGTAAACTTGCCGTAGCTGTCTTTCCAGATCTGTCTATAATGGGGTGGGGGGAGGGTACAAGGAGGTAAGCTCTTAAATTATCAGTTTGTTCCCAGCTGTGTGAAACTGTAACCTTATTTGTGACTTTCTGAAGAGATTCTACTATTTTACCATGTTTGTGCATGTGTATGCATGCCCATGTATGTAAATTGTCTCACCCTTCACTAATTTACCCAGTATTAAAGTGATGGAACTAACATGTAGTTAAATTCAGACCTAGATGTTTTTGTTACTTTTAGTAAAGACAAACAGTTAACTTCAAATAAATACACTGAATCTAGTCTTTGTAACAAAATGAGGGGGAAAGACATGAAATAATGACTGAAATTATGTTTCTAAATAGTGTGTTAGGTCATGATAACCACATTGAATAATTATGTACAGGCACAATGCTAACCTGCATTATCTCCTGTCTGATAACAGCATGAAGTGGACAATAAATTGGCTTAGAAAAGTTACTTGCCCATTGTCCCTGCTTTGGCCAGAGACAAAGAAGTCCTCAGACCTGGATGTGGCCTACTGCAAGGCAGACACTAATCATTGTATTCTACCCAGTGATCTTGGCCTTAAGCATACATTAACTGTTTAATTCCTATTTATCTAAATGATCTAAAACCTCTTTTGATTTTTTATAAAAGCAAACTATCTTTTGTTGACTTTGTTAGTTTGTCTTCTTGTCCTCATCACTATTGTAGTGATAGTTTGGTTGTGATAAAGTATTTTTGTATTTTCTCATTTATGCTTCTTACTACCTGGGAAGATCATGGAGGGTATGGGATACCATGAATAGGAAGCATATCATACAAAAAACTGCTAGTTAAATGACTTGCTGATGACTACCCCAGTGAATGACTTGAATAACAAAAGAGATGAAATTCAAGCCAAATTCAGACATTCTTTCCCTTATCACCTGCTTCTCCAGCATCAGATTGTTGGGTTAAATGTTGACTCCAGTGTGAAATGAAAGTTTTAGATAACATGATCAGAGTCACAAGTTGTCTACCAGCCACTAGTATTTTTTGTGGAATATTGATAAAATTTTAAGAATAAAGATTTCTGCCTAATTTCTTTATTGTATCACCTTTGATGTTACCAAGATTTTTGAGGGGGAAATTGAAATATCATAAAACTGAAACAATTTCCTACCTTAAAATGTTGTGTATTACCACTAGCTAATGCTAGGTGCCACTTTTATTTTCTGTTGTAATTTCAAAAGTGTTATTGCAAATGAGAAGTATATTTCCAAATTAAAATATTTCTGAAAACCCAGCAGTTTTGCTTTTCATTTTCTTTATTATTTCTTTCGGATGATTTTTAGACATAGGATTTTCCCTTTTAATTTAGTCAGTCATTGCTATGACTGCATCTGCTCAATCTTTACTAGACAAATTATATAGACCTCCTATTTAGTTTACATGTTTTTTCAATATTTTTTTACTTTGTCATCAGTGTGTTTTAATTCAGTGTTTTTGTGCATGACATTTCACCATTTTTTCCTGCAGATGACCCTCATGTTCAGTATTCTGCAGTGAGCAGCTTTGTGTTTCTTCGTTTCTTTGCTGTAGCCGTAGTCTCACCTCATACTTTTCATTTGCGACCTCATCATCCAGTAAGTGTTGTTCTTCTCAAAACTTTATTCCACTTTTATTTATTTTTATTACAATGAAGAAAGGATAAAGCAACAAGCCACTTTCATTTTGCAGTATTGTCTGATAGCCGATAGTTAAATTTACTGGGAATTTTTTGGTGCCATTTCAGTTTTTCAAAAGGCTGCAAATTCTATTTTTTAAAATTGTAGTTAAAAGATATTACACAAGAGTAATAAAATATTGATAAATGGTAAAAAATACAAAAAGGATTCATTACATTTTCCTTTTGCTGTTGTTTGTAAATTTCCATAAAAGTTTCTTTTTTTATTATAGGTTTAACATAGCAGATATTTTTAAATCTCACAGAAATTTAAAGAGGCTTTTTTCTGAAAGATGTAAACTTTTACTGAAGTATAATTTGTTTGGTGTATCTATTTTTGCCTTTTCTTCACCTAAGATAATATTGTACATATGGTGAGATTTAAATATTTTTAAAAAGCATATAATCATTTTGTTCTGAAGTCCTATTTAATTACTGTAGTTGAATCTGCACTGCATAGATTTACTTATTTCTTAACATTTTAAGACTCAGTTTTGCTGTTTCTGTTACCTTCTCATATATTTTTGCTGACTTTTTTTGCTGACTTTTTATCTTTTGTTACCCATATACTTTATAATCTTATCTAATTGCTTTTGTTGCTGATTTGTATAACATAATAGTCAACATTTAGTGCTTACTTTGTACTGGGCTTTGTTCTTAGTATTTTATATTTTTTAGTCTAACCAGTGATCCCATGAGGTAAATTTTATTATTGTCATTCCTATTTACAGATAAGGAAATCACAATTTAGGAATTTTCCAAAGTTATAGCTGAGAAATTATGATTAAATCTTAATCAATTTGAATTGAATTAAGCCAGGATTCTGATTCATTCAGTCTTTACAGTTTGTGAGCTTACCTCTGCTCCACCCTGCCTCTCATGCAGACAGGTGTTTGAGCACCACAATGTATCAAACACTGTGCTCAGCACTGAAGAAAGCAGTGTTGAGGAAGATTCTCCCTGCCCTTAGGAAAATCACCGCCTAATTCAATGTAGGGAAGCTGCATGGGTTCTACAGTTGGATGTAGGCTCTGAAGGCCACGCCTCCTCTTGACAGCTGTGTGACATTACCCTCCCATTTAACTTTGAGAACTGAATTAGAACCACACTTCTGTGGTAGCAGTACATCCTTTCTTGCCAAAGGACAAATGGTCTGTGAATAGTACAGCAGTGAGTGGGCCAGTGTTCTTTTGTTCACATGCTGTATAGCACTCTGGCAGCAAAAGCTTGGTAGCAGCATTCTGGGCATAAACAGAACTCCTACCTCCGAGCCTGTGACCCTTGTAGTTAGAGTTAGATCTGCATTTTCCTGTAAAAGATGTTGCAATAAAGTCCTTCTAATACAAACTCTGTATTTTAGGTCATTTTTTCCAATCAGTATGCCAGGTGGACTGCTCAGACTATTATATGTGTATTGTTTGCTTTTAAATGTAACCATATGCCTTCTTTTTAAGAATCTTTTGTACTAATTAGGGAAAACAGAGCAAATATGTAAGATGGATTATCTAAAGCTATTGGGTTGTCAGAAAAGTCATGATACATTTTTTAATAGGCCGTGACTTTTCCAACAACCCAATATATGCTTAAATCTAAAATTAGCATCTGATTAATATTATGTAAGATGTATAGACAATTCTTACACTAGAAATTGAGAACAAAAACCAATCCCAGTGACTTGGGGGTGATGACATTATCAATTGTCAAGACCAGTGTTGAAAATTACAGGGTAGTTGGGGGAAAGAATCAATTAAAAGGCTGTTGGAATTTACTTTTAGAAGTTCTTTGAATTTTGAGAAGCCAGTTTTTGTGGAGAAGAAAATCAGATTGCAGAAGACTGAAGAATAGGTCAGTGCAGTTTTACCTAGGTAATATGTCAAAATTGTGCTTGCCCTGCTGCTGGGAGGGCTAGGAAAATTCAAGCATGTACACACATGTGTGCATGCACACTTGAATGAATTACTTTTAAAAACTAATTAAAATATGGGTTATGTTAACATTAACATGATTGACCATTCTTTTTGACAAGTTTCATGATGACAAACAAAAAAGACTGTAACTTCCTTCTTACTATATCCTCTATTTTCCCATTGAGCACTCCTTTTAAAACTCAGCCATGATAGACTTTTCTAACCCTTCAGTCTGGGTTAGGTATCTCTCTTATGTGTGCATATAGCACTGTCTGCTTCTCTCTGTCATGGCATTTGTCGTGTTGTATAATCATCTGTTTATAGTCTTCTGCATGTGACTGTTAATACCTTAGGAGCAGGGGCTGGATATTTTTTCAAATTTGAGTGTTCCAAGGTCATGGAAGAGTTTCAAGGAAAAGTAGATAGATGCTCAGTAAATGTTTGATAAGTATAGCCCAGAGAGGGAGACTGTCAAATGATGAGCCTTTCAAAATGGGGAAGCCTATATGTGGTTTAAATAGAAGATACAAGACCAACAGAAAGGGAGAAATTAAAAAAAGAAGGATATCAGATCAGTAATCCTGGAGGATTCAGAGTGAATGTCCATAAAAGAAAATGTGATAGGGTAAACATTAGAGGAAAGAACCAGTTCCTTCTTTGAAAGAAGATACCATCTACTTTATGCCTATGCCAGGCTTTTACTGCGTGCCAGATGTTTAGGGTACTGGACATCTGTGAAAAATTATGATCTTAGATGACAGCAGGGGAGTGATTAGAATAGCTTGTATATAGAGTATAGCAGGGGATCCGCAGTAGCTAAGTGACGTGATTGTCAAATAACAGTGAAGATGTAACCAAACCTCTGATATGCTAAAATTGTATAAAATGTGCTTTTCCCCTCAGGGAATAGTGACCTAAATGCTGATTTTAAAACCAAATTGAACAAGAAAATCTTGGTGAAATTCAGTTCAAATTCTGTTTTTTAGCATATTATTAAGAATTTGATACTCTTTAAAGTCAGAGAATTGTAGGGACCTTTTATACATATAATGTGATCCTGGATGTTCTAGCTAAAATGTTTTCTGAATAGTCTTAATTAAGGTGTGTAACTCTTTTCAAAGGTGTATCATAATGACCATATCCAAGATTATCCTTTTTTTTCCTGGTATCTTTTTTCCTTCATGTTAACTGCCTTTTTTCAATGTGAGGATATTAAAGTATTAAGTAATTTCAATTAAAAACTAAACTACATCATTTCTGCATCTAAATTTTCTTGAGTTTGTCTTTTGATGGAAGATACTATTTATTTGAACCCCCAACACAAAAAAAGACGTTCTATATCAATAGGGAAATTGGCTATATAAATGTTGAATTGGTGAAAACTCATTTCAGCATTTAAAATCTGTTCACGAATATCAATTATATCTCAATTTAAAAAAAGGAGCGAGGACTTATTTTAAATGTCAGTTTTATTTATATTTTCTAGTATACCTAAAAAATGCCTTGGGTAATAGACCTAAATGATTAGTCTCTACTAAGATCCTATATAAACTGGGTGAATTCTCATTTCCTAAGTTGGATTTAGATATTTGCTTCCATGGTGAAAAGGGTTGATTACAGAAGTCATATAAATTATTGGATTTATTTGGAGGTGGGTTGAATACAGCATATTTGGAAACTGCCATTTTAGGTTATAAGGTATAAAAAAGTAGACATTGACATTCTAAAAATGAATACAGTTTGTGTAGGTGACGCAAGCTGCCATGTGTAAAAACAACTTATATATAATATTAATTAAGTCATGGGTTTCCAAAGTAACATGTTATTAAATATAATTACTTTGGAAGGAATTATCAATTATATGTATCTTTAGTCTCTTCAATACTGAATACAGTGAGTCATGCCTACCTTTAGTTAGATTTTTTAAATGTACATTGGTTGTTTGAATGAATTTTTTTTAAAGGTTTATTTATTTATACAAGAGCTGGGGTACAGGCCAGAGGCGTGGGAGGGTGAGAGGATTCACCAGAGTCAGAGCTGGGAGCAGAACAGGCAGATGGAGCGAAAGCACTGCTAAAGGGAGCAGGGGGCGAGACAGGAGAGGTCTGCTGGGTCATGTGGGAATCAGAGGTTGCAGACAGCTTCACAGCGCTGCCCTCAACCCACTGTGCCACTGGGGAAGCCCTGAGTGATTTTTTTTTTTTTTTGTGGGACCCTCGCGGCGGCCAGGGAACCAACCGGCACTGCAGAAGCTGTGGGCAGCCTTGCAGCCCAGCGCTCAACCGCTGTGCCACCAGGGGAGGCCCCTGAGTGAATATTTTTGAATCACTGTTTTAGAGCAATGTATCCATTCATCTGACTTTACTTTTTATACAAATTCTATTTTTTGAAAACTTAATAGTTTTGTTTCTTTACTCTTTTTCTAGGATGCACAGACAATTAGGACATTAACTCTCATCTCAAAAACCATTCAAACGTTGGGAAGCTGGGGGAGCCTGTCCAAAAGCAAGGTAAGTCTTTACAGTTTTTGTTTGATATTCACACTTCTAAGTATTGTTATACCCTATAAATCTCTTCTTGCTCACTCCTTTCCTGATTCAAAACAAAGCTCGATAAAAACAGACACACACACACACAGTTATATACACACATACAATAACTATCTTTTTAGATAGATTGTTGTTTCTTAGTCACAAGGGAGAGAGTCCAGTAAGCAGATGTAAAAGCCTTCTAAGAGCCTCCCTGGTGGTGCAAGGGGTTAAGCATCGCACTATAAAGCTATCCACAGCCTCTGCAGCACTAGTTCAATCCCCGGCCAGCCAAGGAGCTACCCACATGGCGCAACAGACCTCTCCTGTCTCACTTACTGCTCCCCTCAGCAGTGTATTTCAGTAGATATACCTGTTTTGTTCTCTACTCTGTCTCTGGTGAATCCTCTCACTCCCCGCCGCCCCCACACACACACACTTCTGGCCTGTACCCCAGTTCTTATATGCATAAATAAATAAATCTTAAAAAAAAAAAAGATGTAAAAGCCTTCTAAATATCTGTGCCATAATCATCTAAGAACTGTTGCGAGAAATCTGCAGGCCCTATAGCTGTATTGAAATATATAATTGAATCCTTTTAGGCCTAATCCTCAACTTAAAAATACAGTCCATTATATTCTTATTTCTCTATTAAATATATTAAAATCCTGTGTTTTTTTTTCCCCTCAGTCAAGTTTCAAAGAGACATTCATGTGTGAATTTTTCAAAATGTTTCAAGAAGAAGGATATATTACAGCAGTTAAAAAGGTATGATTGTTTTATTCTGGAACCAGTAGCATTTCTTATATAGTATTGGGTAAATAGCATTCTTATTATTTATTGCAGTCAATCCCCTGTTTAAAAAAATACAGTAATGTTAAACTTTCCATCAGATAGTAACAGGTTGTCTTTTTCCCTCCTTTTTCTTCTCTACCATACCATGGGAGCTTTTTTAGCTGTGAAAATACCTAAATGAGTTTTGGCAATAGCTGCTATTGCCAGTGTCTTAGTCACACAAATTATAAATATCTAGGATTGGGGTTTCTTAACACTGGCATCATTGACAATTTGGTTGCAGTTTGATTGTGAGAGGCTGTCTGATAGACTATAGACTGTTTAGCAGCATCCCTAGCATCTATCAATTAGATGCCAGTAGTATGCCTCAGTTTTGACCACTAAAAGTTTCCAAGTATTGCCAATTGTCCCCTGAAGGACAAAATTGTGAACCTATGCTCTAACGGAAAAAACTTAGTATGGTGCCACTTGGAATTTTTTCATATAATGTGCACTTAATTGCCCATAATAAAAGAATATATGAATTATTGATCATCATATAAATAATGAGAGTTTATGGTAATAACCTGAAGAGAGTTACTGTAAGTTCAAATGAATAAAAATTTACAGTATGTACTATACTAATACGAGGCCTAGCATATGTGAAAATCACTATACTTAGAAGTTAAGAATGTTTTGCAAAGATCTTTAACTTGACTCTTTAGTTCTAAATCTTCCTAAACAAAATGTAGCATTATTGTAAAACCCTAAAACTTTAAATAAAAATTATTTTGAATTACATCTAAACTTGGCTTGAAGAAAATACTGTATCTTATCATCACAATTATAACTTAATTCAAATTAACAAGACCAAATTTTAGAGATTTCATTGAGTTTTTGTAGCATGATTCAGTTGATTTCCACAATATATTTTATTGAAGTATTTGTCTTTGCTTTTTTTTAAGGACTCAATAAATGAAAATGATTTAAAAAATTAAAGCCCGTTGAAGTTTTTTGGTGTAGAATAGTGCGACTTCATCCAAAATTTTAAGTAACCATTGAAAGCTTTTGAGGAGAAAGTCTTTCAAAAGAATAGGGGAAGAAAAAGCTGTCCTTTTATTTTTAGGACATAGTTGAAACATTTTTGGGCTAGTGTAGGCAGACTTTCACTGGCAAGATTGTAGTGTTCTGTCTTTTGTCTGGTATTGTTTTTCCATTTTTTATAACCTAGACTGTGGTAGCATCTGATTTTTCTTTCCTTGATATAATCAGAATGTGGAATTGAAAATGTCAATGGAGTAAAGATTAGTGTGCCAGGAGTTTCTCCATTCCTATTCTGCTCTGAGTCACCCACTCACATTCTCATGGCCTATCAACCATATTATGTTTACTGTCTTTAGATTTGATTTTAGAGTCTTAAATAGACATAAGATATTTTGCTCTAATGTACTGGTTTTCTTTATAGTTTATTAGCTAAGTCTGGATATGAGCAGTGCTAGAAACCTCAAAAGCTTATTATGAAGATCATTTCTCATTTTGTAGTAGTACTCTACAATGACAGCTGCTCCAGAAGAAAATAGATTATAACTTCTGCATCCTATACTATTCTCACAGAGTTTAAGAAGGATAACCTGAATTGGTCTATCAACAGGGTGACCATAATAAGTTTTAGTGTCCAAACATGCCACTTAGCAAGAGTGTTTTTACTCTTTCTGGAGTACTATTGAGAACACTGGAATAAGTTTGCCCTGAGCAAACTAGGACCTACATTTACCCTCCATATAGTCTGTTTTAGTTATTGATTTTTCTTTCATTCTATATAACTATATTTATCCCATAGTTCGTTATAAATAAAATAAACAACAAATGTTATATTTATCATAAATAAGCAGTAAATACTTGTCAAATCGATGCCTTAAGGAAAATAGTAAGAAATAAAATATTCAAGTAACCATTATACTCCATTATTGGATGGTTCTTCTGGTCATTTTTTACTAAGATGTTTCTTCAGTTTCCTTAAATACTTGTTCTGTATCATCACATATAATGCAAAAAGAAACATTGTTCTTATTCTTTCACTTACCAAGACTTCCTTCTGGCAATCTACAAGTAAACATTCCATTGGGGAACCCCACAGTGTGGGTTTGGGTGGGCAATCTGCAATCAATCTTAGGAGAAAATGGTTGTTCCCACAAATTGTACTTTAGATCAGACACTGGTACCTCAACACCATCCTTGTTGGAAAGTGCTTTGTTTTGGTGTGTAATTTTTTTTAAGTCCTAAACCAAACAGTGTAGACAGTTATAAAGGAAATAGCAAGGACTAAAGAAATACAATCATCTATGGAGCAAAATAGGTTTCCTCTCTAAGAACAAGAATTATTCCTTGAACTACTAATTTGAAGAGACATCCACATGCCAGGAAGCTCTTGACCAGTTGAGGTTAGAAGCTAGAAGCTAGATTGCTCATGAAGCTAGATTGCTCCTCCCTAGTGTGATGGTTATTTCAGATTTTCTTGAGGGACCACATTCCCACATTTTCTTTTCTTTTTTTTTTTTTTATAAATTTTATTGTTATATTCCCCATACAATTGCAGCCCCCCCATTCTGACCCCAATCCCTCCCCTCCCGCCCCCGCCCCCCTAAAAGTGTCTCTGGTTCATAGTTTTTTGTTGATTTTGATTTTCACTTTCTTATATTCATTTTCCTGGTCCCTTATTTAAGTTTTCTAGATTCCTGCTATGAGTGAGACCATCCGGTATTTTTCTTTTTCTTTTTGGCTTATTTCGCTGAGCATGATCCCTTCCAGCGCCATCCATGTTGCTGCAAATTGCATGTGTTTATCTTTTTTGAATGCTGAGTAATATTCCATGGTATATATGTACCACATCTTCTTGATCCAGTCATCTATTTTTGGGCATTTGGGTTGTTTCCAAAGCTTAGCTATTGTAAACAGTGCTGCTATAAACATAGGGGTGCAGGTGTTCTTTGGAATTGATGTTTCTGTGTCCTTTGGGTAAATACCTAGGAGTGGCACATTCCCACATTTTCTATGAAAGTTCCTAAGTGGTGATTAGGTTTCCAGGTTATTCCAGGGAACCCAATTACACTTCAGCCATAACTGTGGTAGACTGTATCTTAGGGTTCAAGTCAGTGATATGTAATAGAAGTCAGCAACTCTTTTCAGTGAAGTATCAGTGAGTAAGTGTTTTAAACTATCCTGGCCATTGAGGACTGTGCTACATATTCTTTTTTTGTTCTTACAACATTTAAAAATATAAAAGCTATTCTTAACTCATGGGCCTTACAAAAAACAGACTGCTAGTTGAATTTGGCGACCAAGCCATAGTACCCTGTCCTATAATGTAGGTTCACAACCTACATTAAAATCTTAGGGACCAGGAGTATTCCAGAATTCAGTTTTTCAGAAATTTGAAAAGTTACAGATATATGCTATATATTATGGAATACTCCCAGTGGGGCCTGAGGTAGCATCCAACAATCAAGCACACTGTTTATGTGACATGTACAATGTATGAATACTCACATTAAGTAGGATAAATACAGACACTATAAATTGCCTTATGCCAGTTCAGGTTATGCTATACCTGTAAAAAAGTTTATTGTAAATGAAAGACAAAACTTTCTCTAGAGCTCTGTATTCAGAGATTTATGGATTTCAGAATTGCATTTAGGGGTTATGAATTGAATTATTTCCACAGAGAAATAAAGTCTGTATTTTAAATAACTGAAGAACAGTCTTTTTAGAATGACTCATCTATGGAGACTCATCTACAGTTAAATGTGTTATCCTTTATAAATTAGTTACATGTGTTCTTTAATAATGAAGAACTTCACAATATTATCAGTGACATTTAAGATAAACTGAATTTATGATGTCCCTTATCACAAAGTATACTGTTTCTCCATTTCTCCATTTAGTTCTTGGATGAAATTTCATCTACTGAAACTAAAGAGTCCAGTGGTACAAGTGAACCTGTGCACCTGAAAGAAGGGTAATTTAATGAAATTAGGCATGAATTAAAGTCATGTTTCAGTATAGACATTAAGTAAGTATGAAGAGCATGTGTCTGGAGTGAGGAAATACGGGGTTTTGTTCTGTTCTGGAACTGCCTAAGTAACATCAATCAGGCAAGTTAACCTCACTGTCCTATAAGCTTGCGAATATAATGAGATTATGGTCATTAGAGTACTTTGAAAAGGTAACAGCACTATTCAGTCTTAAAGTAGTAGTATTGTTGGAAGTTACAGAGGAATTTCATTTACTTGGCTCTTTTTCTTCTGGACAGCACAGTTACAAATATTAAATTAATTAAAAACTATTCCTAGCAGCACTCCCACTGCCCACCTGTGACTATACAGGTGCTGCTTTTCACCAACTCTCTCCTTCTGCAGGGCAGCAGCCTTTCTGCCTGTACCATGCCGGGGCTTCCCATCACTGACCTCCCTCAGCGGAGGTTGCTCCTCTCAAGGCCGCCAACCTGCAACCATACAGGCCTCTTAGCAAATCTCTTCCTACAGGGCAGCTCTTCCTGCCCGCTTGTGTTTATGCAAGTGTATTTTGCTATCCTATCCCTTTTCTAATAAACCTGCTCTTTAAATTAAAAAAAAAAAAAGATATTCCCTTAGTATGGGCAAAATAAATGCAAAGAGTCATAGATGGCAAAGGCATTTTAATATAATTAACATAATCTTCTACAACTATTCATTTCACTCAAAATTAAGGACTATTCTTTTTTTGGATTAATGGTTTTAACATTTCTAGCTAAATGCTTATATCTGTTGTTTTGACAGTGAGATGTATAAAAGAGCTCAGGGAAGAACTCGGATTGGAAAAAAGAATTTCAAGAAACGGTGGTTCTGCTTAACAAGCAGAGAACTCACCTACCACAAACAGCCAGGTAGTTGTGTTTATTCTTTTTTGTGGGGTCTTTTCCTGGTTTTCAGTGAAACTATTTTTTGCTGCTTAATGTTGCTCTGGTGAGTCTTTTTACTAATACTGTAGTTTATTTTCCTACAGTGATGCATACAAAGAATATAATATTTTATAATTTATTTTATTAATTTTATAATTTTATAATAAGAATATAACCATATAAACTATTTTTTGTTATACATTAGTCTTGTTACACATTATGTTATTAAAAATTGTTTTTCTACAGTATGCTCTGTTTTCTTGAACTTATTTAAGTTTGTTCCTTTGGGGTAATGTGATATCAGCTGAATTTTATTAGCTTTTGGTACCTTAGCAAGAGTTTAGTATCTAGCTCACAGGTCCAGTACAGGGGATTCTTTTTATTCAAAGTGGTCAGTCAGGATCCAAAGGTGTTCACAGAATCAAAATCATTGCTTGAGGCAAGAATCATTAAAAAACAAGCAACGGGGTCTCCCTGGTGGCGCAAGGGGTTAAGACACAACCTATGAAGCTATCTGGCCACGGAGCTACCCACATGCGCAGCAGACCTCTCCTGTCTTGCCCGCTGCTTCTCTCAGCAGTGTATTTCAGTCAGTCTGCCTGTTCTGTTCCCCACTCTGGTAAATCTCCTCACGCCTCCCCTCCATGCCTCTGGCCTGTGCCCCAGTTCTTGTATGCATAAATAAATAAATCTTTTTTAAACAAAAAACAAGCAACAGGATACATTCAGGTATTACATATTTGTTTGTTTGTTACCAGTCTTTGCTAAAGAGAGAGATCTTTACATTGATATTCTGGGGTCTTATTTTGGGTTAAGACTTAAGAATTAGATGATGGGCCTCCCTGGTGGTGCAGGGGATAGCTTTGAAGCTATCCCCAGCCACTGCAACACAGGTTCGATCCCCGGCCTGCCAGGGAGCAACCCATGTGGCGCAGCAGACCTCTCCTGTCTTGCCCGCTGTTCCCATCAGTGGTGTATTTCAGCAGATCTGCCTGTTCTGCTCCCCACTCTCTCTGAGGAATCCTTTTGCCCTCCACAACTCTGGTCTACACCCCAGTTCTTGTATGCATAAATAAATAAATCTTTTTTTAAAAAAAGAATCACATGATAACTTTGGACCTTATCCTCCAGAAAAATGTACATACAAACTTAGACACAAAATTTTACATGCAATTTTCAGAGTTTATAGACCCAAAGTCCTTCCACAGTTCTCAATAACTCTGTCTTATCCCGTGATCTTATGAGTATAAAAATCTGGAAGAATTTAGAAATAAGCTGTTCCAAATATAATAGAGATACAGTGGAAGCAATGTTGTTTTCAGTCCTTAAGAAATTTAACATGTTTAAAAGAATAAGCTCTATTTTTGTATGAAGTTTTGAGATTGTTTACCAAAGCCTACAGTTTTAAGCATATATGCTTTCTATTTTAACTATTTTGATGGATTTTTCCAAAATGTGTTACATGCTTCCCTGCCTTCTAAAAAAGAGTTCATTGAACGTAAGTTAACATTTTCTAGATGACTCGGGCTGGCATTGATAATAGTAATTATTATATAGTGTGCTGATTTAATAATGTGTTCAGAACTGCTATGGTTGTGTTCAGTTGTTTATTCCTTAGCTAAATGCCTTGGACTGCTGTGCTTTTTTGTGTTCCTTTGTTTGCTTTATACAGTTTTTCTCTACCCTCTTTATGTTCAGGCTGTCACTGTAAATTTTTTATGCTGTCAATGAATAAAGTAATATCTCATTCCCACCCCTGTCAACCCACCTCCATTTTACTTACTGCTAATGTACTATTAGTGAGGATGCAGGTACTATGTTTGTTAAAATTGTACATAAGATTAAGAGATTTTGAAGATGCATGGGCTCTAGAGTCTGGTCGTTCTGCAAATGTTTTGCATACTTCTTGTTTCCTTAGTATTTTTTGGATAGCCAAGACTACTAATTAAATAGACTCTTGCTTTATTTACTGTGTTACTTCTGGTGTTTGAAAGAGTGCCTTGCACAGTTTTTGTAATATAGCTCTAAATAATTGAGTCTCACTCTGTCCTCTTGCTGGACACTAGTATTCTGAATCAAGTGTTTCTATCACTTAAAATCAAATGCTATGGTCTTTTGCCAGTTTACTGGAATTTTCTCCATCTTGAGGGTTTTTCTCAAATATTTTTGATGTCTACTTAGGTAATTGTTAATAAGTAACTAATCTTCATTACACGAAATAAGCTTATTGCATATGAGTATCATATGTCCCTCAGTCAGCTCTCAGTCATCATTGCTTTTACAGTTTTTTAGGGGCCAGTGTTTGTGATTAATTCTGAACAGCTATACTGAAATATAGACATTTTCCACAAAATAAAATTCTAGTTGTATGCTTGAGTCAGTTATTGATTTTCCAGTTTCTTCCAGTCTCACCCAACCTCATCGTCATTTTGCATCTTCATATGTTGCTTCCTTCACTATCTCTTGTAGCTCCTTTAACTTGTGCTCCTTTATATTCATGCTTTTGCATATACTCTACCTAGAAATCCCTTTCTTTCCTTCTCTATCCCTGTAATTTTTGTTCCTTAAGCACCAAATTAAATGTCAGCTCTTATGGGAGTCGTTTATAAGCTCCTGACTGTTAATAATTCAGTATTCTCTTGCTATGTTTCTTTAACACCTTGGTGATAACTTCTGTCATACTCATTGGTCGTTACTTTGGTCTTTTCCCTTAACCTTTAAGATCCTCAGTGGTAGGAGACATGTTTTTACTACTTATATTAAGGAACTTATATTAAGGAACTTCCTTATATTAAGGAACTTAGTACGTGTTTTTAATAAATGGTGCTCTTCAAAGAGCACCATGTCTTCCAAATATGTTATATGAATTGCTTTTAACAACCAAAGCTAGGTTGCTAGCACTTTCACCAAGCATACTAAAATTTAACAAAATTATCTTTGAAATTCCATTCTATGTTCTCCAAACTTGATTAGATATTATCTACTTTGGGGAGACCTGTTACACAGGTGTGTGCACAGCTTACACAATTCCATATGTCAAATAAACTAGCTAATAAACCTGTATCTAAAAGAAACTTTCGGGGCCTCCCTGGTGGCGCAAGGGGTTAAAGCACTGCACTACGAAGCAATCCACAGCTTCTGCAGCACAAGTTTGATTCCCGGCCAGCCAGGGAGCAACCTACATGTCAAGGCAAACCTCTTCTGTCTCACCCACTGCTCCCCTCAGCAGTGTATTTCAGTCAGTCTACCTGTTCTGTTCCCCACTCTGTCTTTGGTGGATCCTCTCACCCCCCGCATCTCTGGCCTATACCCCAGTTCTTGTATGCATAAATAAATAAATCTTAAAAAAAAAAAGAAAAGAAAAGAAACTTTCATGGTGTTTTGAAAATAAATCTTGGGGCATCCTTGGTAGACAGGACTATCAAGCTATCGCCAGCCATTGCAGCATGAGTTCGATCCCTAGCCAGCCAGGGAGCAACCCACATGGTGCAGCAGACCTCTCTTGTCTCGCCCATTGCTCCCCTCAGCAGTATTTCTGCCTGTTCTGCTCCCACTCTTGTCTGGTGAATCCTCTCACCGAACCCCCACACCTCTGGCATACACCCCAGTTCTTGTATGCATGAATAAATAAATCTTAAAAAATATATAAATTTTTTTTTTTGGAGTAGCAACATTGGAATTCTTTTAAGTTTTTTTTTTCTTTTACATATTTTTTACATTGTTCTTTTTTTTAACAGTGTATGCTTTCTCATCTCAGTTACAGTCCCCGTGAAATTCCCACCACTAATTCACCCGTGAACCATCGCCATAGTCCCTTGTGCTCTTCCCACCCATCCTACTCCCTTCTCCCCCCACTGCAGAATGTCTCTGGTTTATAGTTGCTTGTTGATTTTGATTTTCACTTTATTATAGCTTTTTTCCCCCTCTTCCCTTATTTGGATCCTCTACATTCCTCTCCGATAAGTGAAACCATCTGGTATTTTTCTTTTACTTTCTGGCTTATTTCACTGAGCATGATCCCTTCTAGCTCCATCCATTTTGCTGTGAATGGCATGAGTTTATCTTTTTTTGATTGCTGAGTAATATTCCACTGTGTATATCTATCACATCTTCTTGATCTAGTCATCTATTTGGGGGCATTTGGGTTGTTTCCATAGCTTATCTATTGTAAATAGTGCTACAGTTTAACAGGGGTGCAGGTATCCTTTTGAATTAATGAAAAAAATCTTAACACATAAGTTGACTTGGTTTTATTACCAGTTTATATTTTCACAAATAGGCTCTGCACTTTTTTTTTTTTTTTTTGATAACTAAAACAGGAAAGGGGGAAATAATGGGAGGGAGAAGGAGGGAGAAAGAGAGGGGGAAGAGGGAGAAATCTTCAAAACAGTGAATTCAGCAATGCCTTGGAATACAAGATTCATATATACAAATCTATACTAGATTCATATATACAAAGCAAACAGAAAACAAAAATTTTTAAATAATAACATTTACAATAGCAGCTCCTCCAAAATAACCTTAAAATACTAAAAATGACTTTAACAAAAGAAGTACAAGACCTCTGCACTGAAAAGTACAAAATATTGCTGGGATGAGAATCCATTTAAAAGATACATTATCGTATTTGTGAATTTGATCAATATTTTTGAGATACCTCTTCTCAAATTCATCTTGCTCTTAGCACAGTCCTACTCCAAATCTTAACAAGTCTTTTTTTTTAACTGATAACTTGACTCTAAAATTTATGTGGCTAGAAAAGCAAAGGACTTAATTAAAAATGAAAATGATGTTGAAAAGGTAGAACAAAGTTGAAAGACTAATTTTAAGACTTACAATAAAGCTACAGTTTTCAAAACAAATATTCATAGGTAACACATGTAAACAGTATTCAAAACTGTAGTTTTGCTTAAGAGTTAAAGAGCAGTCAACAAAGAAGAGCCCAGGAAGACACATACACAAGTTGCTTTAAGTGGTCAAGGCAAATAGTGAAAGAAAAGACTTGCTGGAACAAATGGATAAACATGAAAGGAAAATGAGTATCACTCACTTCATGTTGTACAGAAATGTAATTTGGCATGAGAAAAAATGTCTTTGTAACCATGGAGTATGCAGGTATTTCTTAGAACATTAAAAGCATTAAACATTTTTTTAAAGATAAATTGTATTTTATTATAATAAAAATGGTCCTATATTTTTCCCATTTTTATTTCCACTCCTTTTTCTTTTTTTGTTATTATAACAAGCATAAAATGTATTACCTGGCAATTGGAATTTTTCAAGAGGCAGGAATTTACTGAGTTTCTTTAAACCATAAGCTAATGTTTTTGCCAAATTTGACAATTTTTTTACTTATGCAGATACTTTTTTCCTGCCTCTTTTCTGTCCTAGCATTCCAATTATGCTATCCTCACATGCTTGATATTGTCTCACATATCTCTCTTCATTATTTTTTTTTTTATTTTTTTCCCCTCTGGTCTTTAGATTAGGTCATTTCTATTTAAGTTCACTTCCTCTTTTACTATTTCAAGTTTTCTCTTCAGCTCATATGCTGAAATTTTCATTTTACTGATCATAGTTTTAGGCTCTAGATTTTCCACTTGTTTCTTTTTAAAGCTTCCACTTTTGGGATCCCATATTGAACAAATTTTTCAAGAGGCTGTTTTAAACGATACATTATCATATTTGTGAATTTGTGAAGGCTATTAGCATGTTTTCCTTGAATTGTTTGAACATACATGAGTAGCTACTTTTGAAGTCTATGGTTGGTAATAAATTAGACATCTCAGCTCACACAGAGTGAGTTCAAGTGACTTCTTTTTCTCAATTATGGATCATACTCTCCTTTTTCTTTCCACATTTTATTTTTTAGTTAAAATCCGAATATTGCAAATAATGTATTGTAGTGACCTGGCAATGTATTACCTGGGGTTCTGTTTGTTACTTCTGAAATCTTGTCTAGATTCAAATTGCTTATGCTCATGCTTGCTTTTTTGGTTAGTGTATAGCTGCTGATGTCTTTGCTTATGTTTTTTAACCTAAATGTAGCTAGCTTTCTAGGGTCTTTCCTGAACTTGCTTGGTTTAGTAATCAACCAGTGATTTGAGCAGAGAGTTCAAGTACCTTAAGCCAATAAGACTTCCAGCCTCTATTGCTTGAACTGTAGATAAATTAAGGAACACATATCAAAAACACCACAAATTCATGAATCTTCCCAGGCTTTTGTCACACTCAGGGATGTAGAGAGTTCTTTATCGTGATCTTTCTTTTTTTGAAAAAAAAAAAAAAAGAAAGAAAAGATTTATTTATTTATTTTATACAAGCACTGGATACAGGCAGAGCGCAGGAGGGTGAGAGAATTCACCAGAGCCAGAACGGGGAACAGAACAGGCAGATGGATGAAGTACACTGCTGAGTGGAGCAGCAGGCGCAGCAGGAGAGGTTTGCGTGCCATGTGAAACACTTGCCGGTGGTGGGGGATCGAACCTGCGCTGCAGAGGAGAGGTGCCGGCAGCTTCACAGCCCAGCATTCAACCGCTGCGCCACCAGGGGAGGTCCCCTTATCTTTTTTTTTTTTTTTTTTTTTGAAGATTTATTTATTTGTTTATACAAGCACTGGGTACAGTCAGAAGCGCGGGAGGATGAGAGAATTCACCAGAGCCAGAGTGGGGAACAGAACAGGCAGACTGATGAAGAAATACACTGCTGAGGGGAGCAGCGGGCATGGCAGGAGAGGTCTGTCGCGCCATGTGGGACCCTCGCCGGCAGCCGGGAATCGAACTGGTGCTGCAGAAGCTGCGGGCAGCTTCGCAGCCCAGCGCTCAACCGCTGCACCACCAGGGGAGGCCCAAGGTCCCCTTATCTTGATCTTTCTATAGCTCTTTTATGTCTGAAATCTCACCCTGAAACCAAATCTGTAGCTTCTGTCAACAAAACTTTGAAGTTTGACCCTCAGAACTAGCGGAGATGGAAACATCCCAGGAAGACCAAAAGCTCAGTTATTACCCTATGCTGTAGAACTGTAGCAGTTTTTCATGAGTAAGCCTGTCTCATATTTTTACCTACCTTTGGTTTCCAGTGCCCTGAAGTGACTACTTTTATTAATTTGCCGAGTTTTACACTTGTTTTCTGAGGAATGTAATTGCTCAACCTCTAACACTATTATCAACAAATGGAGTGACAGTTATTTAATTTCACCTGTGTCCCCTGGGGTCATATGTAACTAGACTTCTATTTTTCTTGAGATGGTAGTTTTTCTTGATGGAGATACAATTCACATATCATTAAGTTCACTCTTTTAAAGTATATAATTTCTTGATTTTCATTATATTCATGAAGTTGTACAATTATCACTAATTCCAATAAGTTTTCATCACTCAAAAAAAGAAACCCTGTATCTACTACGTCACTCCCTATTTCTCCATTCTTCTAGCACCTGGCAGCTACTAATCTTGCTGTTTCTATGAACATTTGATGTAAATTGGGAACTGCAGTATAACCTTTCACTTAGCTGGCTTCTTTCACTTAGCATAATGTTTTCAAAATTCATCCTTGATCATGTATTGGTACTTTTATGGCTGAATAATATCCGATTGTATGGATAGATATCACATTCATTCATCAGCTGATGGATATTCATCAGCTGTTTCCACTTTTTGACTATTATGACTAATGCTGCTGTGAACTTTCATTCATTACAACTTTTTGTATGAACATATATTTTTAATTCTCAAAGGTATATACAAGGAATGGAATTGTTGAATCACTTGGAAATTCTGTTTAACTTACTTTGAGGAAATAATGATTTTAATTGAAACTGGGTTCCAGTTATTTAATAAGGAAATTTAATGTGTTCACATTTATTGTGATTACTTCCTTGTGTTTCCTGTTTAGTTGACTTTACTGGAATACCTTTTTGGAATAATCAAGTGCACTGTGTTCTCTCTAGTAAGAGAATTTGTGTATTCTTTTTCTGTTTTTAAATCATTGGCAGATATACACATCTGTGTTTATCTTAATGTCTACAGTCAATGTCTACAAGCTGAGAAAAAACATTAACATGCTTTCAGTTCTTTTGCTAGCACCTCGCTAAGTCACCGGAATTTTAATATTAGATTCTCATGTTTATTTTACCTTTTTTATATTATGTTCTGATTTTCTATTTGTACTCATCAGTTTTTCTAATTTCTTTGCCTAGCACTATTTCTTAAATAACATATTTGTCTTTTTCCTGTATTCATTATTTCTTTCGCAGTTCTTCCTCATTGAATTATTTCAGTTAGGCTTTATGGCTGATAAATTTTCTAAGACTTGGATAGTTAAAAAAAAAAGTACTTTAAGCCCTATTCTTGAATGATAGCTAGATTGGGTTTAAATCATTTTCCCTCAGAACATTGAAGATACTACTCTGGTGTTCACTAGTTTCTCTTATTGCTGGTAAGAATCTTGATGTCCATCTGATTCCCAGTCTTCACTTTGCTCCATAGAAACTCTTAGGACTTTCTGAAACCTTCAGGTACTTTTATTTTACTGATGGTATTTAGGTATTGTCTGTTTTCTTCCATCCTGCTCAGCATTTAGTGGATCCTTTCAAATATGGGATGTTCTCAACGGTAATTTTTACCTCAACATTCATTCTTTTCTGTTTCAAAAATTTTTTTTTGGACAGATATTAAAATTTCTAAGTGTAGGGCCTCCCTGGTAGCACAAGGGGTTAAGTTGCAGGACTATGAAGCTATCCACAGCCACTGCAGCACCACCCAAGTTCGATCCCTGCCCAGCCAGGTTGCTAACCCAAATGGTGCAGCAGACCTCTCCTGCCTCGCCCACTGTTCCCCTCAGCAGTTTATTTCAGTCAATCTGACTGTTCTGATCCCCACTCTGTCTCTGGTGAATCCTCTCACAACCCTGCACTTCTGGCCTACACCCTAACACCAGTGGCGTTACAACAGTATGTGTGCCTGGGAGTGATATACTTCCCCTACATATGTTGTGCTAAAATTTGTCCAGAAATGAACAAGTAATAGCAATATGCTTTGTATATTTAAACATATACGTAAAGATAGAAGCTCCTGCAAAATTTTAATTCTCTGGGATTTCTGTGGTACCTCATGCAGATCAGTATCAATAGACATGTCACCTCTGCCTTGATTGCTTCAAATGTTACTCTCTTTCTTATATGTGTATCTCTGTCAGAGTGTTGATTTCCCTCATCCATCTGTGTGGTCATTTTTGTTTCTGTTTTTTGGTCGTTTGCTAATCTTTCAGTTTTATAGTTCATTGACCTGCTTCGTTGTTCAGTAGTTTACTGCCTATGGTTGTGAAGGAGGTACAGAAAAAGCTGCTGTGGGGCAAGGATGCTGGTGTTGGTCTTCTGGCCTTTCTTATCTCGCTAGAATCAGCACCTACCCACCTGAGAAGTAGCACTGCTCTACAGCCAAATACAACACATCCTTACTGCTTTAGTCTACATGCCTCTTTTGATGCTGCTTATTGCAAGTAGGAGTTGGGGATGAGGACCTGATTGGCCCAGTTGTTACACATGCAGCTTAGCCATTAATCATCTTCATACATGTCTGAATGCATCCCCCTTCAGCTGTGTGTGTCCACTGACTATGGCTTGAAGTTCTAACTACTACTTTTATAGATGTCTTTTCCTACATGTGGCTTCGTCTTTGGCTCCCTTCATTTTATTCCCTCTCTACCCCCATAAATGTGGTTTGGTTTGCTTCCAGGAAACTCCTGATAGTCTTTTCTTATTTTCACTGTATATCTGATTTGTATTTGTTGAATTTAAACATCAATTTCTCAGAAAAACCTTCCCAAACAATCTAATTTACTGTCTACCTTCTATCATATCACCTGGGGTTATTTTTCCCTCTACTATTTGTCTTTTATCAGTTTCTAGACCTAAATGTAAACTGCATTTTGAGCCTCTTAATGTTCTATTTACTACTGTTTTGTAAGTGGTTAAAATAGAGCCTATTATATAGTAGACATTCAGTTTTATGACAGAATGCAATGATTTTATCTTTTTAAAAAAAAATTTCTACTTGAATTATTTTCTATTTTATACCAGGAAATAGACTTAGCAAATATTCTATGTTAACGTCTCTGTTTAGTACAGAAACTCTTTATTAACAAAATAATTGTCTTTGACCAAAAATATTAATCCATGGACTAACTTAAAATCTTAACTAAAAGGAAATTTGAGAGGGTAGGGAATGGGAAAGCTTTGAATTTTCTAAGAATATCATTACAAAATGATCAGAAACCATAATTGTATTTGATAATAGTTTATATATTTACCCTCTAGTAAATTCCTAGTTGAAATGCATCATATACTTGTGCCATATTAATATGGAGCTGCTTTAGCTAGCTAAATTTTCCTTAACCAAATTTCCAGAATCTTAGAGTAAGGATTCATTCTACCAAATAAAGTTTTTTATTTTGTTCTCATATCTCTCAGAGTAAATTTGGTAGCTCTAGTCAGCTGGCTAGCCAACATGTGAAAGTAGTGAGCAATTCTCATATTTAAAATCAGTGTTTTGAGGGCCTCCCTGGTGGCGCAAGGGGTTAAGAAGCAACCTATAAAGCTGTCGGCAGCCACTGTAGCACGAGTTCCATCCCCAGCCAGGGAGCTACCCACATGGCGCAGCAGACCTCTCCTGACTCGCCCCCTCCTCCCTTCAGCAGTGTATTTCAGTCAGTCTGCCTGCTCTGTTCCCCACTCTGTCTCTGGTGAATCCTCTCACCCTCCCCCACACACACACCTCTGGCCTGTATCCCAGTTCTTGTATGCATAAATAAATAAATCTTTTTAAAAAAATAAAATCAGTGTTTTGAGTTAATGCCTTAATTAAATACTAGATTAGAAAAGCAGAAAAACCCACTTTGGTAAGTCAGATTCACTGCTCATGTAATAACTCCATGAAAGAAAACTTATGTTCTACTAAGTTTTAAAAGTAGGCCTCTGTTACTAAGTATATTGGTTCTTTTGGTCCCCATATAGTTATAAAATATGACATTTTTATTTTCTATATAGAGATAAAATTTTTCCCTGTATTATTCCTTCAAAATATTTTAATTTCATATGGAAAAGGTAAAGAGGAAGTCATTATACAGAAAACAGTGAAAATTCATCTGTTCCATAAAACCAAGAATTTTATATATGTGCCATTTGGAATCTGTAGGTTATTTATACTCCTACCATCAAGGATGAGCTTAACTCTTACACAGTTAACCTCTCACCTTTATAATTCTGATTGAAGTTAATTTTTTCCTGCCTCTTTTGTTGTTTAGGCAAAGATGCAATTTATACAATTCCAGTGAAAAACATTCTTGCTGTGGAAAAACTGGAAGAGAGCTCTTTCAACAAGAAAAATGTAAGTTACATAACTATTTAGAGCTTTTAAAACTACATGTTACTTAGTTGAATATTTTAAGTGGTTGTTTATTTTATTGTTAGCCATTAATCATTAATTTTGTTTCTAAATTGCTGATGAGAACTGTGTTTTAAAATTGTCCATTATTATTGATGCCTTATATACTCTGCTTAGCCTATTAAGTTAAAGGTACTTTCTCATTACTTCCTTATTATCAAATTTCTCAACGGGACACTCAAGCTATTAGATAATATAATCCCAACCATTCTGTACAACCTTATCTTCTGCTATCATTCTGTACTTACCATATACTAATAACAACTAAAATGATTTCCTTTTTTCTTGGTATTTTCCACTTCTTTGCCTTTGCTCAAACATTTTCCTCCATCTCAACTTACCTTCCTATAGTGCTATGTATATGATAGCCTTTTCTTTAGACATTTGTGACTTCTAAAAGTTACATTCTGTTTTACTGATTCATACCGTGTGATTGAAATTGTCCTTGGGACTAACTTATTTGAAAAATAACAATCATAGGATACCTGAGCAGCAGTTATGCACTCCATTTCTGTTATGCACCTATTTATATTTCATACTGTGCATTGATGTTTAGAATGTCTCTCTAACTTTTTTATCTTAATTGCCTGTGAAGATGTTCCAAGTAATACACACGGAGAAACCACTGTATGTCCAGGCAAATAATTGTGTAGAAGCTAATGAATGGATAGACGTGCTCTGCAGGGTGAGCCGATGCAATCAGAACAGGCTCAGTGTTTATCATCCTTCTGCATATCTCAATGGAAACTGGCTCTGCTGTCAGGAAACCAGTGAAAACACTCTCGGCTGCAAGCCATGTACCGCGTAAGTTTTTTTCTGAATAAAAAGCAGCGTTTCAAATGTGATCTATCCATACAATGCAGTATTACTTGGTTATAAAGTAGAATGACACACTGACACATACTACATCACAGATGAACCCTGAAAATAACGCTAAGTGAAAGAAACCAGCCACAAAGGCCCTTTACTATATAACCTTTATATTACATGTTCAGAATAGGTGAATCCATAAATACAGAAAGTAGCTTATTGGTTGGTGGGGAGCTGGAAAGAGAGCAGAATGAGGAGTGCTAATGGACACAGGGTTTCTTTCTGGAATGATAAAAATAATGGTTGCAAAAGTTAAAAAAAGGGAGCAATGTGTAACTAGATATGCTATGTTAAGCGTGGTATCAAGGAAGAAGAGTTTAGCATTCTCTTTCTGTGTATGGAACCATGACTTTTGTGATTAACCATACAGGCTGTTAAAATGATTTCACTTGAAAATTCCCTTCCCTTTGATTAGTCACGTAACAACCAAACCTCTTTGACTTCATTTTATTCCATTCTGAATTTCTTTCTGCAAAATTCTGTTGTTCTATTTTTAGTCTCAGACCATCGGAAGTCTTTCACATGTTAACAAAGTAAAAATATTCCAATGTCTTTAATTTCATTTTTATCATAGAGGTATCCCTGCCGATATCCAAATAGATATTGATGAAGACAGAGAAACAGAAAGAATTTATTCCCTTTTTACCCTCAGTTTACTTAAGCTGCAAAAAATGGAAGGTAAATATATAATTAAAGTATTTTTTGTAACAATGATCCTTCATTACCAATTCCTGAAGTATTGCTTTGGCATTATCTTAAAATTTGAAAATACTCCTAAGTTTACCAAAATGTTATTCATCTAACAGACTCCCAGAAGGGGTTTTTTCCATAGATTTGATGAGGTAAAAATACTACTTTTTTTACCTAAGTGTGATGATCATAACTAATAAAATGTATGTATTTTAGTTATGTATGCTTTGCCAGAGGACATCTCCTCAGTTTGAGACACTTGAGAAATTCATATTTGTGCTACAAATTACATTTTGCAATTTAGTTTTCTAATCAAAAATTTTACTGCTTCTTATAGAGGCTTGTGGAACTATAGCTGTCTATCAAGGACCACAGAAAGAGCCTGATGATTATTCTAACTTTGTAATTGAGGATTCTGTAACAACCTTTAAGACAATTCAGCAAATAAAAAGCACCATAGAGAAGCTAGATGAACCTCATGAAAAGTATAGGAAGAAAAGATCAAGTAGTGCAAAATATGGGAGCAAGTAAGTATTTTCAGAGCTACTTTAAACATACTTTAAAACTTAGTTTGAGATGGCCTCAACTACTTTGTACTCACACCTGAAATCCAGGCCTCCTGCTTAGCTTCACCTTTCAAGACCCAAATCAGAAGCTTTCTCTTGTGCAGGTATATCTGTCCTTGGTCACCCACACAGTGTTCTTTTCCTTTTTCAGTTTTGGTGTCATTTCATTGTGTTGGTGCCATACTTTACCACCTTGTTTGATCTTAAATTCATTGTAACTCATTGAATTGAGTACTTAGTAGCTTTTTGGTTTTGGGTTGTTTTTACAGTAAGATCTTCTATATCACCAGTAAAAGTGCTAAGATCATTTTATAGTTGATTTTTTTAGATCTATCTCAGATACTATGGTAAATAGTAATAGCAACTGCTAACATATATTAGGTGCTTACTCTATACCAGGCGCTGTACTTTTCCTCATATCACTAAGATTGCTTACTAGCAGCAAGTAACAGAAAGGCCCAATTGAAGTGGCATAAACAATAAGAAATATCTGTAATATTTTTTATTACAAATTAATATTCATTTCTTATCTCAAATTAAGTCCCAGCTTCTATAGTTGGTTAATTCAGCATTTCAACATGGCAAGATAATTTATGTCTTCCTCAGGCTTCTCCCCTCATGGGGGCACATGTGGATTATACAGTTTTACATAGTATGATCCAGATGCAGAAAGAGCTGTTTCTTCCTTGCTCAGAGAAAAAAACAACATGTCTAAATTACCTCCAGCTCTTCCTCTGAAATAACAGAGCTGCCCAGTTAGCACAGAATCAAGGTTTTGTTTGCACAAAAGTCAATAGGGAGAGGATGGTTCTTGAACCAGCAGTTAAGTTTTTGCTGTAATGTACACTCTCTCATTGATTCCTCATCAGCCCAACATGGTTTCATGCCCATTTTGCAACTAGAAAATCTGAAATGAAGTTAACTGTCTTGCCCAAGATCATACAACTGATTAGTGAGGAGACTTTGAATCCTGCCCCACCATTTTAATTTTCTTTAAAAATTATGTGGATTGTCTTTGTGATTAATGAATAATAAAAATCTGTTTCACAGGTATAAATAGTCATCTTCTGTCTGGGTAGATCAATACATTAGAAAGATTATTGTAAACATCCTGAGCCTGTCCATTCTACATTAGTGTAATTGGTTCTCCTCCAATGTAGTGATTCCATTTTCTTAGAACTCCAGGGAGTTCCCATATGAGTCCCTAGCTAATGCATGACCAACCATCTTAAATAGTACCTTCCCATTGAGCCACATACAGTACACCCCTTTCCAGCTTTTTCTCTATTAAAAAATACAAATCTCTTGTACTAAATATTTTATTTGTTCATTTTACTTCTCCTCTATCAGAGTGTAAGATCTCTGAGAGCAAGCGTTTTTTCCTATTTTGTTCACTGTTGCATTAGTAGCTTCTCAAATAGTGCCAGGCATTTAATGATTTTCTTTTATTTCTAGGGAAAACCCAATTGTTGGAAAAACATCTTAGAGTTTGACCAATTGATTCAGAGGAACTGGAAAATATTTTTGTTGGAGTTTTCAATCATAATCTATTTCGTTAATAGTATTTAAGAATGAACATTGGCTTCAGTGTCACCTGTATTCACATTGTATTGAATATTTAATAATTGAAATTGTTTGGGAATCCTGGTATTGATGTATTACTAGAGAATTTGATGGATTACTAGAGAATGTGTTAAAAGCCATGTTTCTACAACTTCTTTTTAATAGAAAGAAATCTTCCTAAAGAAGCTTTGTAACAAAAGGAGAATTCATAGCAGGAAACCATTTTTTCTTGTAACACTCCATGTTCTATGGACTTTTCACTACCATTAGTGCCTGCTCTACACTGCCAACATTGTGTTTTCCTAGAAAATCCCAATCCATGATAATTCAGAGCTTCCTGTTTAGTTTATCTATACCCTCTTCAGCAAAAGAAAAGCGTTTTTTTTTTCCCTATTGGTCCATTAGTCATTGCAGACTATATTAGGAATGACAGAAGCTGTCAAACTACTGCCAAAAGCATCCTTGAATGTTGGTAGATTCTTTTGTCTACTTAAAGATGTAAACAGAACTCAGTAGAAGGAATCAGGGAACATGTACTATTGCGTGCATCTTGTTTACATTTGGGATGAGTGATGGCAGATGAAATAAACTGAGACCACTAAATTTTTATTGTTTTAAATAGTAGGTACTCGCTTTCTTGATTTAAAAGTTCTTGACATCTAAGAACATCTCTTTTGAAAAAGAAGAGAAAGTAAACAGTGAAAGAAAGTGGGAGGAAACTCACTTGACTCCACCTGTTATTCCATGCTATTATAAGGGCCACTATAAGGACCCCTTCCTCCTAGCATGAGGTTAAGAACTAACTGCAAAACAGTCACTTGGCGCACTTTAATAATCTGGCCGCCAGATTATATTTTAGATACTCCATAGTATCTAATCTCTATGATCAGTTGAATGATCAGTGTTTAAGACTAGAAATAGTGCTTTCCTGAAAATGTTTATATTTCACTGCTGTTTCCTTTTTGCCTGCTATCCAAATGGAATTTGGACAAGCAACTGTTTGAATATTGTTTTTCTGTAATTACTTTCATTCTAAAAACTATCATTGTAAATAGGCATTCGAAGCAAGTTGCCACCTTGAAGTTAAGAGGGATACACTTTGCTTCATCAGTATTAAAAACTATGGTACTCTTATTTTATCTTTTTAAATTGAAAACATTTTCTAAATGTGGTACTTTGAACCTTGGAGTATTTACACATATTTCTGTTTAAAACTGTGACTTATTAATGTAAGTCTACCTAGTAGTTCTTTTGTTTCCCTCAGCATAAGCTACATTTCAAGATAACTTTACCAATTATATTATTTGTAATTATTTTTAAGTTATATTATTATCAGGTAATTATTTTTAAAAACCAAAGTTATTCCATAAATAAATAAAACTGAACAATGTATTTCTTTAAATGACTTGTAAAATCAATTGATTTTATTCAAGAATCAACCCTAGTCTACAGTTTGATAAGTATTCCTGGCCCATTTTTGAGGACACGTTTGAAAGAGTCTTAAATTTTATGACCATTATAGATTCCATGAACTACACAGAGTTACAAATGTGAAAGAATTTAGCCATTAAGTAAATTTTTCATCAATTTCATTAAGATTGAAATTTCCCTCTAAGAGGGAAAGGAATATGGAGCATTGCAGGTACCACTCATTACTCTTAGGTGGCTTTTTTTTTTTTTAGGCAAAAGAAAGACTTCTTATAATTTTTCTCCTATCAGATCCCCTATTGCTTTTAAAGATTACTGCGTTACTAAGAGGACTAATGCTGTGTGAGTACATAACTGAATTTAAAGAAAGGGTTTATTTATGTAGTTATTTTCTCACTTTGACACTTTTAAACTGCCAGTTTGACCAAAATTAACCAACTTAGCACATCGAAAAGGAGTATTGTGAAATTAAGTTTAATTTTCTTTGAAAGACTTTTGAAACAACAGTCTGTGTCAGTATGACCATAAGATAATCAGGTTTTTCTAGGGGCCTTCCTCCTAGAATTTTGAATACTTCCTCCTTCCTTTTGAATACTTTGATTTTTACTACTTTTCCCTAAAAACCTGAAAACCCCAAGAGGGAAAGATAAGCTTAATATGGAGAAACTCATAAATGCCAGTTCTTTTTATTTTAGCCATTTCCATCAGTTGAAATGACAGTCATCTGTGACTTTTGTTGTTTCCGTTTTTTGCTTAGCATTGTTTTTTTGATAATTCATTTAATAAAATGATGGGCAATAGCAAAATTTTTACTCCCAGAAATATAATTTCTCAAATTTTAACTATTTTATTTGCCAAAGAAATATGTTTATAATACCACAGGTAATGTTTAAGTATCATACGAGGCTTTTCTTATTATTTCTTATTATACAAAAAAATAGGTGACGCAGGGGATTTTGAGTTTCTGTTTTTAAAACCAAGTCTTTCTCATTTAGCAGATTCCCTCACACAATGGCTTTAGAAAACTTTTTTTAAAGTAAAAGCACCTATAATTTGCTCTAATGGTACACCCTAATAAAACTGAAGACAAGAAAATTTTCAGCATCTTACACAATGTGAAATGTACAGGACTCATTCTAGAGTTAAACTACTAGTTTGGCTTGCTGTTTTCTGCTTCCATTTTTATTAACTTGGGACTCATCCTGGTACTAGTAAATATTGGTTTTTACATTGTCCAGTTTGAAATTTTAAGTTATCAAAACTTAATGTAGTGAATTTGTGTAACCATGTTGTATTGTTGAGAATGTATTTTTATTTAAATTTTATTTTCTTATCAAGAGTATTATAAAAATTAAAAACTTTTGTAACTGCCGCTTGGAAATAACTGAAATAAATTACAAGTCTGTCCATTCTGAGACCTTTTTTTTTTTTAACTAATCTAGGAATTTCTTCTTGTTTAAAATAATGCAAAAGAATAACTATAAGAAAGCAAAAATCAAAATCAACAAACAACTATGACCCAGAGACACACTATGGAGGGGGGCAGGGAAAGGAGGGAATGGGGTCAAAATAAGGGGGGTGCAATTGTATGGAGAATATAAAAGTTAAAAAAATTTAAAAATATAAAAAATTAAATGAATGCAACATGCTTCTTAGTAAGGGAATAGTAGAAGTGAGAATTCCTCAGTAACAAAGAAGAATAAAGCAACCTGGAAAAGGCTTGGTGTTCTTTTCTTGCATGTAACTAAGCTGATCTTTTGATGGATTGTGGTCTTTATTAACTCACCAGACTTGTTTTGAGGACCTACAGTGAGTAGATGCCATGTAAGAGTCTGTCATTCCCTAGAGCCAGGCACATCCAGTATACAAAAACATGTTCCACTCCTATCTGGGTAAACAGTTTAGAGCCCTCATTCTATTCTTCTCAGAAAAGTCCACATCAGAGCCTCTTTAACTTCTGAAGACTTGACTACCTGTGACTTGATCTTCATTGCTCCCTTCTGGATGTTATTAGTGGACCTTGTGCTATTTTGCTGAATTGTCTAGTGAATCAAAATCCTTCTCCATTAGTGCCTAAGCAGCCCTCATAGCATTCCTAAGTAAACCTCCATAAAACTTAACCCCTAAGACTCCAGAAGAGTTTATGATAAATAAAATGGAATTTCAGAGGATCTAATTTTCACTGCAATACCAGAAACCTCTCATATTGGCCCAAGTATTAGAACAGAACTTGTCAGAAACATCAAAGACATAGGGTTCTGTTCTATGATATAAACATGCTGGTTGTTTAAGAATAGAGGGAGCCATACTTTAGCTGGATTTCCCTTACCATGTTGTGTGATTCCAAATCAAAGAGATATCAGATGCCAAACAGTCCCTTTATGTGTACACAAGATTAAGAAGCAGGACATAATGTGTAACTGCTGGTATGAATTTTCTCCTACTCCAAGTCAATGACTACTGCTGACCCTTCGGAGAATAGTCTCTCTTGGGCAGACATGACAGGCTTTAAAATAAACTGACCAGTGTTCAGAGACTTTTGGTCTTGATTTGTCATATACATCCTCTCCTAAGGTTTCATCTTCTGTAACCTAAAGATTCATTCTTTGACTTTCACTTTGCCCTTTGACTCTAGTTTGGTGACAGCATTTGCTATTACATTGTAATCTTATGCCTATATAAACTTTTTTTAATTTCTGTGGTTATATTTTTGCTCTTCCATATGTGCATAACCTCCATTCACCCTACACCAAACCACCTGTTCTCTCTGGTAACCATTATATTCTGTCACTGAGTTCAAGATTTATTACTGCTATATTTTGCCTGTGTATGTTTTTGGTTATATATATGCCACTGATAGCTGTCGTTCATTTTTTACGTATTTAATCAGCTTAAGATTTATCCATTTTGTCCCAGATGCCATTATTTATTCTTTCTTCACTGTAGTATTCCATTGAGTATATATTCCACAACTTTATCAGTTGTAGAAGGGCACTTAGGTTGATTCCATAGTTTGGCGATTGTGGACAATGATGTTATGTATGTAGGCATAAATAGTTTTTATTAGAGTTTTCATTATATTTGGGAAATATCTAATAGAGGTATTGCTGGATTATACAAAATTTCCATTTTTATTTTCCCAAGAAATCATAACGTTTTCCACAGGGACTCTAACAACTTGTATTTCCACCAACAGTGAGTAAGAGTTCCTTTTTCACCAAAACCTTGCCAACCGTTTTTGATTCCATTGTTTTTTATATGGGCCATTCTCACAGGGCTAATGTGACATCTCATTGTGGTTTTGATTGGCATTTCCCTTGTAATAGTGATGTTGAACAATTTTTCATGTCTAGTCTTTCTGAATGTCTTTTTTAGAAGAGTGTCTATTTAGGTCCTTTGCTATTTTTTGATCAGATTGGTTTTTTTGTTGTTGGATTGTGTAAGAACTTTGTACATTTTGAAGATAAGCCCCTTGTCAGATGTATGATGTGCAATATTTTTTCCTAATTCTGTATGTTGCCTTTTGGTTTTAGTGATGGTTTTCTTTTGAAAACCCTTTTTAATTTCCTTTAGTCCCAATTGTTTTTTTTTTTGTGTGTGTGTGTGTTTTGTGTTTTTGCTTTTGTTTCCCTTGCCCTTGGAGTTGAGTCCCAATTACATCTTTGTGGTAGATGTATTATGTCCCCTTTATTTTCTTTCAAGTACAATATGGTTTTGGTTCTTATATTCACATCTTTATTACCTTTTGAATTAATATTTGTGTATGGAGTTAAGTATGCATCTTATTTCATTTTTGTGTGTGTATCTATCCATGGTTCCCTACACTGTTTATTTTAAAGTGGCTATTTTTTCTCCGTTGTATGGTCATAGCTCTTTTTGTCAAAGATTAGCTGTCCATTTTTGTGTGGGTTTATTTCTGGGCTTTTAATTATTCTTCACTGGTCTGAGTTTCTGTTTTGTTCCAGAAACATACTGTTGTCATTGTTGTTGCTTGCTGTATAATAATAGTTTGAAGTTAGGAAGTTGATATCTCCATTTTTTTTTTCCTCTCAGGATTGCTTTAGCTATTTGCGGCCCATTGTGGTTCCATATAAATTTTATAATTGTTCCATTTCCTTGGAAAAAAGTCATCAGTATTTTGATTAGCTATTGCATTGAATCTGCAAATTGCTTTGGGTAATGTGGCCATTTTAATAATGTTAATTCTTTAATAATGTTAATTCTTCCAGTCCATGTGCATGGAATATCTTTCCATTTCTATGTGTCATTTTTTATTTCCTTTAACAGAGTGTTGTTGTTTTCCATATGCAAGTCATGTACCTCATTTGTTAGGTTTACTTCCAGGAATTTCATTCTTTTTTGGGATGATTGTAAATGGGATTGTATTCTTTATTTCCTTTTCTTTTGATACATTGTATATAGAAATGCAACTGATTTTGTGTACTTATTTTGTATCCTGTCACTTTACTGTATTCATTATTACTTCTTAGTTTTTTTTGGTAGACTCTTTTGCTTTCTATAAGTATATTAACATGTCATCTGAAAATAGCTACAGTTTACTTCTTTTCCAATTTGGATTCCTTTTATGTCTTTTTCTTGCTTAATTGCTTCAGGTAGGACTTAGAATACTGTGTTGAATAGTAATGTTGTTAGTGGACATCCTTGTCTTGTACCTGATAGTTTGAATGCTTTCAGCTTTGCTTTTCACCATTGAGTAGGACATATGCTGCAGGTTTTGCTTTTATAATGTTTAGATAAATTCCATTTATTTCCATTTTATTGAGTGTTTTTTTTTTTTCCCCTCATACATAGGTGTTGAATCTTGTCAAATCTTGTATGGCATCTGTTGAGATGGCCGTGTCGTTTTTACTTCCTTTTAGTAGATATGATGAATGACACTGATTTGCATATGTTGAAACAACCTTGTTTCTCTAGGATGAAGCCTACTTGATGGTGGTGGACAATTCTCTTGATATGTTGCTGTATTTGGTTTGCTAGGACTTTGTTCAGGATTTTTGCATCTATGTTCATCACAGATATTGGTCTGTAATTTTCTTTTTTTCTACTGCCTTTGTTTTGTTTTGGTATCATGGTAATGTTGGTCTCATAGAATGTACTGGGATATTCCCCCACTCTGATTTTTTGAAGAGTTGTAATAAGATAGATAGTAGATCATCTTTGAAGGTTTGGTTGAATTTGGTGGAGAAAACAATCTGGTCCTGACCTTTTGTTCTTGGGGAAATTTTTTATTACTCTTTTAGTTCGAGAGCTTGTGATTGTACTCTTTAAGCTGTCTGTTTCATCCTAATTCATTCTTGAGAAGTTGTATCAGTCTTAAAATTTGCCCATTTCTCCTAGGTCATCCAGTTTTTCTAGAGACTTTTGTAATAGTTCCTTATAATCCTATGTATTTCTGCTGTATCTTTTATAATGTTACCTCTTTCATTTCTGATTATATTTATTTGTGTTTTCGCTCTTTATAAGCTTACCTCATGGTTGTTAATTTTGTTTATTTTTTCAAAGAACCAACTTGTGGTTTCACTGGCCTTTTGGACTTTTTTTCTATTTCAATTATTTCTGCTCAGATTTTTATTCCTTTCCTTCTACTGGCATTGGGTGCTTTTGTTCTTCTTCTAGTTCCTTCAGCTGCAGAGTTAGATTGTTTGAGATTTTTCTTTGTTTTTGTTTTTGTTTTTTTTTAAGTGGGACTTCATTGCTATAAACTTCCCATCTAGTATTGCTTTTAGAGCATCCCAAAGAGTCTGGTAACTTGTCTCTGGATACTTTTTGTGCTCTTTGATTTCTTCATTGACCCAGGAGTTGTTCAGAAGCATTTTGTTTAGTTTCCACATGTTTTGGTTTATTCCAGTTCTTTTTTGTGGTTATTTTCTAGTTTTATAGCATTATGGTCTGTGAGGATGCTTGCTATAATTTCTATTTTCATATATTTTCTGAGACATGTTTTATGTCCTAGCATATGATCTAGAGTTCCATGTGCACTAGAGAAGTGTTTTCTATTATTTTGGGATGGAAATCTCTTTTCACTGTCCATCTGTTTTAAATCCATCTGTTAAACATTTCATTTAAGGCCTTTAATTTCTTTGTTAATTTTTCTGTCTGAATGATCTACCCCTTCATGTCAGTGGTATGTTAGTGTCTATGATAATTACTATTTATGTTGTGCCTCCCTGGTGGCACCAGGGGTTAAGCACCGCACTATGAAGCAATCTGCAGCCTCTGCAGCATGAGTTCAATCCCCGGCCAGTCAGGGAGCTACCCACATGGCGCAGCAGACCACTCCCGACTCGCCTGCTGCTCCCCTCAGCTGTGTATTTCAGTCAATCCGCCTGTTCTGCTCCCCACTCTGTCTCTGGTGAATCCTCTCACCCCCTGCATCTCTGGCCTGTACCCCAGCTCTTGTATGCATAAATAAATAAATCTTTTTTAAAAAACAACTATTTATGTTGATATGTTTTAGATGCTAATAGTTGCCTTGTGTAACTAGGTGCTCCTGTCTTGTGTGCATAAATATTAATAACAGTTATATCTTCTTGGTGAATTTTTCCCTTGGACACTATATAATATCCATCTTTGTCTCTGTTCAAAGTCTAGTTTGTCTGATATGAGAATAGCAGTGTCTTCTTTTCTTTTTAAATTGTTAGCATATATAAACTTGCTCCAACTTTTTAGTTTGTTTTTGTCTTTTGGTTTTAAATGGGTCTCTTACAAACATAGTAGCGGTGGCTGAAACTTATTCACTGCATTGTTAATCTGTATTTTATTGGTAAATTCAGACTAGTCACATTTACAGTGATGATTGAACTATTTCAATTTATCATCAGTCATTTTGTGTTTGATATTTGATTGTTTTACTTTTCTGTTGTTTCTATTATTTTCTCTCTGCTCTTTCTGGATGGCTTTCCTTAGTATTTCTGTATCAATTTCTTTGTTTCTTTGTGGGTCTTGATTTTCAAGTTTCGTATAGTGGTTACCATGGGGTTTTACTTAAATTCCTATGTCTTAAGTTCTTTATGAGCTGGTATCGGTTCTCTGATATTTAACTATACTGGTTCTGTCCATTTCTTCAGTACTCAAAGGTTTGCTGTTGACTCCTTGCTCTTGCTTATCTTATTTTGTTGCAACAATGGTGCTATTATTTTGCTCAGGAATTTGTGTTTCTTTTTTGTGTAGAAGTATTCCTTTCAGTATTTCTTGAAGGACAGGTCTAGTGGTGATAAACTTGATTAACTTCTGTATGTCTGGGAAAACCTTTATTTCACCTTCATACTTGGTAATTTTGCAGGTTAGAGTATTCTATGGTGGCAGTTCTAGTTTTATAGGATTGTGAACACTTCCTTCCACTCTCTTTTTGCATGAAGAGTATGAAGAGTGTCTCGGCTGAAGTTCTGGGAAATCCTAATTTGGGAACCTTTGTAATTTGTTTTTTCCTTGCTTACTATGTAAGTTTTTCATTATCTTTGTTTTTTGACAATTTGACAATGAAGTCTGGATGTACATCTTTTTATATTCAAAATTTTGGGTGTTCTCTTTGCCTCTGTGACATCCATGTTTAATTCATTGTCAGATTGCTCATGTTCAAGCTGGAGACTAGATCAGGGTAATCTGAGGATTCTTCTACAGGTTCAATACCAGACAAAGCTAACATCTTTTCCACTTACCGCCCCCACCTCCTAATCCCACCCCTGTGCCATCTATTTGTGTAGATAATTTACTTCAGTGGACCCTTCCTAATAGAATGTTCCCGGCCCTACCCCAGTGCTATACAACCATGGGCCAATTTAGCTCCCTTAATCCTGTAGATTGCATTATCCACCTTCCATCATCTGAGGAATTAATAGAAGAGAGTCCTGGCCATTAATGAGATTAATGATTTCTATATGAAACAGGCTAGTGTAGACAAAGAACCCAGCATATTCTGCCTAGATATTAATTTGAAAAGGAGGTCCCTTAGACTGAAAGGGCCTCTAGTGCCATGGTAACCTGGGTAAACCAACCAAAATCTAAACCTGTGAATGCCTCAAGGTTACAAAACAAACCAATGATCACAAATAGTCAACCAGGCTTTAAGTTTAGTCAACAATGAATGTCCTTACAATACCACTCAAATTTTTCAAAAGATGATGTGTTTTTCAACAATGTGGATGGAACATTGGGTGATAAGCTCAGTGAAATAAATCAGAAAGTAAGAGGCAGTTACTGGATAGTTTTGGGTTATGAATACCCAAAGAAAACAAACTAGCAAAATGCAACAAATATAACTGTAAACCTCTGAGAGAAATGGGCTCTAGTGGTCAGGAACACTCCAGCAGACTCCCAGGGACATGTTTGAGGGGAAGTCGTGGAGCAGGTTTGCGAGACAAGACTCTACTGCCCAGTGAGCAGCCCTCTCACTTTTTATTGTCAGCAATGAACAAGTATGATTGATATGTGACAATGACAGGAGAAGCGTGGTCCAGGGAAGACAAAGGGTAATTAGTTTTTATGGTGAACAGGAAGGGACATGTTGGCCATACAGGGAGGACTTTCTGTGCAGGTACTTGGTATAATTTGGTATAATTTCCAAGCTACTCCCAGACCACCTCAGACCATGGATGGCCATACAGTCAACGGCTACCGAAGCGTACCAGGCCGCCTTGTGATAGGGGCCAAGCGTCCAGGCCTGCCTTACCCAATTCTTTCATACACACACAGGTACATAGAGAGGCCATACACACACATGTAGAGAGGCCTGAAGTGGTAGAGAGGACACAGCGGGGTGGTTACGAGAGGTAGGTCTTAGGAGAGAAGGTGCAGGGATCACGGGAGAGCAGGTGAGAGTGTAGTGGCAGTGTCTCGGGAGCTGAGGTGGCAAAGAGTGAATCGTGCATGTTGAGTGCAAAGAGGTGCCCCCCAAATTACCTAATTATGTAAACAAATAATAATAAAATTTGATTTACTAAAGTGAAACAGTAAGAAACTGGAAGTATAGAATCTGTAACCATGATACAAGAGTGGCATAGGAAAACTGGGAAACCAGAAAATCTACTTGAGCAACGAAAACACTTATTCAATAAATCACCATGGGTATAATGAACACCAAATCAGTCACCTTTGGATTCATCTGACTGTGAGAAGAGCACATAGTAGGCTCAAGAAATGCTGTGGGATGAAGGAACGACTAAACAATCATCCTAACACATGACTCCCCTTGTGCTCTGTGTGGTAAAGCACTGGAGTCAGCCCAAAAGCTGTGCTCTGAGGTCTGCTGCAAAGTCTCCTTAGGCTTAAGCTAAGCATGAAGAGTCACTGCAAATGAAAGTTTAGAATATTTTTTCTAGTCATTGGTTTATTCATCTGCTTAAAACCTAGTCAAACTGTATTATGGAGTCAGAGTAGAACAAATCGTCATCATTGTCCTCTTCTTTATTTTGCTTCTATCCTTTCCCTTTAAAAATCTCTCACTGGGGGCCTCCCCTGGTGGTGCAACACCGCCGGTTTGATCCCTGACCACCGGGCGAGGGTCCCACATGGCACGCAGACCTCTCCTGCTGCGCCTGCTGCTCCACTCAGCAGTGTATTTCTTCAGTCTGCCTGTTCTGTTCCCCGCTCTGACTCTGGTGAATTCTCTCACCCTCCTGTGCTTCTGACTGTACCCAGTGCTTGTATAAATAAATAAATCTTTAAAAAAAAATCTCGTTGGCTCCTGTCAGCAGGGCACTCCTAACCATTTCTGGCTTGGTACTGCCTGATTCAAATAGGTTTTTACTCCAACTTTTAATATGCTTCAGTTTGTCTTTTTGCAGTTCACAGACAAAAAAGCCTGAAAACAGTGATGCTGGCAGTGAAGATGGTGTGAAAATGATCCTTATTTGGACTCAAACTAGGAGCTGAGGGACGTACAGTCATGTTATGTCAGAGGACATTTTGGGTGATGTCAGCCCTTCTAGTGATCAAAGAAGATGAGGCCAGGTCCAGGCATTTCCACCACGTCTGGGGTACTGGCTTTATTTCATACAGCAAGCCTCTCCCCAGCCCCTCTCATCATAATTATGGGGAACATAGAAAAAATTAAAACCTGTAACCATCAATAGTGTCATGAACATGTGAGGACTCAACTGCATGTTTTGGGTGGTGGTTTATAAGAAAACCCAAAATGCTTAATTTGTGGTGAGAAAATGAAGCAAAGTCTTTACCATCTCAAATTAGTTTTCACAACTTACTCGTATTTACAATTTACTTACTTCTTTGCAATGTTTAGCACATTTTATTTTACTTCAATGTCTAGAATTAGAGACTTGTTAAGAGATCATAATGCTTAAATCTAATCACTCTGCAAGCATTTTATTTGCATATTGAGAAATATGTGAAAACTTACAAATAGAGAACTAAACCGTAGGAGGGACATAAGCTGTGTGACTTGCATATCTTAAATTCTATACCGCTGTTAGTACAGTGCCAAAATTCACTGATTTTTGTTTCTCATCCCTGCAGTAAATGGGGTGTGGAGAAGAGCTGGGGGAAGGGGCTGTATTGGAGTCAAGATTTTTTACTCTCTAAGGGCTCCAGGCCACTTGGATTTAGCTTGGGCTTTTCCCCCCAGTATTAACACCAAAGGTAAGTGAGGAGAATGTTGGGGATGATGTAGGCTTTCACTTCAGCAACTGTCAGACCCTGGAAGGTACTTTGACAAGCAGGCCCAAGGGGGCCCAACCGCCCTTCCAGAGGCTTCCCTCTGCTACAGACCACTCCTCCCCTCAGCAGACACGGCTTCAGCTCAGGTCCCTTCCCCCTGGGTAAGCTCTGGCTAAGTGAGGACTTGGCCCCCTGAGCATCTCTGAGGAGACTTTCTGCCTATATGTTCCATCAATGAAATCCAAAATCCAGGCTGGTGTAGGTGTGTCTCAGACAGGACAAGGGAATCAGGTGTCCTGGCTCCTTTCCTTGCTATCACATCAGCTTAAAGCAAGTTCTCCGCCAGCAACAATCTCCAATCCTCTGAATTGCTAACAAAGGCCCCTGCTTCCTTCATTAGGTTGTGTGGAATCAAAAATATTTGGTCAAAGGTAAAGGATGGCACTTTTCATGGAAGATTTCTAATCTCTAGGTCCTCAAATCCAAGTTCCTATCGTGGAGAAAAGAATAGGCATAGTATGAGGTACCAGGTTAGCTGAGGAGAGGTCCAGGGTCCCTTTAAATTTTTGCAACAGAGAGGATGATCTGCTTTCAGTATCCCAGACTTAGCTCCACTTCCCAGTAGGAGAATGCCCCCACTCATTCTTTCCTGTCCAAGGACAGTCCAGGAGGCAGCACCAGGGTCTGCAGCCTATAAGTCAACCTCCACATGCCCTGAGAGCTGCACGGTGCCTTGTCTGCTGGAGCCAGACACTGGGCACTGAGCTGAGCTGTCACAGGGTCTCAGTCACCCCTACCCTATTGAGCCTGAAGTCTTCTCTGCACTCTGTCTACCTCAGCTCCTCGGGAAGCCACCAGTCAAGTCTGCTTGCACAGGTCCAGGTCTCAGGCTCACTGAACATCCCAAGGTTACACTTGTTGCATAGGCCTAGTTCACTGATAGAGCTTTCCAGTGAGATGGTAAATGCTCTCTCAAACAGTCCAGAAAGATTCAGGCCCAAAAGCTCAGGTCTCAGGATAAGGCCCTGTTCTCTCTTAGTCCTGTGAACTGGGTTCAGACACCCTAAGTTTCAGGCAGACACTGAGGATCCAGAATAAACTTCTCCAAGCAGAGTGATGTCCAGGAAGTGACCAGATCTGGGTACCTTCCAGAATGTTGCCAAACTCCTGAGTCCTTGAGATTTTCTCCTTTAACCCTTGCCTAAGAACCAGCAAAAAGGTCTTTCTTATTGCTCTATACTTGGGTGCAAATTTCACAAGGGATTTTTAAGGGCATCCCTGTTTAAGTGCAAATTTCCAAGGAAGTGTCTCTTCTCATGCCTCTGCAAGTCAATTCTGCAACTGTGTGCCAATATTTTAGGGAGCTGTGAAAAGACAGAGGAACATTAGACTAGTGGTTCTCAAAGTGAGGTCCCAGGACTGGTAGTATCAGCATCACCTGGGAACTTGGCAGAAATGCAAATGTTCAGGCCCCAATCCAGACCTTCTGAGACACAGCTGGGAGGTGGGGGGACATCAAAGAGACTTCCAGGATCTGAGTTAGTCACTGGTTGGTGAGATGGTGGCCAGATGCCTCCATGGCGCTCTCCCGGACGCCACTGGTCTCCATGGCTGAAGGAGAAGGCTATTCCTGGAAGCACTAGATCATCCCCAACACTCTTCTGACTTACCTTCCGTGTTAATATTGGGGGAAAAGCCCCAAGCTAAATCAAAGTGGCCTGAAGCCATCGGAGGTAAAAAAATTAAAGTTCCCAAAATATTATTGTTGGGAGTACTCAGGAAGACTCGAGTGTGGTGCCTTTTACACAAATATTGTGAGTCACAATAACTGTGTTTATCTTCTTTCTCCTTTGGCAAATAAGGAAACATCTGTGAAGGTGCTGATATTTATTTATTTTTGGATGAGCATCGTGATAGTGGAAATATTTCTAACATGATTATAGAACCCTGGGGCTAAAGCACTGTCCCTGAGGAGGATCGAGGAGTCAATTGGTAAATAATGCAGACATTCCCTTGGAATTAAAGACCGCAAGGTGTCAATCTTTGTTTTTTAAGTGACATCACTCAGGGCATTTGCTTCTCCATAAAATACAAGTTGCAGCCAGTGGTGATGGAGGGAAAGCAGTGCTGATAGAAAGTGCCGTGCCCAAGAATGTCAAATTATACTGCTTTTTCCGAGCCTCAGTTTCCCTTTGCTTCTCAGCCCATGGTGTTACTGACCTACTGGGTCATATCACTGGCTGCTCAGAAAGTCAAACTCTGAACCATGGATTGTTTCCCAAAAAGGAAACCCTTTGTTTTTATGTGGCATCACCACAGGAGAATGGCAGTTAGTACCCTAGAGTAAAGGAAGACTATATATCTAAGGAAGGAATGCCAGGACATGATTTCTTCAGTCCGGGAAGAACCAGCATTTCTAGGGGCAGTTAGTCACAGGATTATCGATAAACTTCCTTGCTCTTTTCTGTGTTTTCTTTTTAAAATGGCCCTTGGCTATTCATTAGGCCTGGATATTATCAGCATCCTTGGGAAAAAACCATCTTGTTAAGCATTAAGCAGCCCACTGCCATGGTCCTGAGGAATGCAGTGGTTAGAATCAACTGCTAGACTAAATGTTAAGGCAGGGTCATGTCATGGTCTTTGGCTCAGGCTTGATTGCTCAGATCAGGCTTGGTTGCTGAGATGCCAGGTAGACTCAGGCCTTTGATTGTATCTAGGGTCAGACCCTGGGGAAGAATCCACAACTGGAGATCCCTGATGTGGCCACCATACACCTTCTAACTAAAAAACCCTGCTGACATATAAGGCTTTTGAACTTAATATAAGAGAAAAGGAGGCATTCTATGTCCCATGATGATAGGGTATAGGGAGAAACCCAGCTGACACGGGTCTAACCCTAAAACGGAATGCATCCCCTGGCTCTGTGTTCTTGAGAAAAGGGTTGGACACAATAGGCATGTGGAGGTAACAGCGATTTTAAAAAACTGGTTTGGGAGAAACAAAAACATAGCCACACAAAACCTTGCACTTCCATGGGAAGGTTTGTGGAAGCGTTATTTGTAACAGTCAAAAGAGGGAAGCAACCCAAATGTCCATTAAAAGGTAAATGGATAAACTGTGATCCTATCTAAACAATGGAAATTAATCAGCAACTTAAAGAGATGAATTACACACCAACAATATGAGTGAATCTTTAAGTGCCTATTTTGAGTTAAAGAAGTCAGGCAAAAAAGGAGTATGTTGTGTGGCTCATTTGTATAAAATTCTAGAAAATACCAACTAATCCACCATGACAGGAAGCATCTAAGCATTGGGGGGGAGGGGCAGTAAGGGCGGTGGGGAGGGTTACGAAGACACAAGGAAATGTGGGGGCTGCTAGATAGGATCACCCTGATTGTGACTCCATGAGCAATATCAAAACTTGTCCAATTACACACATAATGATGTCCAGTTTATTGTATGTCAAAAACACACCAATGAAGTTTGTTAAAATATGGATTGGCACTTCTGACTGCTTCTTGGAGAAATTGCTTATATTTCTGCTAGAGTCCCCTCTTTTTCCTGGCTGAACTGGAATCATACAGGCTTTTGTGGCACACTCCGACATCAAGAGTGAGATAAGGCTACCCTAGGGCAAATGGTGGGTGCATTTGTAAGTTTGAGGGTGTTTATTTTCTGGCTTTGTTGATAGTAGCTAAGTTATATGCTGCACATTTTTAAATACTTGGAAAAAATTAAAAGAAAAATAATCTCTCTGATACGTGAAAATTACATGACATTTGACTGTCAGCGTCCGTAGAGAAAGAAATCTTGGAACCCATCCAAATTCATTCATTTACATATTATCAATGGCAGCCATGGCAAAGTTGAGTAGTTTCAATGAAGACGATTGCCTCTTTATGGAAAAAGTTTGGCATCCCTTGCTCTGGGGCCTGAAGCTTCCCTGAGGAATGAAGCTGGCTAAACTGGCTAAACTGTTCTGAAGATTTGAAAGACACAGACTAGTACACCAGTGGCTACACATCTATAAATCTGTGCACTCCATGTGCCTCTCACCTGCCTCCTGGGCCCTCAGTTGCTGGCTCACACTCCTGTCTCCTCCTCTCAGCTTTCCCTAGTTCCCAGTTTGGCTTCATAAACATCCATCATGCCAAAACCCACCAAGTCCTGTACCTCCACCGCACCTGACTCAGATGAAATACTGGCTTCAGAGCCTGGGATCTGCTTTCCTGGTGGTTGCCGTGAGTGTCAACCTGCACAATCAATCAGCAAGTGCAGGTGACTTCAAATGGACCCCTGAGAGAAGGAGTCAAGTGGGAGCTGCCAGGTGAACTCTGGTCTCCTCCCTGACTGCTTTCACCTCAGTGGCACCATCCGCTTGGCGATAAACACCTGCCTCACAATGGCCAGCTCAGAAATGTGCCGTTTTGCTTTTTTTTTTTTTTTTCATCTTTCTGGGCTTTCCCCCTCACTCTTGTTCGTTTAGACTTTGTTTTTTAAGGTAACTAGGTTCTGATACCTGTAAAAGTCCTTTGCATGATACAGTAATTTTTCTCAATGAATGGCAAGATTTACTGTTAGCCAACCTCAAAGGCATGACTGTATGTATTTGAAAGTAGTATTTTATATGGGCCTCCCTTTTGGCACAAGGGGTTAAGATGCAACCTCTGAAGCTATCGGTAGCCACTGCAGCTTGAGTTCAATCCCTGGCCAGTGTTCGATTCCCTCAGCAGTGTATTTCAGTCAGTCTGCCTGTTGTGTTCCCCACTCTGTCTCCGGTGAATCCTCTCTCACACACACACCCCCCAACCTCTGGCCTACACCCTAGTTCTTGTATGTATAAATAAAATAAATAAATGTTAAAAATAAATGCATAACCATCTCCTACAGGAAGCTTTCCCTAGTCATCTTAATCCTGGATTAAATGTTCCTTTTTCGTAATTAAAAAAAATTAAATATAGTACACATTTGGGGGACTAGATGACATGTGACAAGAATTTTTCTAATTACATAGAATATAAATATTGTGTTCCCTCTAACATATAATGAACTTCTAGAAATAAAAAATGAAAACCAAAACAAGAAAAAAGCAAAGAAGAATAAGCAAAGAATACACACAACCTATAGGCTCCCAGAAGGGCAACTACAACTTTCTTTACACACGAGAAAGTGCTCAATCTTAAATGTTATAAAAATTCAAATTAAATCCAAAAAATACCAATTTTTACCTCTCAGCTTGGCAATAAAAAAGTTTTATACAATATTAACTAGAGTGTAAATAAATACTTACTTTTAGAAATTGCTATTAGGAGCTAAGCTTTGGAAACAACCCAAATGCCCAAAAATAGAAGACTGGATCAAGAATGTGTGGTACATATACACCATGGAATATTACTCAGCAATCAAAAAAGATAAACACATGCAATTTGCAGCAACATGGATGGCGCTGGAAGGGATCATGCTCAGCGAAATAGGCCAGAAAGAAAAAGAAAAATACCGGATGGTCTCACTCATAGCAGGAATCTAGAAAACTTAAATAAGGGGCCAGGAAAAAGAATAACTATAAGAAGGAAAATAACAAAATGAACAAACAGCTATGAACCAGAGACACTCTATGGGGGGTGGGAGATGGGGAAAGGAGGGGTTGGGGTCAAAATAAGGGGGTTGCAATTGTATGGGGAATATAAAAATAAAATAAATAAATAAATAAATTGCTATGAGGAATATATGCCTACATATGGCAATTTAGCAATGTCAACCAAATTAAAAAGGTAAGCACTTCCACTTTCATTTTTTTTAATACTGAATTATTTATTTATACAAAACCAGGGTATAGGCCAGATTCGCGGGAGGGTGAGAGGATTCACCAGAGACAGAGCAGGGAACAGAACAGGCAGACTGACAAAATACACTGCTGAAGGGAGCAGTGGGCACGACAGAAGAGGTCTGCTATGCCATGTGGGCCCCTTGCTGGCCAGCCAGGATCAAACCAGCGCTGCAGAGGCTGCAACAGCTTCACAGCATGGAGCTCAACCCACTGCACCACCAGGGGAGGCCCTCAACTTTCATTATTTTTTACATCATATTTTTACATAACATGCAGAACTCCTATATGCAGGAGGTTATTCTTTGAAACTGTCTGAAATGGTGAAAGACTGTAGACATCTTAAACATTTAATAGATCTAGTCAAGAAGTGTCATTACATTCATATGAGAACTAAAAAATTATCTAGGCCACCAAGAAAGAGAGTATAAAAATAAATAAATTGGATATTAAAGAGAAGTTGCAACCAATATCACAGAAATACAAATGTTCATGGAAGACTGCTATGAGCAATTTTATACCACCAAATTGAACAACCTAGAAGAAATGAATAAATGTCTAGAAATATACAATCTTCCAAGAGTGAATCATGAGGAAGTAGAAAATCTGAATAGATTAATTAGTAGTAAGAGACTATATCAGTAATCCAAAATTTCCCCCCAAATTAAATCCCAGACTAGATTGCTTCAATGGAGAATTCTACCAAATATTTGAAGATTTAATACCTATTCCCTCTCAAACTTTAACAAAATTGAAGAGAAGGTAACACTTCAAACTCATTTAACAAGACCAGCATCACATTGATACCAAAACAAAAGCACTGGGAAAAAAGAAAATTACAGATCAGTATCTCACACGAACATAGATGCAAAAATCCTCAATAAAATATTAGCAAGCCAAATTCAACAATATATTAAAATTATCAACCCCATGATCAAAAAGGATTAATTCCAGGGTTGCAAGGACTGTTCAACAGTCACAAAACAATCAGCAAGATACATCACATCAAGGAAAGGTAGACTAAAAATTGTAAGATCATTTCAATGGAGGCAAAAAAAAATTCACAAAATTCAACATTTATTTATTATTTTAAAAAAAAATTCTCAACCAATATGGGTTTTGAAGGTACATACTGCTACATAATAAAGTTGCCCATACTGAATGGTGAAAAGCTGACCACCATCCCGCTAAGATCAGGAGTAAGACAAGGAAGCCCACTCTTGCCGCTTTTATTGAACATAATATTGGAAGTCCTAGCCAGAGCAATTAGTCAGCAAAGAGAAATAAAAGACATTGAATTGGAGAGAAAGAAGTAAAACTGTCACTATTTGCAGATGACATGTTTTATATATAGAAAATACTAGGCTCTACTTTAAAACTATGAGAACTGATAAATGAATTTAAAAAGTTGTAGAATTGGGCCTCCCTGGTGGCGCAGTGGTTGAGCGCTGCCCTCAGCCTCCGTGGCGCCGGTTGGATCCCCGGCTGCTCCCCGGCCACCAGAGGAGGGTCTCGCATGGCGCGCAGACCTCTCCTGCCGCCCGCTGCTCCCCTCAGCAGTGTACTTCGGTCCTTCTGCCTGCTCTGCTCCTCGCTCTGGCTCTGGTGAATTCTCTCACCCTCCCACGCTTCTGACTGTACCCAGTGCTTGTATAAATAAATCTTTAAAAAAAAAAAAAAAAGAAAGAAAAAGTTGTAGAATACAAAATCAACATCCAAAAATCTATTGCACCTTTATACACTAACAATGAAATATCAGAAAGAGGAATTAGTAAAACAAACCCATGTTCAACTGTACAAAAAACAGGGCCTCCCTGGTGGCACAAGAGGTTAAGCACAGCACTATGAAGCAATCTGGAACCTCTGCAGCACGAGTTCAATTCCCAGCCATGGAAATATCCACATGGCACAGCAAACCTCTCCTGAGTTGCTGCTCCCCTCAGCAGTGTATTTCAGTCAGTCTGCCTGTTCTCTTCCCCACTCTGTCTCTAGTGAGTCCTCTTACTCCCCCACCCCCCGAACCTCTGGCCTGTACCCCAGGTCTTGGATGCATAAATAAATAAATCTTAAAAAAAAAAAAAAACTGTACCAAAAACAATAAATATCACTTGAAGTGAAAGATCTGTACACTGAAAACTAAAACATCAATGCAAAAAATTAAAGGAGACACAAATAAAGTATTTCCATGAGCATAGAAAGCCATTCCATGCTCATGAATTGGAATAAATAGTATAGTCAAAATATGCGTACTATCCAAAGTAATCTACAGATTGAATATAATTCCTATTAAAATTCCAAAGGTGGGGACTTCCTGGTGGCACAGGGGTTAAGATGCAATCTATGAAGCTATCCGCAGTCACTGCAGCATGAGTTCAATCCCCAGCTGTGGAGCTATCCACATGGCACAGCAGACCTCTCCTGACTCGCCCGCTGCTCCCTTCAGCAGTGTATTTCAGTCAGTCTGCCTGTTCTGTTCCCCACTCTGCCTCTGGTGAATCCTCTCACTCCTGCTCCTCTGGCCTGTACCCCAGTTCTTGTATGCATAAATAAATCTTTAAAAAAAAAATTCCAAAGGCATTTTTTTAGATAAATAGAACAAACCAACCTAAAATTTGTAGTTAAGCGATCTTCAATAAAAGATGTTGGGAAAACTAGATAAGTTTAGAAAACTGGACACAAAAAAAACTTTAAACATAAATAAATGGAACATAAATAAGTAAACTTTAAACATAAATAAACTTTAAGCATAAATAAATGGAACTGCATCTAATTAAAAGTTCTGCAAAGCAAAGAAAACCACCAACAAAATGAAAGGGAACCTTCTCTATGGGAGAAGACAGATCCAAATCATGTGTCTGACAAGGGATAAAATCCAAGATATATAAATCAGTCATACAACTAAACAGCACAAAGAAACAATCCAATTGAAAAGAAGAAATGCTACCAGCCACATGAAAAGGTATTGAGCATCACCCATCATCAAGATGCAAATCAAATCCTCAATGAGGTATCACCTCACACTTGTCAGTGTGGCTATTATCAAAAAACAAGTGCAGATGAGAATATGGACAAAAAGCAACACTTGACCACTGTTAGTGAAAACATACACTGGCATAGCCACTATGAAGAACAGTATGGAGTGTCCTCGAAAAATTAAAAATAGAACTACTATATGATCCAGCTTTCCTGCTTCTGGGTATCTATCCAAGGAAAATGCTAATTAGGGGGACTCCCCTGGTGGCCCAGTGGTTGAGAGCTGGGCTGCAAGGCTGCCCACAGCCTCTGCGCTGCCGGTTCGTTCCCCAGCCGCAGGCGGTTGAGCGCAACGCTGTGAAGCTGTCCTCAGTCTCTGCAGTGCCGGTTTGATCCCCATCAGCCTCGGAGCGACCCACATGGCAAGCAGGCCTCTCCTGGCTCTCCCACTGCTCCCCTCAGCAGTGTATTTCGTCAGTCTGCCTGTTCTGTTCCCTGCTCTGTCTCTGGCGAATCCTCTCACCCTCCCGTGCATCTGGCCTGTACCATGGTTCTTGTATAAATGAAAAAAAAAAATAATAAAAGAAAGAAAAGAAAGAAAAAGAAAATTCCTAATTTAAAAAAGATATATGCAAACCAGCTCCATGTTCATTGCAGCATTATTTACAAAAGCGAATATATAGAAACAACCTAAGTGTTCATCAATGGATGGATAAAGAAGATGTGATACGTACAATCACGCATTGCTTAATGATTGGGATGCAGTCCCCATCATCATGCAGCCCCAAGAAGAACATTGTTAGACAATTTAGTCATTGTGCGGACATCACAGAGTATGCATACACCAACTTAGATGGCATGTTCTATTATACTACGAGGTTATATATCAGGACCATGATGGCATATTCAGTCCACAGTTGGCTGAAATATCATTAGTTTGCACAGGATTAACTATACAATGAAATGCCACACAGTCATATGAAAGAATGAAGTCTTGCCATTTGCAACAGCATGGATAGACCTTGAGGATATCATGCTAAGTAAAATAAAGAAGAGAAGGACAAACACCCTATCATTTTACTTATATGTGGAACGAACAGATTGGTGGCTATCAGAAGGGAGGAGGGTTGAGGGGGAGGGGGACAAAATGGATAAAGTGGATTAAGAGGTACATATTTCCAGCTATAAAATAGGTCACAGGAATATTAAAAAAAACCCTAGTCTTATAACTCTCTATTGTAGGAGTGGTCCTGGGCTAGCACATGCAAGAAAGAGTACAAAATAAAAGATTTAAAGGTTGCAAAGGAAGAAAGCAAACTGACAGTAAGTTAGTTGATAATCTACTTAGAAAACCACAATCTAGGGCTCCCTGGTGGCCCAGGGGTTAAAGAAAGCGCTATCAAGCTATTGTCAGCCACTGCAGCACAAGTTCAAATCCCCAGCCAGCCAGGGAGCTACCCACACGGCACAGCAGAACTCTCCTGCCTCGCCTGCTGTTCCCCTCAGCAGTGAATTTCAGTCAGTCTGCCTCTTCTACTCCCCACTCTCTCTGGTAAATCCTCTCACCTCCCACACCTCTGGCTTACACCCCAGTTCTTGTATACATAAATAAATAAATCTTAAAAAAAAGAAAAAGAAAACCACAATCTACAGTCTAATAAAATTAACTAGATATTTGATCAAGGTTGCTTGTCACAGATGACATACACACTAATTGCATTTGTCTTTTCCAGCAACAATGGTTTGTTTTTTTGTTTTTTTTTTTTACAAAATACAATATAGGACAGCAACAAATCAGATAATGTACCTAGGGGGAAATTTAACAAAAGACACTCAAGACATTTATGGAGGAAAATTGGAAATATAATTGAAAGATTCATTGGTATAAAAGGTTCTAACAAACTCTCAATGGTATAGCTCAATAGAATAATTAGTCTCCCAACAATCCAACAATTCAGTGGAGGTGTTTAGTGGAAAGACTTCTACTCAGGGACTGGGGGACCCAAGATTCTTCCAGGTTGTGGTTTCATTTTGGGGGTCTCAAAATACTCTTCTTGACTCCCTGCACCAATCTACAGTCGGGGGAAGAGCAGACAAGAACAGGATCTCAGAGGAGGACAAGGCTGGGAGTTGCTGTACCACCCTAGCTCTGTTCTGTTGTTCAGAACACGTGTTGGCCACACCAGCTTCTAGGGGGGCTGGGAGATGTACTCCCATCATGAGCAAAGGATAGGGAAGTGAGGTTGGTGAACCACTAGAGAGTTCTTGGCCACAGACATGAGATCTAAATAAATGTTGATTGACAGAAAGACTCAATATCACACAAGCATGAATTATCCCCAAGTTGACTTGAGGACACACACACAATTCCATTCCAGGTGAAATGAGAGGGTATCCTAGCCTCTATATCTAAGTGAAAGTTGGTTATACAGATATTTATATTATTAATGTTGTCTTTATTTATACCTTATATGTCTTTTTACATATATTACATACATATAACGTTCTATTGTATATATAAAATATTTTATAATTTAAAAAATTAGGCTATAAATATCATGTAAACCCACATGAGTTTGAAATCCAGTCATCCCAATATAATGAGGGTGTTTATAGTGTTCTAGAGCCGAGGGGAAAGAAACACTAGGTCTACCTGAGCAAGTTGGGTAGGCCCAGTGGAGCAATGGAAACTCTTGAGCTGTGTTTTGAAGAATGAGTAGTTTTCCTGACAGGGCTTTCCACATTGGTAAGATTAGATGTCTGAAGCCAGATGTCATCACAGACCACCTGTAGAGACTGCAGAACTCTGAGCTCTCACCCATGTATCATACTTTTGCTTCTTTATTAAACAGAAGGCAAGATAGTAGTGTTGGTGGCTCTTGTTGCTGTTGTTCAGGCCACCCCACAGACATGAGCCCAGATAAGCAGAGCTGAATCTCTACAGCACTTAGATTGTGGTGGAAGTGTGGAAGGGTCAGGTAGACACAACTGCAGATTCATTCATCCTCAAGGCAAGGCGGTGCCTCCCCAGGCCAGTAGGTGAAGAAGGCTGCATTGTGCACCTTCTCACAAAGTAAATAGAGTGTTCTTGTGAAGGTGCTTGCAAAGCCCAAGAAAAATGTTGTGGTTATTTTGATTAAACATAAGCACGACGTGGGGAGAAAAATAAATTAAAAATTTTGAGATCTGTCTAAACATTAGATATCTTATATCTAATCCTTACAGTCCCAAAGAAAGGTGGACTGTTTCCTCTCCCAGCAAACTGTTAGCCAGACCCACCAATTAATAAAACGACTAATTTGGAATCCAGCTCTTTCTCTACACCTCTCTTGCTCCCTGATGGAAAAACCAAAAGAGAGGGGGGTGGGTAATACATTTGTGGAAGCCAAGTATCCTGAGAAAAGTAACAGGCCAATATGGTTTGCAACCTGCAGAGCCCACCAGTTCTTACAGATTGGGATTGGCAGGAGCACCAGGATGGAGCACTGAGACAATGACTTGCAACACTATTCCCTTTAATTTCCAAAATTAAATTCCCTTTAATTTCCAAAATTATCTTCCACTGTTGTTAGACAATCCTATCACTATTATCCAAATTATCCAATAATTGCCTTTCTTTTAGTGGTCATTTTCATATATCCTGGGTTTGCTTGAAAGGGTTAGGTGTTTTAATGACATTTTGACTGACCCAGTAAAGTAGGCAGAATCCATGGAAACAAAGTGATGTTGTTTTAACTTTTAGCTGTTTTGGTGTCTCAGCAGGAATCAGGCAAAGAATTTCAGAAGAGTCTACTAATTTCTCAAAAGTGGAATAAAGCTATCAGGAATCCCTTCCACTCAGCTAACCCTACTGCTCAGAGAATGTGGGCATTTCAATGCAATGGCTTTTTTTATTAAGTAACATAAGTTTTTGCTTATTGTTGTCAATTCTTTTGTTGAAACCAAGCTCCAGTGACACAGTGAGTTTGGAGTCAGACCAACCTAATGGGAAGCCAATTTCTGCATCTTATTAGTTCTAGTAGTTCCCTCATCAAGCAAATGTACTATAATTTTGTAACCACATCATTTCAATTTTCTCATATTTATGAACAACACTATATCAATCACCTTTGGTAGAAAATCTTGGTTCCCTGGTGCAGACAGTGTTGGCTATTTGTACTCTCCTTGTTGTACATGTACTCTCTTTCTTGGAGAATGGCATCATTCACCAGGCACACCGTGGCGAGCCAGGGATGCCCTGAGCCCATCACCCCATCTCCCTCTTCTTTGCTACTGACATGCCCAGGTTTGTGGCTCCATTCTGAACCGTGAAATGAGACAGGAGGTGGTCCAAGGTTTCTGGACAAACATTTTTGGAGGTTTGTTTTGCCCCTGCTCCCTTCTTTTCTGCTGTACAATGTCCAATGAGAACAGGATGCTTTGAGCTGCAACAGCTGACAATACCACCACCAGGGAAGAAAACCTCCTCCTCAACACCCCCCCCCCACAAAGACGTGGATGGCAGAATGGGGGGAAAAATTCCTTTGTGGAGACACTAAACCAATTCTGGGACTTCTCACTACCTCTTATTAGAAGAGCAATAAATATCTGCTGACCGCTGCCACATTAGCTGAGTTTTCTGCCTCTGGCACAAAAAGCATTCTAACTCTCACTCTGCAATCCCTGGCTTGGAACATCTACATCTGCACTGGCAGATGCACACAAATCTTGATCCAGACAAGTTCCAACGTACACATTTACACACTTACACTTCCTGGTGCTTTATTATCTTCCTGGTTAAGGATCTAAATTACAGAAATGTAAGGTTCTGCACTGGGCATAGAAGGGAGAGACCAAGAACATCTCTAGGCAAGGTCAGAAATGCAAAAGCCAAAAACAAAAAACAAAAAAAACCCCTAGCAGGCAACCATAAATAAGAGACATTCTGCAAGGGAGGAGGAGGAGGGAAAGGGATCAAAACAGGGGAGGGAAGAGCACAAGGGACTATGGTGAAGGTTCATTTGTGAACTGGTCATGGGAATTTTACAGGGACTACACAGTGATGTAAAGGATATAAATAAAAAAAGAAATTAAAAAAAAAAAAGAAATGCAAAAGCCATGTGCATACAAGTAGGCAGAGCCTGCAGGAAGTGACCAAGGGCCAGGCAGGGCAGCGTGGCCCCGTGATGTACACTAAAGGTCTGTGCCTTTTTGGCAAGAGTCACACTTCTGCTCTGTTTGCTTCCCACCAGAAATGGTCTTTTTTTTTTTTTTATAAATTTTATTGTTATATTCCCCATACAATTGCAGCCCCCCCATTCTGACCCCAATCCCTCCCCTCCCGCCCCCGCCCCCCTAAAAGTGTCTCTGGTTCATAGTTTTTTGTTGATTTTGATTTTCACTTTCTTATATTCATTTTCCTGGTCCCTTATTTAAGTTTTCTAGATTCCTGCTATGAGTGAGACCATCTGGTATTTTTCTTTTTCTTTTTGGCTTATTTCGCTGAGCATGATCCCTTCCAGCGCCATCCATGTTGCTGCAAATTGCATGTGTTTATCTTTTTTGAATGCTGAGTAATATTCCATGGTATATATGTACCACATCTTCTTGATCCAGTCATCTATTTTTGGGCATTTGGGTTGTTTCCAAAGCTTAGCTATTGTAAACAGTGCTGCTATAAACATAGTGGTGCAGGTGTTCTTTGGAATTGATGTTTCTGTGTCCTTTGGGTAAATACCTAGGAGTGGAATTGCTGGATCATATGAAAGCTCTATGTTTAGTAGGTCCAGAAATCTCCACACAGCTCTCCACAGTGGTTGGACCAGTTTGCACTCCCACCAACAGTGCAGAAGAGTTCCTTTTCTCCACACCCTCGCCAGCATTTGTTGTTGCTAGTTTTTTTAATATGTGCCATTCTCACTGGTGTAAGATGGTATCTCATGGTAGTTTTGATTTGCATTTCCCTGATGGCAAGTGATGTTGAACATTTTTTCATATGCCTGTTGGCCATTTGCATTTCCTCTTCAGAGAAGTTTCTTTTTAGCTCTTCTGCCCATTTTTTGACTGGATTATTTTCTTTGTTGTTGTTGAGTCTCATCAGCTCTTTGCAGATTTTTGTGATCAGTCCTTTATCATTAGTGTTGGGTGCAAAAATGTTCTCCCAGTCGGTGGGGTTTCTCTTTGTTTTTGTTATTGTCTCTTTTGCTGTGCAAAAGCTCTTTAATTTGATGTAGTCCCAGCTGTTTATCTTTGCCTTCACTATCACTGCTTTGGGTGATGTGTCTATAAAGATGTCTTTGATGTGCAAATCACGTAGTGTTTTGCCTATATTTCCTTCTATATATTTTATGGTTTCAGGTCTTATGTCTAGTTCTTTAATCCATTTTGAGTTGATTTTTGTGTATGGTGTGAGGTAGTGGTCAAGCTTCATTCTTTGGCATGTAGCGACCCAGTTTTCCCAGCACCATTTATTGAACAAACTTTCTTTGCTCCAATGCATATTCTTTGCTCCTTTGTCAAAGATTAGTTGACCATAAATCTGTGGGTTTATTTCTGGATTTTCTATTCGATTCCATTGGTCTGTATGTCTGTTCTTGTTCCAATACCATGCAGTTTTGATGATTATGGCTTTGTAGTATAGTTTGAAGTCTGGGAGTCTGATGCCTCCATTCCCTTCTTTTTTTTTCAGGAGAGCTTTGGCTATTCGGGGTTTTTTGTGATTCCATATGAATTTCATCAATAATTGTTCTATTTCTTTGAAGAATGACATTGAAATTTTGATTGGAATAGCATTGAATCTGTATATTGCTTTTGGAAGGATGGCCATTTTAATAATGTTTATTCTTCCAATCCATGAGCAGGGGATGTCTCTCCATTTCTTTGTGTCTTCTTCTATTTCTTTTATCAGTGTTTTATAGTTTTCTTTGTATAGGTCCTTTACCTCTTTTGTTAGATTTATTCCCAAATATTTGATTTTTTTTGTTTCAATAACAAAAGGGATTTTTTTCTTATTTCTTCTTCTTCAGATTTATTGTTTGTGTATAGGAAGGCTACTGACTTTTGCGTGTTGATTTTGTATCCTGCCACTTTACTGAACTGATTGATGAGTTGAATTAGCTTTTCTGTGGAGTTTTTGGGGTTCTCTATGTATAATATCATATCGTCTGCAAATAGTGATAGTTTGACTTCTTCTTTTCCTATTTGGATTCCTTGGATGTCTTTCTCTTGTCTTATTGCTCTGGCTAGGACTTCCAGTATTATATTGAAAAGCAGTGGTGAGAGTGGACATCCTTGTCTTGTTCCAGATCTTAATGGAATTGCTTTCAGCTTTTCACCATTGAGAATGATACTGGCTGTTGGCTTGTCATAGATGGCCTTTATGATGTTGAGGTATGTTCCTTGTATCCCAAGAATTTCAAGGGCTTTTATCATGAATGGGTGTTGCACTTTGTCGAAAGCTTTCTCAGCATCTATTGATATTATCATATGGTTTTTATATTTCTTTTTGTTTATGTGTTGGATAACGTTGATTGATTTTCGGATGTTAAACCATCCTTGTGCCCCTGGAATGAATCCTACTTGGTCGTGGTGAATTATCTTATGGATACATTGTTGGATTCTGATAGCTAAAATTTTATTGAGGATTTTTGCATCAGTGTTCATTAAGGAGATTGGCCTGTAGTTTTCCTTTTTTGTGTTGTCCTTGTTCGGTTTTGGTATTAGTGTAATGTTGGCTTCATAGAACATGTTTGGTATTGTCCCTTCCTTCTCAATTTTTTGGAAGAGTTTGTGAAGGATAGGCACTAATTCGTCTCTGAATGTTTGGTAGAATTCATTTGTAAATCCATCAGGTCCTGGGCTTTTGTTTTTGGGGAGGTTTTTGATTACCATTTCAATTTCGCTAATTGTAATTGGTCTGTTTAGGTGTTCTATTTCTTCTTTATCTAGCTTTGGGTGATTGTAGAGTTGTAGGAATTTGTCCATCTCCTCTAGATTGTTAAACTTGTTTCCATATAACTGTTCATAGTAGTTACTGATTATTCTTTTGATTTCTGCTGTGTCCGTTGTGATTTCTCCTCTTTCATTGATGATCCTGTTTATTTGTGCTTTCTCCCTTTTTTCCTTTGTGAGCCTGGCTAGGGGTTTGTCTATTTTATTGATTTTTTCAAAGAACCAGCTCTTGGTTTCATTGATCTTTTGGATTGTTTTTTTAGTTTCAATTTCATTTATTTCTGCTTTGCTTTTTATTATTTCTTTTCTTCTACTGGTTTTGGGGTTTTTTTGTTGTTCTTTTTCTAGATCTTTGAGCTTCGAGATTAGGTTGTTTCTTTGCGTTCTTTCTTGTTTCTTGATGTGAGCTTCTATTGCTATATATTTTCCTCTTATTACTGCTTTTGCTGCATCCCATACATTTAGGATATTGGTGTCCTCCTTGTCATTCAATTCAAAAATTTTTTTAATTTCTTCTTTGATCTCCTCATTAGTCCAATGGTCTTCCAGTAGTGTGGTTTTTAATCTCCATGAGGTAGGAAAGTTCCTTGCCTTCTTTTAATGGTTTATTTCTAGTTTGATGCCTTCATGGTCAGAAAAGATGGTTGATATGATTTCAATCTTGGTGTATCTGTTGATGTTTGTCTTGTGCCCCAGTATGTGATCGATCCTGGAGAATGATCCGTGTGCGCTTGAGAAAAATGTGTACTCCGTTTTTTTGGGGTTTAGTGTTCTATAGATGTCTGTTAAGCCCAATTGCTCTAGGTCCTTATTTAGAGCTTTGGTTTCTTTACTTATTTTTTGTCTTGTTGATCTATCCATTGTTGATAGTGGTGTGTTGAAGTCTCCCGCTACGTATGTGTTTTCTCCGATGTCTGTTTTCAGAGAGGACAACAGTTGTCTGATATATTTTGGTGCTCCTTCATTTGGTGAGTATATGTTAATGAGTGTTATTTCTTCTTGAAGTATTGTCCCCTTGATCATAATGTAGTGACCATTGGGGTCTCTTTTTATCTTTTTGAGTTTGAAATCTGTTTTATCTGATATAAGTATAGCTGTTCCTGCTTTCTTTTTTGGTCCATTTGCTTGTAGGATTGTTTTCCATCCTTTAACTTTGAGCCTATTTTTATCTTTTGTAGCTAAATGTGTTTCCTGGAGACAGCAAAAGGTTGGGTTTTGTTTCTTAATCCAGGCTGCAACTCTATGTCTTTTTATTGAAGAGTTTAGTCCATTTACATTTAGAGATAATATTGATATGTTAGCATCTGTATTTGCCATTGTGATTGTCTTTCCTTTGATTTTAATTATTTATTCTTTTAATAGCTTTTTTTTTTTTTTGGCCTTCTTTCATTGTTATTCGTCCCTCTGAGGTTCTGGCTTTAGGACTCCTTGTAGTATTTTTTGGAGTGGGGGTTTAGTTGCAATGAAATTCCAGAGTTTCTGTTTGTCTGGGAAGGTCCATATTCTTTCTTCAAAGAGGAAGGAGAGCTTTGCGGGATAGAGTATTCTTGGTTGGCATCTGTTTTCTTGGAGTCTGTTGACTATGTCTCTCCACTCTCTCCTTGCCCGTAGTGTTTCTTCGGAGAAGTCTGATGTCAGCCTGATTGGTTTTCCTTTGAATGTTATCTGTTTCTTCCCTCTTGCCAGCTTCATTATTTTTTCCTTGTCCTGGATTCTTGGGAGCTTTACTATTATGTGTCTTGCTGTATTTTTCCTTTCGTCGTGAATATTTTCTCTGTTCCTACATGTCTCTCCTCTCCTTCTGGTATTCCTATAACTCTTATATTTCCTTTCCTCATGGAGTCAGATAGTTCCCGAAGTCTTTCTTCGTTCTTTTTCCTTCGTACTTCTCTTTCCTTTTCTGTTTTGGTTCTTTTTATTTCTGTGTCTTCAAGATTACTTATTCGTTCTTCCATTTCATCTATTCTGCTTTCATTGCTTTTCCCAGAATTCTTTAGTTCTTCCATTAATTCTTTGATCTCCTGCATTTCTTTTACTTCCCTCTTTAGGGACTCAATTTCTTTCTTCTGACCATTGTTTTCCCTCTCTAGGGACTCAATTGCATTCTTCTGATCGTTGATTATTTTTCCCTTATCATTGTTTTCCTTTATGACTTCTGTCAGTTTTTTTAATCACGGCAATTTTAAATTCTCTTTCTGGAAGGCTCAGAAATTCTTCCAAGTTATTGTCGTTGCAATCTGGGGGCTGGTTTTCTTTTTGTGGTGTGCTTTTTCTCTGGAGAGTTGCTAGGTTGTGTGTGGTTCTTCTCCTCCCTACTGTCTGTTTTCTAATTTGCCGTATGCGTTGGGACACTGTGTTGTTGGGACTGGCCGGCATCTTGGGTGGGCTTCTCTGCTCCCCTCTGGTTCCTCCAGGAGTCATCTGTCAGTTTCAAGCAGTCTTTACTGGAGAAAGGTCCCTGTTCTAAAATGCCGATGTGGGGACACACTCCCCTGTGCGCCTGGTCTGCCCCGGCGGTGGGTTCCTGCTCCCCCTCTGGGCTTGGACTGCAGGCCAGAGGGGGTCTGGCGTGGGCGAACTTCCCCCGCTCACCTCTGGCTCCTGAGGAAGCTTTCTGCAGGTAGTCTTTACTGAAGAAATGTCCCTGTTCTAAAATGGTGATGTGGGACACACTCCCTGCGCGTCTGGTCTCAGGCACAGTCTTCTGCGCACCTGGTCTGCCCCGGCTGTGGGTGCTCGCTCTCCCTGTGGGCTCAGACTACTTGTTCGGAAGGGGCCCAGTGTGGGCTAACTCCCCAGCTGGCCACTAGCTCCTTCAGGAGCCTCTGCTGGCTTCAAGTCGCTAGGTGGCGCCAGAGATCTCTCCTAGAGCCCTTGGGGAGCTGATTTTCCACCCCGTGGGTCAGGGAGCAGAGCGGGGATGGTAGGGTACACCTCAACGGCTTTGGGGTGCTGTGTCTGCCTTGTGCCCCACCGTCGTGGGGAACCCACGCCCCTAATTTCGTGCCCCGGGTCTCAGTTCCAAAGCCCTCAGTTCCAGGACGCGGGCTGTAGCCCAGATCAGTGGCGCGGGAATGGCGCCTTTTGAATCCCGCTTCCCTGCCTGGGCGCCTTGTTCCTGCTCACTCAGGGAGGGCCTCCGCGGTCTCCCTGCAAGCCTAGGTCACAGGCGCGGGGACCTGGGCAGCTGCGATCCCATCTGGATCAGCGCGCCGCTTTCTGCGCAAGCTTACCGGGCGGCCGGGGCTGTGTGCTGGTGCTGGTCTCCTCCTGGGGGGCGGGGCTCTCTTTAATGTTGCCTGGAGCTCACCTCCGTGGCGGATCCTGCAGGGTTCTCCACAGCTCCCGTTCACGGGGTGTGGTGGCTGAAATAGTTCCTTTCCACTCACAGTCCCACTTGCTGCGTCTGTTTTTCTTGTTGGCCGTTTTGGTTTGTTGTTTCCCTCCTCTCTGCCGGTCGGAGAGTGCCGCCTCTGTGGGCGGGGGAGGGGAGCAGGGTTCTGCGCTTCCCTCCCTTCTGGTCCTCTTTTATGGCAACTTTCTTCTTCGGGCAGTTTGCTGGAGTCGTCCGTTTACCTTCCGTGTCCCAGTTCTCACTGGGACCTGCCGCTTTTCCTCCCTATTAACTTTTTTTAATGGGAGATCTTACTCGCAGCGTCTCCTCACCGCCATGTTGCTCCGCCCCTCCCAGAAATGGTCTTAATGACACTATTTAACCTGGGCTTGTCTTGAATAAAATCCAGAATGAAAATGATCTAATTATCACTACCATAAACTGTAATGTTCAAAATTTAATTATGGGAATTACATTTCCTTACATTAAAACTCATAACTAACACAAACTAAAATATTCGAGTTGTTTTAAACAGAGGGAATTTAATACAGGAGGGATTCTTTTTTAAAAAAAAAAGATTTATTTATTTATGCATGCAAGAACTGGGGTATAGGCTAGAGGTGTGGGGGGTGAAAGGATTCACCAGAGACAGAGTGGGGAACAGAACAGGCAGATTGACTGAAATACACTGCTGAGGGAAGCAGCGGGCAAGTCAGGAGAGGTCTGCTGGGCCTACAGGGAGATTTTCTATAAAGGGGTTAGAAGGACTGGAAGAGCAAATGGGAAGAAAGATGCTGGGGAAGCCTAAAGAAAGAAACAGAGGGTTCTCTTTGCCACATCTCTGGTGAAAAAAAGACCAATCTTAGCAATCAGAATGACAACATTCCAGAAAATGTCTATTTCTCTCTGGAAGGATGCAGTTAGAACGGAGGGCCCCAGAGGAAACTCACAGAGGAACTTGACCACATCAATGCAGAACTCATCTCCTTGGAAAGAGGAAGAGGCTTTGGGCTGACAGATGGTGGGGAAATATAAAGCAGCCATTGGCTGCTGCTTACATGATGAGGTCTGAGTAAGGATTTTGCTTGTCAGGTATCTCAATCCCAAAAAGAAGTCAATTCTTGAAGGAAATGACTATGAACTTGTATCAAATTCAGTTGCTCTGATTCCGTTAAAAATACAGATATTTGAAAAAGGGGGCATGGTTATCGATGACTCTGAAAAAGGAACAGCTCGGCAGGTTGAATAGGATCTAAAAGCTGTGCAGCTACAGCAGTAAGATGTTGGATCAGCCCTCAGGCCTCTCTGTCTCTTAAGGTGATCTTCAAGGTGGCAGATCAATCAGGTTTCTGGATCTTTTCTCTTCAAATACTTACACAGAGAACTTGACTTTGAGGACAGAAAATACATGGGGATAATTTTTTAAAGCAGAAACACCCAAGAGCCGGCTACCACAGAAGCTGGCCTCTCCTGGAGGGAGTGATCCCAGAGCTTGAGCAAGGAGGACACGGGCTGTCCCTTCATACCCAATCCACACCATCACCTCCACCATATTTTGTTTGTTAGAAGTGAGTCACTAAGTCCACTCAAGGAAAACCTGTACTCGAGAAATTAAGAATTAGTCTCTGGTTTTTGAAGAAAGAAGAGCATCTATTTGTGACACCAGTAATCCAGCCCCTCTGTCCTCACATCTTCCATTGTAGCGCCTCCCTCCTATTTCTACTCTCCCTATTTCTTTCTTCTTTCTTTTTCTTCCTCCTCAGGAGTTCTCCCAGATTTCCAACCCCCTGGTGAATAATTTCCTGTATCTCTTGTAGCAGAACTGCACCCCTCCCCTAAAATCATATTCACCTCCAAGCCTTTTAAGAGTCCTGCTGGTCAGAGCGCACTGGGAGCAAAGTCCCTCTAGTGGGGAGGGCTGACATTGCTCCTGAGGGCCAGAGCACAACCACCGCCCTTCTGTTTGAGAATCAAAGCCACAAACACCATCGCACTGCAAAATACTGATAATGAAGTCCCACTAAGTTCTGACTTTTCCCCAACTACTTTGCTAGTTTTTTAAAAATTTATTTATTTATGCATAGAACACCTGGGGTACACGTCAAAGGTGTGGGGGTGAGAGGATCCACCAGAGACAGAGTGGGGAGCAGAACAGGCTGATTGACTGAAATACACTGCTGAGACAGGCGAGACAGGAAATACACTGGCAAGACAGGAAATACACTGGCGAGACAGGAAAGGTCTGCTGCACCGCGTGGTTTAGCTCCCTGGCCAGGCATGCTGCAGTGACTGGCAACAGCTTGGTAGAACTAAGATTTTAACCCCTGTGGGACAACGAAGTTTCCCCTACTTTGCTAGGTTTTAAAAATAAATATGGAATAAAAATTCTTTCTATACGTTTTTTGTTTGTCATTAGTGGTTTGTTTCCCAGCTTTGCACCAAACACATGCCCAGTCTCTAAAAATCCAGCCTAGTGAGTCACATCTAAAATGATCGCCACTGTGAAATGAGCTCCAGGCTACCCTGACTTACAAGTGTCAATGTAGAAAGAACTCATACTGCATTTATAAACGCCAGCCAGCCTTTGGTCTTGGCAGGTAGTAGCTGCTGAGGCTCAGGTTGCTAGTTACCTCCTAATATTCATCTTTCTTCTATAACTAATAGAAGCTTCCACTTTCAGCTGGGCACATGCCTGCCTGGAATAAAACTATTCCCAGGCTCCTTGCAGCTAGATGTCATCATGTCTAGAGGTCTGGCCCCTGAAACCTGAGTTAAATTGTCAGGTGTGGTTTCTGGAATAAGTCCTTAAAAGGAGAGAATATGCACTTTTTTGTCCAGTTCTCCTTCCTTCTTTCTGAAATGGGAACAAAAATGGCTGGAGTTCAGCAACCACTTTGGGCCAAGAGGCAGAAGTCACACACTGAGGATGGCAGATTAATAAAAAAGACAGAGCTTGGACTCCTCATGATCCTGGAGCTTCTGGAGCACTCTGGACTGCCTACCCCTGAACTTCATTTGCATGAGAGGGAAAAAAACTTCTGTATTGTTTCAGCCAGTGTCCATTTGTTTCTGTCTCTCTCAGCTGAACCCATTCCTGCTACTACTATAGGGTTTGTTTATGAACATGTTCGCTATGCACAAAAAGGACTCCTAGTCTCATCTCTGATACTCCATCTAGTTTCTCACCCTCACGCTCTGATCCTCTTGGAAGCTCGCTTTCCTGATCATTCTCTGCTTCCCAATCATCTGCTCTGAGCCAGTCAGTGACCTGTAAGTATAATTTCTCAGTCTAGTCCAGACTTCTCCAGCGCTGTCTTTCTCTGGTTATGTCTCAGGAAAGCTAGGCCTGGAGGGCCCAGCAGGGGAAACAAAAAAGAGTCTGCATAAAGCAGACATAACCCAGGAGCAGTGACTCATGAGGGCAAGCTCACTGGAAAGTCACGCCTGTCCAAAGGCAGGGAGAGTCCTCCTTCCCCACCTTCAGTCCTCTGCGAGACCTCGGCTCTGGCAGCGCCTTTGGCTGCCCGCAGCGAGGACACTGGGATTCCTCAAAGCCCATCCGAAGAGCCCAGGGACCCTAGAATTGTAGTATTTCCAGCCTCCATCTTCTCCTCTTCCAGCCCTCGGCTCTGCTCCCTCCCTCACCCCGGCCTCCTGCAGGTCACTGACCCCTTCCCGTCTCCGCCCGGAGCTGCGGCCGCGTGGGCTGCGGTCTCCAAGGTGCAGAGGACGCGAGAAGTCGCCGGCGCAGGACGCGGCACCGCGCGCCCCAGTGAGTGCGGGGCGCAGGCGGGGCGGGCGGAGGGCGGAGGAGCGCCCAGAATTGAGCGGCTCTGGCTTTGATGCTGGAGATTGGGCTGGGGCCGAGCTGCCTGGAAATTGTGCCGGCTCAGGCCTCTGGATTCCATCCGCAGGTGCACAGCTCCCCACCCGCACTCCCCAGGGCGCTGCAGCTAGGGGTCGTCAGGCCTCGGATGGGAGATTTGGATTCTCTGTGGAATGCACTGAAATTGTTGCATATAGCGAGCCTTGCAGAAGGGAGCCTGGAAGCAGCCCCTTCTTGCCCTCCCTCCTCTAGTCCTCTCAGAGTGAGCTGGTGTACAGGTGAGTCCAGCAGAGAGGGCTCATCTGCCCTCCACCTCCAGAGGACAGCCCCCCCCCTTCTCACTTCCTTAACTCCCCTCCCCATTTCCAGGACACCTGGGAGGGAGAGTAACAGATGAAATAAGAAAAGCAGCTAGGGTGAGGGACATGCTCCTTAAACTCCTAACAAATATTAATGACTCAGCTGGTGATGCTGGCCTTGAGCACCTAGATAGTGGCTGATCTAATCACACAGGTCCTGATTCTGGAAATTACATAAAGAAATGCCCATGATAAGGTATTAACCAAAGGCCTCAAGATTTAAGAGATTCTTAAAAGAGCATTTATAGAATGTAGGTGTGTATATTTTGTGCAGCTATAAATAACCAGAAACAGGTGCTGAGAAATACTTCATATTGTCAACAAATTGTATAGAACCCGCCTGAGACCTAAGTGGGGCACGTCGCTGCTGTAGTGATACAAGTGGAAAGCCGATGGTAATGGTAGCAAAGAAGTGGTATTTCTTGTGAGACTTGCTTTTCTCAACAGTCCCTGTCTTCTTCCACTTCCTTTGGGATCTTCCACCAGACCTGGATTCAACTAGGAAAACCCTTTTTAATATAAGATAATTAACACATTTTTGGACAATCTCTAGTTAGAAATTTTCCCATATGGAAAAATTTTCCTCATTCCCATAAGTTTTTGTGTCTGTGAACTCGGTCCCGAGGCCCAACCATTACTTTAAACTATCCCATGGAGAGACCCTTCAGGGCTGGATAAGTTAAAGGACAAAGTCTGCGGCCAACAGAATAATAGTAACATCTGTGGCCAACAGAATAATAGTAACATCAATAATAAGAAGCTTATTGAATGCTTCTACTATGAACCAGGTGTTGTACAGTTTGATAAACTTCTCACTTCACCCTTATGGTGACCATAATCCATTTTACAGATGGGGGAAATGGAGGCTGGAAGAGGCTTCATAACTTATCGAAAGCCACCCAGTAACTCAACTGGTGGGAAAAATATTAAAATCCAAGTTGGTTCACCTCTAAAACCTATGTTCCTATACACGGTGATAGACTGCCTCACAAGAGCTGTGTCTCTCAGGAGAATTACACCATTTTTAAATCAATGTATTCTTGATAGTATTTAATACCCACTGTTCATGCTGTGTTTCTTTACAACTGAGGTGCATTTTAAAGAACCTAAAAGAAAGAACCTGGCCCCTTTATACAGAAATTGGAAATTGTACTATTCCTTTCAACTGTCTCATCTGGATTTCCTACTCCCATTTGAAGGTAAGTGAAGCACCCTAAGATCTTAAGAGAATGGTATGCCACAATATTTGCTCATTTTTAGCTACTGAATAAGATAACCGTGTATTGGATTTCAGGCAAGTTACTGGTTTCAGAATCCAGTGGAATCTAACACTACAAAACAATGCCAAGAGCAAAGGAGGGGAAACAAAAAATTAAAGGCGCACCCCTACCCATCATTCCAGTTCTTCAGAAGTTCCTGAAAACGTACGAGAAGCATTGTGCACAGACTCAAACATCCATGTGTCCAGCCATCAGAAAGGACCTGAAAACCAGCATCAACAATGAATGGGCTCTCAGGAAGGTGAGTGTGTGGACTCCTTTCTTTATTCTTCCCTGAGAGGAACTAGTAGGATGTACTCCTGAAGGCTAGGTCTCTCCAAGAAGTCCACTGCGGCCTGTGGATTACTTAGGCCTTTGGTCATAATTGATGCCCTGCAGGTTCTAGATAGTTTTACCAGTCCCTTAACTACCTAAAAGAATGAAAATTGGGGTTCTTACCCAGATTTAGGTTTACCTCCTAAAACAACCTTTTTATCAGAGAATCCCATCTAAATGGTGGGGCAAGTATCTGAGTACATAGTAGCTGGACCTTTGGTCATGTGAGTACCCCTCCTCCCTCCTTGAGTCTCCACCCCTCACCCCATTCCTTAGCTTAAAAATTTTTGCCTTGTCCCACTTAATAGAATTTATAGTCATGTAGAGTCTCCATATATACGTAATTAAATTTGTTCTACTAATTTGTCTGATGTTAGAAGAATCAGAGAAGTAGTGGGAATTCCTTTCCCCCCAGCACTCCCAGAGAACATGGGTCCTGAGTCCAGAGCTGGTGGTATGGTCCCCTCTACAGTCCTGCCTGAGTGAAGTCCTTTAAAGCTTCCCTCTGGCACTGATGGCCTCTTCAACACTCCTCTTACCTTCCTGCTCCTGCCTCCAGATTAGCGCATCACAGTGCTTCCCACGGGCCTATCTTTTCTCATAGCACCTCACTTCTGGAATGGCCCACCCGCCCCTCCTCTACTCTGCATCTGGAAAGCCCAACTAAAAGCATCACTTTTGTCAATATTGCAGGCCCTCCCCTCACCAGGACTTCCGTCATCCCACCTGCCCCCTTGACCACTGAGGTGTCCCTGGCATCAAACCACCTTGCCCTCCCCCATGCCTCACCTCAGGAGAGTAGTCTTACTTGCAATGAAGTAGCAAACACATACTTCTAACTTCAAGAGCACTGGATTTCAGGAAAAAATCTTGATGTCATGTCTTGTCTCAGTAGAAATGTAAAGGTTGTGACTGAGGGGAAAAGGGGAGACGCCAGCACTGAAACTAAACGATCAACACTTGGGAAGAGGCACCTGTAGACCTGAAGGGGGCTGGCCATCTTTACAACTTTCTTTCACCAGTCCAGAAACACAGGCTCTGTTTCAACAATAAATAATAACTGATGTCCTGAAGCGCTAGCAAAGTCACCACATTATTAACAGCAACCTGTGCTGTCATGCAGATCGATGGTTAAAAGATCTTAGCTTTCTCCACAGAGCAAATCAAACAAGTAAAGGCCAGTGTTTTGGTTTTTTAAGGCCATTGTGTTACATCCATGCTACCCACATTTTCCCCAAAATTTTTTTGAGAAACGAGGAAGATGATTATCTTACCTCCCACTCCCCCAGCCCCACAAAAAAAAAAAAAAAAAAAACCGCTCCAGAAATTCCTCTCTGACCATCTCTCTTTCATCAAACTTCACTCGCCAGGGGCAGCTGCCCTGTCCCTTTCCCTTCAGCCTCTCCCTCTCCAAAGCCTCCCTTCCCCTCCCCCTCACCCATTCCTAGGTCTTTCTAGTCCCTTTTGCAGTTGTCTAGAGTCCCCTCCCTGCCACATCTTCCTGCTTATCTCAGTGGAGGAACTTCCCAAAGCTACCCTTTTTTGTGTAGTACATTTTTTTAAGTGGGAGAAAAGGACTGATTTAGCTTTTTTGACTATAATTTTACCTCATGACAAGACTTAATCATAAATCTTGCTCAAATTCATAGTCCCTCAACAATGGTTTCTGAACTTTTTAAATTTACACTCACCATCAGAAATATAATTAACATCCTAACCCAGTACAGGAGCACAGCTGCGCATAGCATGGCTGCTGCGGTTGAGTGGGTTGCTTGGGTTGGGTCGCTACTGATTTTGAATAGCGCTGAAATAAGTCTCACAAACCTACTAAGTTTGATTCCCTATCCTAATAATGTATAGTGTCCAATACTAATAGCTAATAATAATCTACTGGAAAAATCTCTGCCCCTTAAGACTTTTCAGGAAGCTTGGCATAAAGCTGGAACTTCCTAAGTTTGTGCTGAATCACCACCCTTGTGCATGCCTGATCCAAAATTAATAACAATTTCAAATATTCCCATGTTTTCTAAAGACAGTGTTCTTTTTCCATATATTCAGAAGCACTGATGTCTTTTTATGATTCTTCTTACTCTTCAGTTTACACTTATAAGATCTGATGACTTCCTGCCAGGCTCCTTACCAATTTCCCTGGAACCTTTGCTCATGACAATTCGAGATGAGTGCTACACGCGGGGGAAAGACATTTGCATCTGGGGCCTTCAGCTGAGCAACCCAGAGATTGCCAGACTTGTGAGTCATAGGTATTAAAAAGATTTTTTCAATTAATCTGAAAAGATAATGCATATTACACTGTGCATCCTAGAACTTCATTTGGTTGTTCACTGATACGCTGTAAGGTTTTCCTTTTTATTTTTTATTTTTTTGTTTTTGTTTTTTTTTTTAAAAGATTGATTGATTGATTGATTCATTCATTCATTCAAGCACTAGGTACAGTCAGAAGCGCGGGAGGGTGAGAGAATTCACCAGAGCCAGAGCGGGGAGCTGAGCAGGCAGAAGGACCGAACTAAGTACACTGCTGAGGGGAGCAGCGGGCGGCAGGAGAGGTCTGCGCGCCATGTGGGACCCTCCTCCGGGGATCGAACAGGCGCATGTGGGACCCTCCTCCGGGGATCGAACAGGCGCTTCAGAGGCTGCGGGCAGCTTCACAACCCAGCGCTCAACCGCTGCGCCACAGGGGAGGCCCCAGGTTTTCCTTTTTTTTTTTTTTTAATTAATAAATTTTATTTTTATATTCCTCATACAATTGCAATCCCCCCATTCTGACCCCAATCCCTCCCCTCCCGCCCCCCACCCCCCAAAAAGAGTCTCTGGTTCATAGTTTTTGTTGATTTTGATTTTCACTTTCTTATAGTTATTCATTTTCCTGGTCCCTTATTTAAGTTTTCTAGATTCCTGCTATGAGTGAGACCATCCGGTATTTTTCTTTTTCTTTTTGGCTTATTTCGCTGAGCATAATCCCTTCCAGCATCATCCATGTTGCTGCAAATTGCATGTGTTTATCTTTTTTGAATGCTGAGTAATATTCCATGGTATATATGTACCACATCTTCTTGATCCAGTCATCTATTTTTGGGCATTTGGGCTGTTTCCAAAGCTTAGCTATTGTAAACAGTGCTGCTATAAACATAGGGGTGCAGGTGTTCTTTGGAATTGATGTTTCTGTGTCCTTTGGGTAAATACCTAGGAGTGGAATTGCTGGATCCTGTGGAAGCTCTATGTTTAGTTAGGTTTTCCTTTTTAAAAGATGTTTTTAATGAAACATTTCAAGCATATAAAAATTCAAATATAGTGGAACTGACTTTTATGTACGAACCATCATGTAGTAGACTTGTTTTAAGAAACGAAAAGTTGTAGATCATTATAAATACAACAGCTAAAACTTCCTATTATGTCTTTTCCTCCTCTACCAGAGGTACCATTAGCTTAAAGTAGATGAGTATTACGCCACTGCATGTTTTTATATTTTTATTATATGTGCATGTATTTTTTTACATGAATGGAATTGTGTATAATTTTGTGACTTTTTCACTCACATTGTTTTGTTTTGTCAAGATTTCTCCACATTCATTAGTTCTGACCACCGTATTGTATCACATATAGCCTTCATTCTTGGATAATTGTTTTGCTGGGTATATATTTAGAGATTAACCATTATAGCTTTTTAACCAAAATGGTTTTTTAATTGAGCTTAATAATGCTAAGGCTATTGCTGAATATATTTGACTTCTGGAAAGAGTGAGTCAGATAATTTAGACCAAATCTTTCACTGAGGACAGCAAGATGAGCTAAAATAAAAGATAAAGAAGTTTTAAAAAATTTTTTAAAGTTTATTTTTTGATGAAGTACTGTTTTTCTTACATTCGTTGTTATTTTTTGGACAATATTTGATTCTCCCCTTAGATGCTTCCCCTGTAGTTCTCCCATCACCATAGCACCCGTGATCCCTCACCACAGTCCCTTGTCTCTTCCTTTCCATGTTTTGATCCCTTACCACCCCGCCAGCCCCCCAATCCCTCAACCCTCAAACCCCCGCTGAATGCCTCAGATCTATGGTCAGTTTTCAAGTTTTATCTTTTTTTTCTGACCCTTTGCTTGGCTTCTCTATATTCTGCAGATAAGAGAAATCATCCAATATTTATCTTTTTCCTTCTGACTTATTTTTGCTTAACATAATCTCTTCCAGCTCCATCCATGTTGCTAAAAACAACATGGGTTTATGTTTTTTGATATATATGTACCACATCTTCTTGATCCACTCATCTGTTTGGAGGCATTTAGGTTGTTTCCATATCTTGGCTATTGTAAATAGTGCTGCAATAAACATAGGAGTGCAAGTTTCTTTTTAATAAGTGTTTTTGTGTTCTTAGGGTAGATTCTAGGAGTGGAATAGCTGGGTTGTAAAAGATCCATTTTTAGTGTTTTGAGGAATCTCCACACAGCTTTCCATAGTGGCTGGGCCAATTTATATTCCCACTGGCATTGTCAGAGGGTTCCTTTTCACCACATCCTCACCAGCACTTGTTTCTGATATTTTTTAATATGGGCCATTCTCACAGGTGTGAGGTGGTATCTCATTGTGATTTTGATTTGCATTTCCTTGATAATAAGTGATGATGAATATTTTTTCATATGCCTGTTGGCCATTCTCATTTTTTCTTTGGAGAAGTGTCTATTTAGCTCTTTGACCATTTTATGAGTGCTTTGTTTTTGTTGAATTGCGTGAGCTCTTTGTGGATCTTCGCTATTAGTCCATTATTAGATGTGTGGTATATAAATATTTTCTCCCATTCAGTAGGGGGTCTAAAGAGGCTTGATTCCTACCTCACATCACACCACAGAGTCAATTCAGGTGGGTAATTGATTTGAAAGCAAAACAGTATAGTTTCTAAAAGGTAACACAGGAAACTATTATATTGACTTTGGAATGGAGAAAAACTTCTTAAACAGGACACAAAAGACACTAACCATAAAACATTGATAAATTGAACTCTATCAATAATAGAAATCTCTGTTGATTAAGAATAACCATTAAAGACTAAGAACACAAGCCACAAATCTGGAAAAGATGTTTGCTACATAACTAGTCAAAAAAGGGTCATATGCAAGAGGTATAAAGAGCTCTCATTCTTTAATAAGAAAAAGACAAATAATCCTTTAGAAATGTAGTCAAGATACTTGAATAGACATTTCACAAAAGAGAGCAAATAGTTAATAAACATAAAAAGGGGCTCCACCTCACTAGGAATGAGGAGAATGCAAATGAAAAGCTTGAAGAGATACCAGCGCAGGGCCAGTGAAATACCCAAGCATTAGTGAAGACTTGGAACAGCTGAAATTTTCATACACCATGGTGAAAGTATAAATTGGTACAATCGCTTTGGAAAGCTGTATTGCATTGTTTGCTGATACCAAACTCTTTGATCCAATAATTCTACTCTGTAGCTTCATACTAACGCTATCATAATTGGAAGGTGAGGGAAGATGGACACCAGAAGACATGCACAGAAATGTTCACTATCATATTCTAATTCTTGCTTTTACTGACGCTACCTATTGGTGACACTTCTTTGTGCTTTTATCATTTTATTTGTACTGTAAACATATTTCTTGGAGAAATAATGGTGGCAATTGAGCTCTTCCCCCAGAGAGAATCTGTATTTGTTTCTGCCAGGCCCTCAAGATGCCACCATCTCAGAGCTACATTAAATTTGATTTTTGACCTGAGGACTCTTTCTTTGAACCATTCAAATGTATTTAATTCAGAGTAGAAACCTAAGTTAGGGCTAGTGTGTGAGCTCTTAGGGGATATATTTTCCACGGTCTTCTCAGTAACAGTTTTCGGTAGGCAATTTTCCCTGTGATCATTTGGAAGAAGGGAAAATTGGATGTATTTTTAGTTCATCCTTATTATACATGCAAAGTACTATGGCTCCCTTTATGTTTTGGGTCACAACTTATGCAACATTTCCTATTGGACGCTTTACCTTTAGTGATCATAGGTTTAATCTCCTATTCTGGGGACTACATGACCCATGAAAAACAAGGCTGAAAAACAGATCTGTTGCTTCAGTGATGTTTCAAAGGGAAACCTGGCTTCAGTGTCACAAGCACACTTTAAGTTCCTGCTTTCTCTCATTCATTGAATTTGAGTATTCCTCCCTGACCTGCCTGCGAACACATTTTAGAAAGGTGCTTTTTAAAGTCTTAAAATAAGAAGAAAAGCTTCATGGCAATTGATTTCACAATTATGAAAAAAATGAAGGCAACAAAAAACAATTAGATGAAGTGGACTACATCAAAATTTTAAACTTCTGTGCATCAAAGAACACAATGAAAGGAGAGAGCGTAACCCACAGGACGGGAAAAATTGATTTCAAATCACACATCTGTTAATGGATTAATATCCAGAATCTATAAAAACTCCTACAAACTCAACAACAACAACAAAAAAACCCCAAGCAATCTAGTTTTAAAGCAGGCAAAGACTTGAGTAGACATTCTCTAAGACATTGTACAAATGACCAAGGAGCGCATGACTCGCTGTTCGACATCACTAATCACTTGAGAAATGGAAATGAGATGCCACCCGATATTGGTTAGGGTGACACTGTCAAAAAAAAAAAATGTTTTCCAAAGAACCCACAAGGCAGTGAAATGGAACAGACAGAGAAGCAGACTTCCGCAAGTTTACCTCCCTCCGTGTGGACCTGGGACAGTTGTTATTTCCTAGAAGCAGAGGATGCAGCTGTTGTACAGCACCCAGGGCAGCTGAACCAGTAGCTTCAGCAGGAGCAGCACTCCCTGTTGAAGGCAGTGAAGAGGCACCTGTAGGTCCTGACCATTATGCCCAAGATGGCAGTCAGCATGGAGGGCACCTACAGTGACAAGCCTTCAAGCTGGTGGAAATCAAGCCAGAGATGATTACCACCACCTGGGTTAGTTCTCCATCACCCATGAAACCAGGTCCCTGGCACTGGAGCCACCCACTTCTCCTGCTTCACCCCCTCAATTAGTGTGCTAACTCTAAGAAAGACACAAATTCCTTTTCACACACAGAGCAAGAAAGAGAATAGCAAGGGTTCACAACATGGAGAAATTGGAACCTTTGTGCTCTATTGCTGGGAATGTAGAATGGTGCAGCTGTAATAAAAACAGTATTGCGATTCCTCAAAACATTGGAAATAGAATTACTATATGATGCAGCAGTGGATCAGGGTGTATAGCCAAAAGAGGTGAACGCACGATTAAGAAGAGATATGTGAACAACTATAGCAACATTATCTGCAATAGGCAAATGTGGAAGAAACACAAGGGTGTGTTGATGGATGGATATACAAAATGTGGTGCATATATACAAGGAGTATTATTTAGCCTTAAAAAGGAATGGAAATTCTGCCTGATGCAGAACTTTGAACATGATAAACTGAGGACATGCTAGGTAAAATAAACCTGTCACAAAAGAACACATACTGTATGATTCTACTTATATGAGGTTTCTAGAGTAATTAAATTCATAGAAAGTAGAACAGTGGTTGCCAGGATCGGGGAAGGGGAGAATGGGTTTTTTTTTGTTTTTTTTTTGTTTGTTTGTTTGTTTTGTTTGTTTGTTTGTTTGTTCCAGTTCTGCAACATAAAAAGAATTCTGAAGAGGGATGGAGGGATGTTGGGGAGGGTGGCACAGCTATGTGAATATACATTTAATGCCACAGTGCTGGACACTTGAAAACAGTTAAGATGATAAATTTTATGTTATGTGTGTTTTTACCATAATTTACATTTTTTTTAAAGATTTATTTATTTATGCATACAAGAGCTGGGGTACAGGTCAGAGATGCAGGGGGTGAGAGAATTCACCAGAGACAGAGTGGGGAGCAGAACAGGCGGATTGACCAAAGTACACTGCTGAGGGGAGCAGCGGGTGAGTCAGGAGAGGTCTGCTGCACCATGTGGGTTGCTCCCTGACCAGCCTGGGGATCGAACTCATGCTGCAGAGGCTGCAGATTGCTTCATAGTGCAGTGCTTAACCCTTTGCGCCACCAGGGAGGCCCATAATTTAAATTTTTATTAACATATTTTTAATGCCCTACATTTAAAATATATAGCCAGCATTTTCAGTTGCTTTTATTCAGAGAGTCGGTCAGGGTACCTAGTCCATTCAGCTGGAATTAGAATGCTGTCCCTGTGTGTTAAAAGTGATCCTCAGCATTCCCTTAAAGTGCAGCTTGCTGAAGCAGAAGATCTGGATGCTGCTGAAAAATTCGATCTTAGATGACTGTGGTCTTGGCCATAGCCATGCTGGAGCCCCAGGGAATAACACTGCAAGCCACTGGTTGGCACCTTTGGGCCCTGGCCAAGAGCCTGTTTCACACAGACCACTGTTAACACGGGCACCGACTGCCACATTTCCTCTTCTGTCAGAAACACGACTCAAGAGATCCAACCCAGCACTCAAAGGAGGGGTTCTCTCATCAAAGCTGCCTCAGCACCAGCTCTGTAGTTAAGGATGCCAGTGCTTTTTTATTCTCAGCCAAGGTATAATTTGGAATCCTAGCTCTGACCAACATGTCATTATCTTAAAAAACCCTAAAATCTTCCAACCCAACCAAAGCCTCTTTTAGGCTTACATTCTGAATTGAAGACATCCTCAGATTGTGGTGATTCTAATTGCAAAGAGTTGACCTTGATGATTTGCAGTTTAAATTCCCTCTCTGGTCAGGATAGTCCATTAAGTAGGGATGTAACTGTAATTAGTATCCTTTGTTACCACAAGAAGTGACCTTGCCATAGACCCTTTGGTTCAGAGACTGAACTCCAGCTCCTGCAGACTCTGCTGTGTTGCCTCCGGCCCAGCTGCTTCTACATAAGAAGCTCCTGGTGGTTGAATTGCACAGTCTAATTCTGGGCCGACCTGCAAATCCAAGTGATATCTAGAAATATGAATCTAACTTATTTTTGAGAGAATTCAACTATTAAAGTTTTTATTGAATTACAAAAAGAATACAACTGTAGGAGATACCTTTGTGGGTCAGAATATCAGCATCTGTGTTGGTTTGCTAGGGCTGCCTTAACAAAGTACCAGAAAATGAGGGCTCAAAAAACAGAAATGTTATCTCCTCACTGTCCTGAAGGCTAGACCTCTGAGCTCAAGAGGTTTCTTCTCCCTGGCTTGTAAAAGGCCATTTTTTTGCTGTGTTTTCAAATGGTCACCCTTCTGTATGTAACTGCATCCAAATGTTCTTTTTTGAAATTATTTTTTTGAAATTATTTTTAACTGAGGTAACATTGGGGTCTCCCCATCAGGTGTTACCACCATAGTGCACCCACCACCAATGCCCAAGCTCCACCACCACAGACCATCATGCCTCCCTCCTCCCTGCTTTTCCCCTCCCTCACCCTCTCCTTTGGTGTCTCAGTCCTGCAGTCAGTCAGCTATCTAGTTTGTCAGCTTGTCTTTACAAATGTTCTTTTTTTTTAAAAAGATTTATTTATTTATACAAGTACGAGGGTACAGGTCAGAGGCGTGGGAGGGTAAGAGAGTTCACCAGAGACAGAGCGGGGAGCAGAAAAGGAAGACGGACCAAAAACACTGCTGGGGGGAGCAGAGGGTGAGCCCAGAGAGGTCTGCTGCGCCATGTGGGTATCTCCCAGGCCGGGCTGGGAATTGAACCCGCGCTGCAGAGGCTGTGGACAGCTTCACAGCGCCACGCTCCACCCGCTGCCCCACCGGGGAGGCCCTACAAACGTTCTTTTCTTATAAGAACACCCATCAGAGCCCAAACTGATGACCTCGTTTTAACTTAATTACCTCTTTAGAGGTCCCATCTCCCAATGAAGTCACATTCTGAAGTACTAAGGATGAGAATTTTAATACATGAATTTGCAGGGGGACCCAATTCATCCCATAATAACATCTAAAAAGATAAACATCAATATAGCATCTCATCATGCAGCTCTCCCATGTAATTCTTCAATGAGACTTCTTTGTAAAGGGAAATTATTTTTGTCTTCATGCTACCTTGTCCCGGGTAATTAGAAAGTTGGCTTAGAGGCCAAAATGTTGAGGTCATTAACATGATTGACTTTGAAGCAACACATGAGAACACAGAGCATAAGCACTTTTGACCTTGCGTTCCCAGGCTTTGCTTCTGGAGTTGAAGGGGTTCACCACCTGCCCGGTCACCACCCTAGAATTCATTGATTGCAAGATGGATGCGTGGTCTCTAGGGAGACTCGGGAAGGCTCTGCAGTACAGCAGTTTGCATTCTCTTGTCCTGGATTACTGCAAGTAAGCTGGAAAGTGGCGCTCCTTCCATGTCTTGCTGTGTGGAAGGGGTGAGGGGGGTGAAGGCAGAGGTGGGGGGAGGGAATGTACTGGTTCCTTGTGCCGGTTGGAGTCATTGCTAAAAGCGAACACTTTAATGTTAATGTTCCTAAGTAAATGTTAAGGCTCTGAAAGAGTCTCATTTATTCTTTCAAGTATTTGTTGAGGCCTAGTTTATATAAGACTGTGATTGTTGCTAAGGATTTATATAAAGGGTAATATTGCAGCCCAGGAGGATTCTCCGCGTAGGGGAGGAGACATGCTCTTGATTATGTGTAATGCAAGGTAGAAAGTCTGAATATCACAAAAGATGTCCATATAAATGTTCGTGGTTATGTGACGGGAAACCACAGCCCCCAAGGTGATGGTCCTGTATCACCAGGAGAGGAGCGGGGAGGAAGGGCGAGGTGCTCAGGGGGAGGAAAGTAGGTCTTCAGACTGTGTCAGGGGAGGGTTGGGTGGTGATAATACCTGCTAATGGTTATTGAGCGCTGTACTCGGTGCTGAGCCTCAGCACCAATTCATTCATTCTCCCAACCAGGTCTCCCTGGCACACAGACCACTGCGTACCATCGCATGTGGATGCATGACACGTAATGCTGCGTGTACCTTTTCTGTCCCTTAACTATAGATAAGGAGAGACTTAGGGGGCTTGTTAACTTGTTGAAGGTCATTTAGCTCTTGGGGATGGAGCCTAGATAGGAATCCTTCCTGGGGAGTGCTTTAAAATCATAAGCTGGTGAATGACATAGCTTTCAAAAGTATTCACTTGTTCCTGTCATTTCTTTTTAGATTTAGAAATGAAGAACTTGAGAGTATTTTCTCAGGCCTGGAGAACAACCAAAGGCTCCAAAGCCTGAGTCTGCGTTACTGTGGTCTGGGGCCACAGAGCGGGCCCAGGCTGGGCTCGGTCATAAGCCGGAGTGCCATTTGGTGAGCGCACGCCCCACCACACCCCATCTTGGCACCGTTGTGTCTTAAGTTTTATCAACAGCTTATTTACAGAGCCACTTACTAGTCCATGTGTCCTCTGATTTTTCATTATGATTTAATCATCCTTTTCTCCCCTCTAGTTTTTTTGGTTTTTCCTTAGTTGTAAGAGAGAGGTCCTCTAGTTAGATTTGAGAATCAAGCATGTACTGCTAATGCACAATTGTGACCAGCTGCATTATCACTAGGTCAATTTTTTATGACATGATCTATTATTATCATTATTTTTAATTATTATTTCATGACCAGAGCTAGTATTTTGTGAGATGAAGACCTAAAATCCAAATTTGAGGAAATGGAAATAATATCAAACGAACGGTGTTTTGCCCCCTTGCCAGTGAGCTGTACCTGGAAGGCAACTACCTGCAGAGTTCCGGAGCCCTGGCGCTCCTCAGCCCCCTAGCAGAGCATGCAGAGGTGCAGGGGCAAGAGCAGCCAGCCACATCCTCACCAGACATGGGGAGTCCCCCTCCGCTGCCTCCAGGTAAGCACTGGGGAACTTGGCTTTAGATCCTGCTGGGGTCACCTAAAGGTGCACGACTTTTGATTAAAAGTAAGCTCCCTGGGGGCCAGTGGAGGTTCTTCCTCCTGGGTGTGTGAATCTGAATAAAGGATCCCCAAAGATGTCTCTGCCCTAACCTTCAGAACCTGTAACTGTTACCTCACATGGGACATGGCATTTTGTAGGTGCAATTAAATTAGGGGTTTTGAGATGGGACAGTTATCCTGGGTTATCAGGATGGGATCTTTATAGAAGGGAGGCAGGAAGGTCAGAGTCTGAGAGAAGGAGATGTGACAATTTAAGGGGAGTTTGCAGTGATGTGAGGAAGGGGCCATGAGCCAGAGAGTTCAGTGACCTCTAGTAGGTGGACAGGGCAAAGAAACAAATATTCTCCTGAGCTGCCAGAAGGAACAGAGCTCCAGTGATGCCTTGACTTCTACCTGTAAGACCCATTTCAGCCTCTGACCTCCAGAAATATAAGATAACAAACTTGTATTATTTCAAGCCACTAAGTGTGTGCTCATTTATTACAACAGCAATTGGAAGCTAGTACAGTATTTTAATGAGAATTCTTTAGTTAAAAGTAATAGCAACCCTTGGTGGTAGGCGAGCTCACTGGAATGGAGGCATCCTGTATTTCACAAACCCATGTAACACAACACAAAAACACAAACAACAACATAAACCAGTGTTACCTCAAAAAAATAAATAATTGTTAAGGAAAGTAAAAACAATGCAACCAGAATTAAAGATAAATAAGGGTTTATCTGGGACACGCACCACTCCAGCTATCTTCAGGGGTGATTGAATTCAGGGTTCAGACCATATCATGGGCCTTCTCTCCCAGTGCAGCGAGCTTCCTCCAGCAGGCCCAGGTAGTAGTAGTCCCATCATGATTTGTGATCAGCCAGAGAATAAGAACTGCTTTCTTCAAGTGATTGTGGTAAATGAATGACCTTGCTCACAATCATCATTCTACTTTGCAAAAGTATCTGACTGGAGGGTCTTCCCTAGGGTGCAAAATCAAAGACAATTCCAAATATTAACATTAAGTCTTAAGAAAATGGATGGCTCTAATGACTTGATGGTGAACCAATTGTCATACATCAAGTCACTTCCCATTATTCCTTTTAACAAAATTGAACAAGGACCATATCAAGTTATCAACTGACAAATCAATAAAATTTTCTATATGTGTGACCAACCACTATGTGATGTTTAGCCTGTAAGTCAGAAATTCAAAGAATTGAATGCTATTCCTATGATAAAACTCCTAGGATTACCCAGTAAAATTTGGATTTAGATGAGAAACAAATAATTTTTTATAAATACATTCCATGTGATGTTTGGGATATATGTAACTAGAAAAATTATTCTTTGTTTACCTGACATTTAAATTGAACTAGGTACCCTGCATTTAGGGGGCAAATGAGGCTAAACCTGACAAACCTATTCCATTCCCATCTTCATGAACAAAATTTCTCCACACTTACACCTGTAACAATGAAATAGTTCATTCCTATTCATTTTAGCAATAATATTCCTAATGAATATCAGTTGAATAAATTGTAAAAAAAAAATCCATCTTATTAAGTGGCGCATTTAATAACGCTTTATTTCTGTTTTAATTAGATATATCAAAATGCTTAAAATATGTATATTGTATAACTTATATTCTCCTAAAATTAATAACTGCTGGAGACCTCTTTATTACTTCAAAACCTATGATCCCAAGAAATTTTTTAAGTTTATATATTTGTACATGTAGAGTTTTTATCATAGTGAAGTATTACATGATGATCTATAAAATACTTACAAATATAAAGTTTTGCAAGGTAAGTAGAATGGAAATACAAGTAATAGCACATAATGAAAAAGGGAAATAATGTGTGATTTTTCAATCTCTCAGAAGGATTTGCTAATGTTGGGGTTTTTGAAAGAATGATGGTGTATGTCAAATTACTTGGATTTTAGATGCCATTCAATTCAATATACTTAACACAATGATAAAAAAAAAAGATATTTTAAATTGTCAATATTTGCCTTATGCTAAAAATCTCTCCCTCTGAAATTTAAAATTTTCATCATTAAAAATGATGAAAAAGTTTAAATACCAAATTAAAATATTCAAGATATTACATAGTTTTTCAATATTCCTCTAGGAGTTTGAGAACAGAAATATTTTGAGATCTTTGCTTTGTAAGGTGCAAGTGTTTGCTTTTGTGTCCTGATCTGTGAGCTGCATCTGGACCCCAGTAATTTCTCCATTTGGCTGGAATCAGGCACCGTGGTTTTCTGTTGCTCACAACCGAAGAGGCATGCTTGCCTCACCATGCAATGACAATTTTGGTTTCTTAATTACTTGTCATAACAAACAGTCTTAGTAAGGATGTTCCTCCCTTTCCTTTAGTGCGTGTGAGTGTGTGTGTGTGTGTGTATGTGTGTGTGAGAGAGAGAGAGAGAGAGAGAAAGAGAGAGAGAGAGAGAATGCATGTGCATTTGTGTCTCTCCTGACATATGCCAAGAATTCTTCCTGGTGCTTGGGATACTTACTGCATAAAACAATGGTCCTTGCCCCATGGGGGTGGGGGGGGGCTGAAGAGGAGGAGCTGGAAGGCTGTGTGTGTGTGTGTGTGTGTGTGTGTGTCTGCATGTGGAAGGAGTTGTGCAATTTCTTAAAAACATAATAAATATGTACATGCTATAGTCTACTAGCAGATGATTATTTCTATGGAAAAAGGAAAACCTGAGCTGTTGGAAAAGTCAGGACACATTTTTGCTTGAAAAACATAGAAAAGACACATCACGACTTTTCTAACAACACAGTAAGTAAGCGAGTTTGCAAGTCTGGAGAATGAAGACGCGAGGGGTGTGGTTTAAAATTGCCTGTTGAGTATAGGCCTCCTTGAAATAGCAGCGTTTTCTTACAGACACAGGAGGTAAGGGCAAAATCCTGGGGATAAATGGGGAGAGTGTTCCAGGCAGAGGGGACAACAGACAAGACCCCAAGGCTGTGTGCAAGGAGCAGGAGTGCCTGGGCCCTAATGGGATCTGGGGTCAAGGAAATTTTTAGCTAGGAAGGAGCAGAGGAGTAGCACTTAGGTTTGAGAAGAACCCCTTAATTTGTGTGGCAAACAGACTAGGTGAGGGTGGAGAGCAAGCAGGGCCCTCAGGAGGCCATTGTCATCAGGTGAAAGGTGGAGTGAGGGGTGCTCCCAGGTGAAACTGAGATAGTGGGGTGAGGGGGTGTAGGTAAGGAGTGGTCAGGGTCAGCATCTATACCATGTCCTGCCGAATGGGGTGTGTGGCGCAAGAGAAAGGAGGAGTCCAGGTGATAATGTGCTGCTTCCTAGATATAAAACATATTATCTCATGGAAATATCTCCCCCCGAAAAGATTTGTAAACTCAGCCAAGCACAGGGCTCAGCTGCTCAAAGAAGACACGTTTTAGATAAAACTCATGTGTGCAGGAAAAAAACCTCGAGTTTTTTTGTGTCACAAACTGTATTTGTGACTAATTGTGCAATAGGTCACTTTAGTTTCTTTTCTGAGGAAAGCATTCCAACAAAGGATTTTAATGTAGGTTTGTTTGTTTGTTTGTTTTTGTTACCCATGCTGTGAATTGCTAAGTGTAATCATCTGATCATGAGCAAATGTCTTTTCACACAAAGAGAAATACTTCTGCCAAAGTACATTTAAAATGAAGACAATAACTGATAACAATGTGTGTTAAAAACCCTCCCATGCAACTTTGAACAAACTTTTAAAAACTATCTCTTTGCTTTCCATATAGCCAAACAGAGAAGTTCAGCGTTGAATCCAATTTCAAAGTCATCTGGAGCTGTCACAGTGAAAACTACTGCAGTGAAGAAGAGAAAAAAAGGTATTTTTGTTTGTTTTGACTGTTCCTTCTATTTCTTTGGTCTCGTGAATCACTTCTTCCTTTTATGGGGTGTGTATTTGTTCCCACTACTAAAATATTACCCCAAACAGAAAGAGAAACTCAAGTGGAGAAAAAGAAGACTCAGTATCTTACGATTTCGTGCAAGCCTAAGACAGAACAGCTTAGCCATGTCCACCAGAATTCATCTTGGGCACATCGGCAGGACCCAAGAACCGTGACGGGTTCAGAATCTCTGCAATAAACAGGCAGAAATCAGAAGAACCTCCTACATTCAGCTTGAATCATCTTTCCTGTGCTCATTAGTCAGAAGCAGAAATGGAGTCATTTAGAGGGAATTTTCAGGAAATCGCCAACTCCATAACCTCTGCTCAGGATTAAACTAAATGAGACGCTGTGTAAGTAGTGTCAGCTCGCAGCTAAGTGCCAGGGAGCCGGGCTTCTGTTCACCGCACTGGCCCTGACACCTGTCCCCATGTTCTAGACTGCAAAGGGAGAGCTCGGAGCTCACAGCTTCCTAAATTTCACTCTAACTTTAACATTTTGAAGCTACTAAAACACAGCCCAAGATGAGCGGGGGTGGGTACTGTGTAGTCTCAGGGAAGCGCCCGGTAAAGGCTGCCCTAAATTTGTGTTGTTCTGTTTTCGTCCATTTCATTTTTCCTATGCAGCTAGTTTGTGAAGGTGAAAGGCCCTTATGATAAAGTTCTTCATCTGGTGTGTTTCTCTTCTTCAGTTTTAATCTGGCCTCTTTTTCTGTCCCTGAATTTTTGTATCTCCCCTATAAAATCTCACTGAACTAGACAAATACAGATTCTTGTGATCAAAAAAGCCAAGTCAAAAAGTAAAGTGAGAAAATCAGACCCTGTCTTTGTTGTCGGATATCAATATAGACATTCTGCGGGATATGCTAGCAGATGTTGGGAAATCTGCTAGAAGTAATTTTTAAAAAAAGAGTCATGCTAGGTTATCATTTACTTTAGAAAGTTACCACTACTTGGGAATATATTCAATCAAAAATCCCTGTAAATTTGTTTGGGATTCCTGTGGGGATTAGTGCCTCCCTCAAAGAGAACAGTCCCTCCACTGGGTCAAACGACACATGAGGAGAGAAGAGCGAGGGTCACTACTTCTGACTGTTTCTAAACTTAACACAAAGTGTCATCACAAAGGACAAAAGCTGAGTGTCTGCATTGGGCTGTACAGCCACCTCTCACTGCAGAAAGATGAAAGGCCAGAATCTACCTGGGAACTCCAAGACTTCTCAAGGGAGAAGAAGATTCAAGCTGAATGTAGGAGGTTCTTCTGATTTCTGGATGTTTATTGCAGAGATTCCGAGACCAGCCTAGGTCCCATCATGGTTCTTGGGTCCTGTCGATGTGCCAGAGATGAATTCCGGTGGACATGGCTAAGCTGTTCTGTCTTTGGCTTGCACTACTAGTTTTTGAAAGGCCCTAATTTAAAAAAAACTTTTCAAAATATATAATAACAAAGAAGTTTTGTTAAATTACTTTATATTTGAAGTGTTTATGTTTAACAAGTCTTCTAACACATGAGAACACAGAATGCATACATGATCTGAGTAATGACCCAGAACCTAAACTTGACCTCTGTGCACCACCCCCACCCAAACCCCCACCCCACCACACCCCTGTGTAGACCTGGAGATATTAGTCCCCCTTCAACAATGGATAACTTGAGGGAAAGTCAAAAAGAGAGCAACGTGATTATTCATCCTTCAGCTTTTAAACAATAGCTATGTTGAGGCCCAGTGACAGAGATATCTTTCAGCTACTGAAACATGGCTCAGAGGTACCAGACCTGCTTCTGTGACCTTTGTAAGCTTCTGTCAGCCCCCCTAGGCATGCAATATCTCACTTTTTTTTCCCCCAGAAGAGATTAGGGACTCTGAAGAACTGCGGTTTGCCTTTGGTCATTCTTTCAATCAAGATAGATGAAATAGCATTTCCTCAGGGCCATTCAGACTGGTATGTGACTGAAATAGTTACCACTGTGAAACAATTCAAAGGTTAGTAAAAGAGAAATTTATTAAAGAGGTTATTCAGAGCCAAACTGAGGACCCAGGCCCAAGAGACCAATATAATCTCTCTGAGTGACCCATGTCTGCCCTAGAAGTGTTTAGGTTTATATAAATAAGCTACATACAAAGAAAGAATACATACAAAAGTTTTTCGTAACAAAGAAAAGAAGACATCTAGCTAATTTCTAACATTGTCTGTTAACTAAAGGAGGTACGTTTCTTGATCTTATAGAGCTAATTTAGTCCGAGCAGTCTGTGTTTGGGAAGATGTAAGGACCAAAGATTATTTGAATCTCTTATCCTAAAAGTTCCCCTGCAGATCTGAGGGCCCAGTCAGGCCATGATTTTGTCACAAGGGCTGGGTCTGTGAAGTCTTTGACATTTGTTTCTCACCGCAGGGTTCTTCACAGCAAATAACCCATAGCTCTGCTGACTCCAACACTTAAGGCAGCCCGTCAGGGTAAGGTAGCTGTTTTCCAATAGAGCAGAATATAGAATTTTCCTTTCTTGGTCCACAAGTACAAGGGATGTAGTGAGAGATAGCCCTGGTCCATGCCCCAAGGAGCTTACTTTCTAGTCCAGTGCAGCTGCCTCAACAGGAAATGGTTACTGAGTACCACTGAGTTAGTGAGATGCAAGATGTGTTCCTCTTTTGTTTCTGGGGTTGCTGTAACAAAGTATCACAGGTTGGGTAACTTAAACAACAAAAATATATTGCTTCATAATTCTGGAAGTCGGAACTCAAGATCAAGTTCTTGCCAGGCCTGGTTCCTTCTGGAAGTTCTGAGAGAATCCTTTCCCTGCCCGCTCATAGCTTCAGGCCCTTGGTTGACTGTCTTTGGCATTTCTTGCCTTGTATTGTAGATATATCACTGCAAGCCTTCATTTCACATGGCGGGGAGTGTGTGTGTATGTGTGTGTCCATTTTCTCCCTTATTTAAGGGCATAGCTCATATTGGATTAGGGACCCACTCTACTTCAGTATGACCTCATCATGACTAATTATATCTCCAACAACTCTATATCCAAATAAAGTCACTTCTGAGGAACCAGGGGTTAGGACTTCAACAGAGGAATTTGAGGAGGGGACACAATTCAACTCATAACAAAAGGACTCAGAAGGAAAGCAAAAACAGGATACTTAGCTAGGAAACAACTCCACAAAGCTGCATCTGCCAAGGGCCAGGCAGGCATGGACATTGGGTCAGAAGAAAAGAAGTCCTCCCCCAGGGATGAAAATGGGGAGAAGACTGTGAATGAGATAGGAGTTGGCTGAGGGAGGACTTACCCGAGGAAGGACTTACCCCAGGAAGGACTCAAGTGAAGAAGAAAGGCCTAAAGAACGCAATCCATTAGGCCCAAAATTTAGCTGGGACAAGCGTCTAGAGAGGGTGGGCCTGGCAGTAGGGGTGGGTCACATTATGGAGGACTTTGTATCACTGACCCTGAGTGTGAACTTAATCTACTAGACAAGGAAATTTTTGCCTCAAGTAGGTAGAAACAACTTTGTATCTAATATATTGGGTTGTCAGAAAAGTCATGATGCATTTTTGCTTGAAAAACATAGAAAAATATGCCATGACTTTTCTGACAACCCAATATATTTATTTTACAGTTTCTAGTCAGAGCAAACCATTTTCATTTTCATGCTTTCCAGAGTTCACAAAGCAAATTAAAAAACAACTTCCCACATCAGGTAATGACTTTTGCTAAGGTGTCTGTGGGGTGAGTTTGGTCTGTGGAAGAATAGTTCTACTTCTGTCAAAATAAAGGGTCAGATGGATCTAATTTATATCAACCTCCTGGGTGAGGAGTCCAGATGGTTTCCATTTGGTCCCAATTGGAAACAGTCAGACTATTTTTATGCCAGACTATTTTAGGTGACTTTATGGACAGGAGACTTTTGGTCTGCTGCTTGGAAAATTGAACTCACAATACTGAATCAAAACCCCCACTCAGAAGCCTGACACCTTGTGTGTGCATGTGTGTCTACATCCAAAGTTTTACTCCTTTCCAAAGGTTTAATTACAACAATCTGACAACTTCCTATTTAGCAGCCACTTATAAATTGAAAGAAGAGGCATCCTGTTCCTTTCGTATGCCTGCAGAGGTCGGCCAGGTGTTTATCCAAGCCAGTCCTGCCTCCAAGCACCACGAACACAAAGAAACACTGTACTAGAGGTTCTCAGTTGAGCAGTATCCAAGGCACCCAGATGACTGGACCTCTAGCCCCCAAGGTTCTGGATCAGAAGTAGTTTTAAGGTTAGACTGCAGAACTTGCATTTTTCTCAAGTTTCCAGATGATGCAGAAGGTACAGGGACCACATTTTGAGGACTCCTGCTTGATTTACTTTGCTCAGTGAAGAGAACCAAAGGGCAGAGTGAGGTTCCTAAGATGCCTCTTCTCTGCCATAGAAACCACAAAACAGGGTTTGAAATAACAGTTTTAGAGGCACTTAGTACATGGTAAATATTATTGCCTGGCTTCTTGGTTTTATTTCTGGATTTCATCAAACCATTGAAACATTGGAATGGGACCAACCTGGGGGAGAACTTCCACATGTAAAGTGTCCCCACTTGCGCCCTGAAGATCAGATGCATGTTTCTGAAGCTGCATGCTTCCTGGGAAGCCATCCAGAGGCCCCACATGGACTCACTCAACCTGATGCCTCTTCCCATTTCCTCTTTGGTTATTTGCCAAGATCCCTCAGTGATCTATAGTTTAGTATCATTCCTGACTTTATTGAACCAGCTAGTAGGTCTTGTCAATTCTACCTCCTAAATGTGATGCCTATCTTTCCATCATGACAGCCTCAGCCCTGCACTTTATCTTCACTTCAATGAATTGTTCTAAGTCTCCAAATTAGTCTCCCACCATCCAGATATTCCTCTCTCTCAAACATTCTGTACAGCTGCCTGGGATTATTTTCAAAATCCCATTTTCTTTATGTCACTGTCTTGCTTCAAAACCATCATGGCTCTCCCTTTCACCTGGAGAAAGTCTACTTTTCATGCCAGCATCCATCCACACTCTTGGTCATTTGGGTCTCCTGGCCTTTCAGTGACATCTGCGGCCCAAGACCAATATGCATTGGCTGTCACACTTTCATTTTGCCGAGCTCTCCCGGCACCTTCACCCTCTGAGCCTTTCCTCATTGCCTTCAGCGTCCTCTCTTTCCCAGGGGATAAGTCTCATCTCATCACTCTTAGACAGTGCCTACTTCTGTGTGGGCTAACAACGAAAGGTCAGGTATGAATTTTTGTAGAACCAAAAGTTCCCCCAAAGAGGTTCTTCGTCTTCTCTCTCACTCTCTGGCTCTTTCTAGGGCCACCACAACAGTGATTTTGATTAACTCAAAATTTTATCTGTGGATTCCAGGTCCAGATAGGACTTATTTCTTGAGGTTGATTTTTAAAAACCTATTTAAAATAGCTCCATTCCATCAACAAGGAGTATGTGTGATTTCCTGTGTAATTACCGGAAGTTTATAAACCAGAACATAAATTGTTTGCTTGATTGCAGGACTTAAGGAAGCAAATTATAATTAGTGTTGGTTGATTCACACCTTGGACCCTGGAACCTATTCATAAAGATTTCCATTGTTTATCTATAACTCCAGGACAACATCCCAAATAGAATAATTTCAGGATTATAGCTGGTAATTTCCTGATTTGGAACTAATTGAAGTGTTTTGAAGATTGCATCTTGACTTTTGAACTTGACCCTTACATTCCTTAATGCTGCGAACATTCCTCCACACTGCAGCTAGCATATAAGCAACAATGCCTTATTTGGGGAAATGAATTTGCCACTTGGGTGGCACTAGTGCTGTAGTAAAGGTTGGAAGGATCCCAAGTTTGTGGAATGACCATTATATGGTTGAATTTTGCTCCCTAAACTTGTCTGAGTTTTGTACTGGCCCTCCTGTCCCAAGTCCTTGAGAAATGAAATAATCCTGAAAACTGTGGTATGGGGCTTGGCCTGGGAAAGGGAGTGCATCCAGGTGACAGGACATCCCTGAGTCATTGCTGGGTCTTTCAGATGATCATTTTTGGGACCTTAGGCAAGCTGAATAGATCTGCAGGTGACTAATCCTAATGGTCATCTGATAATGCGCAGTCTCCAGCCATCTTCTGGATCTTTATGGATCTGATGGGCTTGTGTGGCAAAGACCAAGCCAGACATCACCAACTCAAGGTTGATCCGTCTTCTGGCTCAGAGCATGGGAGTCCCTGGATCCTTGGGAACTAAGTCATGGGGCTCAGACCACCTCTGCTTTCTGCTCAGTCTTTACATGCTTCTTGGACATAGGGTTTGAGGAAATTTAGGTTCAGAGAAGTAAGTGACTTTCTGGGAATCACACAGCGTCTTCTAAAGAGAGGTTTCAGAACCATAGCTTTGGCTCATTTCACTTACCTCTCCACCTTTGAGGCACACTTGACATTGCCAAGCCACTGTGAAGTTGTCTGAGGCAGGGCAGTACAAAGTCCTGATTGTTGATGAGCTTGTTTTTGTTTTAAAGTAAAGAAATGGAAGATTAGGTAAACATAGGTCGCGAATACAGCTGGGGTGAATCAAGTATGACCGGAGGCTGAGCTTGTGCTCACTCTTTCTCTGAGGAATTTGTTTTCCCTCCAGAGAAAAGAATTTGGTTCTGCTTGAACTTTGGTTCAAGGGCTGGAGCAGGCGATCCCCGTAGTAAGTAACACCAGCCTTCAGAGCCCAACTAGGCATCATGACTCACTAGAAGTCTAAATCCTAAGGAGTGATTTGGACTAGCATTTTCCAAACTAGGTATTTTCACAGGGAAAGATAATATTATTACCTCCCTCAACAGCTGCAGGAAGGACATTTGGGTTGTTTTCCCCGTGGGGGTACAAGTTGCATCAGGTCACTCACAGCCTTGGAAGCTCCCTCCCCTCCAAGGGCACACATCCATTCGTGCCAAGCTGGTTATGCTGGAGGTGAGCCACTGAGATGGTGTTTCTCTTTGTAAAGCTCAGCAGCTGCATAGGAATTTGGCCTTTGGCGTTGGCCCTCTTGTCCTTTTATTTCACTACTGCTGCTTTCTGATGGGGGGGTGTGTAAAAAGAAGCATGATGATCAGCAGCCAAATCATTAATTATTCTGGTGGCAAATTTAACTTCGCAAAGATGTGTACTTGTGAAGAGAGCATAGAAATAAGAAAATCAGGGCCTCCGTGATGCTAGGGGTTAAGCACAACACTATGAAGCAATCCGCAGCCTCTGCAGCACGAGTTCAATACCTGGCCAGCCAGGGAGCAACCCACATGGTGCAGCAGACCTCTCCTGATTCCCCCACTGCTCCCCTCAGCAGTATATTTCACTCAATCTGCCTATTCTGCTCCCCGCTCTGTCTCTGGTGAATCCTCTCACCCCCACGTCTCTGGCCTGTACCCCAGCTCTTGTATGCATAAATAAATAAATCTTTTTAAAAAAGTAAGAAAATCATATCTTATGCATGTTCCTGAATGGTCTCAAGGCATTATAACTACACTATCCTTGGAAAAATAATGAACAGTGAGATAAAAGTTGCCATGATACGATTGCACTCTATGCTTTATTATTCATTCATTCATTCATTCATTCATTCATTCATTCAACAGTTATTAAACACCTACCATGTACCAAATATTGTTCTGATATACTAGCAGTTATTTATAATATTATTCATAACAGCTGTCATTTGCTGTCATTTCCACGCCAGTGATGTAAGGACAAATGAGATCTAGAGAAATTAGGCCCATCCCCAATAAAACTTTCACTATAGATTAGTGTAGGGACAGGAAGGCACAGAGGTTTTCTATGATTCGAGCAGACCGGGTAAAGGAGGAGTCGTGGAGCCCTCAGGCTTTTATTGAGCTTTTACATGTAGTGTACCAACCAGGTATACAGCAGGCAGGGGTGCCAGGGGGCCAGGAGGCCCATAGGCCTCCAAGCCCCCAGCAAGTCTTCATTCTGGGCTTCTCTGGCCTTCTTTCTCCCCTTCTCTCTCCTGCCTCTTCTGCTTCTGCTTCTCTCAGCAAATATCTCAATACTGAACCCTGGTCCACAAAAGTAAAAACATAACTATGGCAATGTAACAAAATGCTGCAAGTGCCCCATCGGGCAGGACAATCCTAATGGTGGGGGGCAGAAAAGCCTGATAATCATTTACCCTACAATTAGTTTCTCCCCTTCCAACTATGTTTGGAAAGAAAATAAATCCTGTCTATTTCATTCAACAACCCAGCAGACTAGTCATACCCAAAGAAACCAACTGAATCTTTTCTTAATTTTTTTTTTAACTGGCAAACTAGAATGGCCCAAAATCTAAATTTCCTTTAAAAGGTCAGTTTCTCCTTCATCACTTGAAAACTTGCACTTTATCATTGACGCTTCTCTCACCGACTGCTCCTGCACACTTCATGTCTGCTTCATGAAGTTAGGAGTTTTTTTCTCTTTAATTCCCTGCTGAACTCTTAGCATCTAGAACTGTGCCTGGCACATAATAAGAGCTCAAAAATATTTTTTGAATGCTGAATAAATTCAGGTGCAAAGGAATCCTGTTTAGCCCTGGAGTTAGAGTCTCAAGTCAGCATGTTAAGTGAAGTTAATATATGTAGTTAAACAATCCTTTTCAATCCTTTAACTTACTCTCCCAAAGCAACATAAAGATATATTTTAAATCCCGCAAAATTTCAGATCACTATTTTTCAGTTGACCCCCAAAAGAAGTAGTTGGCTGGTGTTTAGAGGGGTCCCGTTGCACACAAAGCATATAACTTCAACAACCTGGGGTCCCCAGAAAGCGATCTGGCTCTGGGACTGGACATTTAAATCTCCCATCTCACACCTGCCTAGCAGATGAGCCAGCATTATGTCCATGTCTATTTCTCTTTCTCCATTCTCCTACTGTTCTTTTTTTTTTTTTCTTTGCCAAAATCCTAAGCTTTGAACTGGTGTAAATTAACTGTGCATATTGCCACTCACAGCACTGACCCTGAACTTTATAAAAGCTAGATAGATTTATGGCCATGAACTAGGCTCCAGAACCACTTCCATCAGCCATGAAGTCTACAAAGGCAAGATGGTTCTTTCTCCTTCATATTTTTCATCTTACAGCTCAAAAATGTGGCAGGCTCCTTTAAAGGGCTGAATCCCTATAAAAAGGCTGTCACTTCCCCAGGATCATCAAAGAACTCATTTATTTTCTACAAGAAATTTCTAGAGACATTGATTTTCTCTTTAGACAAAGTAAAGGCAACAACTAAATCTTAAGTGATATTACCTTTCATAAAGAGCAAAGCATGCATGGGGCTTGCTTTTTTAACGAATAAAGGGCACACTGCTTTTAAAAAGTACTTCTTCAATTACATGTATTTCCTCAACAATCTAAATACAATATAAATAAGTAACATCAATATAGCTGCTGATAAGCAGGGGCAGTACTGCATAAAAATAACAAAATACTCAATTTTCTTATAGGAAGCAAGAAAAAAAACGAAGATTTAACCAAAGCTGGTCCTTGGCTAGTGAAATTGCATTTGGCAGATAATGGCATAGATGGGAAAGGAAAAGAAGGAGAAAATGACATGTTGGAATTCACTAAAACTTTAACATGGTAAGTAGCAAAGGAAGAAGTTTTATTTGTCCAACTTTTGAAACTGAGTTTTTGGTTAAATCATGGGGACAATGATCAAATCGCGGCTTTTTAGCAATGCCAAGTGAAGTTTTCAGCCCTGAGGGAAGCTATGGCCTATACTGGTGTTGGTCCATGACCTTAAGAGAAGATGCCAAAGTGGACAGTTGTCTGTAAGTCCCAGAAGGGGTTTCATCTCCAGATTTTTCTTCCCTAATGTCAAGATATAATGTAAAATGTAAGTAAAGAAAGGTGACCCTCTCCAGAGTGAATACTCCTTTGTGTTTGATTACAATGTTGTCCCAACCTCCTCAGGCAGAAAGAAAGAGCAATTCTCAAAAGCTTCTGGAAAACAGAACATGCTAATGCTCTCCACTTATCACTGAGGGTCCTGAGTTCTGTGAAGTTGCTCAGTGGATAGATGGGGCGTGAGGGACTTGTCTTGGGGTCTGTAAGCACAGTTAGCTCCTGGAGTCTACTTAATTGAATAATTACTTGGGGTGGCTTATGTATATGCATTTATGTTGGAGTAAGATTAGGTGTGATCTAGATTATAAGAGACTAACCACCTGTCTACCCGTGGATCCTATCCACCTTTAGTAATACGTGGGATCTATCCTCCACTATTAGCTAGTTCAAAGATGAGATATCACACTTTTCATTTGTGATGAGAAATTACCCTGCTGCTTGAGTCTACCTGCAAGCCTGCACTGGTGGCTTACTCCAGCTTAAAGCAGGAACCAAGTGGCCCTGGTTCCCCCTCATGAGCTAGGCCTCCTTATGTTCAACATCCATCCAGCAGCGGGCTCTGGGGCTGACAAGACAGTACAATCACTCAGGCTGAACTTTCACTAGGCTTTGCTTTCTGCACTGACTGTACTACAAGTAGTAGCTGAATTCATTTCAGAATTTGTAGGGACTCAAAGGAAAACCCAAAAGCCCTTGTTCAGATATTAAGAATTTCAAGATGACAAGAGCAGAGCAATAAACCAAATGAGAGGCCTTATGAGCACAGGGCCTCGTGTGTCTGTGACACCATTAATGTTGCAATAGCACAGTGCCCATGCGAGCAGTCCAAGTCTACATCAGTGTCAGAAAGTCTTTCACCATGGGTTTATGGTGGGGTTTTTTTTTTTTAGTTCTTAGTACTTAATATGTAATATTAAGTACTTAATGTGTAATATTAAGTATTAAATATTTAAATGCTTGTTAAAGTAATAATTTAATTAATTAATTTAAATAATTATTGATAGTTTTAAGTGTTATGAAATATTAAAATATTAAGTATTAAATATTAGGTATTTTAATCTTTTGTTCTCTTTTTAAATAATGTAATAGTTAAGAACGGCTAGAAATTAAAATATATTTTCTTCATCTTTAAAATATATTTTCTTGGTATATGTGAATCAAGCTTTATGATTATTTTCAAGTGACTGACTGGGCTCACAGCTCTGCTCCACGACTTGCTAACAGTGTAATCTTAGGCAAGTTAAATAACTCTTCTATATTTCAGTCTCCTCATCTGTGAAATTTGGAATAATAATATCTAATGCAAGAGATTATTAGAGGGTTAAATGATATCTTGAATATGAGGTGCAAAAAATGAGCACTGGACTCCAGCTAGCACCTTTAAATAAATTTGAAAAAAGGTCCTCTGGGCAGATGAGTTTAAAGAGGCCATAAGTCAGAGGACGTCCCCCTTCCAGGGCTGTGTCTCAGGGTCCAGGTCTTGGTAAGCAGAGCTTGGCTGGATTTCAGGTCCTCACACACATGGAAGGCCCCTGACAGTTGAGGAATGCTCCAGAAAGCCGTGACTGTGGTGAGCCAGCGTGGTGTGGAGGTTAGGTCCATGACGTCCAGAATCAGATCTAGATGCAGACTTGTCAAGCCATAAAATCTACCTTCAATGCTCCCCCTTTTTCTGTGGATCCACTCATCCCCCTTGAAGAATCCATCTTGCCTGAAGAAATTGGACACAGTCAGGCAGTTCTGGAGGCTAAAACCATCCAGTCATAATTAGACTGTTTCCTTGAAAGCAAGATCTAAGTAGGATCTTGGTAGGACCAAGTCTGGTAGGATCATGCTGCCTTGGCCTTGAATTCTGCCACTGAATCAGTAGGAAATATGTTCAAGGAGCAAGAGTGACCTTCCGTTCACCACTGATCTTACCTGAAATTTCATCCCTCCAGCACACTGGCAAGGACTCAAAGTTGTGTTGTTGATAGTCATATGATAAGCAGAAGTCATGTGTTAACTATTCTAATCCCTGCAATATTAGGCACGTAAGATGCATTTAGTAAATATGGAGACAATATAATAGCATCATTAGTACTGCATTTTGGAAGATGCTTTCATAGGAATTGATTATTTTGTCCTAACCACAACTTTTTGAATTAGGACAGCCTCTTTTGGACCAATTTATAGGTAAGGAAGGTGAGACCCAAGAGAACATGTGGCTGGCAAGAGGTATTAGTGGAGCAGAAACCCAGCCTTACCCCTAATTCCATGTCCACTGTTGATGCCTAAGATTCCTAAAGACCTACTTGGCAGGCCAATGCCAGGCCTTGACAGAATTTTCAAAGAAATCAGAAAAATAAAGACAGGTAAAGTGTTTGTCGGAAAACTAAACTTACTTGATTTTAAAATCTCTCCTTCATTGTGAGACCATACCCTTCCTAATTTTTGGTAAAGAATAATTTGGTCTTTAACAGTGTGCTGAAAAAACTGAAAGTTGCCAGGCTGACCTTTATCATTCCCCCCATTAGTATCATTAATGTTAGCGGGCAGGCTGAGGGCTACCTCGGGACCCCCAAACCTGCCTGCTTTAAATGAATTCTGCAGTCCACTGCATAAAGACAAACATATTCTAGTGTATAAGACCTTCAATGAAAAGGAACTTTAATACAATTAGTATGCAGTAGCAAAAAGAGAAAGAGAAAGAACATAGTATTGAAATCAATCACCCAAAGTTACCCATCCCCTCATGGGTGAAGACCTGGTCAAAGAGGGTTGGCCCAAAACAGGACTGCTTAGGCCTGAAAGCCTGCCACAAGTTTAAGGCACCTTCTGGTGGGGACCCATAGGAAAGGGGTAGAAGGGGTCAGACAAGTTTGGAAGGAAAAGAGCAAAATACAAGTCAAGATAAAGGCTGCCACTGTCAGCCTCCCCACAGGTCTTTCACTCATGTCTGTCTCTTTCAAGCATTTCCTTCCATGTCCCAGGTCCCTGGTGCAAGTCCAAGGCTGAGAAGCAAGTGCAGCTTCTTCACATGTCTCTCTGCTCTGGGTGCCTCCTCCAGGTCTCCTTCTTGCTCTCCTTCCTTCTTCCTTCCTTCCCCCAGTCTCTCTAGCTTCTCCCTGTTCATCTCTACCCTTTCTTGGGTGGAGCAGGGAAACTGGAACCTCCCTTTTCCCTGGGGATTACCCTATTACATTATTATTATTTTACATCTTACTGGTATATAAAATCTAAGAGACTGAGAAGCTCTGCATAATACCATACCATATCTTTTGACAAAATAAATGAATGGACGATATAAGGACACTAAAAATGCTTATCTTACCAGTTTGCCCAGGAGAGGCATCCAGACTAGAAAGATAAAAATTGGGGGAAAAAATGGATTCAGTATATCTCCAGTTTCAAATTGGGTCAGTGCATCACCTTTGGAAGTGGTGGGGGTGGGGAGGGAGGGGGTGGGGGGGAGAGGGGAAGGAGATGGAGAAGACCTAAAAGGAAAGATCATACTTCAAAATATTAAACTGAGTCTCTGAGTAACCATGCTTGGAAAATTGCCATTTTGTTTTGTCATTTTCTTTGGCCAGCCTGATCAAATACTCTGCCCACTTAAGGGAAATTGACCTTGGAAACAATGTCCTGGGAGAAATGGCTGCTGCTGACATACTTGAAGCCCTGAGATTCAGAAAGACAGGTAGAGTGTTTTCAGTTATGTGTTCCCCTCCTTCGTCCATGTCCACTTATTCCTGGCTGCTTTGCAACCCCCATGCTCCACCTTTTTCATTATGTAGCTGTCCTGAGCTATGTGACAGCCAGGAGCGCTGTCACGGACTGGTCACCCTCCTGCCAATTTCCCCAATGATTTGCACAGAGTTTAAGAACTTTCATAATGTCACCTGTAGCCTTTGATCTAAGTAATGCATATTTTTAAAGCAAGATTTTTTTTCCCCGCTGCTTTCTTTTCTGTCTTCTCATCCTCACCTATTCTCTGGGGAATGTCTCTCACGCTCTTTTCTCCTCCCCAACCCAATCTGCAAAAGACTTTTCCAGATATCAGCTGGAAAATTCAAGTAACAACCCTCACAAGATGCTGTTGTGATTTTCTGGATCATCAAAGAATGGTTAGATTGGAGAGGACTAAGTCTACCTGATGACCATGGAATCCTTTGGAAATGAGAGAATCACATAGGCAATGAGTAGTTAATGCTAGCTCTGCCTTCCCCTTCACCAATATGCGTGACCAGGATTAATGACTCATTTTTAATGACTCATTTTTACTGCTGATGGAGAGAGGAGAAAACATAATTTTAAACAAAGCTCAGTGAAAGTCATCATAGACATTTCTGAATAACCGAATTCAATGTTTGGAAAAAGGGGGGGACATATTTTTCCACTCTCTGCTAGGTGATATGGAGAGAATTCAGTAGTGCACACATCTGGTCTTTGTCACTTCTTCAATAAAATGGCCTGGAAGCGTGGCATGCTTTGCCATTGCATTTTATAAATGCTGGCAGTTTTCGAGAGAAGAATTACATTGCTGTCCATCCCATTGTCAAAACTACTGCATTGCCATTTCTTAATAGTCTATCAAATGACTTCAAGCTTTTTTAATTATCTCTATATTGTCATGAAGCAGAGCATCCACTTCCTAGTCCATTGGCATGTACTTTGAATTCAGTGGAATTATTCTGTTAAAATTAATTCAAATTTAACTTTAATTTAAACTCAATATACTGAAGGAAGGTTAAGTATTTCATCTGGTTTTACTTGGCACTGCTGTAACTTTTCCATCAGTCACCATGGCAGAAGGCATTAGAGGCTGCGGGTTCTGCCCTGACCAGCACTGCAATGAGTACTGACGATCATTGGTCTCAGATGACTTAATGGGACATGACTGCCACTGGGGATATATTTGGAGCTGCAGAATGTCTCTGTGTCTGCTCAGTAGTAAATGGTTCAACTTGCATATATTGGAAGATAATTATGAAATAACCTACCTGAAAATAGATACTAATTTAAAAGGCATTAAAAAGTAATTTATAGTTTAAGAAATAGGTTTTCTCCAAATATGGTAGTATGTGAGTATCTCTAATGCATCCTTAATTTGAACCAAAATAATTATGGGATGCTATTGATGGAACACTTCAATTAGATTGTTAGTTTGAAAACCAAGAAAGCCTTCCAAAACAGGGTTAACTGGTTGGATGCGACCGGGGAAATTTCTTGTCAGATAGCACTAATGGCATCATTTTAAACATTCAAAGCAATTAGTAATATCACTGATTATAGAAGTAATGTTCCTCTTTTGATTGCTTCTGTGTTCTTATCATTTGCAAGTTAATAAGCTAATTTTGAATTCTAATTCTTCTCTTCCATGAAATTCAAATTAACTGCCTCAGGTCATTTATTTGCCTTCGAAGGAGTTCTTAATTACCTGCCTTTAATGACAGAACCCATAGTGAAAGTTTCTTCAGAAACATCAGCAACCTTATTTCTCAAACAAAAAAGTTAACAGAGGCAAAATGCTATCCACATCTCACAGGGCATTCATTCATTCATTATTTATTTCAATATACATTTATTAAGTGCCTATTGTATGCCAGGCCCTGTTCTAGACACTGGTAAGCTGAGCAGTGAATTCCTGCCTTCCTAGGATTTACTTTCTTTTATTTTTAACTTTTAAAAAAGATTTATTTTATTTATTTATGCATACAGAGCTGGGGTGTAGGCCAGAGGTGTGAGGGTGTGGGGTGAGAGGATTCACCAGAGTGGGGAGAAGAACAGGCAGATTGACTGAAATACACTACTGAGGGGAGCAGTGGGCGAGAAGGAGAGGTCTGCTGTTCTATGTGGGTTAGCTCCCTGCCCAGCAATCAAACTCATGCTGCCATAGCTGCCAGCTGCTGATAGCTTCATAGTGCTGAGACTTTACCCCTTGCACCACCAGGGAAGCTCCAGGAATTACTTTCTAGAGGAGAATGACAGACAGAAATCGGCCACCACAGCAGAAGTAAAATATACACTTTAGTATATCAAATGGGATGCATACTCAAGGGAGAAACAAAGCAAGAAAAAGGACAGAGTGTGTATATGTGGGGCAAGAGGATGCAATCGTAAGATAGCCATGGAAAAGATATTTGGGTAAAGGCTGGAAAGAGCAAGTCATGTAGCTATCTTAGGGAAAAGCATTCCAGGTAGAAGGACTAGCATGTGCAAAGACCTTACGGCAGGAATCTACCTGATGTGTTCTAGTAGCAGTGTGCAGGCCAGGGGGTTGGAATGGAATGAGAGTACTGGGACAAACATTCCCACAAGTAAGCAAGGAGATCAGGGGAACATCTCGACAATTATGAGGCATTTCGTTTTTAACTTTGTTGAGATGAAAGGCTTTTGAGAATTTTAAGCAGAGGAGTAACCTAAGCAGACCCGCATTTTAAAAGGATCACTCCACCTCTATAATGAAAATAGATAGGAGGGGAAGAAAGGACAGAAATCAGGGAGACACATCAGGGAGAAAAATTAAGCACAGTCTTTTACCAGAACCAAGACACCCAGCAAAGTGGAGAATGACGGTGAGGTGAAAAATTGGAAAGAGAAAGATGAAGGAAAATTCAGCACACTGAACAGTTAGGGCTCAGTTACCATCTCCAAAGCCCTGCTTCAGGAAGGCTGCTAACCATGTAGAAGACTATTTTTTTGTATAAACATAAGTGTCCCAAAAAAAGGAACTCCAGATATTGACAGCTGGCCATCTCCCTCATCATGCAAAGAAAACGAGCAGGTAAGCAAGTCCCACACTTGCACAGGAGCTTTCCCTCGGCCTCTGGATGCCTCGTGTTTCACTGAGAATAGAAATCTGAAAATCTCTAGACACGAAGCAAACACAGGAAATCAAACCTGAAATAAAAAGGAAACCTAAAGAGTCAATGCAGACAAAAAAATTATTTTATTTTACTTTTTAAAAAAGATTTATTTTGTATACAAAATAAATGAGATGTGGGGTGAGAGGATTCACCAGAGACAGAGTGGAGAACAGAACAGGCAGATTGACTGAAATACACTGCTGAGGGGAGCAGTAGGCCAGTCAGGAGAGGTCTGCTGCACCATGTGGGTAGCTCCCTGGCTGGGGATCAAACCCGTGCTGCAGTGGCCGCGGATAGCTTCATAGGTTGCATCTTAACCCCTTGCACCACCAGGGAGGCCCCAGAAAAAAAAATTTTTCAAAGAAAGCATACACACTCAGTGAAACAGAATATAATACATCAGTAAAATAAGAACAGGATGATGTGAAGAAAGAATTATTAGAAAATAAGAACCAGGGCCTCCCTGGTGGTGCAAGGGGTTAAGCAAAGCACTGTGAAGCTATCCACAGCCACTGCAGCACAAGTTCGATCCCTGGCCAGGGAGCTACCCACACGGTACAGCAGACCTCTCCTTCCTCGCCCGCTGCTCCCCTCAGCAGTGTATTTCAGTCAGTCTGCCTGTTCTGTTCCCCGCTCTGTCTCTGATGAATCCTCTCACCCCCCACACCTCTGGCCTCTACCCCAGTTCTTGTATACATAAATAAATAAATCTTAAAAAAAAAAAATAAGAACTAGTTCTTGAAAGGTAAAAATGAGAGCCAAAATAAAAATTTCTAAACAGATGTTGAAAGATAAAGGTAATACAGTCTTCAAAAAGTAGACCAAAAGCTAGGCAGATGAAAAAATTGGTGAGAAAATATGAGAGAGGACCAGTCTAAGAGCATCAGTAGCAAACTCATAGTTTCAGAAAGAACAGAGAAAAGTAGAGACAAGGAATAAACAAAAGACTAAATCAAGAATTTTCCCAGAAACAAAGGATATAAATCTCTATCGTGAAAGACTCCATTCAGTGTCCAGCACAGGGAAGGATGAAAGGTCTATCATTGTGGAAACTAACACTGAGGATAAAGAGACGATCCTAACAACTTACTTGGAAAAAAGGCATATAAAGGACTGGGAATCACAGTGACATCACTCCCTAACTAGAGTCAAAGGATCGTTGCCATGACAGCTCTGGAAAAACTATATGAAAGTGAGCAAAGGTGTGGGGACAGGTTTGGGGGACTTGCTCACAGTCTGTGGGTTCTCATCAGTGTACTCACAATTGCAAGACATGACTCACTCTCAGGATGCAACAACAATGGGGTTTATTTACAGAGGGGAGATGGGGAAGAAGGAAAAAGCTCCTAAGGCTGCAAATGGACAGCTCTCCTAACCCAGATAATGTTTGCAGTGAGTGTGCAATAGTCCAAACCAAAAGGGGCTCGTGCAAGATGGCACCATCCCTCTGATGAGAGCCTGGAACTAGAGGCACACTGGTAAGTGGTGGACCTGGATCCAAGTAATCTGTGGCAATGAGGGTAGTCACAGGTGGGGCGCTGCTGTGGCAGCACCATAGTAACGACTCTCCTGAAGCTGAGGTCTGTCTCCTGAAGCTGAAGTCTAGTTTATACCTGAAGCTAAAGTCAAATTGCCTGCAGTCAAAGTTCTCCTGAAGCTTCTTCCAAGCTGAGTCAAAGCTTTCTATCCACTAGAGCCTTTCCAAACAGCCTCCAGCTTTCTGAAGCAGCCTCCCCATCCGGCAGAGTCTCTCTAAACCCATTCTCTCTGTCAAACTGAGCATCCAGCCTCTCTGAAACTTCAGTTTATATCCCTCTTCAGGATATGGGCCTTTCTAACTTGATTTGCCTTTTTCCCAAACCATCTGTTTCCACTTGATTGGTGCAGGTGCAAGCTTGGACATCATTGGTGCCAGTGGGGGCTCTGACCTGATCCATTCTCAAAACCAGCTCAGAGTTTAAAACCAAAACTCCAACAATACATCCAACCTGCCCTGCACTGTCTTGCTCCGGGCAGGGAAGCTCTGCTGTATTTGAATGGCACTGGCCGGGTTTAAACCTGACCTACATGTCTCCAAAACTGCCATAGTTTTTTCTCTATTTTTTTTTTCTAAAACCCAAACCTGACTGAGGCGGGTTGGACATCAAAACAGGCTACCATGGTGTCATCCAGGCTCCTGCTGCTCAGCTGGGGCCCTGGCCCCTTCAGAGAACCATAAGCTTGAGGTCTATCTACTCTTATGTATACACAGGCGATGGAGAGTCAGTAATGGTAATAGGGCTGGAGAATGATAAGATCAGAATTTTGCTTTCAGATAATTAATCTGGAAACATAGTCCAGGATGGATTTGGGGTTGAAGAAGGCTAGCACTAGGAAGATCAGCTAGAAGGCTATTGCAGTCATCCAGGTAAGAGATATGATAATAGGAATGGAAAGGTAGGACTAGTGTAAGAAGTTATTACAGAAATGAATTGTTATGATTACTCAGATCCAGAGGCTACAAGGAAAGGGTATTGAGTGAGAGGAAATTTGTCCACTTAATCGGAAGCCTAAGAGCCAATCCATCAGATGAAGTTGTGCGATATCTTACCCGTTCACTTATATGTTTTTCCTCCTCTCAGGTAAACTGCCAGTCCTAAAAATTACAGTTACTCCTCAGATCTCTTCAGACACCTTCAGATCTATTTGGAAACATAGTAAGAAACCAAGTGTTACCCGTAAAAAGAAGAAGAAGGTAGGCTCCTGAATATCTGTGTCGGTGAATACCAGCTACCAGGAGGCTGTATGAAGCCTGGGCACTAAGCTGGAATAGAGGGGTCCTCAGCAGTGGATTTTGCTCTTGATAAAATCATGAGTATTTTGGTTCAAAGGTGATGTTTCCTTAAATCATAATTCTATTCTGATGGATGATGATTGTACCAAAGGACAAGTAGTAAGACAACAACATAGCTCCCTCAAAGATTAGCCCTGCCTCCCTTTTTCAATGCCCCCCACCACCACCCAAATCCTGGTTTCTGTTAGCCTGTTGTGAATCGGAAATGAAAATTTACCTAAACTCTTTGAAGTGCGTGCTGCCTCTGGAGGATAAGGGATTATGTATATTTACTCTCTACTGTGTGGAGTTGAGCTTCCCTTTTTCTTTTTTAATTTGTGATTTTTTGTTCATTATTTCACAGGCTAAAAACTGAATGTGGATACTGTATTTCCATAAGGAGGCTACTGTTTCTATGGTCAACCAGAGAGGCCTAGAAAGATATTGATTATTCTATAACAGTTTTCACAATAACCAAACCCCTTTCAAGTTCTAAAATTTGATGACTATTTTTGAAGATTCTAAGTAGTGTTGATTTTATCACCCTTATTTTCTTCTAAAATTCAGGTTTCACATGCAGGTCTTAGTAAAAAACAGATTTTTAGGATTTTTCTTGTGCATATGATATTTAGAATTTGAAGGAAGGCCATTATCTTTATCTAAGAAAGAATCTTTATCTGTGGTTGGGAATAGGATGTTTAAAAATAATAACCACCTTCACTGATTCCCAAGTGAGGAAGTTTCTGATTTCTCTTGCCCCTCCCCCTGGATGTCATACAGTTCTATGGGAAAATGAAAGATGTGGTTGGGTTGATGCATGGATGATACATTGAGCTGGTTGAATTTTATATGACATGAAAATATGATGCAGGGTAAAAAGTATGAACTGGGAAATTAGATGAACCAGAATTTTCCATGGAAAACCTGGTGTTTTCCAGATATGTGACCTCTGACCAGTCAGTTATTATGCCTCAGTTTCTCCTTATGTAAGATACAGATAAGGATAGCACCTATCTCTTTTCATGAGATGACGCCTATCAAGCATTTTAGATCAGTATCTGTCGCATAGTATGTGCTCAAAAAAATTTTTGTGGCTCTTGTTTTTGCTGTTATTATTATTGATGTTAGAAATGAGTGATTCCAATGATTCCACTTAGGACAGTTACACAAGATAAATAAAAAGAAAAAAGATTTAAGACCTCTTCATTTTGAAGTTTAAAAAAAACAAACCCTGTCATTCATTGTATGCATAAATATGCTGGCAAGCTGATGGAACCAAGCTAACTATGGTGGTAGAAATGGATTTAGTCGATTATGTTCACTCTTAAGGATCTTAGCATGTAGCTAGGAAGACAAGATCCTTGTACTTTAAAAGTAAACAGTAGACCCTAAAAGTTGAAATATTATAAGTCATGAGGCTGAGTAAGGAAGCTTATACAATAGTAATTTAACAAATTGCCATATAATATATCAGGACTCTTGAGAAACTGTTAATTTTTTTAAATGAACTTTATTGAGATTTACCACTGACCTTTAGTAGGTGGGAGTGCAAAATCTGTGTGCCTCTTTAGGGGTCTTTTGGCAATATCTATCAATATCTATCAAAAGCTAATGATAGGGGCCTCCCCAGTGGCGCAGCGGTTGAGCGCTGGGTTGCCAAGCTGCCCGCAGCCTCTGCAGCGCTAGTTCAATCCCCGGCTGCTCCCCAGCCACCGGAGGAGGGTCCCACATTGCGCTCAGACCTCTCCTGCCGCCCGCTGCTCCCCTCAGCAGTGTACTTCGGTCCTTCTGCCTGCTCTGCTCTCCGCTCTGACTCTGGTGAATTCTCTCACCCTCCCGCGCTTCTGACTGTACCCAGTGCTTGTACAAATAAATAAATAAATCTTTAAAAAAAAAAAAAAGAAAGCTAATGATAAATATATAGCTTTTGACCCACTAGTCTTCTTTATTAGCTAGCAACCATTTACAGCCATCTCTGCTCAGATGTGTTGCTGTTTAATATGAACAGAATGTGTTTTTATGGCTTATCTGAGCTTGTTTATAGGCATTTTTTGTCTGGCTCATAAAGTTAGTGAGGTCAGATTCATGTCCGCCATCACTGCTGCAACTGCTCTGCTCCTCCAGGTTTCCTCTCTTCACTCACTTTCTGGACTGAAGGACCTCCTTCTACCCCTCAGTTCAAATCCCAGCTCTTCCAAAAGGTTTCCCCTCATGGTTTCCGTCCTCAAGAATTTGGGTCCCTCACTGTATTTAACACAGCATACAACACACATATTAGCTTTTGGCCAAATATGACCTTGTGTCCATATTTATTTTTGTACATATTTGTACACCCTTGACTCCTCTTAGACTGCTTGAGTCTTCATGAGGAGAGGCCCAGCAAGAAGTGGGAGACTCAATCCCAAACCGGGCACAGTGGTTGTCCACCACTAGGCGGTGGTGAAAATCAGACATCTTAAGGCTTCTTGTGCCTTATCTTTTAAATGGAGACATTGTCTGGCTTTGCTTCAGAAAACATAAAAATTTGACCCTAAGCTAGCAATAAAAGAACCATGGTTTCAAAATGGTTTTAAAACTGGTTCCAAAGCCTTCCTGTAAATAGCAATGTGCTGTGTAAGTTTACTCACTTCTCTGGACCTCATTACTCCTATAAAAAGGAGGTTAAACTAAAATAAGAGGTCTTCAGTGTGGTCACAGGGTGCCTGGGGTCCATTCAGGGAACCAAGAAGGTTAAAAGTATTTGCACAAAAATATTCAGCTATACCTCTCTCTTCACTCTCTTTGACTGTACAGAGTTTTCCAGAAACCACACAATGTGATGTCATTGTTCTAAGGAGAACTTGTAATAGATTTAGTGTTTTTACTTTATAATTATTTGAAAATAAATTAACATTTAAAAATTTCCCTCAGTTTTAATTTCTTAAAAAGCATATATAGGCAAGAGGGAGAGAGAGAGTGTGTGTGTGTGTGTGTGTGTATGTTATGCTGTCTCATATATATATAGTTCTTTAAAGTGCTAGTAATTATTAAGTATAAAGAGGTCCAGAGACTGATGAGATCCCCAGGCTGTTGAGAGACCCTGGAGAGTCTTGACTTAGAACAGGAAAGATTTCTTGGGGAAGTCAGAGTAAGTAGGTAAGTGAGCTTTATTGCATGTAAGAGTACACAATCAAGAGTGTGGCAGATTCAAAAATCTTGCCTTGGTATGGAAACAACCCAATTGCCCAAGAATAGATGACTGGATCAGGAAGATGTGGTACATACACACAATGGACTATTACTCAGCAATCAAAAAGGATAAACACATGCAATTTGCAGCAACATGGATGGAGCTGGAAGGGATCATGCTCAGTGAAATAAAACAGAAAGAAAAAGAAAAATACCGGATGGTCTCACCCATAGCAGGAATTTAGAAAACCTAAATAAGGGACCAGGAAAAAGACTAATTATAATAAAGTAGAAATCAAAATCAACAAGCAACTATGGACCAGAGACACACTGGGGGGAGGAGAGGAGGGAATGGGGACAAAATAAGAAGGGTGGGAGTTACATGGGGAATACAACCAGAATGAAAATGGACACATTGTGCAAAAATGAAAAATGATGTAAGAATTATATAAAATATAAATATATAAATAAAAATTGTAGGCTAAAATATAAAAAATCTTGCCTTGGGTCTTATGTTTGCTTATAGAAACACTTGTTTAGTTTGAGAGGACAGGGGTTTACATATAGGGCTCTCACCAGTTTTAACAAGACCACTGGGCCATAATATTTCTGTAGGTTGAGTAAGATAGAAGTTTTACAATCAACAGTTCAGAGCATAAGATCAAGGGTCTAAGCCAGTAGGATTTGGATCACCTTGCCCTGGAAGGGGCACAGACTTTGATTGTTACTGGATGGGGAGGGAGGGGTGCTGCAGCCTCTGAAATTCCTGTTCTACCCCTGAACCGCATTTTTAGAAGCGCGTCAATCATTCATTCATTCAACAAGTGTCTCCTGTGCCCAGGCATTTTTTTAAGCTACCGAGAATAAGGTGGTGACAGAGGCGCGGTGCCTGCTCTGAAGGAGTTCACACTGGGAGAGACATATATTAACAAGATAATTCCTGAGAGCCTTGGGTGTCATGAAAGATGAAGCAGGGCGCGTGGCTCCGGCGCCGTCGCCGCGCCGGCTTTCACCACAGGGACACTGGGCAGCGCCACGACCCGACCTCAGGAGACTCGGCCCCCGGCCCTCCGCCCCGCAGCAGTCGCAGCGCGCCGCCGGGAGCAGAGGGGCGGGGGAAACACGTCCGGGCGCTGGCGTCGGTGACGTCACTGGGCCGCGCCCGCCAATCGCGGGCTGTCCCCGTCGTAGGCTGCGCGGGGACCCGCGGCCTGCTGGCGGCGCTGTGGCCCGTGGGGCGGCCCGGACAGCCGCCATCGCCGCCCGCCTCCCCGGGCCCAACGTCTCCGCCGCCGGCTCCGCGCCGCCGCCATGGCCGACGCGGAAGACAGCGAGGAGTCCTGCGCCCTGTCCTCTCACTCCGGGAGCGCAGGCTCCAAGTCGGGAGGTGACAAAATGTTCTCTCTCAAGAAGTGGAACGCGGTGGCCATGTGGAGCTGGGACGTGGAGTGCGATACGTGCGCCATCTGCAGGGTCCAGGTGATGGGTAAGCGCTGCACGCGAGGCCCGGGCCCCACTGCGGCCTCCGCGGGGCCGGCTCCGGGAACGGGACGGGCGAAGGCTCGGCGTGACCCTTCTGCCCGGAGGAGGTGGGGGCGGGGTTCGCCCTGCCCGGGAGCGGGAGGACCGGGGGCCACGCCCGTGGTGGTGTCGGTCCGAGGACGGCGGCCGCCAGTGTCCCGGGGGGTCGCTCAACAGGCGCCCAGCTCGGGGGCTGGCATTCTAGGGAGTGAAACGGCAGTAGGCAGAGGAATGAAACAAGGTAATTTCAGGTAGTGATGGGAATGACCAAGAAAATAAAACTGGGTGAGTTGATGAGTGCGAAGAGGAACCACTTGGGTCTGTGCGGCCAGCCCCGGACCCATCTCTAAAAGCAAACCGCGACGGCGTCAGAGGAAAGGCCCTGTTTGCAGGACACTTGAATGCTGTGGTCACTGAAGTGGTGCTCTGGAGTCTTTTTTCACAAAAAGGACATAGTTATGCCCTCGAGAGACAGGGAAAGGAAGTGTCTTTAGCCATTGCCTGTCTGTATCAGTTACTGTTTTTTCTGCTCGCTTCTAAATTTGGGTGATTCAAGACATTTAAGATTGGTGGGAATTGAAGAATGTCAGCCTTTATTCGGAGACGTAAAACTTTGCCTTCCTGCCCACTACGTACGCATCATAGGATGCCATTTCCTGGAGAAGATAACGATACTGTCCTGCTCTGCGTCAGGCCTTTGTGGAAAACTTTCTCTTACAAATGTGTCTTACTATATTCTATGATATATTGAATTTAAATGTTGGACTAAGTGAAATCGTTCGTCCCTTTTACTTTTTGTGGTTTCTGTTTTGACATTTCATTTTCATTTTATTGAAAAAGAGCTGCTGTTTAAATGCAAGACGTATATTTTTTAAAGGTCGTTTAAAACTGAGCACATCTTAGGGTTTCTATAGTTTGAAAACGTTCCATAGTTTCAAACTGTAAGAGAATTGTTCTCCCTGGAGGGATAAAACTGTAAACCTACAAAAAGAAAGAGATTTCTCTATTCGCACTCTTTCAGTATGCTATCTTTGAGTTTATTTTTTACTTTTGAAAGAACTTGATTTCAGACCATATCCATTTATTTGCACATTAGATTTTGAAAGTGTACCTAGTAAGCAGTATAGCCCCTTTCCTCACCCCTTCAGAATTAGAATCAGTTTCCACTTTGGGTGGTGTTTTTTTAATCCAGGCAAAAAAAATTTGTGCATGTGTTTTGTTTTGTTTTTGTTGTTACAGGATAAGCTTTACTGAAAATTTTATCCACTAAATTCCCTTTAACCTAAAAATAAGAATGTTTTCTAGAAGGCATTTTATTTCTTCCTCCAAAGAAAAAAAATTTAATAATAAATAGAAATGCAGAACTTGAAATGATGGTTGAGGTTTTTTAACAAATAAACTTTACAGGAATATTTAAAGTAAGTCAAAGTAAAAGCTATAAATAGCTCAGATTCACATTTACTTTCTAATTCCAGCCAAGTATTCTGCTACAACAGCTGTACTTTGGGTTCAGGAAAGTATTCTGAACTAGAGCTTTGGAGGTGTTAAAAGCACTTAGTGGCCAGGTGACAGCAGAGAAGGGAGTTGTTTTTCAGACTTCCCAATTCTTTCCCTAGTATCATTGTAAACGTATTGCTGTTATTGTACTCCTCAGAAATGTATTGTTTTAGATATTAGGAACATCCCCAAGAAACTTAATTTGAAACTTTAGGAATTTTTATTGATTTAAGCCAATTTTTGATAATGAACTTAAACCAAAGCTATATTGGTTTATATAATTCAGATTGTTAGAGTCTACATAATGAGCCCTCTGATTCTATTACCCAAATAATTCTAATTTGGAATTTGTCCCACATACCTAAATGATTTATTGTGATTTTTTTGATCCAAGCTTTGTTGGCCCATTTTGGTGTAATTGAAAAGGCTTCCTGGTTTCCACTCTCTTCCCTTCATTCTGAAGGGAGTACATGGCATAGTGAGCAGGTACTGATGAGAAAGAGGAGAGTAGATTTGCTAGTACTGCCCAGTTATAAAGAACCAGAGTAACTCATCATTACGCTATGTTAACTTGGATATTTGACATAACTTTGGAGCCTTATGATCACCAACTAGTTCTGTGAATGGTCAGAACTAGAGTCATGTCTTCGCTGTTGTATCTGGATCCTTATGGCGTGTAGCTGTTTGCCTCTCTACTTCTCCATTTCCTGGTGGATTAGGAATCAGACTTGGACATTTTGGTGTTCCCAGAATATAATTTCTTGCACAAGGTCGATGCTTAGTATTTGTGGAATTGCATAAAGCCTCAGGAGGCAATGGTTGTTTTTAATCCACACTGAAGAGGCCAGGCTAGGCCTATTGTGAGGCTGGGAGGAGGAAAAAAAAATGCCTACTCACAGTCCAGTATAATAAAAGAAGCAGGCTTCACCTCTACCATGTGTCTGTTTTTTACAGAATTATTTTTCCCCTATTTATGTTAAAAACTTATTTTTACCTAACTATCTTCTCTTCAGCCAGTGAATGAAACCATTTCATTGGTCCCTAAAAAATTCTGCGTTACCTCCTTCATCAAGTAAACCGAAGTACAGATCAAATTTTGAAAATGTCTACTTTATTCTTTAGGTTTCTGTTCCAAGTATTTATTCCCAAGTAATTTATTAAAATACTTTGCCATTGTTGGATAAATACTTTGGATTCAGACTTACATGTTAAGGGAGCATTTTTCTTAGAAAGAATAAAGAACCTACTATGTGTGTTGGGGGGAGTTAATTTTGATTTTGATAGAGATTATGCAGTCATTTAGTTCAAATTTTTTTTAAAGTAAACAGTAAAAAGTCCTATTTCTGGTAGACTTCAGTATTAGTTTCTGGCTATCCTTCTAGGGTTTCTGTAAGTATGTGTAATATACATGGCTTATTTAAAAGGGAGTCTTGAAAGGAAGCTACTTTTAAGGTTGAGCTATGTGAGTGAACTTACGATAACTTCTAATATAGTGGAGAATAGCATTGTTTTCTCTGGTGATTGCCTCTGCTCTCAGGACGTCTATCAGAGTTTGTAAAAATGGAGGGTTGGTAACCCTTATGAAATTGCTCCTGGTCATAAGTAAGTTAGTAGAGTACCTTTTACTTTATTCATCTTTAAACAGTTATGTTCAAATGAGAAATAGTATGAGTCTTTTATCTCCATCTCTAGCCCTTTGGGCTTTTATTTGACTTTGAAGAGTCTGGGTTTTTAAAAATTGCTTTTTGAGCATCAGAATGAGAATTGCTATTTGTTTACTTTTAGATGCCTGTCTCAGATGTCAAGCTGAAAACAAACAAGAGGATTGTGTTGGTATGTTGTAATTTTGTTCTCTTGCTTTTTCAACTGAAGGTTTTCTCTCAGTGGGGATGTTTGAATTTGCAATTAAGATTGACTTTATCAGTACACAAAAATAAACTGTAAAGCAGTGATCCATTATTAATGTAAAATGTGTTGGTTCTCCAAAACCTTTGATGGAATTATTCTGCAGGTCCTTTTATTGCCTATAATTAAGAAGAATGCTTATATATTCCAGACATGGCTATAGTAAACATTTCAATAATCAATAAAGATATAATTCTTGTCTAGTAGGAAAATTATAAGGAATTTGCCAAGACCTTAAAATTTTTACCATGTTATTGGTCAGGTGGTAGGATTTTATTCTAATAAAGCATTTCTGTTTGCAGTACTTTTTTAAGGTAACAGTATTTAATTTTTCAACTTTGGAAGAAAAATTCTAAGTCTCAAGATTATTTTAGCATATAGTTTGTATATGGAATTCTGTTATGTCCCTTATTGTCTGGAACTAAGAAAGTTGTCTTAGGCTAAATATTTTAAGCAATTCAAAGATTTGTATTTCCTAGTTCTTGAGGTCTTCACTTCTACATTGCTATATATAGAAGGGTTTAAAAGTTATCGTGGAAGAGAGGCTGACTTTGTATTTGTGTTTGCATTGTTTATATACAGCATCTTAGTATACATTTACACAGTATTTTAAACAGTAAAAATTTAAGCAGTAAATCCTGTTTCTTCCTCCTTAAACATTTAGAATTCTTCCTCCTTCCTGCCCCCACAGTCAGTTTTCTTAAGGTTTTTTTTTTTCTCTTTGTTTCTATTTCATGTATTTTATTGTTCTGTTACCATATAACTTAGTTGGTGAAGCAAAGGACAAATGAAGCCCATGTTTGAGATTGTGTTCCAGGTTGTGGGAGATTACCCTTGGTTTAAAACTTTTCATTCATACTGCTTTTTAAAAAAAATTAATTTGGTATTGTGCTGTAAGTCAGCTTTTTTTGATCACAGAGGGACCTCATTTGCCTTCATTTCGTTTGTCACATAAGTAATGACACTGATTCTGGATGACACAACAAAATTCATGACCACTACTAGTAAACAAGTAGGTATTTGTATAGCTGATAATGTATAGAAGCTTGTCATCTGCTTCTCATAGCCTTCTGTGACCTGGAAAGATTTAAAACTCATTATAAGGTGGTAAATAAAAACAGGGAGGGCATTTTTTTATAAAATAAAATCCAGGTGGTCTTTAAGGGTCAAGTGTGTGACTGGAAAAGTCTGAGATCTGAGGACAACTCTAATCCTTTAATCTCTAGCTTCAGTAAGACAGTATGTGGAATTATGTGGTATTGGAGACAAGGACATCACCCATAGGTTGTAGAACAGTGATGAAAAGTCCCTCAAATGCAGTGCCTTCTCTCATTTCTTAATTGTAATTTGCACATTTAAGTGTCTATTTCTTTATAAATAGAAAAAAATTATTTAGACCAATTAACTGTATTCAGGATTATGGACTGTGATGATTATTCATAATAAAATAAACTATAATTTGAGCTCAGTAGTTTAAATTGAAATATGTAATACCAGATACTCTTTTTTTCCTTTCAGTCGTCTGGGGAGAATGTAATCATTCCTTCCATAACTGCTGCATGTCCCTGTGGGTGAAACAGAACAATCGCTGCCCACTTTGCCAACAGGACTGGGTGGTCCAAAGAATCGGCAAATGAGAATGGTAGAAGACTTTCTTAATGCAATTGTTTGAAGCCCTGGTGGATCTTGTTATCAGACATCCTCAAAGACTAGAACACTCCAGGGGACTTAATTCTTCAAATAGACAAAGATGAATCTGGTCCTTTGGACTCATCAGAGGCAAGGTTTTTAGCATTTTGTCTGTTTTATCTTAAGAAATTCTCTACAGTTAAGAAGATAATTTATTAAAGATGGCCTTTCCTACCTCTATCAAGTACTTTGAAGTGCTATAAAGGAGGAGAGAACTACAAATTAAATGAACTTTATAATTTACTTATTGATAACCAAGGGGCTATGGAAGCAGCTCTATTCAGAAGAGAGCTTTTTGCATGCTTATGATTGGTTGATGAGTTATTAAAAAAGCAATATTATAGTAACAAATAAAGTACAGTTTAAAACTCAATTCTTATCCTTAATTTCTTCTTAATATTTATTTTTGGCGGGAAGGAGGACGATTCATGAAATCTTTCAGATTTGCTATGATAATTTTAAGTTTGAACAGTAAACAGGGTAAATAAAATTTAACCTTTGGGCTAATGGGATTTCAATGGTCTCTTAGGTCATCATCTTTTATCTTCGAATTATGAAGAAAAGTAGGTCTACATTCACCTCACTGTTCAATCATTGAGTGGTAAAAGAAGTATTTTCAAGTTCTGCTCAGATTAGGTTGTAATTCAGCTGTGATTTAGTTGGAATGTTAATGAGGGAAAAATGTTTACCACTGTAGCATTGGATAAAAAAGTTTATTTTATTATACAATGGTTTAATAAATGTTTTGTTCTGTTTGTTTCATTTGAACTATTGTAGTTTTATATGTAATATTTAATGTTAGTTTAACTGTTTGCCAAGTGAATGCTTCATTTATTTTGAAAAAAGTATATACCTTTCATTTAGTAACAATAAAATATAAAATTTATTATCTGGAAGCATGTAAGTGCCAGAAAATAACTTAAATTTTATCAAACTCATTCACATTTAATGGAAGCTATTTTGTAACAATTTAAAGTTTTTCATAATAGAGGCTACTGCTATGAATTAAAAAAATTAAAATCTTAACCATTCACTTCTGTTGTTTCAAAATTTGCCAGTCAGAATCTTAAAAGTCAAAAAAAAAAAAAAAAGAATCTCAAAAGTCTAAGGAATGTTGACACACAGAACAATGTTTTTTTTTTTTAATGTAATAGCAGATTAGAATTCTGTGGTTTTGCATTGACTACTATTAATTAGATTTCTCTGGATATTTTTGCTTTATATATATTTTCAAAATTGTCAACTGAAAAAATGAATTGTTTGACAATTTGAATGTGTTTATCATTGTGCAATGAAATATTTTAGCAGCTTTTTGTTTGATCTTTTAAAAAGGTTGTATCCATAAAATGTGAACCAAGTATTTGGCTTTGCAGTAAAGAGAGAAATAGTAAGAATGTCGCGTTATTTTAGTCAGTATGACAGTATGTGAATGAAATGTGGAGGATGGTGGTAATAAATTGATTTCCCACTCAGCAAAAGTACATGCCCACCACCTAACAATGCTCTGTTTCTATTCTACATCAGCTTCTGAGGGTAGAGGAGCGGGGGAACTAGGACAAAGCACCACTGAGCCTGCCCATCCTGGGATGTTATCAGCTCATCTGCATAACCATCTGAAAGTTTAGTACATATTGTTTCATCTGAAAGAACACGCTGTGACATTTAATTATGAGTTCCTCTGCAAAAGTTAAGCATTGAGAAGGTTTTTCTTTCCATTTCATTAAGTGATGTTGGATTTTATTTTACTAGTGTTTTAGAAAAGGAGTGTATTGTTAGCAATTTAATTTTCCATCCATGCAAGATACATTCTTTCTGTTGTTGCTTTTGTTTTGTTCTTTATCTACAAGTTGCATCCTTGTGACAGCTGACATCTAAGTCAGTAAATCTCACCCTGTTAAACCCATTGCTTCCCTTATATTAAAAATATGTTCCATTTTCTATACTGAAGTGAGAAATTCATAAATGTCTGCACACAATTAAAATGTATAATTAGAAATAAAATAATTTATTCATTTATGTTTCAGTATGTAAATGCTTGGGCGTAGTTACTCAAAAAGACATAATGAAGTAGTCTGAGGCATATGTAGAGGTGTGTGTGATCACTCCATGTGGACAACAATGTAGACTGTTGAGACTCAGAAACACGAAGTGATTTCCATTGATGATACTTTGTCCCTCCAAGATGATGAATATGCTTAGTAAAGTTCTCAACCAGCGTACAATCTTTTGGTTCACATGTTAGTTACACAATTGTAAACTTCAGTGAATTTTAAAGATGTGTGAAAGAACTTAAAGATGTTCAATGAATTTTAAAGATGTGCAAAAACTGGTATGTTAAAAGAAGTTAGGTTGTAAAATAATCTAAAAATTTTTTTAGTACTTAAATAGACATTCTAACATTACACAGGATACTGAATTATATTTCATCGTGTGAGACCCTCATATATTACAAGACACACTTTACTAGACCCACCCCAAATGCCAGTGGTGCCATCAATATTTGTGCTATCCAAAGAAAACTCAAATTTCTAAAACAACCTCTTTCAAGGTGGAATTGGCTTATGTGGAAGCAGTGATTTAAATGCTTATATGGGCTATTACCATATACACCTTGCCACAGTTGCCCAGAAACATTTTAAAATGGCACAGTACAAAATACCTTCATTAAAAGGTGCAAAGGGTTAGAGTGCTCTCCTAAAAAAGAGGTCATACAGCCAAATCTTGCTGACTTGTGCACTCTTCTCCAGAAGTGTGAAAACTCTTAAAATAGGGTTTGATACCTAGTACACACACTGTTGGTGAATATTCCCTGGGTAGTCTTCCAGGCCTTCAGAATTGTTTCATTTAACTTAATCTAAAGTAGAACTCTTTAGAATCAGGGAAAAAATTAAGTTCCTTTATAATTTAGTAGACGACTTATAAAGTAGACTTTATAAGTTTAATAGCTAGGTAGCTATTAATAAAATAGAGTATTATAAAAATACTTTGATGTTTAAATTACTACCAAAGTCTAACTGAGTGATGAACATGGTATGTTCTGAAGGGAAAATTAGGTGTGTTTAGTAAGCCCTTATTTAAAAAATATTTTAAGAAAAAATATTGCTGATATAAAATATTACTGATTTGGATAGAAGGAAAATTGGAATTAAAGTACAAGTGTATTTTTTAAATAAGCTATTTTTTATTGAACATTTAAATACTATGACAAAAATACATGAGAGATGTTTGCGTAGAACTTTTGCCATTTTTATATCGTTAGGTTTAGTCAACAAATAGGTCTTAGGGGGAAAGTATTTTGACGCTCAGCTAAGTGGCTGACAGTTGAGTCTCTAGAGCCAAGACACCTAGATTTGAATCCCAGTGCCATCACGCCCTCAGATACCTCGTGTACAATGTAACACCTACCTCTGGCTCATTTTGAGGACTGAAGACTAAATGGATTAATACACACAAGACACTTGAGAAAAGTTTCTAGCACATAGTAAAGGCTACTGTTACTTCGTTTTAGCCATTTTCGGAAGTTCCTGAAATAGAAATGTCCCTTTAAAAATAATGTGTTTTTAGAGGTGGGGTAAAGCACTCCTATTCTCAAAAATTTGAAAGAACATTAATTATAAACATGTTAGATTACTTGTAGGGCTGTGAGGTTCTGCAAAGGATTGTAACGCCTTAACGTCTTGCCTGTTACTTATTTGTCAACATGATTTCCAGATTGTCTATTAAGAAAAGGCTTAGTAAATGTTGAGTTCTCGTTTTAATTTTAGCTTTTCCATCTTAGAATGAAATTCAGGGGTATATTTTTGGACCACTGATTTTGGAGATAGTCATCTGATTTTAAAAATTAATCTTTCTTTTACAACCTTTAGAGCAGGCATTTCATTTATAATCAGCCTGCTGCTTTTTCTTATCTATGCACTTGATAAACCTGAGTCAGTGGTTAGAACCTGTTTTTTCTAGGTTGGCTGCCAGCAGACTTTCCCTGGGTTATCTATAGCTGTGAAACAGCATAGTCTAAGGCTATAATTTGGGAGTTCCTCTGCCAGATTTGGAATTTTGACTGTCATTTACCCGCTGTGTGATTGTGCACAAAATCGTTAACTTCTTGGCTTAGTTCTGCAAATTAAGTGGGAGTAACTTTACCTACCTCCTAGAGCTGCTGTGAAGATTAAATGAGTTAATAATACATCTTAACTGACCTATGGCAGTGCCTGAAGCAAATGCTCAGTAAATATTAGCGATTATTATAGATCACTACTGTCTTTGCTGAGCTCTGCTTCATTCTAGAATGGCCTTTTTAAAAAGTGTATTATTTGCAGTGGTGCTCCTTGTGTAGCCACAAACTGAAGAACTGTCAGCATGAGCTTTTAAGAGTGTTTTTCAGCCTTTTTTAACTGCCTAAAAACCACATTCCCCTCAGCCACAATGGGCTTACCCACATGGTTCCTAAAGTTGTGTGTGCATAAACAACAGGGCAGAGAAGAGAGTTGGTAAAAGTTGCCCAGATGAAAATCTCGGTTACTAAATGTTGGAACTAATTAGGCACAGACAAAAATGTTCTATGCTATGTGCATCTTATCCTAGCTTCCAAGGAGATACCTCCTGAATACTTAAACTACTGAGTCATGTAGAAAATGCAAATGACTTATTTGCACCAAACGTTTAGAGTAATCAAATTCTTGCCATGAATGTGACTTTATAAATACAAAATATCTATCTAGCATAGAATAGGCTTTGTGTGCTTGGTATAATTGTCATCTAACTCATCCATCTTCATTGTAAATTAACCTCTGCTATACTAATTCCTGCTCTGCCTTTTCTACTTTTTATACAAATTTATAGTTTACATTTTAATAAGAATTTATTATTTATTGCTTGCCTATATATATATATATATATATATATGAGGTTTTGCCATCATTGTAGAAAAAATTTAAATACAAATAAGCTATCTATAGAGAAATGCAGTATCTGGTTAGGGCTTGTTAGCTGTACAAACAGAATAGAAATGTAGCAAAGCTTCTAAAAGACATTCCTCAGGCACACAATCACTACAGTATACACAGTATATGGCTACAAGAAGCATTTCTTGTGTGGATTATGAGGACCCTGTTTCTATTTTATTTAACAATATGCAGTATGTCTGTGTTCCATAGCATTTTGGGGAGAGGAGGGTGTCTCTTTGAAATATATTGCCCACTTTGCTCCCACTTCCTTTCAATTCCACTCCTCATACCCTTATGCCCACATAACCTTTGCCTGTTTATAACCTTTACAGGGCAAGCAATGGGTCTACCTGTTGACAGCCCTCTTAAAGAAGAAAATAACATTTAAAATCACTTTTTGTGGTATAGATCTAAAGGTAACTACTGACCACATATAGGTTTTGTTTTGGTTTTTTTTTACATAGAAGAACTGGGATATAGGCCAGAGGTCAAGGGTAGGTGAGTGAGGGGATTCACCAGAGACAGAGTCGGGAGCACAACGGGCAGATCTAATGAAATATGCTGCTGAGGGGAGCAATGGACGAGACAGGAGAGGTCTGCTGTGCCATGTGGGTCAGAGCCATGGCCGGGGATTAAACTCAGGCCATAGTAGTGATAGCAATAAGACTTAACCCCTGCACCACCAGGGAGGCCCCACATACAGATCTTTTAATCAATTGAAATAAAATTTAAAATTCAATCCTGTAGTCAAATTAGCCACATTCCAAACACTCAATAGTAATGAGGCAATTGGATATCAGAGAGTAGGACATTTCTACATTGAAGAAAGCACTGGACAATGCTGGGGTAGATCAGCCTTTTATAGATCTACTCTGTCAGAATTTAAAAATCATGGACCCTCAGTTACATTAGATTCTCTTTTAAATGATTTTTCTACCTTGGGTGCATTACGTTGGCATTACCTGATATGGGTAACCAGATATCACCTCAATTAAAAATAAATGGTGGTGGGAATTGTATGGAGACTATAACCAAGATGAAAACACATACATTGTACAAAAATGAAAAATGATGTAAAAAATATACGAAATTAAAAATCCAAAAATTAAAAAATAAATAAGTTACTTATAAATAAATAAATAAATAAATAAATGGCCTTTCTTCCTTTTCATTCTCTCCAGGATCTTTGTAGAGGTAGCGATTGGGCCTGACTCACCATGGGTGTTGACAGAGATAGTGCCACACGTGCAGCAATTCCTAGGCCAGCACACACCACATCAGCCCTCTGAGTGAGCTCCCTTGTTGCAGAGGAGGGTTTTTACCCGAGCAGTGGGAGGCAGGTGAACTGAAGATGCCACTGTGAGAGGTTGGTGACCAGTGTAGGGATCACTTGCCACTGGAAGTCTCACCTCCCAGACGGCTGCCAGGATCGAGTTAGTGAAGGTTCCAGGTGTGAAGCAGCTGGCAACAGGAGTAACCTCAGTGGCAGCCACAAACCATCATAGCTTGCTGGCCACTGTCCTGGAGGACATGACACTGATGTTTGCCAGGTTTTCAAAGCAACCATGGCATGAACTACCAGCAGAAGTTTCTCCCGGGTTCTCAAGATTTATGATACAGATGCCATCACTTTTCCTTTTATAGATATACTGTTCCATGTAGAAGTCAAGGTTGGTGCCACCCACATGGCTCCTGCTGCATGCTCCTTCTTCATTCACCATATATCAAGGACTCCACACATTTTGAAAGTTTTCCTTCTAGGGATTATTAAGTCAAAAGGAAAAAGAAAAATACAAAATAAGGGATCAGGGGCCTCCCCGGTGGCGCAGCGGTTGAGCACTGGGTTGTGAAGCTGCCCGCGATCTCTGCGGTGCCGGTTCGATCCCCGGCTGCTCCCCAGCCACCGGAGGAGGGTCCCACATGGCGCGCAGACCTCTCCTGCTGCCCGCTGCTCCCCTCAGCAGTGTACTTCGGTCCTTCTGCCTGCTCTGCACCCCGCTCTGGCTCTGGTGAATTCTCTCACCCTCCCGCGCTTCTGACTGTACCCAGTGCATGTATAAACAAACAAACAAACAAACAAATAAATAAATAAATAACATGCCTCTATAAAAAAAAAAATTAAAAAAAAAATAAGGGATCAGGGAAAAAAATAACAATCTAAAAAAACACAAAACAAAAATAATCAGACAACTATAAATCAGAGACACTGCAGGGGAAGGAGAAGGATCAAAACGAGGGTGGGAGGAGCTCAAGGGACTAAGATGATAATGCATGGCTGAACTGGTAGTGGAAATTTTATGGGGACTATACCTGATATAAAATATATACAAATAAAGAAATTATATGGAAAAAAAGGAAGTTTTCCCTTCTAGTTATGATAGGAGCCCAGAGCAACTACATATGGACCCTGCTCTGGATAGCTGGGAAAGCACAACTTATCATTTTAAGCTAAGTTTAAATAGCTGCTTTTGTGTCCTTGATAGATGTATGACAGTAGTTCTTAACCAGGGGTGGTTTGACAATGTCTGGAGATAACTATGATTTGATAGCTGGGGATATGGGTGCCAGTAGTATCTAGTGGGTTGCCCTGTAGTGTACAAGACAGTGACCCCTCCCCACCAACAGAGAATTATCCAGCCCACACTATCAGTGGCACTGAGGCTGAGAAACCCATGTAATTTATATACATTTTGATAATATTTTTGAAGAGTTAGAATTCCCTACTAGAAACTTGCTAAAATACCAGTAATAATAATAGAACTTATCTAGCACTTATGATATACTACATTCTCTAAAAGTTTTATGTATATTATCTCAATTAATTCTCACAAAGATCCTTTTCTATTCTTATAACTTTTTACAGCAAAGGAAACATAGGTACTAAGACGTGGTAAGAACTGAATTTTGTACCCTTCAAATTCATAAGCGAAACCCTAACTCCAATATGATGATATTTGGAGGTCAGGCTTTTAGGAGGTAAGATTAAATGAAGTCATAAGGACAGGGTCCTAATCTGATAGTATTAGTGGCCTTTACGGAGAAAAGATTTCACTCTCTATATTTACTAATAAAGACGTGAGGATTTTCTAGCCACCAGAACTATGGGAAAATAAATTTCTTTCTCTAAGTCACCCAGCATATTGTTATGGCCATCAGAGCTAAGATACATGACCAAGGTTACAAACTAGTGAATGGAAAACACAACACGAACCAGGCAGGGTGGTTCTAGAATCTATGCTCCTCACCACTAGCTTGTGCTGTTTCAATAGAATGCCTAATTTGAATAAATTTTTGTCTAAAATTGCTTTTCTAAAGTTTGCTCACATATTTCCATTTTCAGCACCTAATACTCCAAGCTAACCTCTTTATTTACAGTTGTGTTTTAGAGCTGTATGTTGTTTTCAACTTCTAAGCCATTTCACTGTATTCTCGTATATTGCTTCCGTATCTGTTCTAAATTCAAATCTTCACATAATGCAATGAGAGTTTATGTTTGTTTTAAAAGAATAAGAGCATATGAAGAGATCATTGGTTAAAATATATATATGTTGTAAAATGTTTGGTGCATTTTTCATAAATGTAACAATATTGGAACAGGTTATTACAGGATTTATCAATGTTTTTTAATTTGGGTCATAAAGTTGATAATAGTGAAAATGTTAGGACTTTCTGCTCACAGAACAGTATAATTATGTGTCAATACTTGGAATTTCTTGGCAAATCAATTATGCACTTAATAAAGGCATAATAAAGAGATAATGGTGGATAACATAGTTAATTTCGTGTTTGGTACAATATATTCTCAAATGCTAGTGACTCCACTGACAGTACATTTGTTAGCAAATATCAGAAAGCCTGACCACACTCAATTAAGCTGATAGAAGTCCATAACCTCACACAATAAGAAGTCCAAGGCTAGTGCAACTGCCAGTGGCATGAAGACCTGGCCTCTCTCCTTTCTGCTCTTGACATCATCAGCAGGAAGTCTCATTCTCATAATCTCTCCCTCATGGTCCCAAGATGGCTGCTCTATTTTCAGACTTCACAGTCGCATTCTTGGGGAAAAGTGAAGGACAAAAGCACGATTTTGACTTTTCCTTGGGAAAGGTTCCAACCTCCCCGTGTGTTTAGTCTATACCTCATTGGCCAAAATTAAATCACGAAGCCACTTCTAGGTGCAAAGGGAAATAGAAGCTGAAGTATTTGGCTCCCCAACTTTTACAGTAGAGGAAGAAAGGGGGGAATGTATTTAGGAGTCAATGTCGAACGAATCAACCTATATTATCTGGCACAATTAATATTAACAACAATTGCTAATATGTGTGGAGTTGCTACTCTGTGTACTTTCTTACAGGCTCATAGAATTGGAAAAGATCTTAGAGATAATTTTATCTCTGATAATGATATGAAATGATATCTTTGTGTCTCTTTTTAAAATGCTGATTTGTAAAGCAAAAAAAAATTAATGGATTTTAAGCACAGGTCTATTATGATACAAATTTGGGTAATCTGAATAAAGGTATTTGTTTCAAAATCTAACTGCATAAAGAAAAAATTATATTTCATAGCTATCACACCATTTTTAGATATTTTCCCCATCTCCACTTTTTTGCAAAAGTTATAGAGTAATTGTTTTTTGTATCTTGAAACGGAACTGAAATAACACATGGAAACTTCTACAAATAAATGGCTGCTTCTACAATTGTCCTGAAAATTCAATCTGTTGGAAAGCTCTAAATTTAATGCTCTTATCTAGCTATCTAACTACTGTCCATTTGCTATCTCAAGGTCTACACGACAGGTAGCTTCTCTGTAAAAGAACATGGTCAGTCAACAGACTCCTGCCTGATAAGGTATCATCCTCAATAAAAGCTTAATTAAAGAGCTGCATATTGGGGAAAAGGATTGAAAGGATACACAACAGGAGACAAAGAGGCAGATAGTTCATGAAAAGGTGCCTGATGTTTATCATCAAAAATAGGTTAAATGGGCCTCCATGGTGACACAGAATGTTGAGCACAGTGCTGTGAAACTGTCTGCAGCCGCTGATTCGCTGGTTTGATTCCCTGCCAGCCGGTGAGGATCCCACATGGCGCGGCAGACCTCTCCTGCCTCACCCACTGCTCCCCTCAGCAGTGTACTTCGGTCCTTCTGCCTGTTCTGCTCTCTGCTCTGTCTCTGGTGAACTCTTTCACCCTCCCGTGCCTTTAGCCTGTACCCCAGTGCTTGTATGTATGTATGTATGTATGTATGTATGTATGTATAAATAAATAAATAAATAAATAAATAAATAAATAAATAAATAAAACGGTTAAATGATGATGAAATACCATCACATGTCCCCTAGACTAGCTCCAGATAAGGAGACTGGTAACAGTAGGTCTTAGTGAAGTCGTGGAGGACCTGGAACGCTCATACATTGCTGCTGAGAATGAAGAGTGGGACAGTTACATTGGACAGTATTCCAATAGCTCCCAAGTGGAAACAACCCAAACGTCAATCAACAGAAAAATAATGGAATATTCATAGACTGGAATGCAACTCAGCAGTGAAAAAAGGAACAAATTACTGATCCATGCCACAGTGTGGATGTATCTCAAAACATTGTGTTGAACAAAGAATCCAGGCACAAAAGAGCACTTAACTGTGTGGTCCTGTTTATATGAAGTTCACAAATTGGCAAGACTAATCTGTAGTGATAGAAGTCAGAAGAATTATCCCAAATAAATGGGGGTATTGAAAGGGGCACAAGAAAATTTTCAGTGGTGACAAAAATGTATGTATTGATTTTGGTGATGGTTACATGAGTGTATACATTTGTCAAAACTCATACAGTGCACGGAAGAGCTAAACATTTTCCTCTTTAAAAAATAAACCTTTTTTATAAAAGAGATGTATGTTATTATTTAAGACCACGGCCAAAACCCTTTTACATTTGCTACTAAGTGGAAAATACAAGGAAGTGCAGCAATGGTTCTTCCATTTGTTTTACTGTTCAACTCTTCAAGAAAGCACTCAAATCAAAATAATTGTGTTTCTCATCTTGTTCTGGTCCCCTATGGAGGTAACCTGAGAAAGCTCCTTGGAGTTCATTACAATTGCTCCATTTTCAAGAAGTTTATCAAACTGCAGCAGAAGTGAGTCTTGGAAGATTTTTAAGGGATAATGTTCTATTCATTCCAACTCTCCTAACATTTTTCAGGGTTTCAAATGTACAAAACCTTGGAGCTGTCCCCAATTACAAGATGGAAATTTTAGTTTAGCCTAAAGTTCCTCCCTGAAATCTGACATAACTCGAACTTTTTTAACAGGCTTAGATCTTCTTTAAGGATAAAAGATAAAGATTTGAGTCCTTTCCATATTTTATGCTTAAAATAGCTCTTGACAGTATGGTCCTGAGGCCCTCGTGCTGGGTTTCTGTCTGACAATTGACCCAGAACTGCCTTTTATGAGTGCTCACAGGCACTGTAACTGATGCTAAATGGTTAAATTGGTCTCAGACCCTAAGAGCACACACACACACAAAAAAAAAAAAAAAAAAAGCAAGAGAGAGTAAAAACTTTACTAAACTTTTCTCTGAGACTTGCTTTTATAGACACATCAGAGCCTGAAGGCTTATGGACTAAGCTGAGATCCAAAGTCAGTTAGTTAGTGTTGGGAGACAAAATACACAGAATGTAGGTTGGGGGGTTGGGTAGGGTGTTGTACCAAGAGCCAAGGGGCCCCCAGAAATTCAAGCCTCCAGTTATGTAAAGAAAAGTTTCTTCACATGTGAACTGCCCTGTCTCTAGCAATGAACCTCAGTCAAGTCTATGGGCCATTCCTTAGCCAATAAAATTTAACTCCTTTGTTCTCAATCCCCATGCCCAAAACCTATATAATCTCATTCCCTTTTTTAGTCAGGGAGATAAATTAAAATTTGTCTCCCACCTTCTTGCTGATCAATTTGCAATAAAACTTTTCTTCTTTTTTCAGACCCTCCCATCATAACCTGTTCTATGCACATCAGGTGGTAAGCCCATGCCGCAGTAATAAAATCCTAGCACAGCTTAGAGTTCGACTACCCCCAAAACCCTGCTGTTAGGGCCTTTGTAAAAGTAAAAGGAATCACTCTTGAAACTCTTACGCCCTTAACCCCCTATCTAACTAGGCAGACACCCCAGATACTCCCAGCTCAGGTCCAGCTGGCCCTCTGCTAGCTCCATTCACCTGGACCAAGGAAGGAAGGACCCGAGTCTGGGCACCACATCTCTCCCAACACAGGCACGCTGACCCTTGTGAGCACTGGCACCCCTCTCTCCCTGTCCCCACACTTAGGGCCTGGCCACCACCTTCTGCCTTGAGTCCGTCAATCTCATCCACCCTCCCTCGCTCGGTAGGTCAGTCAGCCCAAGAAACCCAGGCTTCCCAGGTGACCCCACATTTTATTTTTTCCAATCCCAAGCAGTATTTGTGTATTTGCATTCCCTTTCACTGCTCCACCCCCCACTCTTTCCCAATTTCTGAAATTCTTCTGCTGTGCCTTCTCATATTTACACCAACAAAATGGCCTTTAGCCTCATCCTTCTTAGAAGTTCCTCTTACATCCTTATTCTCACTAAAGCCTGATCCTCCTCTGAGGAGATTGTTGTTTTGTCGTCCTCTGACTTCTGGGATACCAAGGACCTGGCAGTGCTGGAGATGCCGTCACTTTGCCCTCCCTAAAAACACCAACTCTTACTCCCATGTCATTAGACGACCACTCGGTCTTCTAGTGACCTCATCAGTCACCCCCTTAGTCTTTGAAAGATGCTAGCTCTGTGTCAGTCTCTTCATAACTACTCCTGGGATAATTCTTTCAGTATTCGCATGGGTGACTTCTACCACCGTTTCCTGTCAATCCCCTAACCTCTCAGTGATCTCATGCTCTCCACCCCACCGCAGCCTTTACTTCCAAGGGCACACCCTAAGCCACACCTGAGGCCTTCACTTCCGAGGCCACATCTGAGGCCTTCACTTCCGAGGGCCCAACCATGGCCACACCCGAGGACTCACTTCCGAGGGCACAACCGTGGCCACACCTGAGGCCTCACTTCTGAGGGTACACCCGAGGCCACATCTGAGGCCACACCGGGGCCTCACTTCCAAGGGCACACCCAGGCCACACCCGAGGCTTTCACTTCCGAGGGCACACCCCAAGCCACACCCAAGGTTTTCACTTCCGAGGGCACACCCCCAAGCCACACCCAAGGTTTTCACTTTCGAGGGCACACCCAAGGCCACACCCGAATCCTCACTTCCAAGGGCACACCCGAGGCCACACCCGAGGTTTTCACTTCCCAGGGCACAACCAAGGCCACACCCGAATCCTCACTTCCAAGGGCACACCGGAGGCCACACCCAAGGCCTTCACTTCCGAGGGCACAACCAAGGCCACACCTGAATCCTCACTTCAAGGGCACACCCAAGGCCTTCACTTCTAAGGGCACAACCAGGCCACACCCTTGAGCAAAACTCCACTGAGTAGCTTCTACTCACTGCCTCCAATTTTAACTGCCCTTAACAATGTTGTAAGAAAAAAACCTTTTTCTTAATATCTCTTGTCATGCTCCCTGCTGACCTCTAAGTTGCTAAAATTTTTATTCAATATTTTATTAAAATGGCATATTTAATGACTATTCAGCAAGAATTGGTTAACTTTATCTCCCTCTGCAACCCCACCCCAGAATTTGTCACACAACACGCTAGTGATTTCAGGTATCCTTGATCATGAAAACCAACAGAAATATTTCAATGTCAAGTTTGCAACTAAAATCTAGACCATGGGAAAATTCAAAATTAAAAGAAGTATAAAGTTCTCAAACAGAATTCCTTTGTGCACCCAATGAATAAATGCTGGTGTGTTGCCCGTCTGGTAATTCCTTTGGGCCTTTTCCTTTATGCAGTGTCACATTTATAAGTACCCACTTGTATAAATAAAGCCAATATTTTCACTCTATTTAATGTTCTTTTTCAGCACCACAAGGAAACCAGTAAATACAATTGTCAACAATAGTCAATTCTCAGACCTCAGAGGACTGAGAGGTTTGGGGATTGAGCTTGACCTACCAGTGGTGCGCGCCACACTGGAGCACACTTTCCTGACACCATTCTTCATTCGGTTTCTAGAATACCCTTCTCCACTTGCTTTGCTTCTACCCTAAAGGTTTTCCCACTTCCTGAACCTCTAAGACTCAGTTTTTAGGTTTCTTCTCTGCTCTTCACAATACCCCACGCTGTTGCATCCTGTCCATTTATATAATGGGTGACCCTCAGTGACTGTCTCCAGTGAGGCTGCAAACCCCTGACCGAGCAGACAGCTTCCAGTCCCCATTTTCTGGACTCATGGGCAGTTCAAGTGTAACAGGTACAAAACTGAGTTCTTTGTCTTCCCCTCAGCCTGCTCCTCTAGAGGATTCCCAACTGAGATGACAAGACATTCATCCTTCCAGTTACTCAGGCCTCAAACCCTGGAGTCAGCCTTTTCTTTTGTCTTTTTGCCACATTCAACTTATCACCAAACTCACATACCTTCTCCACTGATCTCACACAAGGGTTAGTGCCATAGTTTCCAAATTGGTTTTTCTGTTTTCACTCTTGTCCCTTTCAGGCTTTGATCCTGTTGAAATGTCCAGCCCATGCCATTACAACAGTCCTCTGCTGAAAATCTCCAGTGTTTCCCAGCTGAGCTCAGCCGTCTAGTGCCCCACCCCCACCCCAGCTAAATGCAGCCACATGAGACCAGGGAAGAGGAACCCAATCAACATATAATAAACCATTGCTTTCGCCATATATGATAAGCCAACAGCCAGTATCATTCTCAATGGTGAAAAGCTGAAAACATTTCCATTAAGATCTGGAACAAGGGCCTCCCCGGTGGCCCAGCGGTTGAGCGCTGGGTTGCGAAGCTGCCCGCGGCCTCTGCGACGCAGGTTCGATCCCCGGCTGCTCCCCGGCCACCAGAGGAGGGTCCCACATGGCGCGCAGACCTCTCCTGCCGCCCGCTGCTCCCCTCAGCAGTGTACTTCGGTCCTTCTGCCTGCTCTGCTCCCCGCTCTGCCTCTGGTGAATTCTCTCACCCTCCCGAGCTTCTGACTGTACCCAGTGCATGTATAAACAAACAAACAAACAAACAAATAAATAAATAAAACATGCCTCTATTAAAAAAAAAAAAAAAAAAGATCTGGAACAAGACAAGGATGTCCACTCTCACCACTGCTTTTCAATATAATACTGGAAGTCCTAGCCAGAGCAATAAGACAAGAGAAAGACATACAAGGAATCCAAATAGGAAAAGAAGAAGTTAAACTATCACTATTGCAGATGATATGATAATATACATAGAGAACCCCAAAAACTCCACAGAAAAACTAATTCAACTCCTCAATCAGTTCAGTAAAGTGTCAGGATACAAAATCAACACGCAAAAGTCAGTAGCCTTCCTATACACAAACAATAAATCTGAAGAAGAAGAAATCAAAAAAAACCATCCCCTTTATTATCAAAACAAAAAAAATCAAATACTTGGGAATAAATCTAAAAAAAGAGGTAAAGGACCTATACAAAGAAAGCTATAAAACACTGTTAAAAGAAATAGAAGAAAACACAAAGAAATGGAAAGACATCCCCTGCTCATAGATTAGAAGAATAAACATTATTAAAATGGCCATCCTACCAAAAGCAATATACAGATTCAATGCTATTCCAATAAAAATTTCAATGTCATTCTTCAAAGAAATAGAACAAATATTGATGAAATTCATATGGAATCACAAAAAACCCCGAATAGCCAAAGCTCTCCTGAAAAAAAAAAGAAGGGAATGGAGGCATCACATGCCCAGACTTCAAACTATACTACAAAGCCATAATCATCAAAACTGCATGGTATTAGAACAAGAACAGACACACAGACCAATGGAATCAAATAGAAAATCCAGAAATAAACCCACAGATTTATGGTCAACTAATCTTTGACAAAGGAGCAAAGACTATGCATTGGAGCAAAGAAAGTTTGTTCAATAAATGGTGCTGGGAAAACTGGGTTGCTACATGCAAAAGAATGAAGCTTGACCACTACCTCACACCATACACAAAAATCAACTCAAAATGGATTAAAGAACTAGACATAAGACCTGAAACCATAAAATACATAGAAGGAAATATAGGTGAAACACTACGTGATATGCACATCAAAGACATCTTTACAGACACATCACCCAAAGCAGTGATAGTGAAGGCAAAGATAAACAGCTGGGACTCCATCAAATTAAAGAGCTTCTGCACAGCAAAAGAGACAATTAACAAAAACTAAGAGAAACCCCACTGACTGGGAGAACATTTTGCACCCAACACTAATGATAAAGGACTGATCACAAAAATCTGCAAAGAGCTGATGAGACTCAACAACAACAAAGAAAATAATCCAGTCATAAAATGGGCAGAAGAGCTAAAAAGAAACTTCTCTGAAGAGGAAATGCAAATGGCCAACAGGCATATGAAAAAATGTTCAACATCACTTGTCATCAGGGAAATGCAAATCAAAACTACCATGAGATACCATCTTACACTAGTGAGAATGGCACATATTAAAAACATATGAAAACATATAAAAACATATCACATATGTTGGCGAGGTTGTGGAGAAAAAGGAACTCTCCTGCCCTGTTGGTGGGAGTGCAAACTGGTCCAACCACTATGGAGAGCTCTCCATAGTATGGAGATTTCTGGACCTACTAAACATAGAGCTTCCATATGATCCAGCAATTCCATTCCTAGGTATTTACCCAAAGGACACAGAAACATCAATTCCAAAGAGCACCTGCACACCTATGTTTATAGCAGCACTGTTTACAATAGCTAAGCTTTGGAAACAACCCAAATGCCCAAAAATAGATGACTGGATCAAGAAGAAGTGGTACATATACACCATGGAATATTACTCAGCATTCAAAAAAGATAAACACATGCAATTTGCAGCAACATGGATGGCGCTGGAAGGGATCATGCTCAGCAAAATAAGCCAGAAAGAAAAAGAAAAATACCGGATGGTCTCACTCATAGCAGGAATCTAGAAAACTTAAATACGGGACCAGGAAAATGAATAATTATAAGAAAGTGAAAATCAAAATCAACAAAAAACTATGAACCAGAGACACTCTATGGGGGGTGAGGGGAGGGGAGGGGAGGGATTGGGGTCAAAATAAGGGGGTTGCAATTGTATGGGGAATATAAAAATAAAATTTATTTAAAAAAAATAAAACCTGACCTTTTGTAATGTAAAAATAAATAAATAAAATGACTTGACATAGAAAAAATAAATAAATAAACCATTGCTTTCCTCTGTGAAGCTCTTGGTATGGTAATACCACAATTTAATACACTAAATACTTTATTCTTTGGTTTAATGACAGTTTCACCCACTAAAAAGTAATCTCCATAACGAGAGGGATTTTGGTCTACTTTGTATACTCTGCACACCCAGTGCCTAGAAAAGTTCCTGACACATGATAGGCACCCCCTCTGCCTCTCTGTATATATGACAACTAAAAAGCATGCCCAGAACTTTATGTGAGAATTTCAGCTGATATTGCTTAGGATTCAATTCTACCTATATTATTATAATTTCCTCTCCTACATTAAGATCATTATGTGTAATACAATTATCAGGTATGAGGTGTTTAAGCCTCACTAACTGAATTTGGTGTTGCATTTTCCTTAGCATAGCACATGTCAGAGTCCAGTCTTCTATTACGGCCTCTTATATATGGAAATAAGACTTTCATCTCATCCGCTATTATCAAATGTCCCCAGGACATTATTGCTTCTTAAACTTGATGGTGTATTCATACATTAAAATATTTTTTAACATATCCCCCACTCCACCAATGAACATTAGGTGGAATCTAACACTTAACTTGCTCATCTTCTCTTATATTTCCCTTATTCTCTCAATTTCCAATTATTTTTATTCTTCAGTGAATGTGAAAAAAAAAAGAAAATCTTTAGAAACAGACTTGCCAAATTTGTAGCAAACAATTAGGACCTTTCCATACCAGAAGAACAAGATTTTTTTTTTTTGTTCTACTAAAAATAACTTTGACTTTTATCTTCTTCTTTCATTTTTGATTATAACCACAGGATCTTTTTCCAACTAATTCCCACATTTTCCTCACATATCAAATAAATCTTTTGCACAGTTTGTTTTGCTTTTTTTGGTTAGCTTTGTATTTTTTGTCTTCTCTAATAATCTCTTAGTAGTTTTTAATATAATCTTTTACTTACCAGAGTTGTGTGTGAGATTTTGAAAATCTCAAAATGAATACACACAGTTCATTTTCCTTGATATATCTGCCACAATTCGTTGCCAAATTGAACCTCTATTTCCTTCAATTATACCAATTACTTGACTTTCTCCATTACTGTCTCTTTATTTAAGAAGAATATCTTCTGTTGTGGGTTAGTAGTCATCGTTAAAACAATTAGAGTCTTGTTTAGGAAAGAAACTGTTATGCCAGATAACAGATTATAAATTTCAATATTTATGAATTTAATTTATGATAAAAATAAGAAAATTTAAACATATCTACAGATTCTTTTGCCTTAATTAAAGCATTTACAACCTCTTCTATCTTAAGTAGCCACAAAAGCAAAATATTTTACCATCCATTCATGGTATGTGTTTGAGGAAGCTCAGGATTTCTGCTGATTAAAAGATTTTTTCCTTCAGGGCCTCCCTGGTGGCGCAGTGGTTGAACGCTGGGTTGGGAAGTGGCCCGCAGCCTCTGCGGCGCCAGTTTGATCCCCGGCTGCTCCCCTGCCACCAGAGGAGGGTCCCATGCTATTTCCTGAAAGCTGGAAAATTAGTCACTCCCTCCTCCATGTTTCCGTAGGTTTTGGCGTCTACCTCTATGATGGCCTGTGACTTTATGGCATGAGGTTTATGATGTTCAATAGAGCTACCAACATAAAATCCTGGTGCCCAGGCCCGCCTTCTTCTCTCATTATGATTGAAGAGCGGCTCTTCACCCTAAAATACGTCACCTGTGTTTTGAACTCCAGTCTTCTCAGGAATCTTTTGCGTTTATCCTCATGCTGTGACCTTGCACTCTATACTGCATCTGTCCTATCAGTTGTTCGCATGCGTTAAGACACTACCATTATTTTATTCTCTCTTCCCCATTATTCCCTCCCAACATTTACCTGTTCTTCTCCTCAAAGGCAATGTTCTGTTGCATCCCCACTTTTTCATCTTCCTCCCTAGCCCCCTCCAGTCAGGATCACAACCCCGCAATGCCTCCAAAACAAAGCTGCCAGGACCCCATGAGTGCCTTCTTTACCCACTCTTTGTCTTCATTCTCTTGATGTTTCAGAGCAGTTGGCCACTGTCTCTTGGTGACAGTATTTTTGAGATACTCCCCTTCCCAGGTTTTCCCCAACTTCTCTGGCCAATCTTTTTCAGTCTCCTGAAATGTTCATCCTCCTCCCCCTGCTTGTTAAATGTTGAAGATCTTCAAGTTTCAGTCCTTGTCAGTCTTAAGTCTCAATCACTCCTGCACCAGTTTCTTCAATAATTGAGTCAATTATAACCTACCCCACTGTAACTTGCACATGTGTCTCTCCCAAGACTTCTCCAAACTCCAAACCCTTGTATCCAGCTTCACACCTGACGGTTTGACTGTCTCAGGAGCACCCCAACTCCGGACACCTCAAATCCAACTCAAATGCAGCCTTCTTCCAGGTTTTCCTTATCTCGGTGAATGATATAACCTTCTGACCAGTTTCCTCAAGCCCAAACCCTAGAATCACCCCTTCATCTCCTTCTTCTTCATCTTCCATGCCACCATCCATTTTACCTTCTGAATGGGCTGACAATCACTCTGCTTTGCTCCAACTCTACTGTCACCATCATTATTCATAAGGCTGCCATTGTTGTCTCCCTCCTGGACTTCCTACTCCCTCTCTTCAACATACAGCAGCCAGTGGGATCTCCCTGAAAACAGACAGCCCTGCTATATCTCTAAACACTCTGTGGCCTCCTGTTGTTCTCAGTACAGAGACCAAATCCTGACTGTCCCTGCTGCCTCACCTGCTACCACATGCCCTTCCCCACACTCATGGCCCTCCAGATACTTGGTCTTTGGCATTGTAGGGGCTGTTCCCTCTTCTAGAAATGCTCCCCCCCTCCCCTTACTCTTCCTTCAGAGCAAAGGTCAGACTTCCCTGACCTGCCCAGTCAATTCCCCGACCGTACCTTGTCATGGTATCACATAGTTCCCTGCTGGATCCCTTCACACAGATGGAAAAATCACATGGTTCATTCTGTCATCTTACAAGATAGTAAGTTCCATGAGTGCAGGCATCAATCTGCTTGGCTCCCCACTGTGGCCACAACCTCAACTCAATGCAAAACACAATCTAGGGCCTCCCCAGTGGCGCAGCGGTTGAGCGCTGGGTTGCGAAGCTGCCGGTTCGATCCCCAGCTGCTCCCCGGCCACCGGAGGAGGGTCCCACATGGCGCGCAGACCTCTCCTGCTGCCTGCTGCTCCCCTCAGCAGTGTACCTCGGTCCTTCTGCCTGCTCTGCTCCCCGCTCTGGCTCTGGTGAATTCTCTCACCCTCCCGCGCTTCTGACTGTACCCAGTGCATGTATAAACGAAACAAACAAACAAACAAATAAATACATAAATAAAAAGCATGCCTCTATAAAAAAAAATTTAAAAAAAAAAAACACAATCTAGACCCCAAGTGAGGAAGAAAGCAAGCAGGTGCTCATTCAGTATTCTGAATAAATGAATGCATGCATAAGTGTTTGGGGATAACACTGGGCAATGAGCAAGTAGTAATATATAATAACACGCTAATAAACAATTTTTTTTTAAATAGAGGCATGCTTTATTTATTTATTTACTTGTTTGTTTGTTTTGTTTATACATGCACTGGGTACAGTCAGAAGCGCAGGAGGGTGAGAGAATTCACCAGAGCCAGAGCGGGGAGCACAGCAGGCAGAAGGACCGAGGTACACTGCTGAGGGGAGCAGCAGGCAGCAGGAGAGGTCTGCGCGCCACGTGGGACCCTCCTCCGGTGGCCGGGGAGCAGCCCGGGATCGAACCGGTGCTGCAGAGGCTGCGGGCAGCTTCACAACCCAGCGCTCAACCGCTGCGCCACTGGGGAGGCCCAACTAATAAACAATTTTAAGATAAGCTAAACTGGACGGGATATTAAAGAAGTGCCTAAATCTCAAGGCTTATCACATGAAAGTTTATTTCTGGGTATTAGGTAATACTAAGGAATTATTGGTAATTGTGTTAGGGTGAAAATGGTCTGATGGTTATGCTATTTGTTCTCAGATATTTCCTCTGACTTTGCCCTCTCTGTTGTAACGCAGGGCACTCACTTCCCTGCATCCCTGACAGTACAAGTTGGCTCAGGCTGCCATCACAAAACATCATAGACTGAGCAGTTTAAATGACAGAAATTTGTTTTCTCAGAGTTCTGGAGACTGGGAGTGATATCAATTTCAGCATGGTGGGGCTCTGATGAGAGCTCCTTCCTGGCTTGGAGATGGCCACCCTCTTGCTATGTCCTCACATGGGGAGGGAGTGGGAAAGAGAGCGTCCTCTTTTTATACGGCCATTGACCCTTTCAGGGCCCACCCTTATGATTCCATTTGACCTTAATTACCTTATAACACTCCATCTCCAAATACTGTAACACTGGGGTTAGGGCTTCAACATGTGGATTTGGAGAGTGGAGGTGGAGAGGGGACACAATTCAGCCCATAGCACTTGCCTTCTGGTTTCTAGGGAGCTTCTGCCAATGGATACAGGAGGCCAGGACACTCCTCCCCTCCACTGCGTGTGGTATCTGGCAGTTCTCCCATGTTTCAGCTCCCACTAGATGACTTTGCCTGCCCTTGCTCCAGCTACTGCCAAACAAGTCTGAAATTATATTTTGTGGCAAAATTTAGGGTCCACCCCAGTGGAGTATGACCTCATCTTAACTTGATTATGTCTGCAATGTCCTTATTTCCAAATAAGGTCACATCACAGGTACTGGGGTTTAGGACTTGAACCAACTATTGACCCCATCATGGCACAATACTGGTTCCACCTGACCACAAGCTAGGTGACTTAAAACTGTGACATATTCTTTCACAGTTTAGGCAGCCAGAAGTCCAAAGTCAAGGTGACAGCAGAGTTGTTACTTCTGTAGGCTCTGAGGGAGCGTCTGTTTCATGTCTCTCTCCCAACCACTGGGGTGTTGGTTGTGAGAATCCTTGATATTCCCTGGTTGCTGGATGCCTCACCGCAATCTCCATTTCCATCTTCACATCACCTGCTTTCTGTGTCTTCCGTATCTCTGCATTCAAATCTCTCCTTTTTCTCATAAAGACACGCCAGTCTTGGGCCTCCCTGGTGGTGCAAGGGGTTAAGTCTCAGCACTATGAAGCTATCAGTAGCCACTGAAACATGAGTTCGATCCCCCATCAGAGAGGTGACCCACATGGTGCAGCAGACCTCTCCTGTCTCGCTCACTGTGCCCCTCAGCAATGTATTTCAGTAGATCCATCTGTCCTGCCCCTGACTCTGTCTCTGGCAAATCCTTTCATCCCCTGAATCTCTGGCCTGCACCCTAACTCTTGTATGTATAAATAAATAAATAAATCTTAAAAAAAAAAGACACACCAGTCTTTATCATTGGATTTAGGGTCCACCCCAGTGGAGTATGACCTCATCTTAACTTGATTATGTCTGCAATGTCCTTATATCAAAATAAGTTCACCTTACAGGCACTGGGGTTTAGGACTTGAACATAACACTCAACCAACTACAGGCCCCATCATGACAACATAATGGCTCTGCCTGACCATACACCTCCTTCTCCCTCTGTCCCTCCAACCCAAGGGATGGGAGCAACATTCTGCTACAGCTAATCTCGCTGCCTCACTAACCCATTTGTTTCTATTATATAAAATATAAAAGTGGGGCCTCCCCAGTGTCACAGCAGGTTGAGCACAGTGCTGTGAAGCTGTCCACAGCCTCTGCAGCACCGGTTCAATTCCCGGCCAGCCAGGGAGATTCCCACATGGCGTGGCAGACCTCTCCTGTCTTACCTGCTGCTCCCCTCAGCAGTGCATTTCAGTCCTTCTGCCTGTTCTGCTCCCTACTCTGTCTCTGGTGAATTCTCTCACCCTCCTGCGCCTCTGGCCTGCACGCCAGTGTTTGTATAAATAAATATATCTTTAAAATTTTTTTAAATAAAATATAAATGTGCATGTATGTATGTGTATCTATGAATATTTGTAATGCCAAAGTAATTATAGATGCAATAACATGGGATTTTCTTTAAAATACTACAATAGGGAGTCCGGGAATATGGTAGCAGAGTGAAGATGCCAGACTCAACCCTTCCAGATACAACTATATGGTAGTAAAACAAAGAGGAAAAAAAAAACTCCTGAGGGAGAAACAGACAATCACAGCACAAACTAGGAGCAACAGCCTGGTGAAAAGGGGTAGGGAAAGCTTTATGTGAACTTTGCTTGTAGTGATAAATGGGTAGTGTAACCACACAGCAGGGGGCGGCTGCTGTGCATGGTCCTTTCCAGCTGTTGACTCAGGACATCAGGACCCCTGGGACCTGGCACTGTACTGGATAAGGGGATGCATGAGTTGACAGCCAGGATGGAGGGTGCATAGTTGGAGTGTTGCAAGGGTGGGCTACAGAGTAAGGATTACTGGCTCGAGCCTGAGGCTTTCAGTGTATAATAGCTGGAGCCTCCATCAGCCAGAAGCAAGTCAAATCACCTGGATCTCCTCACAGGGGAGGTTATAATTCAATATCATTTGATAAGATTCAGGATCCTTTTATGATTAAAACCTGTAAACAAAATGGGACTAGAAGGAAATTCCTTCAGTACAATAAAGCTCGTCATATATCACGAGCCAATAGCCAATGCTCAATGTTGAAGGACTGAAAGCTCTCCCCTTAAGATCAGGAATGAGACGAAGATGCCCACTCTTATCATTCATATTTAACTTAATATTAGTGGTTTTGGCCAGAGCTATCAGACAAAAACAGGAAATACAGGGATCCCAAATCAGAAAAGAAGTGAAACTATCACTATTTGCAGGTGATGTATATAGCAAAGCTTAAAGATACCTTTAAAAGTTTACTAGAGGGCCTCCCCTGGTGGCGCAGCGGTTGAGCTTTGGGCTGCAAAGCTGCCCGCAGCCTCTGCAGCGCTCGTTCGATCCCCGGCCCCCAGTGAGGGTTCCCACATGGCGTGCAGACCTCTCCTGCCGCGCCCGCTGCTCCACTCAGCAGTGTATTTCGTCGGTCTGTCTGTTCCATTCCCTGCTCTGGCTCTGGTGAATTCTCTCACCCTCCCATGCTTCTGACTATACCCAGTGCTTGTATAAATGAATAAATAAATCTTTAAAAAAAAATAAAATGTCCTATAAATTATTATTATTAAAAAGGTTACTAGAAACAATAAATGATACAATCCCTATGGCAAGGGAATTAAAAACAGAAATAAACAATTGGGATTACCTCAAGTCAAAAAGCTTCTATACAAAGAAAGAAAATACAAGATGATTAAAAAGTGACCCTATTGAACTGGAAAAAAAATATACAATGTGTAACTGATAAGAGATTAATATCCAAAATATATACAATTCATACAATTCAATGAATTGAAAAATAAAGGACCCAATTAATAAATGGGTAGCAAATATAAACAGACAATTCACCAAACATCATATCCAGAGGGTCAAAAGTTGTAATGAGAAAATATTCATTTTTGCTTCGAATAAAGGAGATGCAGGTTAAAACTACAATGAGATACTCACATTCATGAGAATGGCACATATTAAAAAGAGCTTCAACAAGTGTGGGGGGGATATGGAAAAAATGAACCCTAGTACACTGCTTGCTGGGGGAAAGGTAAACTTATGCAACCATATAGAAAGCAATCTGGATTTGTGTTAAAAAAAGGTGGGGTAAAATTCCAAATGACCCCCCAATCCCCATCTTGGGCATATATTCAAAGTTATGAAACCATCAACAGAAAAATCCATATGTTCCACAATTTTCATAGCAGCATTATTTATAATAACTAAGACATGGAAGCAGCCTAAATGCCCATCATCAAACAACTGGACACCATGGAATATTCCACAGCTATAAAAAAGGATGAAATACAGTCATTTTTGAGAAAATTATGTGTAGCAAAGAAGTCAGAATAATAAAAACAAATACCGCACATTTACATAGCAGACAATTTGATAACTTAAAATATTTTTTTAAAATAGTGGATATCAATAAACATCCTCTGAAGTTAAGGTAGATGAAAGAGTAGATGAAAATGAAAGAAAATTGGCAAAATGATGATAATGTTGATAATAAAATTGGGTGATGAACATATATATAGAAGCTCATTTTATTATTCTCTCTACTTGTACGTATGTCTGAGATTTTTCATAAGAGAAAGAGATCTCAAAAGGGTATGATAAAATGGTGAGCTTTACCCCCTGTATGATTTTTTTTTAAATAATAAATTTTATTTTTATATTCCCCATACAATTGCAACCCCCCCATTCTGACCCCAATCCCTCCCCTCCCGCCCCCCACCCCCCAAAAAGTGTCTCTGGTTCATAGTTTTTTGTTGATTTTGATTTTCACTTTCTTATAGTTATTCATTTTCCTGGTCCCTTATTTAAGTTTTCTAGATTCCTGCTATGAGTGAGACCATCCGGTATTTTTCTTTTTCTTTCCGGCTTATTTCGCTGAGCATGATCCCTTCCAGCGCCATCCATGTTGCTGCAAATTGCATGTGTTTATCTTTTTTGAATGCTGAGTAATATTCCATGGTATATATGTACCACATCTTCTTGATCCTGCATGATTTTTATACTTACATCTCTTAAAATATCCAGGATAGCATTCTTTTCTAATTTCACTCAGAAAACCTCAATGGTCTCTAGGACGCTATTGAAATATATTGACAGAACCACCCATTGGTCTCAATATCCAGTATTTCAATAATAAAGACAAAGTGCTTGTAAACTAAATTTTTGTGGGGAAGTTCTGTGACTAAGTTGAAACAATAGTGTAAAATTTATCCAGCTCCATCTCTTTTCTCTGTTTAGTATTAAACAAATTTTAGCCAACAAAATATCCTTGATGTCTTCAAATTATTAAAATGAAGTGTGGCCAGCTATTGTTGGAAAGAAAGCTCCTTGTGTTCTTCCTTTCAGTCGAGGGTTTGTACTAAAGGAAAGACGCAAAATCTTCAATCAGGAGCTGAAAAATAAACTGGGTTTGCTAATGCTAAGATATTTTTTACTTCAGATCTTCCACTGCTCAAAGTATCTTGTTTTTAAGCCATATAATATCAATTGTATTACTCATAATTTCTGATCCTCAAAGAGGTGTGCTATTGGAGCATGCACAGAATTGTGTATTGTAAAGGAAGATCATGTTCTTACTAGGAATATTTTTCTTATCCTAGGATCTATTTTCAAATTAAAAATCCTTAGAGAAGCAAACCAAGGATACTCTATTATTAATCACTTAGCCTAAACTTTTTTTGTTGTTGTGTTTCAAGTGTGTCACATCAGAGCATTTTAAAATTTAAGACCATTAACACCATCAATAATGTTTTAAACTACACGATGAAAACTGTAATGGACCTGGATAAAGAACATTTTTTCTTTTCTCTAGGTTACAAAATTAGTCTAAAAAAACTCCTTTGATGTTTATTCCTATCAGAAAGTTGAAGTTTCTTTTAAAATGAAATATTTCCTCCTTCCACATGACAGCGCTTAGTCTACTTTTTTATGGCAGGATAGTGTAAACCATTTAGCTGCAGTAGTTTATTATTAGAGATCCTGCATATCACTTAATAAATCTGATCTAGGGCCTCTCCGGTGGTACAGTGGTTGAGTGCTGGGTTGCGAAGCTGCCCGCGGCCTCTGCAGCGCTGGTTCAATCCCCGGTTGCCCAGCGAGGATCCCGCATGGGGCGCAGACCTCTCCTGCCGCCCGCTGCTCCCCTCAGCGGTGTCTTTCGTCAGTCTGCCCGTTCTGCTCTCCGCTCTGGCTCTGGTGAATTCTCTCACCCTCCTGTGCTTCTGACTGTATCCCAGTGCTTATATAAATAAATAAATAAATCTTTAAAAATAAATAAATAAATAAATAAATAAATAGATCTGATCTACCTGTCTTCAAGTTCCAGCAGACTCAGTGGCTTTCCAAGGTCATATGAAACCCTGAATTTGTTGCTCAATGCCCAGAGGGCACTGTACACAGGAAGCCACCTTCTTCTACATCCTTTCAATCTCTCCTGCCTCCAGTCTACATATTAGAAAAGCATAATTTTGGATCAGATTTTTATATTGCTAGTCATCATTTAAAAGCTGTGCTTTTTGATGACTTCTTTGTGTCAGGCACTATTTGGCATTTAATTCTCTCAAACTTATGCAAGAATCCACATTTATTATCTGTTTTCAGATAATGAGACTAAGTCTCAGAAAGGTTAAGTAACCCGCTGAAGTCACACCGCTAGGATTTGCTAGAGCCAGGATTCAGTTTTCTCAAGTGGTGTTGGAAAATGCACGTAAGCATTAGGCCACATTCCTTCCAAACTCTCTGGTGTATTCCTTCCTTGGCTAAGGGTATCCTGTATGTGTACAGCACTTGGCTTTGCTTCTAAGTTAAGGATTCAGCGCTATTTTTTAATTGGATATTCAATTATTATTTCATCAAACTGGGAAAAACTCCAGACTCTGATTGTTAGACCATAAAGTGTTCCATTTTAAATAAATTTTTCATGCTGGTAAAACTTTTTTAAAAATTATATTCTCCTTGGCATTGTCAGTGGGCAATGTAGAGTGGTTTGATAACTTCTAAACTTTGTGTTCATCTAAATTCTGTTCTCATTAGTCAGATAATTTTTAATTAACAAGAGAGTGTTGTTGTTGTTGTTTTATCCCAGATAGTCTATTGTATTGATAAGGAAAAAAATATGTTTTCACTTCCTCTTACTTACGAATGACAAAACTACCTCAAGAAGGGTCAGTTTTGAGCTGCCCAGTAAGGTAGTCACTGGCCAAAGGTAGTTACTGAGTATTTGAAATGTGGCTAGTTTGAATTGAGTATAAAATACACATCAGATTATTAAAACTCAGAAGACAAAAGGATGTAAAATTAGCATTTTATATCAATTACAGGTTGAAATGAATGTTTTTGAGATATTGAAGTTAATAAAAGATATTGTTAAACTTAATTTCATTGCTTTCTTTTTACTTCTTAAATGCAGCTGCTCAAAAATCTTACATTACACGTGACTTTGTATATTTCATTGGACAATCCTGGGCTTCGTGATAACTCGGGGGTAAAAGAAAGTATTAGAATGAAGGAAATCAAGCAGTTCACAGCATATATAGTTATCAGCGAAAAGCATTCTTTTTTCAATATCAATGTGATGACAATTCTACCATTTTCTCAGAGCTCTGCCCTGTTAGATTGCTACTGTTTTCATAAGACCCATGGGGAAAGGCATTTCCTCTTCAGGAGAGATTTATTCTCAGACTGATTTTTCACTCTCAGAAATCTGGATGCAGGATGACATAACAAGAACAAAAAAAAAAGCACCAACGTTTCTTGCATGGTTTTCAGAGCAGAAGGCTTGGTTCCCGGCAGCGGGCCCACGTGCAGCGCACCCCTCTCTGACATAGGGGTGATGGTTTACAGCACAGCAGTGCAAAGGCAAAGGGCACCCACGAGTTCCTTACATAATTCTTGGTAGCGTGAAGCCAAGTGTGTATCTGCTCTGGGGAATGGTCGGCAAGCTCTGACAGGCAGACCGAGGCCATCCTGACGATGTTTTGACACTGTGTGCTAAAGGTTGTTTGTTTGGAAAAAGCCTAACCAGCCTCGTCCTCCCTCCTCCACCCTCTCTCTCTTTTCTCTTTTAAACACTCTGGCATATTACTGAATGACTTTGTTTTTAAACTGCCTTTGCCTTGCTTTGTGAAGAAAAAGCTTGAGTATTCTTTCCCTGTAGGACACAAGTATTATTTTTGGAGCAGAGGTTCTTAGCTTGATTTCTGTCTAAATCAATTTCTGTTTGCTGTGAGGTCGTGGTCTGGACGGCTCTGAGTGAGCTCTGTGGGGGAAGGCTTCCTAGCCACCTGAGGGAGCGTGGGCAAAGATGTAAGGGCCACACCTAAAACTTCTCTGCTTGGGTCTCAATACAAGCATCCTTTGCATTCAGATTCTACTTGTTCAATTGTGCCCTTGGAGCAGCGCCACGTGCTGTGAAGTGGTGTGTTTTCACTGCTCTTATCACCTCCTGGGATGTCCAGAATCAAGCTGACGTCTCCCCCCGTTCCCCCGCGGCCCCCCCCCCCCACTTTCTTAACCTAAGTATTTTAGGTCAGCCTCCTCCAAGCTATGAAAGCCGTATCTGAAGGATCTCTGCTAGCTGCACGGGGTACAGCTCGCTGTGGGAAGTCACAGCCCCCCGAGGACAACTGCTTGAGTCCTAAGGGCCTCCGTGAAAGTGTCTCAGAACTCAAAATTCAGAGCATCCCCTCCTGTAACCTACTCTGTTGTCAGGTTGCTAGACTCAAGGAAGAAAACCTCACCAGCTTCTCACAATTCCTCTTTCTGTTCTGTTATTCCCTCAGAGTTTATATAGCTTGATCTTGTAGGAAATGTAAAATTAGAATAGTTTATAATTTAAACAGTTTTTTAAAAATTCCTTTTTTTTTTTTTAATTTTCTATGTGTTTGGGGGAGCAGGAATGTGTGGAGAAAGACCCTGGTGGTGAACAAGTAGACCTGCAGGTGGCCCAGGCAGCTTTCCCTTTGGTGACCTTTGGTGTGCCCTTCCCTGGCTGGCTATACATAGCCAGCAAAGCTTCTTACAAGAGAAACCTCCTTCTGCCCCCTCCAACAATCTCACCCTTGGGCGAAGGGACTCCCTGCAAATCCCTGGGAAGTTACTGAATCTTAGAAGAGCATCAGCCAACTGGCCCTGAACCTGACCGCGTCCCTGTCGGGCTGCAGCCCTCCCATTCATCCTTTTCTTGCCCTGGGGTGTACCTCTGTGCTCAGGCATGGTTGACATGGGGGGCCTCGACAACCTGATCGCCAACACGGCCTACCTGCAAGCCCGACAGTCTTCAGACAGAGACAGCAGGGATCTGCAGCGCCGGTGCAGGGGCCTGAAGCTGCCTGGGCTGCAGTGCTGCGCCCAGCTCCGCCAGGCCCTACCCCAGGACTTCGACAGCCTGTGTGAGCAGCAGCCCATCGGCCGCCGCCTCTTCCGGGACTTCCTAGCAACTGTACCCACTTACGGAGAGGCCGTGGCCTTTCTTGAGGAGGTGCAGAGCTGGGAGCTGGCTGAGGAGGGCCTGGACAAAAGCAGTGTGCTGCAGGGGCTCATGGCCACCTGTGTGGCCACCCCAGCCCCGGGGCACCCACACACTTTCCTCAGCCCTGCTCTGGTCACCAAATGTCAAGCAGCCACCACTGAGGAAGAGCAAGTGGCCCTGGTGGCACTGGCCAAAACTGAGGCCATGGCCTTCTTGCAGGACCAGCCCTTCCAGGATTTCCTAGCCAGCCCCTTCTATGACAAGTTTCTGCAGTGGAAAGTGTTTGAGATGCAACCGGTGTCAGACAAGTACTTTACCGAGTTCCGGGTGTTGGGGAAAGGCGGCTTTGGAGAGGTAAGTGTCTCTGAACGGCCAGGTTGAGGGGTGAAGTATACACCATGAAAGAATTTTGTTTTGCCTCTTTCCCCTCTTAATCTCAAGGGAACTAATTTATGTAGAAATAATTTCAGTGCCAATGTTCATTCCTCCCTCCTGTCACAGTGAGAATTGAAATGAGGATGGCACAGCGGAGTAAGTGTGGGAGTCACTAAGCACTTTCATCGTGGGGTCTACACCGGGAACACACTGAGATGTTCTGGGAACTTTGGACTATGATAACAACATAGATGGGGGACCTCCCATTCCTCTTATTTGTGGTAATGGAGGAAATTTGAGAAAAACTTCAGATGTTTAAGAAAAAACTCTTCTTGACTGACGTTTTACACTACTGCTATGCCCAGGTCTTTGTTTCTCTAAGTAGAAAAAATATTTTTTGAGGTAAAAGTCACATAAAATTATCCATTAAGCATTTAAAGTGTCCATACTGTTTTGGAGGTTCGTCCACATTGCAATAGATACCAGCACTTCATTTCTTTTTATGACTGAATAATATTCTATTGTATGACTGTTCTATGTGTCATTTATCCGTTCATCTTTTGATGGACCCAGGGTGTTTCCACTTTTGACTATTGTGAATAGTGCAGCTATGAACAAACATTCATGTACAAGTATTTGTTTGAAGACCTGTTTTCTCATTCTCTTTTAAATGCTCAAGAGTGGAATTGCTGGGTCATATGGCAATTCTCTTTTAAACTTTTTGAGGAACCACCACATTCTTCCACATTTTACATTCCCACCCAGAAATGCATGAAGGTTTGAGATCTCCACTTCCTTGCCAACAATTTTCTTTTGTAATACTGCACCTTGTGAGAACAGAGTGGTACCTGGTTGTGATCCTAGCTTCTTCTTGAGAATCTTTCCTTCTTAGAACATCTCTTTTCTCAGAAGCTGTGTCTTTTAGGCCTCCTTGGTGGCCTAGGGGTTAAGTCTCAGCACTATCACTGCTATGGCATGAGTTTAAAGCCCAGGCAGGGAGCTAAACCACATATGGTGCAGCAGACCTCTCCTGTCTCAAATGCTGCTCCCCTCAGCAGTGTATTTCAGCAAATCCATCTGTTCTGCTCCCCACTCTGTCTCTGATGAATCCTGTCACTCCCTCCCTACACCTCTGTCCTATACCCCAATTCTTCTACTCAAAAAAAAAAGCCTGCATGTTTTTCCCCTTGCCTGATTTCTCCCCCTTTTACCCCCTTTATCATCCACTCTTCACCTCCTTTCCAGTGCATTCTACTTCAGTCTTCCTCTCCCTTTCTTTCTTTCCTAAGGTATGTGCCGTCCAAGTGAAAAACACTGGTAAGATGTATGCCTGTAAGAAATTGGACAAAAAACGACTGAAGAAGAAAAATGGTGAGAAAATGGCTCTCTCTGAAAAGGAAATCTTGGAGAAAATCAGCAGTCCGTTCATTGTCTCTCTGGCCTATGCCTTCGAAAGCAAATCCCATCTCTGCCTGGTCATGAGCTTGATGAATGGGGGTGACCTCAAGTTCCACATCTACCATGTGGGTGTGCGGGGCCTGACCATGAGCAGGGTGGTCTTCTACTCGGCCCAGATGACCTGCGGTGTGCTGCACCTCCACTCCCTTGGCATCGTCTACAGGGATCTGAAGCCGGAGAATGTGCTTCTGGATGATGTCGGCAACTGCAGGCTGTCTGATCTGGGGCTGGCTGTGCAGGTGCAGGAAGGCAAGCCCATCAACCAGAGGGTAAGTGACTCTATCTGCCTCAAGTGTGAGAGAAGGGAAGCGCTGTTCTATTCCCCGGGCGAACAGAGCCTTACATGCAATTCCTCTATGTTCTTTTTCCTAAAGCCCTTAAGTTGTCATCTTGCCTTCAGTGGAGTGGTGTAAGAGGATTACCTTAGTCGGTTATTTGGGGGCTAATTTGCTCTTCTCTCATTGGAGCCTTCTTTGTGAGCTGGAAATGGTCTGTGCTGAGCCACAGTCAAGGTCTAGGCAGCTTCCACTAATAACCATCTCCCAGGTGCCATGTTCCTGAGGCAGTAAAGCCTTAATTGGATAAGAAAAAGAAGTAAGCCTTAACACTTAGCATATTAAAGTAAATATCTCCTGTTGAATGTGGAATGGGAATTAATATTGGATAAAGCTGAAATTTCAAAAGAAAATATATAAAAAAATACAAAGGCAACTAATGTTAATTTGATTAATTTGTCCCCAAGTGACTTGTAGAGAATTCTTTTTTTTTTTAAAGTGAATTATTAAAGTAGGGAGGGAACTCAATGGATTATAGTGGAAGGTTATTTGTGCTTTGGTTGTGTGATTTGGTAATAATATCTGAAAGGGATCATGATTTTATACTTCTAAAACACAAAGTTATAAAGCAGAGTTACTTCAGTTAAAAAATTTTTAAAAATCATAATTTCTCAATTATGTTAAGTGAACAACACAAAAACTTTGGAACTCTGACAGTTCATTACTATGAGTTTCTGTACACAAAATTGAGAGCTTCCCCAGGAAGACAAAGGCCCAAGTCAGGTTCTTAAATATTCACATAAAACTTTATTTTTATACTGTTTTGAAACTTGCAAGGCAAAAAGAACAGTCAGAAAAGGAAGTGAGAAAATTCATGGCAAATTTGGGAACTGTAAGAATTTTAGACAGCTGTAATATAAAGGATGTTGACAAGATTTGTGGCAGGCAGATCATGTGAAGGCATGGAATACTTTCTTGTGGGGGACAAGGAGCCCTTGAAGGGTTTTAAGAATAGGACTGACATGAGTAAATTTGCGTTTTGAAGGTAGATGGGAGGCAGAGAAGCTAGTTAGTAGGCTAAGGAGTAGTCCAGTGTCATATGATGATGGTGGCCCATCACATCAAACAGCAGGATTGAAGAAGTAGGAGTAAATTAGAGCATTTGAAAGGAGATTTGATGGGACTTCAGGACAGCTGGGTATGAGGTTAAAGGAAAGAGAAGGTCTCTAGCTCCAGTGCCCTGAAGGAGGAACAGAAATTGGCAAGTGATTGTATTGTACATGAAGATCCTGAACAACAAACAGGTAGAGATGGTCAGTGGACTTTTAAACTTATGGTTCCAGTGCCATGGAGAAAGGTCTGGGTTACACAAAGGGAGTTGCAATCATCATGACTTGGGGAAGCAGCTGGTAGCATTGAGTCCCTTGGAAAGCTGTGTTAAGAAACATCAAGCTGGAGGCATGTGCCTTGAAGAGGTTAAAAAAGTAGAATGAGGGACAGGAGTGGCATAGTCATAGGGGTTGCATCAGCTAAGGGTTGATTTCAGCATCATATCATAGAAAACCCAAATTACAGTGGATCAAGACAAACATTTATTCCTGTTGAGTAGTGAGTAGTGTAAAAATAAGCAGTGGCCAGCAGTGGCCAGCAGTGGGGAGGATGGTCACGAGAAGTGAAACCAGGGAAGAAAATGGAGTGAAATAAATTTGGTGCTGAGGCCAAAAACAAGAGGGAGAGTATTGATTCTCTAGGAAAGAAAGAGGGTAACAGATGGGGCAGTAACCAAGGAAGAGGGGCGACCAGATGGAGGACTTCAGTAACACGATCTCCTAAGTGGGTGGACAAGTAGGTTGGGAAGGAGGCAGAGTGTTTACCTCCTTGGTACATCACTGTGGAGCAGGAGTCTTGTGAATCCATGCCTGTTTATGCATGGATTCATGCTGTTTAGGTTTTACATTGTCAACCATGCAGAATAAAAATGTTTCTCCTAAAGTGTCCCTTATGCTAATTAGTGATATAGCGCCACCTTGATGGTGGCTGAGGAGACATAGTGTCATCTCTCCTTTATTAATCCCTTCTCAGAGAAAATTTTTAAGGACATTTCTTCCTGTGCTGTTTAAGAGCAGGTGCCTATGTGTACCTGTTTTGGAACCTGTGGGAATCTTTCAGGAGTCTTGATATTGTCCACTCTAACAAATGTGTTTGGTAGAGAAGTTTATTGTTTAGAAACTTCTGGCCCTTTCGCCTTTCCTGAGTCCCTCTCATCCCCTGAGACCAAACTTCAGGGTTTAGACCAATTGCCCCAATTCAAAAAGTTTTATCAGTCCCCGGGCCTGCCACTATAACCCAGGGGACCAGCAGGAATAGTTGGGGGAGAGGGAGTAGAGTCAAAGAGCAAGATTGGAAGCCATGAAAAGAAAGACAATTGAAAGGAAAGCTTCTCTTGACTGCTTACCCCTCCACAAAGCTAAAGAATTCCCTACTTATTGTAGCTACCACATAAAAAATTGGGTTCAAAAGTGGATTTAAGGTTAATATATTCACAGTATTTCATAGAAGAAATGAAAAATGACATATTCACAGGACTTCTGTAACCCCTAACATTCATTTCTGGTGTCAAGACACAGGCACACCTCACAAATTTTGCAGGTTTGTTTCCAGACCACCCCAGCAAAGCAGTGCCACAAGAAAATGAATTTTTTGGTCTCCTGGTGTGTATGTTTATATTGTACTGTAGTCTATTAAGTATAATAAGTGTGATAGCATTATGTGAAGGAAAAAAATGTATTTACCTTAATTTAAAAATACCCTATTGCTAAAAAAAAAAAATGCCAACCATCGTCTGAGGCTTCAATAAGTCATAATCTTTTTGCTGGTGGAGGGTCTTGCCTCAGTGGTGATAATAGCTGAGTAGTCAGGCTGGTAGTTGCTGAAAGTTGGGAAGGATGTGGCAATTTCTTAAAATAAAGACAGTGATGAAGTTTGCCAAGTCCACTGGTTCTTTCTTTTACTACAGATTTCTCTAAAGCATGTGATGGTGTTTGATAGTATTTTAGCCACAGTAAAGATTCAGTATTAGAGTGAAATTTCTCCACCCTTGCTCTAATCAATTAAATTTATGTAATATCCTAATCCCTTGTTGTCATTTCCACAATGCTCACAGCATATTCACCGGGAGTAGATTCCATGTCGAAAAACCACTTTCTTTACTCATCCATAAGGAACAATTCCTCATTTGTTAAAATTTTTGATGAGATTACAGCAATTCAGTTACCTCTATAGGCTGCACTTCTAAATTCTAGTTGTCTTGCTGTTTCCAGCAGCTCTGCAATTACTCCCTCACTGAAGTCCTGAACCCCTCAAAGTCATCCAGGAGGGTGGAATCAACTTCTTCCAAACTGTTGTTAATGATGATACTTTGACTTCCTCTCATGAATCAGAAAAGTCCTTATGGGCTTCTAGAATGGTGAATCCTTTCCAGAAGGGTTTCAATAGACTTTGCCCAGGTCCATAGGAAGGATCACTACCTATGGCAGCTACGTCTAACAAAAAAACGCATTTCTTAAATAAGTCTTCAAAATTGAAATTATTTCCTGATTTTTGTGCTGCAGGATGGCAGTTGGATTAGCAGGCAGGAAAACGACATTCATCTCCTCACACATCTCCATCAGAGCTCTTGAGTGAACAAGTGCATTTTCAATGAGCAGTAATATTTTGAAAGGAATCTTGTTTTATGAATGGATTGTCTCAACAATGGGCTTAAGCTGTTCAGCAAACCATGTGGTAGACAACTGTACTCCCATTCAGGCTTTGTTTTCCCTTTTAAAGAGTACAGGCAGAGAAGATTAGCATAGCTCTCAAGGGACCTAGGATTTCCAGAGTGTACATAAGTATTGGACTCAACTTAAAGTCACAAGCTGCATTAGCCCCTCACAAGAGAGTCAGCCTGCCCTTTGAGGTTTTAAAGTCAAACACTAACATCTCCTCCTTAGCTATGAAAGTCCTAGATGGCATCTTCTTCTATTATGAAGTTGTTTGGTCTACACTGAGAATGATAGTTCAGTGTAGCCACCTTCACCATCATAATACTAGATCTTCTGGAAATCTTGCTGTAGCTTCTCCACCAGCATTTGCTGCTTCACCTTGAACTTTTATGTTATGGAGATGACTTCTTTTCTCAAACTTCATGAACCAATCTCTGCTAGCTTCAAACTTTTCTTCTACGGCTTCCTCATCTCTCTCAGCTTTCATGTAGTTGAAGAAAATTGGGGTCTTGCTCTGGTTCAGATTTTAAGGGAATGTTGTAGCTGCTTTGATCTTCTCTCCAGACCACTAAGACTGTCTCCATATCAGCAATAATGCTGCTTCATTTTCTTAACACTCCTGTGTTCATTGGAATAGTATATCTAAGTTCCTTCTAGAACTTTTTCTTTGCTAACTTTTTGGGATGAGAAGTCTAGCTTTCATTTTATCTCAGCCTCTGACACACATTCTTCACTAAACTAAGTCATTTTTTTTATTTTATATATTTTTACATCATTTTTCATTGTTATACAATGTATATGCATTTTCATCTTGGTTATAGTCCCCATAAAATTCCCACCACCCGTGTTTTGATGCTACTCCCTTTTCTACCCCCACCCCTTGCAGTGTGTCTCTGGTTTATAGTTGCCTATTGATTTTGATTTTTACTTTATTATAATTAATCTTTTTCCTGATCCCTTATTTGGGTTTTCTAAATTCCTGCTGTGAGTGAGACCATCCAGTATGTTTCTTTTTCTTTCTGGCTTATTTCACTGAGCATGATCCCTTCCAGCTCCATCCATGTTGCTGCAAATGGCATGAGTTTATCTTTTTTGATTGCTGAGTAATATTCCATTGTGTGTATGTACCACATCTTCTTGATCCAGTCATCTATTTTTGGGCATTTGGGTTGTTTCCATAGCTTAGCTATTGTAAATAGTGCTGCAATAAACATTGGGGTGCAGGTGTCCTTTTGAATTAATGTTTTTGTGTCCTTTGGGTAGATACCTAGTTGTGGAATTGCTGGATCAGATGGAAGCTCCATTTTTAGCAGATTGAGGAACCTCCACACAGCTTTCCGTAGTGGTTGGACCAATTTGCACTCCCACCAGCAGTGCAGGAGAGTTCCTTCTTCTCCACATCCTCCCCAACATTTCTTGTTGTTAGTTTTTTTTAAGATGTGCCATTCTCACTGGTGTGAGATGGTATCTCATTATAGTTTTGATTTGCATTTCCCTGATTACAAGTGATGTTGAACATTTTTTCATACACCTGTTGGCCATTTGCATTTCCTCTTTGGAGAAGTTTCTTTTTAGCTCTTCTGCCCATTTTTTTTTTTTAAGATTGTTATTTATTTATACAAGCACTGACTACAGTCAGAAGCATGGGAGGGTGAGAGAATTCACCAGAGCCAGAGTGGAGAGCAGGACAGGCAGACTGACGAAGTACACTGCTGAGGGGAGCAGCGGGCACGGCAGGAGAGTTCTGCGCACCATGTGGGACCCTTGCCGGGGGGCTTGGGATCAAACCAGCGCTGCAGAGGCTGCGGGCAGCTTTTCAGCCCAGAGTTCAACTGCTGCGCCACCAGGGGAGGCCCTCTTCTGCCCATTTTTTGACTGGGTTATTTACTTTGCTTTTGTTGAGTCACCTCAGCTCTTTGTAGATTTTTATGATCAATCCTTTATCATTAGTGTTGTGTGCAAAAATTTTCTCCCAATCAGTGGGGTGTAACACTAAGTCATTTCTAACTTTTGATTTAAAGTGAGAAAGGGGCAACTCTACCTTTCACTTAGAGACCACTGAGGCATTACTAATTGGCCTAATTTAAATATTGCCTTATCTCAAGGGATAGAGAGATTCTTGGAGAGGGAGAGAGACAGGGGATTTGCTAATCGGTGTCAGAAATTATTTCTTGATAATAACAGCTATTAACTGTTCCCCAAACAATTACAACAGCAACATGAATGGTCACTAATCACAGATTATCATAAAATAGTGAAAAAGTCTGGAATATTATAAGAATTACCAAAACATGACACAAAAACACAAAGTATGTGGTGCTGGGGAAATGACACCAAAAGACTTGCTCGACATGGGGTTATCACAAATTTTCAATTTGTAAAAAACAAAATATCTGCAAATCACAATAAAGCAGGTGCAGCAAAACAAGGTATGCCTCCAAAGAATTACAGCGAACTTTCTGAAGACGTTAAAAAGGAAACCCGGCTGATCATGAGTTTGCTATCGGCAATGACTTTGTGCAGTCCTTCCAAAGGAGACACAGCAACATGGCTTTGTAGACTTGGCTTGATTCTTATTCAGCTACTCATCAAATCTTGTGTAAGTTAGGATTGCTTTCTGTTGCACATAACAGAAAACTAGATTTTGATAAGGATTCAGCAGCTCCACAATTTTAGGGCCAAAATTCTCTTGACCTCTTCCTCCTGTGACAAAAAGATTTTGCAACTCTAAACATCAAGTCTGCATCACAGGAGAAAAGAAAGTGGGGAAAAGGAGCAATGTCAACAGACTCTGCTTCCTCCCCATTGGCCAGGACCATGGAGCATGTTCACCTCTAGCTGCAAAAGAATGAAAAATAGAAATTTTCATTTCTAGCCTCTGTTTTAGGGGATGGTAAAGGAAAAGGGGAGTGAGATTTGGTACTGGGAATGCCCACAGAACTATCACACCAGCTCCCAGGAAAAGAGGAATATTGATAAGGACTAGGAAATCTGATTCAGCTTCTTAACTCATGCAAGCATTAAAAATAGGAAATAAGACCTCCTTGATGGTGCAAGGAGTTAAGACACAACCTATGAAGCTATCTGCAGCCACTGCAACATGAGTTTGATCCCCTGCCAGGGAACAACCCACATGGCACAGCAGACCTCTTCTCTCTCTCCTGTTGCTCCCCTTAGAAGTGTATTTCAGTCACTCTTCCTGTTCTGTTCCCCAGTTCGTCTCTGGAATCCTCTCACCCCCCACAACTCTGACCTGTACCTAGTTCTTGTAAGTATAAATAAATAAATCTTTAAAAAAACAACTAGGAAATAATTATTTCAATGGGATGGTAGGCAGAATTCTAAGATAATTCCAATGACCCTTTCTCCTGTATTTGGGGACATATGTGAATATGATGAGAGGTCACTCCTCTACTTATATGACTTTATAGAGCAAAAGGATTTTTAAGATAAGGTTATTATGCAGTAATTAACTTTGAGTTAATCAAAAGAGAAATTATCCAGATGGACCTAACTGAATCACAAGAGTGATGGGTATATGGGTTAGAGATCACAGATGAATAAGTTTAGCGAGAAAGGTCTGTAGAAGGCTGAGATAAAATGAAAGTTAGACTTCTCATACCAAAGCATAAGACGGCTTCAACACATCTTCACTGTTTTGTGGATAGAGGAAGTCATGTGATAAGGATTGTGGGTGGTCTCTAGGAACTGAGAACTCCCAGTGGCAGATAGCCAGCAAACAAGTGGGCACCTCAGTCCTACAACCACAATGATCTAAGTTCTGCCATAACCATATGAATTTGGAAGAGGATCCTGAACTTCAAATGAGAATGCAGTTTGGCAGAATTCTTGACTTTAGTCGTTTGAGCTCCTGACCACAGAACCCACCATGAGAGTTTATCCAAGAGGATTATTTTAAACTACTAAATTTGTAGCAATTTTTTGCATTGCAATAAAACACTCATACAAATTGCTAATTATTAATGAAGGAAGGTAGCTGGGGAAAGATTTTTTGCATCAAAAATTAATGGGAAAGCAACAAAGTGCTGGATATTGTTAGAAGGACAATGTTTTCCTTTTCGACAGGATTCAAAACACCTACCACCTTTTATAATAGAAATTGAGAATTCATGCTTCTTCCAAGTAGGTAACACTTCTCAAGGTATGAGCTGGAGTATCACAAGCCCTTTCAAACTACTGGGGAAACACTAGGTGAAGATTGCTCTATAGACAATAGGGAGCCACTGAAGGTTTATCAACAGAAAAGTGGCATGACCAGAGTGATTTTTGGGATGATGACTCTGACACTATTAAGATGAATTGAAGGATAAAGCTACTGAGATTGAGGAGGATTGGGGACAAACAAAGAACTATTGAAATGAGCCACACATGAGGCAATGAGACTTGAGATAGGCCTTGAACAGTGTTATGTGCTGAGTTCATCCCCTAATCTCTCACTTAGGCTTCAGCAAGACCCAGATCTGTACTTACTTAAAATGTGACTGTCCTCAGTGAAGGAATGAGGCGGGCACAGAATCACTCCTGGACTGTGGTGACTGAGGACAACACCCCAGAGGAAGAAAGACAAGGGCACCTCAGCCCAGATTTAGAAAGTCTGAGGCAGACATGTGAGGAGAGGCAGAACACTGGTCTGGGAGATGGAAAACCTGGATTGCTGTCCCCCAATATCGCTGGTTTACTGCCTCTCAGACTGACCTCAGAACATATTTAATCTCTGAGATTTTATGAGTCTATGAGATCGTCTTTGAATTATTAGGAGGAAAAGACTTGTAAATGCAAAAGATTAACATGGAATAAATTACTATGATTTGCTTGACTAACAGTCAGAGTTTTTATGGGGAAAAAAGAATGTTACTTAAGAAAGTGAAACTAAGGGTTCACACAATAAAAAGTCCAGGTGTTTGAAGAGCCCCAACTCTGCCTTCCTCAGCAGAGAATGGCCACATTCTCAGGGTTCTGGCATGGAGGCTCCCTGCACCTCCACACATACCCTGCCACTGATACTTACCCCTCTCTCTTTGTGGAAACTTCTTTATAAATAGTTCCTTCATAATTCCTGGGGAAAACTCTTAGTGGACAACTCTGGTCATGTGCACAACTACAGCCAGTGCCATTGGTCACGGCATTGTCCTTTGTGGGATCATGGGGAGGATCGACCCCACCTAAATCTCAGGACTGAGAGGAATGTGTTCTCCAGAGGAACACAGGGTAGGAAAAGATATTAAGCCAAAATAGTGGATGCCCCTAGTACCCGCTGTGACCTCAATGGTTTGGAAAATTCAGAAGATTTTTAGGCCCTTAATCAAGGGATGGTGGATCTAGAACCTTTACAAAAAGATTCTGTAAAGTAAGGACTATTATTAATTCCATTTTGTATATAGAGAAATTGAGACTCAGAGGTTAAGTCACCCATCCAAAGTCACCTTGCTAGTATGTAGTAGGAATCCAGGCTCATCAGATTCAAGAGCACTTACACTTTCAGCTCCACCTTGTTGTGGTCACAAGGGGAGGAGAATGTCACCTTTGGTTTTTAATGTTATATAAGGCTCTCCACTAGGTAAAACTCAGATTTAGTGCATGTGATGGTATTAGCGTATCTTTCTCAGTCTGGTTTGATATGAACACCAGCCACAAGCCTGGTTGAACCTCTGACAGAGTTAAGACTTCAAAAAATAAGTACACGCCACCCCCCCCGCCCACACACACACACACACAACTACACAGGGGTTAATGTGGCTAATATCTCAGAGCTAGGACCCCACATAGACATGAGGTGATTAAATGTGGTCCCAGCTACTGTTCACATTCACTTATAAAAACGTGGTCAATGAGATGACAAGCAGACAAACACTTCCGCTTGTTCTTGGCTAATATCAACATGCACCAAATAAAACCAACTCATCACTTTTTAAAGACTCTGGGAAAATATTATAGTAAAATCTGACAATGGGGTTCATATCAGGACGTCTCAAATTCAGCATTTTATGTGAAAACAGTGACCTTCAGATTTATGTACCATCAATCCTTAAAACTTGCTATATTTTTAGAACGGAAATGAGGTTGTCAACAGTGACCATAGGTTTGTGATATGTTTGGTCATCTTGTCTGCCTTGAAGCTTCTGGCCAACTCCTCCCATTCAGAGGGACAATGGATGACAGAGGTTGGGCATTGAGCCTTTATTGTACTGAATGTAACCTAGAGACATACCAAATAAGTGATGTTTAAAAGATCTCTGAAAGTATTTCATTGGAAGTTAACACCTATATATATCTCACACATCTTGACCCTTTCCCCAGTTTTTGAGAAAAAAAAATTAATTTTTGAGAAATTAGTTCTGAGAACAAATTTAAAAGCTATTCTGGTTACTTTCTGGTCTTACATTGGTCTCCCCTAAAATTATTACCACTATCACTGATTAGATTTAGTTCTTAGTAACTTTTCACCATTACAAAGCTTTCAAGTTTATTTTCAAAATATTTACCACTACTGAGGACATTCAAAAATATTCATACAGTCTTGGCATTGTTTTTAACATCCCTTTAATCAAAAAGTATTTATTCATTCAACATGTTTATTGGCTTTTCACATGCTGACTATGCTAAAGCTGAGAAATAGAATGATGGACAAAAATGGGCATCATTTCTACCCTCATGGAGTTTACAGTCTAGTGGGGATGACAGTACTTACTTAATAAGAATGTAAAATTTCAGTTATGAGAAAAGCTGTGAAGACATGGTACATAAGGCTCTCTAAGGAAGATTTGACTTCACATGTGAGGATCGCATGTCTTTCACAGGGGAAATACAACTTATTTAATATCAGAAAGACAGACAGGAATTCACTCAGCAAAATAGCTGGGGTATTGCCTTAGGCTGGGTTCCCAGAAAACAGACTGAAACAGATTTACATGTGGAAGATTTCCGAGGAGCACTCTCAAGAGCTACATGCATGAAGAAGGCAGGGTTGGCCAGAAGGAGCCACTGACTCACAAGGCGGTGAAACTAAGACCTCAGGCGATCCTTCAGGCAGTTCTGGAGCTGGGCTGGCCCTCAGAGTTGCCCAAATGAAGGGGGCAGTTTGAGCAAGGCATTTCCCTGCAGCAGAGTCATCAGTCAATGTTGCCAGCCAAAGCTGGTTACATAATTCTTGGGGCTCATTGCAAAATGAAATGTGGGGTCTCTTATTCAAACATCAAACAAAAGCTTCCTCCTTTCTTCTATGCTCAAGTCAAGGTGTTTTGTTTTTTGTTTGTTATTAATGTTGTGCCCCTTTACCCTCAGAGTTAGTGGAGCCCCTCAAAGACACCCAGGGCCCCACTCCACCACAGGACCTGAGGAAGAGTGTGCCTGACCCCTACCCTGTCTGCACCGGGGTAGAGCAGATATATGGAGTAGGGGGCAGGGTGGGTGGACAGACAAGCACCCATCTCTGGGAGGCAGGAAGGTGGCCAGAGACGGGACTGTGACTGACCCTGGGCTCAAAGCCCCTGGCACATGTTCATCGCTTCACTGGACTTAACTGACAAAGCACAAAGTTTGGCATTTGTCAAGACAGCCTGCACACAGCATTAAATGCCAGCACCGGCTGCACTGAGCACAGGGCTCTGTTCAACTGCCTTGGAGGTCAGCCTGGTCCTAGCAGCTGGGGAGTGAAGGCCAGAACCCCGAGAAGTGTCTGGGCTGAGTACCCCACAGCCACTGCAGGGCAGGGTGTTTCAGACAGTGGGAAGCGCCAGTGCAAAGCACCTGCTGCTGTGGGGAAATGAAGAGAAGCCAGCATATGAAAGCTCAAAGCCAGAGGAAATGTAGTTCACATGAAGCCAGAGAGGTGGGAGGGGTCAGGCCAAACCCAGATGACAGACCATAAGAAGGACTTTGAACAGATTTTACCAAGGGGGCAATATGCTTAGGTTTCTGTTTTGAAAAACTTTCTCCCTCTGAAGTGAGCACAGGTCAGGTGGATGATGGTCATTTGTCATCTGGGTGAGAGGTGGTGGCAGCTCAGCCCACGGAACAAGCAGGGGAGCCAGAGAGCGCACACTGGATGAATTGAGACTTCAGAATGACTTGGGCCCACACATGGTTTGGGTAAGGGAGAGAAAGGTGTCTGGAGTGACTTATTAGTGAGGTTTCTCAGGAACAGACTTGGACTTGAGTTCGACAGGAAACTGGGCAAATAAATGCCTGCCTTCCTGAAGCCCCAGGACAGGGAAGAGACCAACACGGTAAAAGGGCAGTGAGAACATAGTGAGAGCAGGGTTGTGGAGTTGGATGCATAGGCAGGGCACCCAGTCCACCGGGTCAGGGGGTCAGGAAGCGCTTCCAGTAGGAGATGGCAGCCAAATGAACTCACAAGGCAAATAGAAGGTAGCCCGGGGAAGAGGAGAGGGAGTAGGCCATCAAAAGGATCAGCATTAGTCAATGATCTCCACTGAGGGTGAATTTGCCACTCCCAAAGCCACTCAGGAATGTCTGCTAGTGTCTGGAGACATTTTGGTTGTCATGGATGGGGAAGCACTACTGGCACCTGTCGGGTAGGAGTCAGGGATGTTACTAAACATCTTACAATGCACAGCACAACCCTCTCACCACAAAGAATGATCTGGCCTATGTGTCCCTAACGCTGCAGTTGACAAACCCTAGCCTAGAGCAAGAGACCTAGGGCCTCAGTCATAGAATGGGAGGCTCTGTGGCTGTCTGGAGTGTGGGGTCATGGGATGGGTAGTGACAGAGGTGCAGCTGGAGAGTTTAGCGGATGTCAGGCCTTAGGGGACTGGAGGAGAAAGACGAGGGCATTTGAATCTGATGCTAAGAACACTGGGACCATTGATGGCCTTGAGGCAGGGAAGGGACCAAGTCAGCATTAGAAGGATGGCCAGAAAGAGGAGTTGAGATGAGGGTAAAAGGGGAGAGAAGCAGAGGATCTGGGAACTGGGCAACCCAGGGACCAGAAGGTTGCTGCCTATATCAACCTTTTGTTGTGTGTCAAGCTATCTGACATCTCATGTTGGAAGATCCAAGTTTCTGTTCAGATTAAGTGCCACTAATAAAATATGTCCTTTGGGGAATCCACGAAATGGAAGGAGCTCATGTGACAATCCTGCTTCTGCTTCTGCATAGGTTCACCCCTGGCTTGGAGTGTTGGCCATGGGGACAGTGAGGACCGAGGACAACCTGCACTCATTGCATCAAGCCATGTGGCTACCTTCTTCTGATTGGCACATATATCCACATAAGCTGGTCCTAGACCTGTACTTGACCCCAAACAAGTCATGTTTCATCTCTGAGCCTTGTTAATACCGCCTGGCTCTTAAGATTGATGAGAAGGTTAAGAAACAAGGTAGAAAAATGACTTTTTTTTAAGCAGACAATCACTTGGTTTGCTCTCCAGAAGTGGTTGCTGATAGTTATTATATCGGAAGCTGAGCACCAGCCCTCCCCACTGTTGCTTGGCTTCCGCCTCACCTGACAAGCATAATGGCTGAGCCATGAGCCTTGTGGCTGCACTCTGTGCTCTAAAGAGGCACCAGAAACCCAAGGCTGCAGCCAGTGGGCAGTGGGCGAGGGCATAACTAGCTTCTGGGCTGAGTCAAATAGCCACGTGCAATTGTCTTGTTTCCTCACAGTCACAAGGAGCTACATTTGTGGTCTTATTCCCAGCATCTTGGAGGCATTATGGAAAAAAAGGCCTTAAAGGGCTACAGATAGATTCAGAGGGTCATGAAAGCACTGAGGAGCACACCCCAGTGAAAGAGTCACAGCTATTGCTCTTTGACCAGGTGCCAGGCCCATCTTTCAATCTGATGTAGTCTTAGTGGCTTCTGAGTTTTTCTTTTTGTGTAGCCGCCTATGAGACAGCCAGTGCTAGGTTCACACCTATTGAGTTATATGCCAGGCTTTTGAGAGCCACTCAGTGTGTCTAACACTTGAATCTTTATGGGTCCTATGAGGTAAGAGCTGTGAGACTCAGAAAGGCTGAGTAACTGGCAGGAAGGCAGCCAGTTAATAATTGGTAAAACTGAGATCTGTCCCCCAGCAAAATGACCAGACTGTATAGCTGCAGAATGCATTATTGCCAGAATCTCTCTTTTGAATCCCCTGTGGGGCTCTCTGAAACAGGTGTCCTCCCAGGGATGTCAGGGAGAGCAGGAAGCCACTCTGGTGAAGCTCACTCTCCCTGCCCAGGAAGTGGCTGGCAGAACGAGATAGGTTAGGCAGCAAAAGCAGGCCCTGGTGCGGCCAAGCACTGTAGTTGGGGAGGTTGCAGCCTGGGGCCCAGCACATGGGCGGAGCCTCTGGAGCTAAGTCCCCTGGGGTCTCAGGCTGCATTCCTCCGAGGTCTGCAAAGGCCACCACTTAAAGGCGCAGAGAAGCAGCTGGGAATGAGAACAAAGCGGCCAGGCCCCCCTCGGAGGAAGGAAGGAGCGAGCCCCAGGAAACAGCTGATAGCGCTAAGCTCAGCTTGTTTTTTTCCTCTGCTCAACAGTTCTCCTGCCACGGCAAACAAAAGATGTACATTCTGATTCCCTCTTCTGTTTGGATTGTGCTGTCGAGTGGATCTGGTTTGTGATGAGCCAGAGGGAAGAGGCATCCGCGGGCGGTTTCTTGCTCTGCTGGCCAGTGTGTTGGGCCTCTGCCACCAGGAAACGAACAGAGTTTCCTTTTCTACTTCTTTTTCTCCCACCGGGCTCTTCAAGTCCAACCTAGCCTGGCCACACCAAGAGCAGACAAGACGCATATCTTTTAATGATAGAACTTAACGTTGCCAACTTTTCAGAGTCAATAGGTGCTGGATATTTACCAGTGACCTTGACCTAGAAGGACCTGCAGGCGCATGCCACACACTCTTTCTTGTGGACATGTGGAACTATTAAGATGTGAGCTGTGCCTGCTCAGCTCACTGAAAGGCCCTTCCCTGTTCTCATCACTGCCAAGGTCACGGTTCACTGCCCTTCAGAGACACATGGGAGTTCTCAGAGTGCAGGATCCCTCAGCCTGGGCTCTGTCACGTGGCCCCACAAGGATAGGAGTGAGTGACAACTATAGGGTAGAGGAAGCCAGAATCTAACAGCTAGTGCAGTGCAGTGCAGTATCTGCACAGGGCCCCACAGATTGGCTCTGATCCTGCTCCCACTTAAGTGTGTCTACTTTCTTCAATGTCTACACAGCTATAGGTGACAGGTGGCTCTGAGCCTACAGTGACTAATAAGTTTCATGTACTGACTTTGGGTCATGGACTCTTGCTGCCTCCAGGGGGTGTGTGAGGGGTGGGGGAGTCAGGGAGGAGTGCAACCACTGCCTAGCTTCCTAAACCCTGTGAGGTCTGATGCTGGATGCCCTGCCCTGCTGGGTATACTTGTTTTGCCCGACCAGATGTTGACTATGCGGGTCTGCCAAAGGGCACTATAAAGCCAAAAGCAAACAAAATGAAGGAAAAAAAAAAACCTCCACTAAGAGTTCCGCGGCTGACGGCTGGGTGTTCCCTAAAGCCCCGAGGATGGCAGTGTTGGAGGTTCTGGTCACAGGAACTGAAAGTGACTGTTTTGATGGCCCCCGAGACTGATGTTCCAGGGCCCTTTGTGACCGCAGGAGTTACTGTGCCCTCGAGAGGTCAGCGTGGCCCGACCCTGCCTTATGCTGCTTGGCCGGCTCTCTCCTCCCACCCCGCTCTGAGGAGGCAGTTCATATGCAGAAGACAAATGGCATAAAGGGCAGGCAATTAATTTTTTCAGCTGGAGGCTGCAATGGAATTTGGGCGCTCCGACTCTGGCGTGCACTTTTAATTCCATTCTTCTCCTCTGTGAAATACCTCCACTCTTCAAGGAGGTTGTGGCCTTCAAAATTCCATCACTGACATTTTCTGTCTTTAGGGCCAAGAGGTAAAGTCAGTCCTGAAAATTATTTGGACTGAATCTAAGGCTGCCGTGCATGCTGTCTCCTGCTCTTTCCACTGCACCAAAGGGCTATAATGTTGTAAATAAATTCTTCATTTATTTCTGTGGGGAGGGAACAAGGTGGTCCCAGAGCATGGTGCAGGATCTGGTCACCACCTCCCAGCAGCCTCTGTGGGCAAAACAGCCCAAACAGCCCAGTGAGAAGCAATACATGGAGAACTTCTTGGGACAGGAAGGGGAGCCGTAGAACCAAGAATGGACCAAGACAAGAACTTAGTTCTTGGCGGATGGGGAGAAAGAAGGAGGGAATTTAGTCCTGAAGGGAACTTAGAGGATAAGAAAAAGCCACTTCACCTACTTCCATAGATGCAGTGTAATGTAGTATTCAATGCACAGGTTTGTAGGTGAATGTGGAATGGGTAACCTGGAGCAAGATTTTAACCTCTCTGTGGTTCAGTTTTCAATTTGCCAAAATGGGGGATAATAAAATCTCTGTCACATGGGGTTATTGGCAAGATTAAACAAGAAATTCACATATAACACTTAAGAAAAAGTTTAGCATGTAATAATCAATAAGTATTGTCCATTGTTATTTTCAACTTTTCTCCCAGCATAACATAAAATCCTCTGCTCAAGACAAAGCATGTTCTCCACCCCTTCCCTCTTTTACTGAGCTACTGATATTTATCCAGTGTCCTGATTAGTGATTTTGTTATAGGACAGGGAGAGGGGCAGCCCAAACCCCGCAAACCTGCCTATTCTAAATGGGTTCTGCCATCCGCCGCATCAACACAAAACACATGAGACTTTAATGGGAAGGAACTTTAATAAAACTAGGAAACAATACAGGTAAGGCAAAGAGTCTAGTTTCTAAATGAAGCACCCAAAGTTACCCGTCCCCTCGTGGGTAAAACTCCATCCATATGGGATCGGCCCAGAACAAGGCCCCAAAGCCTGCCACAAGTCTAAAGCATCTTCCAGTGGGGACCCACAGAAAAGGGTCACAAACAACCGGACAAGCCCGGAAGGAAAAGAGTAAAATCAACATCAAGATAAAAGCTGCCATTGTCACCTCCCCACGGGTCTCACCCACATCTGTGTCACCCAGTCCACGACCAAAAGACAAGCACAGTTTCTTCACGTGTCTCTAGGCTCCATGCGCCTCCTCCAGGTCTCCTGGCTCCATCCTGCTTCCTTCCTTCCTCAGTCTCTTCAGCTTCTCTTCTTCCTGCTCAGCTCCACCCTCCCTTGGGTGGGGCAGGGAACCTCCCCCTTTCCTGGGGACCACCCTGTTACAATTTGAATCCTTAACGTCACTCACCCCTGAAACTTGTTCATTGGAAGAATGCCACATAAGGAGCAAGCTCACAATAAATGTTAGTGACTAGAGCTTACCAATCACCACTGTCTGAATTAAATTATTTGGATGTTGCTTATAGTCTTGCGTCAAACCTCTCCCATCACAGCAGAAGAGACTGAACCAGGAAGAAGCTTTTCTGGTAACATATGGCCCAACTAAGAGTTTTGGAATAAAAGCCTACATGCAGAGAAACTTCAGCCCCTTCCTCACCTCACCTCCCAGAATGAGAACAAGCAGGCTGTCACTGCTGAGGTGAGATAAGGATCTCCTTCTGGGGAAACTGAGCATCCTACTAGAAAAGGTTTCCAGATACTTGCTGGTAGTGTCCCCACTGAAATCACTTGGCAGTGTCACCCCACAGCAAAGACCAGCAGTTGACAAGCTTCTAGTCAAGTTTTGGTGCTGTACACTTATATTTCAACAAATCATCAAACAGCATTTGTCATTTGAAAACAACCATCCAAAATTAAAGACAATGCCAAAACAAACAGAAGAAATAAATTTGTAGAAAACAGAAATAATGCTGGAGTAGAAAAGTTTTTTTTTTTTTTTATGTAAGATTAATATCTTTTGAGACTTAAGGGAGGATATTACTTCCGTGAAACAAAAGCCCATAAAACAAAGGCCACTGTGAGAAGAGCAAGGACACTTAGGATTAACAAATGCATAAATACGTTTGCAAAGCAGCATGGATTAATCTCAAAAACATTGCATTAAAAGAAGTCACCCGAAAAGAATACCTATCATGCAATTTCTCTTGCATGAATTCCAAGAACTGACAAAACTAATCTCTTATAACAGAAATCAGAAAGTGATTGCCTGTGAAGTGGAGAGAATTGGCTAGAAAGAGCCACAAGGGAACTTCCTGAGTAGATGGGACTGTTCTAAATCTGTTTGGCATAGTATTTACTTGGATTTGTTAGATTGTCAAAATTTATCAAACTGAATATCTAAGATCTAGCTCCATTATTCTATGTTAATCATATGTCAATATAAACATATTTGCAGAAATGAAAAAGTTCAGTAGAAGGATTGAGCCATCAGGTTCAGCTGTCAGTTTACAGAAAACACAAAGAACAGAAGAACATGTTAAATGACACCACAGGGATGGTCTTAGCAAAATAGGACTGTGGGAAGCTTGACAGTTTAGCCAGATTTTGTTTTGCAACAAAATCTGGAGAAGTGGGTACTAAGGAGGGGAGAGGGGAGACAAAGAAGGAATTTACATATTCAAAGAGATTTAAGAGACATATCAATCAGTCATTTATCATATTGTATGAACCTTATTTACATCCAGATTTAAAGAAACTGTTTAGAGGACAAGTGTTTTTTTTTATATATATATTTTAAATGTCACATACATAGTGAGCATTATATTTTTATTTTGTAAAGATTTATTTATTTATGCATTGTATTAATTACTGATCATTAATTGCATTAATATAATTAATATATTAATTGTATTAATATGATTAATAAAATACTGGTCATGAATTATATTAAATATTGGTCATTTTATTAATTAGCTTATACTCAATCATCAGAGAGCTAACCCTCTTGGAACTGGTGGCAATATCTTTTATATATTTCAAAGTAAACTCACTCCCCTTTGCCTCAGTCCTCAGCACCTTCACCTTGTAAGCCTCAAATCTCATATTTATGGCCAATAATCTATGTGCAAAGGAGATTGGTAGGTGGAGCACTTAGCCTTCTAGTCTCTATAGCAGAGGGATACAAGGGAAAAGAGAACCTGGGGGTAGGTTTTGCTACCTTGTCATACAGTGCTTCTTGATCTCATCCACATATCCCTTGCCAGCCTCTCCTGCCACCATTTCATCCCAACATATCTTAGATTCCAGAAAAGTCAAATACCTTAAAGTTCCCTGATTCCATCTGCACATGCTCATTAACCTTCTATGTGACAGATTCTTCCTTCTGATTCAGCCCAGCTGTCACTGTTCAGTGAAGTATCCCCAATACACACACACACACACCCTCCAGCACCCCTATGCTTATTTCACACTCCCATTATGATGCCTTTTACCCTACTTTATTAAATTAACACTTTGACACATGTCTACCAGGCTGTTTATCATCAAGGGCAGGGGTCCAGGAGTTATATGTCTTGTTATCCCTAGAACTCACTACAGGACATGGCTCAATATTTATTGAATTGTGGACAGAAAATATCTAGTTACCATCTTTGCTGTTCTTTATTTAGCAAATGTTTGTTGGACATGCACCAAGGCTCTGGTGTCAGTTCCTGGTTTGGAGACTAAGGTGAGTTAAGACTATATCCTGGGTCTCAGGTCACTTTTGTCTGGCAACTGTAAAGCTGGACCCGTCGCCAAGACAACAGATATAACCAGGACAGTCCCAGGCAAACCGGAACATTTGGTCACCCAAATTATATATCAGCTTCTATGAAAACAGTAGTGCCGTGCTGACTCATGCTCAGCCAGTCAGACCCCAGTCACTTCCAGAATTTTCTTGCACTGGCCAATTACTACTCATTAGTGCTTGTTTTTCATTGTTGTTAACATCAAAAATTATCCACAAAATTAAATGTTCTTAAGAGTTTACATATATTATACCCACATGAAAAAACATAACTTAAGCAATTAGACATAAAATAATCATCTATGAACAACTAAAATACTTTCCTACCCATTTTGAAACTGAAATGCATATTTGGTGGTTTTTTTTATTTCCAAATTTATTTTTGATTCATGTTTTGTTTTTAATTTTTAATTTTTTACATAATTTTTCTATTTTTAAACAATATTTGTTTCCCTCAACCTCCTCAGGGAAATGCGTATTTGTAATCAGTGTGTAAAGTCCTTTACATATATAAATTTCTCAATGATAACAATAGACTATGGTCTATTGTCTTTATTGATGGGCGTTTGAGTACTCCCAGCTTGTGACCCTTATGAATAATGGAGCTGTGGGCATCTGGATACAGGTTCCTTTTTCTTTCCTCTGAGCAATGTATTTGAGGTATAGACTCCAAAATAAAATAAATGGTTGAAGGGCAGGAGCAGTTGACAAGTCATATTTTCTATTGCTCTATGTCTTACTCTAAAAATCTCGGTCAATTACAAAGCACATCTGTTTCTCACATCTCTGTCAATAATTTATATTTTCATTTTAATGTGCAAACAGAAATTTATTGTCACTTTAGGGTGTTACATGGTTTGCATTTTTTCACTACTGCAGAGACTACATATTAAACTTTTTTTTTTAAAGATTTATTTAATTATTTATACAAGCACTGTGCACAGTCAGAAGCTCGGGAGGGTGAGAGAATTCACCAGAGCCAGAGCGGGGAGCAGAACAGGCAGACAGACGGAGGACACTGCTGAGGGGAGCAGCGGGCACGGCAGGAGAGGTCTGCACGCCATGTGGGACCCTTGCCGGTGGCCGGGGATTGAACCAGCACTGCAGAGGCTTCGGGCAGCTTCGAAGCCCAACGCTCAACTGCTGCGCCACCAGGGAGGCCCTACATATTAAACTTTAATCAAGAGACACTTAGTTTTTGTGGAAACATTGTAATGTAATTATAATGCATGCTTTAGATAGTCATTAAATATTTGTTGAATGAATGAATGTATTCAATTCATATAAACAAAAATACAAACTGAAAGAATTCCTTAAATTTATATGAATGATCACAAAAAGAAAAATATGGCACGATTCCACTTATATGAAGTATCTAGAATAGTCAAACTCAGAGAGACAGAAGATAGAATGGTGGTTGCCAGGGGCTGTGGAGGGAAGTCAGTGAGGAGTTGTCCTAAAACAATAGCTTAAGTTTTGCAGAATGAAGAGTTCTGGAGATTGATTGCACAATGTAGATGTATTAAATATGCTTGAACTTTACACTTAAAAATTAAGATGGTAAATTTTATGTGGTGTTTATTGTAACACAATTAAATATGTACACATAAGTATATCTATATCTAGCTAGCTAACTATAAACTTCTTTTAAAAACCTAGTGGTCACTTGAGTCAAGCTTAAGAAAAAATTCTATGCACTATTCCTTTTGGTTGGACTGGATTTCTCTTTACTGGATTTATCTAGCAGTAAATTCCCAAAACAACCAGCCCAAAGTGAAAGAGGAGAGGCACCCATTGTAAGTTCTCTGGGCCTTTTCTTTTTTTAAAAGATTTATTTATTTATGCATACAACAATTGGGGTGTAGGCTAGAGGTGCAGGGGTGGGGTGTGAAAGTTTTCACCAGAGACAGAGTCGGGAGCAGAACAGGCAGATCTACTGAAATACACTGCTGAGGGGAGCAGCGGGCAAGAAAAGAGGGATCTGCTGCACCATGTGGGTCAGCTCGCTGGCTGGGGATTGAACTCATACTGAAGTGGCTGGCCACAGCTTAAGAGCTTGATAGTGCTCTGTCTTTAACCCCTGCACGACCAGGAAGGCCCAGTTCTCTGAGCCCCTTAGAAAACTTGGAATTCTTCCTTTGGCCACATCCATGCCAATCAAGGGGATGTAGCCATCAAGGGGATGTTCAAAATGGAATGTCCCACAAATGCTGCCTTGGCAACATTATGTTACCCTGCATACAGTGGGCATTGTTGTAAACAAACAAGTAAAAGCCAAGATTCTTGCCCAGAGAATTAATGTTACATATTGAACAAACTAAGCACCCTAAGAACCAAGACAGCTCCCTGAAATGTGTGCAAGAAAAGGAGCAGAAATAAAGGAAGCGAACGAGAAAGATACTTGGCTCAGCTGAAGTGCCAGCCTGTTCCACCCAGAGCGACACACTGTGTGAGAACCCACAGGAGGAGCCTGAGCTGGGGGAACCCATGCCCTATAAATTCATGGCATGATAGGTATGAAAGCAAAATAAAGTAAAAGACGTCTGGACTATAAAAGAATCCTATCCACCCAATTTTCAATAATCCGTAAATAAAAAGCAGAGCCAGAATTTATGGGATCTTAGAGATAGCTACTTGAACTCTTCACATTAGGTAAGGTGAACAGACTTAAAAGAGGAGAGGTGACTGTCCTGCAGGAGCCGCCATGACCATCTTTTTTGTAATACGCCCCAGCCAAATCCTCTTTCTGTCCATTAATCGGAATGGATCATATGGCCCACGTGGATTGCACCAGAAACGTCTGGGAAAGTGAGGAATAGAATAGGCCAAACACAATAGGTTAACAGCATTGCCACCCCAACCTAATTAGAGTTCACGTAACAAGATACGAAAAGGAGAATGGTTATTGGACGTCCATCCTCAACATCTGTTCCACTCACATTAATGTTTTTGTTTGGCTTTGCTTTTTGTTTGGGGTATTACAGGCTGGAACCCATGGTTATATGGCACCTGAAATCCTAATGGAAAAAGCGAATTATTCCTATCCCGTGGACTGGTTTGCAATGGGATGCAGTATCTATGAAATGGTTGCTGGACGAACACCATTCAAAGATTACAAGGAAAAGGTCAGTAAAGAGGATTTAAAGCAAAGAACCCTGAAAGAAGAGGTCAGATTCCAGCACGATAACTTCACAGAAGAAGCAAAAGATATTTGCCGACTGTTCTTGGCTAAGAATGCAGAGCAACGCTTGGGAAGCAGGTAAATCACCACTTGATGCAGATGATTACTGATGTCAGCATTATCCAGAGGGATTTGGAGACTACCTTGAATTAATGATAAAGCCTTGGGATTAAGTAGTAGCATTATTTTTCTTTTATTATTTGCCTGTTGTATAGGTCAGTATTGCCCATATCTTCAAACCTTATGAATACGTGATACAATTTATAAGATATATTTCAAACTGAAAAAGCAAAGTACAAAACAATATACATTAAAAGAAGAAAGAGAATACATGATTCAAATACTGGTGTAGACTATTTCAAGGAAAATAAATAAGGAATGTATATGATTGTTGCCGCTATGAAAGGAAATTATAGGCTGGTGACAGGGATGCAAATGAGGATTTCATTATATAACCTGATTATCTTTTGAATTTTGAACCATGTGAATAAATTATTTTTAAAAAGTTATCAATACTGATAGTCCCAGAGCTAGAAAATTCTTCTCCTTTTAAACATCTTCATAAAATATCACCAGTCAACAGATATCTAGTGAGTGCAGATGATTTTGCCAACTATATATAGAGTAGAAATTAGTTTTGAGAACCTTCATGTTTTATTGCTTGCAATGAAATAGTAAGATAAAGATATTTTAGAAGGGAAAAAAAAAAGCAAAGTTAACCTGTGAAATGACCCTTAGCAGTGGGACACTGTGTTACTTAGGGAGAAAACCAAAAGTTTTAGAGCCACAAACATAGACACATTCCAGCTCTGCTATATACTAGTCATTTTACCTCAAGCAATTGAATTACTGAGTCTCAGTATCCTTATATCTAAAATGGGCTTCTATGTATGATCGTTTATGTATTAACCTGACTAGGCCACAGTACTCACATATATCATCAAACTTTATGTTAGATATTTCTGTGCAGGTTTTTCTGAGGTGAAGAACATATAAATCCATAGGCTCTGAGTAAAGCAGATTACAGTCATATGTGGGTGGGCCTTATCCAATCAGTTGAAGGTGTCAATAGAAAAAGACTGACCTCTCAGGAAGAAGAGGGACTTCTGCCAGTAGACCCCCTCTGAACTTAAACTGCAACTCTTCTGTCTCCAGCCTAACAGCCTACCTTGTGGAATTTGGACTTGCCATACCACTACAATGGCTTGAGCCAATTCCTTAAAATATGTAAACCTCTCTCTCTATTTCTGTGTTTGTGTGTCTGTGTCTCTCCATATATGTATACATACACACACACACACACACACACACACACACACGTGCTGTCAGAGAAGAAAAACCTTTCCTCTACTCTCTTAGGTTTGGGAATGAAAGCTGCAGGTTAAAGCAAAAAAGAGATTAGCAAGAGAAAAGATAGATTTTTATTTGTTCCCATGCATAGGAGGTCACAGAAAACTGTGACTAGGAGATGGTTAGAACTGGAGGCTTCTATACTATCATAATAAAGGAGGAGGTGGGGAAGAAAAGCACACTTACAGGATAACAAATGACTTCTTAGGTATGGTGGGGAGGAAGGACGCCTATGCGGAAATAAATTACTTTTAGGCAAGATAAATGGATCCTTGGGAGAACAGATAGGAGATGTGATAGCTTTGTAACAACTCTATTTAGATGTGGCAGTGCTAATTTCTGTCCCTGGTGGTAAGAGGCCATCGTCCCTGTTTCTAAAACTGAACCTTCCTGGGAGATGATTCATCTATGGAGTTCTTTTGGGAAGCTCTGATTTTAAGCACATAAAGGGAGGTCAAAATTTACATCTTGGACTCTCAAATGTCATCAGCACAAAATGAATTTAAATCCATGGGGTCCACGTTGTGCTCTCTGGACCCCTTCAATATTCGGTAGGTTCTGTTTCTCTGGGAAATACTAACTAATACAGAGGGATATTTTGGGGTTTAGATACAATTTGTAAATTTATATGTAATATATGTTAGGAATCATTCAATAGGTGAGAGCAATTATTATTAATGTTCTAAGGGGAATATCATATAATTTCACTAAGCTATGGCTTGAATGTCTTAAATTACTTGGATAAAATCTTCAAAATCTAAAAACATCTACACATATAGAAGTTAGAACCATAGAGTAGTATAACTGATTTTTAATGTCACACCAGAACTAAGACAGCTAAGTCACTAACTCTTCCAGGCGGTCACAGTGGAGGCTCTAGAACAGGCTGTCTTAGCTCAAAATATTTGAGCATGGAGCTTTTCATTTCTGACCTGACTTTTTAAAGGAACCAAAAAATGCACTGGTAGTAACTTTCAAAGCTTGGCAGATAACCAAACTATGTAATGAGTATTGGAAAGTATAGGGTACTCTACATTTATGTGAATTAAAATGTGAAACTGATTTTTCTGTGTAGATTCCAACATTGCTGTATTAATATGTTCAGAATAGAATGTTATGGTAACAATTGAAAGGATATAAAGAAAATCATCCCATACCTCTCTGGGTTCTTCAAAGCTGGCAAATCATCACATGCGCATCAGAAAGACTGATAAGAGAAAATGCCAAAAAGAAGTTTCATAACAACATGTGCACTTCCTCTATACATGGGAGAGACCCAGGAAGGCCAAGTAACCCACCTATATGGCTTCAGACACCTTCTTAAATAACCTCAGCTAAGACAAAGGTCTTGAGGGGAGGGGAAAAGTTAGTTATGGGAGGTTACCAGAGAAGACAGAGTGAGCAAAGGTAAAACTACTAAGCAGATTTAAGTTCTGCCTTCTCCAGCGAAAAGAGTGAAGGAGATCAGGTCTTCCCAAAACAGTGAGGGAGGAGCCTTTACAGAGAGAGATTTTCCCTTGCATAAGTAAATGTCTCCTTCAAAAAGTCCTTTCTATGAAACAAACCTTCTTCCATAGAAGACCTTCTTTCGGGGTGCTAGATTTTTGCTCCCTTACACAAACAAACCCCAAAGTGTCCATGACTCAAAGCTAAGGAATTATTTCTCATTCATACTAAGTCCAGTGTGGGATCACCTACTCTGCAGGGTATCTTCCTCTGAGCACAGATTCAGACACTTAGGCTGCTTCCGTGGTACAGCTTCATTGGCGCCAGTGCCTTCCAGCTGCCATGGTAAGAGAAAGCTCAGAGAACCTAAGTTTTTCAGAAGCGACCCACTTCACACATGACTTCATACACACTCAGGCCCCGCCCCGCACGCAGGGTGCTGGCCAATGGTGTACCCAGGAAGGAGAGAACTGGATACAGTGACCACAGACCATCTCTGCCATCCAGGCTGTCGAGGGCAGGGGGTATAAGAGGGCACAGCAACAGTGGCCGAGAGTGGGAGAAGTGAACTGTCTCTCTGGACAGTTCCCAAAAGGGAATGTCATCCACATGGTGTGCTTGCTCAGTTGTTTATAAGTACACTTTAGGTATATAAAATTAAATATTGGGGACCTCCCTGATGTTACAGGGGGTCTCAGCACTATGGAGCTATCGGCAGCCACTGAAGCACAAGTTGGATCCCCAGCCAGGGAGCTACCCACCTGACACAGCAGAACTCTCCTGGCTCTCCCAATGCTCCCCTCAGCAGTGTATTTCAGTCAATCTGCCTGTTCTGATCCCCACTCTGTCTCTGGTGAATCCTCTTGCCCCCTGCACCTCTGGCCTGCACCCCAGCTCTTAAATGCATAACTAAATAAATCTTAAAGAAAAAAAGTTAAATATTGACAAACTTCTTCAGGAAAAGCCATCTTCAAGCCCTGGATCTTTGCTTGAAGCTAATCCATCAAGCAAAACCTTTTTATAAGGCATCTGTTGTGATGACTGTTTTGAATAAAATTGTTTACAACATTAGCGAAAAGGCATATAAAAACCAGCTGTTCCATGAAATAGAAAACCTTCCAACATTTTCATTCCAACTCTCTGTGTTTTTAAAAAATTCATTCATATACAATAACGTTTGATTAATATAGCGGGTGTCCTCCAGAGCTGCACCATGGCCCCGTGTGTCCTACCGCCGAAAGGCCAGGTCCCCGCCCCTCCAGCTGTTTTCACAAGCATTTGAAATAAATTAAAACTCTTTCTTCTTTTACACATCCCTGCAGAGGATTTTCTCTTTGCCCTCCTGGGTCTGTGAGCTAATTTTGCAGAGAAGTCAAAAGCTTTCCAGAGCATCTCACGGGAGCTCCAGGTAGTCAACTGTGGTGTTTCCGATAAAATGAAAGATAAAGACCTCTTGGGTATGTTGCAAGTTTTATTCTGATTAGTCAATGCAGCAGAATGAGAACAAATAATCACAAGTTTCTGACTGATGTGCTTCGCCAACACCCAATTTCAGGCCAAGACCCACTGTTCCAGGCAGACCAAACCCCACATGTCATCTCGTGTATGGGCAGGTAGTACCTTTTCTTCACTATTATAAGAAAATCATTGTACTTCAGTGTGTGTTTTAACACAAGAGCCTCTGTTCATGCACTGACAAATATCCTGCTCCTGCAAGCAGGAGTCTTCCTGCTGCTGCTAGTTTGGCCAAAGATGCTTAATTAAGCAATCACCTCTCCTATTTGTCCTAAGTGCACTGGGTGGTAATGGGCAAATGAGCCCTGCTGGGGAAAGATTCAGGAGCAAAATAAGTTTCATGCTATTTTTATTTATGGAACTGTAGTCACTAATGCAGAAGATCAAAGTGATCAGCTCTGGATGGCCCAGAAATAAGAATAGGGGCCTCCCTGTGGTGCAAGGGGTTAAGACACAACCTATAAAGCTATTTGCAGCCATGCAGCATGAGTTCGATCCCCGGCCAGGGAGCAACCCACATGGCACAACCCACAGACCTCTCCTGACTCACCTGCTGCTCCCCTCAGCAGTGTATTTCATTCAGTCTGCCTGTTCTTTCCCCACTTTGTCTCTGGTGAATCCTCTCACCCTCTGCACCTCTGGCCTGTACCTCAGTTCTTGTATGCATAAATAAATTAATCTTTAAAAAAAAAAAGAAATAAGAATAGAAGGAATCGTGGTTGGAAAGCCTAGCCTTTTGAGGTTAGCTCAGCAACGCCAACATTTATTGGGAAACGGCATAAGGAGCATCTAGTTGGGGATGTTAAGGAACACAAAGACGGTTTTACAATAGACCACGGTTCCCTTGCTATTAGTAACTAGTTGCAAAAGGGCTGTGGTCAGCCCTCCTGATGGACAAGGCGAGGCCATCCAGGCCTGGCTGCTTGAGATGTTAACTTGGAAACTGTTCATCCTGATGTGAAGACTGGCCTGGCAAGTTTCCTGGTCTAACAGAGTCCCCAGGTGCTCTCTGTTTGTTAAAGCTGCACAGAGTCACTTTAAGGTGTCCTCCTGACCTCTGGGACAGGGTGTTCATGCTTGCCAGCAGCAGCATCAAGGTAGCACTGGCACCTGGGCCCAGTCCAACTCTTTTGTTCTCTTGGAGACACAGGTCTGACATTCATTCTTGATCTACTTGGATGGAATGGTAACTCAATCTTTGTTCTACCACATTTACAAATACCTCTGATTCTTCCTCCTTCCCCCAACCCCAAGAAAATCCCTCTGATACCTTTAAATAGTGAATGTTGCCATGTAAGTTGTTATGCCTCAATAAGCCTAACTTGTTTTAAAAATCCATCCTCAAAGCTTCAACTTTGAAGGAACCCTCCCCAAGGCTTGCACTCTACAGGATGGAAGGCATGGAGACATTGGTCAGTAAGTTCTAGTGGATGGCAGACCTACCTTTTCCTTTTGTCACCTGTTGGAGGCTTGGTGGCTTTTGGAAGAGAAGAGACACATGTAGTATCTCATGATGTCCCTCTTCATATCTGTCTTTTAGTTGGGTCCTAATAGGAAAAATCCAGGAATTCTGGAAGGGGTAGAACTGAATCAGAACAATCTAGGGAATGGCTGGATCACACAGGCCTCCAACTGAGTTTCTATTTAATATAGTTATATTTGATTATGATTTTTTCCTTTGAAAAATATAGCTGTATTTTCTGGCTTTCTCAGATGCATAGCTATTTATAAACATGTGGTTCAAGATGCAGTTAAAACAAGGTTGTTGTGATAGTTGAATATGGTCACATAAATGAAGAACTTAAAGTGTTAGGCTGAGAGAAGATTCTGAATAACCGTAAGTTATTCTCATTATTGTTAATATACTGCATTTTTGTCTCTAATCATCTTACTGGGTGGAGTCAGCCACTGTCATCACCTGACATAAGGGAAGTCTCTGAAGGGGATGTATGAGAGAATATCTTCAATCCTTTTCTTAGAACCTTTTTGATTACAAGAATAGAAAAAAGAAATATCAAGAATGTGATTCATTTTTATTGAGATGGATTTATGGCAGAAATAGACTTCTTCCAAAAAGAAGACATTTCTTATTCAGACCGCTGTAGTTATTTACATAAAAGAAAAAGGAAAAAATCACTTGAATTTGATGTGACAAAATAGCCCCCTCTTTATTTTTTTAAACCTGGAAATACAAAGAATAAAGAAGTGGTTCCCAAAGATCCCCACCTCCAGGCTTCCATGTAATCCCTTTCCTTAAGTGTGGGCTGGACTTACTGACTTGCTTTTAACCAATAGAAAGTAAGTGATGAAATGTCACTTCCACTATGGGCAGCCACTGCAACACAAGTTTGATCCCCAGCCAGGGAGGTGACCCACATGGCACAGCAGACCTCTCCCGACTTGCCCGCTGCTCCCCTCAGCAGTGTATTTCAGTCAATCTGTCTAGTCTGCTCCCCATTCTGTCTCTGGTGAATCTTCTTACCAGCCCCCTGTACCTCTGGCCTACACCCCAAGTCTTGTATGCATAAATAAATAAATCTCTAAAAAAAAAAAAAGAATGTGCCTTTTGTAACTAGATGTCTCCCCCCCATGCCACCCCCACCCCCACGCACATCATTTGCCTTGGGGGAGCCAGCTATAATTTTATATGGCAAGTGCATTGTGAGAGGCTATGACCTGCCAATAACCGCATGAGTGAACTCTCAAGCAGATTTCCAGCCCTCCTACAATCCCACTCAAACTTCAGATGAGACCACAACCCTCACCAACATCTCTACTGCAACATCTTAAGCAAGACCTTAAGCCAGAAGGAGCATCCAATTAAGCTATGTCTATTTTCTTGACCCACAGAAACTGTGAGAGAACAAATGTTGTTTTAAGCCGATAAATGTTGGAGCTGTTTGTTCATAGCAATAGGTAATTAATACAAGAAGTCACACAATTGGGAACATACAGTTTCCCCCTAATTGTAAGGTAAATATTGAAATAATTTCTAGCATAGGAAGGAAGGGTTGATAACAAATAACATTGAGCACTGAATGTATTATACTCATTAGTGCGACTGAAAATTACTAATGAATTTTTTTTTTAAGTCTTTAAAGATTATTGTGGCAGGTAGATGAGAACCCTTAGAAATCCTAAAATATGCCTACCTTATTCTATGTGACCAGAAGTCAGAGCAAGAGGTAGTGACTGGAAGTCACAGGCAAGTAGGTTCTGGCCTCACTGAATTTTCCTGGTGTTTTGATGAAACACCGAGAATAAAAGTCATGTCAACTACCTAACTCAGTAAAAATTACAGTTACATGAGAAGGTTGTCTATAAACAGTGAAAATGCCACTGTCTGTTAATGGTAGAGTTTGGGTATGTTTTTTAAGTTGCTGTTTTTCAAAATTATTCTTTAAGTCAACACATTGTCTTTGCAATTAAGATGAAACACAATGTAGGAGAGAATGCTACATGCTACTTATAGTTCAAACATTTCCTATTTTGGTTGGTTACTGTGGCTCAGGCTGACAATCTCCTTTCTTCACAGAGAAAAGTCTGATGATCCCAGGAAACATCCTTTCTTCAAAACCATTCACTTTCCTCGCCTGGAAGCTGGCTTAATTGAACCCCCGTTTGTGCCTAATCCTTCAGTGGTTTATGCTAAAGACATCGATGAAATTGAAGACTTCTCTGAGGTTCAGGGGGTCGAATTTGATGACAAAGATAAGAAGTTCTTCGAAAGGTTCGCAACAGGAGCTGTCCCCATAGCGTGGCAGGAAGAGATTATAGAAACGGGACTGTTTGAAGAACTAAATAACTCCAACAGGCCTGCAGGTTGTAGGGGAGGTAACTCACCCAAGTCCAGCGTGTGTTTGTTGTTGTAAGTTGTTCTCTCTACCAGACAGACAGCCGGAGTCTCAGCTGACAATCTCTCTGTTGTTCCGAACATGAACATCTGTTGAAAGAGACCGGACCAACCAATTACAGAACAGTCCAAAGGACAGGAGAGCGCTCTGCTGGTAAACCCTTCCTTCCTTCCATCCTTTCTTCCCTCCTTTCCCTTCCTTCCTCTTTCCTTTTATAAAGATGAATAAAGTCTCCATTTTCACTGAGAACTTAGAAAAGGAACACTCAGGTTTATTTTGATAAACTAAAAAGGAGCCCTCCACCATCATGTCCCTGAAAATTACGCAGTCTTAGGAACAGAGATTGGAACTTTGTGGTGTACTAAGAAAATGAGCCTTTGCAATTCTTAGTAAATAATCATTTCAGTTTTTCTTTGTTTATATCCTTTCTTCCTTTTATCTTTCTGTATCTCCTGTGCTTCTATACTTATGAAAAGGATGTTTGAAGATGGAAATAAATGTCTTGATTTTCCTCCCCTACAAAGGAATGAGTTATAATGGTTTGGCAATATTTGAGATAACGGGATACTTTTTAATTTACTGAAATTTTCTTTTTCGTATTTTGAAATAGTCTATTATTATAACGCTGAAGGATTTTAAATGGAAACATACATGAGATATGTGAGTTAAAGTATTCTGTAAGTTGAGTCCTTTTAGTAATATGCTACAAGTTGCTTACACATGCAATTCCATATGCCATTGGTTTCCAAACTGCTGAACTTTGGAATCACCTAGAGATCTTTTAAAAATATTAATGTCTGGCTCCCTGCCCCAGATTTAATTGACATAGGGTACAGTCTGGGCATCTCAAGTTTCAAAAGTTCCCAAGTGATTCTAATGTACAGCAAAGTTGGGAAACCATTGCCATGTAGATTTCAGTGTAATTACAATATGAGCCATTGTTTTGGTTGCTTAAAATTGCTATCATGAATTTGGACAGCAACTTTTCAGATGTCAGAAAAACATGTAATTTTGGCAATTGCAGTGTAAACAAAACTGATGATAATCTATTCATTTTGTTGATTTTCTTGTCTTTGAACATGTTAGTTCCTCTCACATACCTTGAAGGGTAGTCTCATGGCTGTTTCAATACCCAAAAGAGAAATAGGAGCTTAGCAACTGATTTGAACAAATGATGGCTTTCATTTCGGGTGACCAGCAATTTTTTGCAGAATTGGCACTTCTCAAATGCACAGGCGAGAGAGAATTCTATGGCTGACAAAAATATTTTTAACACAAATATAAATCTGAGTAATTATGTATTTTTTAAAAAGATATATGTGGGCTAAGGAAATTTCACTTGCTCCAGGAGTGAGACAATCATTTGAAGTCATTTTCAATGTTTCGTCCCTTGAGCAAGGGATACAAGAGTTACAAATAACATTGTTGTTAACCGGAATTTTAGTTAACCAGAATTCAACTAACAGGGATCATCAATCACAGTGTTAACTGTGTCTGGATCAAGTGGGGAAAAAATACTCTTGGAGCTGAGTCCTGGGTCAGTGCACATGTCACTCAGCCTCTCGCTCCTCCTTTGCTTCAGTGTGTCCCTCACTCACTCCCTCCTCTCCCCCTCCCCCACCTGCCATGCTCCAGCTTTACCCTGGAGACACTGCAGAGTCCTCAGTTACCACGCAGGATACAAGTGTTTTCAGCAGATTCTTCTACCTAAGGCAAGAAAGTATATTAAAATTTGAGAAAATATAGCACAGTTCCTTTTTTTTTTTACCAAATTTTTTACATCATTCTTCCTTTTTGCACAACGTATGCTTTCTCCTCTCAGGTATAGTCCCTGCAGAATTCCCACCACCCATTCACCCATGCACCATCACCATACTCCCTAGTGCTCTTCCCTCCCCTGTTTTGATCCTTCTCGCCCTCCTCCCCCCCACCAGAGTAACTCTGGTCCCACCCAATAGTAAAGCCACTTTCTGTAATGTGGTTCTTGGCTGCCTTGATCTGAAGGAGGATCCTATGTTGCTACAGGAGGGACTGAGTTTATAGCACAAATCTGCTTGAAATTTTTTTCCTGATAATTGCATGTGGTATCAAGGAACAACAACAAAAAAACCCAGCTAACAGGAAGGAAATGGAGTAGTTCTAGCAGCAGCTTAGAAAAGTAACTTATGTTGCTTCCTCTTTGTAATGTGGCGGGAGGCCATGGGGTAGTTGAAATGAACATCCTGGTGATTTTAAGCAGATTTAAATATGATAAGCACCAGATATTAAAATGATTATTTCATATTGCCCCTGACACTTAAGTCTCTTTATCACAGAGGGCTAAGAAGTAACCCTTTGGTTTCCCTCCTTCCTGCTCCAACTGTTAGTGGTTTTTATTACTAGCCCATTTTAACAAAAAACTAATTCACAGTTGAAAAAATCCAATTAGCCAAAACATCGCTGTGGTGGCGGTCTTAGGATTTAGCTTTGTAAACATCAGACATTTAACAATAAGATCTTTTTGCATTGGTTCCTTACAGTGTCCACTGCTTTTAATAAGCTTTAAATACAAATCTTTGTCTCATCTCTCAAAACTACCTCAGGAATATAATTAAAGAAGTTAACGATATTCAAACAATCACCACTTAAGTATGTGTTCATGTCTCATTACACAGGAGCCCTATACAGGGTGTTGGGGATCCCACAGAGAAATAAGACAACCCTCTAAGAAAAGGCATGTGGGACCGTGCAGATGCAGACTCCTGTTGCTGTTATTATTCACATTTTTTTAAAATGAGGAAACAGTTCATAGTGGTTTGTAGCTTGTCCAAGGTCACAGCTTGCAGGTTTGCTGTAAAGGCTTGACATAATGTATATGCAACACGTAGCCTGCAATCATAGTGCATAATCAATTGAAGTCCATGGTTAGTAGCAGCTGGTCCAATGATTCTACATCAGAGGACAAAACTATTAAGGGCTGAGCCCGGCCATCTTCATTAAGAGTCACAGGAGGCAAAAGAAGGAAGGGGGCTGGGTCCCTGGGAGTGGTTGAAAAGGAAAGCTGGGTACTGCAAAAGAAAATTCTAATGAGAATAAATGGAGGTATTGGGGTCCTCCCAGGCCTCTCCTCACAACAGGCCAGATCAGGGACCCATCTGGACCATATCAAACTGAAAGACAGACCTAAACAGGGAAGTGAAATGTTGGCAATAGAGAGAAATAACCAAATGCAAAGGAATATGTGCTGTTTGTGGGAGTCAAGTAAAGACTGAAATATCACACAACCGGATATCTCAAGGGAAGGAATTTATTTCTGAAAAGGAATGATGCTTGCTTATTTTTAATAAGTTAAAATGAGGTTATGTTTTTACAGAAAATTTCTATCATTGGACAAAGGAACTGAAAACTGTCCCCAGGTCAGGCCTTCTCTCACCAGTTTTGGACCCAGCCACCACCACCACAGATGTAAACAAAAAGGACTTTGGTGCAACAAAAGAAAAAAAAATGTATTTATGTTAACTAACAGGGTAGAGAGGGAAGGAAGAGGGAGACGTTTCAGTTCTAATGGTGCCAGGTGTAGCTGCAGCTACAGGAAGTGGCAGGGTATGGCAGGAGCCTGCAGATGCTAAAATTACTCATCCCCTTGTGGACAAATGCCCAGTCAAATCAGCTCGGCCCAAAGCAGGGCAAGTGAGAGCCTAAAGTTTGCAACAAGTCTAAGGTACCTCTGGTGGGGAACTGTTACAAGGTGGAAGAGGTGCACCCCAGGGCCCCCAAACCTGCCTTCTCTAAATAGGTTCTGCCATCCATCACATCAACACAAGCCAGATAAGACCTTTAATGGAAAGGGACTTTAATACAATTAGTGAACAATACATAAAAGACAAAGAATATAATTTCTAGATCAAGCACCCGACATTACCCGTCCCCTCGTGGGTAAAAGTCCACCCAAACTGGATTGGCCCAGAGCAAGGCCCAAAAGCCTGCCCCAAGTCTAAAGCACCTTCTGGTGGAGACCCATAGGAAAGGATCAGAAACACCAGACAAGTCTGGAAGGAAAAGAGAAGAATCAAGATAAAAGCTGCCATTGTTATCCTCCCCATGGGTCTCTCACCCGCATCTGTCTCAAGCAGTCCACAACCAAAAGGTAAACACACGTGTCTCTCTGGCTCTCCATTCTGCTTCCTTCCTTCTCCAGTCTCCTCTCCAGCTTCTTCTCCGCCCTGCTCAGCTCCACTCTCCTTTGGGTGGGCAGGGAACCAAGAACTTTCCCTTTTCCTGGGGACCACCCTGTTACAGAACCACAAGAAAGGGCTTAGGCAAGTCCCAGAAAGCTGAGACAGACAGAGAGCACGAAAGGACAAGCAGACAATCCACAATGAGGTCAGGATAACAGTTGCCATTATATCTGCTAAGGATCAACCTCGCCACATGTCTGTCACCCACTTACCTCTCTTCCGTGTATCTTCTTCAATCTGTCCCCTCCAAGTGTCTCCTTCCAGCAGTACCAGCGTGCAAGTGAGAACCAAAAAGCAAGAGAGTGTCCCTCACCTGCATTCTGTGTTACATAGGTGCACCTCGCCTCTCAGTTCCACCCCTAGTTCCCAATAGCTCCCCACACAGGAAGTCTGGCTCATGGTATACGGGGACTTGTAATCCAAGGTGGCTTCATCTAAGTGGGGACAATGAAAATAGTGCCTGTTTAATGCTCTCCCCCTCTTTTGTGGAAATTTGTCTGTTACAATTCTTTTTTTTTTTTGAAGACTTATTTATGCATACAAGAACTGGGGTACAGGCCAAAGGTACAGGGAGTGAGAGGATTCACCAGAGACAGAGTGGGGAGAAGAACAGGCAGACTGACTGAAATACACTGTTGAGGGGAGCAGCGGACAACACAGGAGAGGTCTGCTGCACCATGTGGGTAGCTCCCTGGCCACGGATCGAACTCGTGCTGCAGTAGCTGTGGATAGCTTCATAGTGCTGTGCTTAACCCCTTGCACCACCAGGGAGGCCCCATCTCATTCTTTTGAGAAACATTGGTGCTTGCCATGTGCCAGGCTCTACTTTGGTTTTGGAGGAAATACTTTATTTTGTCTCTCTAGGATTTTTAGATTGGAAAGTGCTTTTATTCTCCCTGTATATCAGTAAAACTTTCTCTTTTTAGGTAGAGATAAATTCTGGTCTTCCCATTTTTTCCCCCAAGCTTTCTGTACTGAATACATCCTTCTTTTAAAAATCAGGGAAAAGTATATTATTGAATGTGTCAGGGCATAAAGGAAATCAGCCCATACCCTTCTGGCTTCTTCTAGGTTGGCAAATAATCAAACAAGTATCAGACATATTGATAAGAGAAATATTGTATAGAAGTTTAATAATAACATGTGTAACTTCTGTGTGCATGGGAGAGACCCAGCATGACTGAATAACAGCTCAGACACCACCCTAAATAACTTAGCTAAGACAAGGGAAGTTAGGGGGAGAAAAGGGAAAATAAGGGCATTTTGGAGAAAGCAAAGGAATGCAGATTTAAGTTCTGCTTTCTCTAACAAAAAGAGATAAGGCCATTAGGTGTTCCAAGGAGTGGCTCTTACTAAGTTCACAGATAGATATCAAAAACAACTTCCACCCAGCCTTCAGAGCTCCTCCTATGAAATAAACCTATCGCCAAAGACATTTTTGGGTGGCAGATTTTTGCTTCCCAATAAAAGTAAGTCAAGACAGGGGACCCCCTGGTGGCACAAGGGTTAAGTCTCAATGTTATGAAGCTATCCAGCAGCCACTGCAGTACAAGTTTGAACCTCGTTGAGAGAGCTAACCCACATAGCAACGCAGACCTTTCCTGTCTTGCCATCTGCTCCCCTCAGCAGCGTATTTTGTCAGTCTGCCTGTTCTGTTCCCCGCTCTGTCTCTGGTGAATCCTCTTACCCCCTTACCTCCACACCTCTGGCCTACACCCCAGCCTTTATATACATAAATAAGCAAATCTTTTTAAAAATATATAATAAAGCAAGACCCGTTATAATGGGATCTGAGGCGGGGCGGGGGGGGGGGTACGCTCAAGCTGACTCACAGTGGCCAGTCTCCCTCCATTCCTAGGACCCCTTCATCCACCCACCAAGGGCACCAGCCTTGGTACTTGGGAGTAAGGCAGAACTCAGGTGTCAACCAATAGAGTTGACTGGACTGGACCCTATCCAGTCCCCTGGATAGAGTCAGCAATTACTGCCTAAGGTTGGGCCAGACTAATGGCTCCACATCCAGACCATGAACTGTGGTTGGCAGTGTCAAAGTTCTGATCAAGCTTCAGAAAAATGAAACAAAGGACGATATAGCAAGCTTTTCATATGCTATTTCTTATAAAGATCTTGCTTTATGAAGTAGTTGATATTTGAAAAGAGGAAAAATCAGAGACCCTATGACCACCCGTGTGTGTGTGTGTGTGTGTGTGTGTGTGTGAAATTTTACTGACTCATGAGTTCTCAAAATCTGGGAACCCCTGGACTAGATGACCTTGAATGGCATGCCAATTCTGCAGAAATATTTGTGCTTCAAGGAAAAGATACATTGTCTAGAGGAGAATCTGCAGACTTTTTCTGTGAAAGATGAGATAGTAAACATTTTAAATTTTGCAGATGGCAACTACCTAACTTGCCTTTACAGTGGGAAAGCGGTCATGAACAAACAGGTAAAGGAAGGAGAGAGAGTATGGCCAAATACCATAAAATTTTATACAAAAAAAAATGGTTGATGGCACTGGATTTGTCCCAATAGTTTACTTATTTTAGTCAAAAATTAAGATTTGTCATTAAACTGTGTTATCTCTATCCTGTAGGACCATTTTGCAACACTATAAGTTTTAGATAACTAATGGGAATGCAAAGTAAATTTTGTCTACAATCTTTATAGTTTCGGAGATCTCTGAGATCTCTGACCTTGACTTCTAGATTACTATCTTCTCCCTCTGTCTGCCCTTGGCCTTCCTCCTCTGAGTATCTGTGTCTCAATTTCATTTCCTTAAAGGACACCAGTCATATTGGATTAGGACCACCATAACAACTTCATTTTAACTTAATTACCTCTTTACATGCTCTAACTCCAAACATACTCACAGTGTAACGTACCTAGGGGTTAGTACTTTAACCTTTAACATCTGACTCAGCTGGTACTACCTTTAAGTCAGTTTTCTATCCATTTACTAATTCATTTCTATATTCCTTTACTATAAATAAATTTAAGCCTTAAAAAAGATGCCTTTAGGGCCTCTCTGGTGGAGCAGGGGTTAAAGACAGCATGCTATCAAGCTAAGGCAGCCACTGCAGCACAAGTTTGACACACACCCCCTCCCCCCCCAACCAGCCAGGAAGGTGACCTACATGGCAGAGCAGACCTCTTCTGTCTCGCCCTCTGAGGCCCTCAGCAGCATATTTCAGTAGATCTGCCTGTTCTACTCCCCACTCTTTCTGGCAAACCCTCTCACCCCCTACCCCTGCACCTCTGGCTTACACCCCAGTTCTTGTATGCATACAAAAATAAATCCTAAAGAAAAAATCCTTGAACTAGTTGTACCTCCAGTTTCCTCATTAATGAATTAAATAAAAATCTTTCACATATGTTCTTTCTTTCTTTCTTTCTTTCTTTCTTTCTTTCTTTCTTTCTTTCTTTCTTTCTTTCTTTCTTTCTTTCTTTCTTTCTTTCTTTCTTTCTTTCTTTCTTTCTTTCTCCTTCTTTCTTTCTATTATCCACTAACACAACCCAGAATGTAAACAACCATACAATCAAGGAAACTGAAGCATAATTTTGAATTCTTGTTTCATAGGCAAAAATTCTCAGCTAAAACCCTTTCTCTTTCTGTTCTTTCATGGAGCACACAGCAGAGCGAAGAGGCCGGGACGAGAAAGCTGGTGCTCAGGAGGGATGGCAAGCCTGGAAATGAGCTCTGGTGGCAAGCCCAGGAATTTGGTTGAAGTGCATGGAGCAAGCTGACTATTATATATTTTTAAACCAAGTCTCCTCGGCTTGTCTCTCCCCTGTGCATTGCCAGCTGTCATGTACATTCCTGCCTGGCCCACAGGTGCTGCAGGCAGCAGGAGAAGCCGTCAGCAAGGGACAGCAGGGACAAGAAAGCCAGAGTCAGCCAGAAGAGCCAAGGAGAGCTTTAGAGTTCACTGTTTAGTGATGTGTTAATACTCCCAAGAAATCAGTGCAGATGTACACACAGAAATCACACCCAGAAGAGGGGGCACTATTTTAGTGTCTCTGTATTAACATCTCCCCTCTGAGGTTTGCCACTTAAAATGCAAGATGTCCAATTAAATTGGAATTGCAGAAAACAACAAATTCTTTTTCTAGTAAAAGTATGTCCCAAATGTTGCATGGGTCATGCGGGCACTAAAAGTTACCTGATGCCAACAAATACAGATAATTGTCACAGGTTAATCTGTGGTCAGGATTAAAGGATATACAGAAAAACTCCCAGTACAGTCCCTGGCACAACTGGAGCTCCTTCTGCATTGCCTGAACCTGTCAGATCTGTCCTCCAAGACAGACTTTGAATTTTCTTTGGCAAGTCCACATGTGCTCTCTCTCACCCAAAGAGTTGGCCAGACAGGGTTATCAGCTTCATCACCACTATTAATATCAATTCTTTTAGAAAGACTTATTTTGGTTATTTATGCATACAAAAACTAGGATATAGGCCAGAGGTGCGGGGGAGGGGGAAAAGGGGAGGGGGCGTGACAGGATTCACCAGAGACAGAGTAGGGAACAGAACAGGCAAATCTACTGAAATATACTGTTGAGGGGAGCAGCAGGCAAGACAGGAGAGGTCTGCTTTGCCATGTGGGTAGCTCCCTGGCCGGGGATTGAATTCATGCCGCAGTGGCTGGGAAAAGCTTGATAGTGCTAAGACTTAATCCCTGTGCCACCAGGGAGGCACCCTATCAATATCAATAAGAATCAATAAGAACAATGTAATGAAGCCTTCCATTTGTTGAGCACCTACTATATGCAATGCACTGTTTGGTATATTACTGCCAGTGCTTAAAATCACCCTATAAAGTACATTTTATCCATGAAGAAAGGAAAGCTCCGGAGTTTAGTGGGCTGTCCAAGTACATAGTAAGTGCTGAGTAAACCCAAATCTACCTGACAACTCTTGGCTATGAGATTGCTGGTTTCCCAAGGTAGGGGCTGCTTCTGTCCCTTTTCCTTACGGTGTCTCCTATGGGGCTCAGAGTAGAGTTAATGGACCAAGTCCAAAGAAGAAATAATTTATACACACACACACACCTATAAATATACATTTATTATATATTATATGTAAGTATATATAATTTATATATATAATATATATGCTAGACCTTAAATGGTCTAGGAATGCAGGGACTAAAGTGAGGTGAGAAAAATACCTCGGGCAGCACTCACTCTCGGGGCAGGCAGACGGCATCAAAATTTGCGCAAACCTAAAGCCAATGTCTCTTTCCGTTGTACCAATTTAGGCCCACTTCTCGTCCTGTGGACTAGACAAGTCAGGTGTAGATTCTTAGAAAAATCCCTTTGAGGGACCTCCCTGGTGGTACAGGTGTTAAAGGCTTGGCGCTGTTGGGCTGTGGCCAGCCACTGCTGCACAGATTCAATCCCCTACCAGGGAGTGACCCACATGGTGCAGCAGACCTCTGCTGTCTCGCCTGCTGCTCCTGTCTCACCTGCTGCGTGTCTCATTACATCCTCCAGTTCTGCTCCCCATTCTGTCTCTGGTGAATCCTCTCACCCCGTACCTCTGACCTGCACCCCAGAGTTTGTATGCATAAATAAATAAAAATAAATCTAAGTCCATTCATTCAATAAATATTAATGGAGGCCTTACCATGTACTAGACCTCAGTGTAGGAATTGGGAATCAGCCCAAGACAGAATATGCCCGAGCTGACTATCTCCCTCTTTGCCTGGATATTCTATTAGCAAATATCGGTTGATAATTTTTCCTGCTTCTCTTGTTCCCTTTTATTTGATGTCAAGCACCAAGAAACCCAACTCCCATGCAGTATTTAGGAACCAGAAATCAATTTCCCCTCTTTCTTTCCTCTTTAAAAAATTTCTTCCAGGAAAAAAAAAAAAAAAAATTTCTTCCAGGTAGAGATCATGCTCAGCGAAATAAGCCAAAAAGAAAAAGAAAAATACCGGATGGTCTCACTCATAGCAGGAATCTAGAAAACTTAAATAAGGGACCAGGAAAATGAATAACTATAAGAAAGTGAAAATCAAAATCAACAAAAAACTATGAACCAGAGACACTTTTTTGGGGGTGGGGGGTGGGAGGGGAGGGATTGGGGTCAGAATGGGGGGGTTGCAATTGTATGGGGAATATAAAAATAAAATTTATTATTTAAAAAAAATTAAAAAAAAATATTAAAAAAAAAATTTCTTCCAGGTTTAAACTTAGTTTCATTCTTCAAGAACTTGTGAAATTCAGACTAGTAAAGTCCTTGCAACAGCTCCCTAAAAGTGGAAAGTTACAGGCAGCTAAAAGACACTTCCGGGTTGGATCTGTCTAACAGATGCCAATGCAATGAAGAGGTGAAGGCCACTCTTGTCATAACTAGTAACAAAGCAGACCATGGTGAAATAGCAGCTCCACCAAACAAGCATTTGGATGCCCTTGTGGGCTCCGAGCTTCCCAAGGAGTGGTGTGCCCTCAGGCCCTCTCCTCAGCTTGGTGGCTTTCCAGACCAGGCCCATAAAACAGCACAGCAGATACTTGGGGGCAGAACTTTGCCCAGACATGTGGAGTCTCAATAGTGTTACTGTCAGTGCCTTCATCAGCAATATTCCCTGTCATAGCTCAACATTAAATCAACTCCAAGTCATGTAGGTCCAATAGGCAAGGTGACCTGCTTCTGCCTCCCACAGTCCTGTCTTAGGCATTTTCTCATTCTCTGTGCCCTATCCCATTGTGTGCAGGGGAGAAGAAAGGATAAGAAATAAATCTGTCCATTTGATTTTGCAACAGGAATTTAAGAAGACCGAAACCAATAGCTGATATCTGGTTTCTTTGAGGATTTAAATGACTTGTCCCTGAAATAGAGCCCGGTTGATGAGTGATGACTTTGCCAAGGACCAGTAGAGTCTGCCCCAAGTTTTGGTTCCATTTGCACAGTGTGGACAAGACTGTATCAGAAAAAGCAACTAAAGGATCCAAACTGTTGCCTATGGGGGACACCAGGCAGAAAGTTGAGAGATGCCAGGAAAGCTGTGTGCAAGGACCCCTCTATGCCCACCCCCATCTGAGAGCCAGGGGCTAGCACCAGGCCAGAACAAAAGGGAAGGAATTCAGAGAGGGGAAACACTATGTAATCCTGCTACAGAAGTGTTACACACTATCCTGAGAACTTGAACAGTTTCTCAGCAGTGGGAATTCAAAAAGGAGATGAAACTAATGAGGGTGTGGCTTGGTAACAGCACTTCCCTTTAGAGGGATCTGCCTTCTCCTTCAAGCACTGATTCAAAAGCAAAAAATACAAAATGCACAGAGCTAGATACAAGTGTCTGCCACAGGCTCCTGAGAAAGACTTCATTCTGAGGGCAGTTCTGTCCTCTTGGCTCAAATGCCACCTCCAAGCACCTGCCGCAAACCTAAGACACAGACCCAAAGCCACAATTAGGAGCTGCTGGATGTCATAAAGAAGAATTTGGAATTCCCTATTGCCCTCCAAATTCTCCCTTTTTAAATTGTTGTTTTGGTTTTTTCAAGAGAATAAATCCACTTCTATTTATTGGCTTTTCAATAAGTTTAAATCCTTAAAGGGAAAAGCATCACACAGATTCTGTGTCCCATGGCCTTAGCAGGAAGGTTGCTTCAGAATTTGGGGCAAACCATGCCACTGTGTCCACAGGAACATTACCTTTCCCCAGATTACTCTAGTTTTACTCAGTTTGTCACCAGGAGTCATTGTGGTGTTCTCTGCTTTGTACACATAAGCACACCTCTTGCCTAGTTAGAATTCAGTTTAACCTCAAGCAAAAAAAAAAAAACCCTCAATTTTGAAAAGAGCTGTATGCTCCCTCTGGTTCCAGAGACCCCTCTTGTTGCCAGTAAGAGTGGCCTTGGCCCATACCCTTCCAGCCATGTTTTAGAAGTCCTGATCCCGGCCATCCTCCACAGGGCCCAACGGAAAGAGACCTTTTTAAAAATTTTAAGTTTGGAGGATCAGGCATTGGGGTGTGTGGTTGGGTAAATAATAACTCCCAAATATATCATGTTCTATAAATGGTTGTTTTATAGAAACTCTGCAGATGTGATTACTTCAAAAGTCTTCAGTAGGGAGATATTCCCGCTTAATAATCACAACCATCCTAAAAGAGATACAGGGAGGGTCTGTCCATGCAGAAGGTTGTGGGTTTCAGGGGAGCAGTTGCCATCGATGGAGGTATGACACTGGAGATGGAAGAAGGGGTCACAATTCAAGGACTAGAGGAAGATACAAAACTGAAAAAGGCAAAGAAGTGGATTCTCCCTAGAGCTTCTTGAAGGAACCAGCCCAGTCAATATCTTGACTTTTAACTCAATAAAATCGTGAATTTCTGGAGGCTGACCTGGTGGCCCAAGGGGTTAAGTACAGCACTGTGAAGCTATCAGCAGTCTCTGCAGCATGAATTCCATTCCCAGCTGGTCAGGGAGCTACCCTCATGGCACAGCAGACCTCTCCTGACTCGCCCTCTGTTCCCCTCAGCACTGCATTTCAGTCAATCCGCCTGGTCTGTTCCCCACTCTGTCTGGTGAATCCTCTCACTACCCCCAACCCCACACCTCTGGCTTGTACCACAGTTCTTTCATGCATAAATAAATAAATCTTTAAAACAAAAACAAAAACACGTGAATTTCTGGTCTCTATAGCAGTAAGAGAATAAATTTCTATTGCCTTAAGTCATTGAATTTGTGGCCATTTGTTCCAGTAGCCACAGAAAAACTAATGCAAGGTCTAATGTGTGTGTGTGTGTGTATTTTGTGTGTGTCTGTGTGTGTATAGAAGAACTGGCAATGTAGGCCAGAGGTACAGGGGGTGAGAGGATTCACCAGAAACAAAATAGGGAGGAGAACAGGCAGATTGACTGAAATACACTGCTGAGGGGAGCATCGGGGGAGACAGGACAGGTCTGCTGCACCATGTGGGTTAGCTCCCTGGCTGAGGATCAAACTCAGGAGGTAGCCATGACAGCACAGAGACTCAACTCCTAGGCCACCAGGGAGGCCCTCAATATATTTTTCTGTCCATGGAATTTAAGAATTTGCTGAGGCCTTAGGAGAGTCAGGAAAAAACAGGGGTCAATTATTTTGTAAAGGAATAACTATGAATTTCACCAATGAGTAAATAATCTTCCTGTTCTCTGACTCTACCCTGCCTTAGGCTTTCTAGTTTTAGACTTTGTGAGGGGGAAAAACATAAAGGAACAGAAAAATATATGGCAGCCTACCCAACAGCCACCTCTACTTCCACACAAATGCCAAATATTGCTCAGGAAAGCCCATGTTCTCGCTGTGGGGATGAATCATGATTAGTCCAACACCCTCTTTGCTATGATTGGTCTAGGCATGGTCATGTGACCTCACCCTGGCCAATAAGAAGTAAGCAAATGCTTGTCGGGATGATTTGGGGGTGAATTTTTATTTTGACCTAAGTAAGAAAATCACACGAAAGAAAGTTCTCTTGCCCCCTTCTTATTTTTAATGTATAAGTTCTATTTTAAGAGGGCATTGATGCCTGTCTTAAGACCACAGGGTTTGAGCTTGAAGACAGGAACTAAGTCATGAGGGTGCTGCGCTATAAGATGGAAGGGCCTGGGTTCTTGATGATATTACCCAACTGTCAAACCTACCAAGTGACCCTTCTACACGAGATTTCTTAAGAAGATTACAGACTTCTTTAGGATTTTGATTTGTATTGACAGCTGAATTTCTGATTATGTGCAGCCAAATTTTTTATCTAAAAAATGAAAGGGTGGGGCCTCCCTGGTGGTGCAAGGGGTTAAGATGCAGCACTATGAAACTATCCACAGCCACTGCAGCACAAGTTCGAGTCCCAGCCAGGAAGTGACCCACATGGAGCAGCAGACCTCTCCTGTCTCGCCTACAGCTCCCCTCAGCAGTGTATTTCAGTCAGTCTGCCTGTTCTGTTCCCCACTCTGTCTCTGGTGAATCCTCTTACCCCATTCCCCCCCTGTGGCCTGTGCCCCAGTTCTTGTATGAAGAAAGAAAGAAGGGAAGGGAAGGGAAGGGAAGGGAAGGGAAGGGAAGGGAAGGGAAGGGAAGGGAAGGGAAGGGAAGGGAAGGGAAGGGAAGGGAAGGGAAGGGAAGGGAAGGGAAGGGAAGGGAAGGGAAGGGAAGGGAAGGGAAGGGAAGGGAAGGGAAGGGAAGGGAAGGGAAGGGAAGGGAAGGGAAGGGAAGGGAAGAAAGAGAGGAAAGAAGGAAGAACAAAAGCCAGAGTGACGCAGGTCAGCCTTTACAGAAGTGTATGTCAAGCCTATGTTGCTGCCAGAGCCTCCAAAATGAGAGATCCTGAGGTCTGGCTAGAGGACTCCCTGCAGGAGCAGGGTGCATCCCCCACCTTTGACTGGCAGAACTGCCTCTGCCCTCTTTGCTCACAGTACATCCACTCAAAAGCCCTGGGGCCAGTTATCCAAGCGACAGATAAATGCTACTTAGGGCACCCAAACCATGAGCAATGCACGAGATAAGTATCTGAGTAGTCATCACAGGAAAAAGTATTGTTTCTTTAACTTTCTTACCCTAATTTAGAATTTACTGTGATTTGGATTAAGTACTATGTGAGGCACAACATTTGAGGGTTCACAATCTCAAGTGATTGGAAACAACCCTGAAACCAACCTGCCTAGGTTTGAATTCTGTTTTTGCACTTGCTCGTTGTATGAACTTGGGCAAGTTGTTTCACTGGGGAGTGGGGAGAGCCCAGTTTCCCTACCTATAAATATAGGGGTAATGACACTCCTAATAGCTCTGACCTCTTAGGGTTGTTGGAGGTTTAAATTATATATAAATATATATAGTTGTGGAGACAGTACCTGGTACATAATAAGTGCTATATATTTATAAATTATCAGTGTTATTACTGTTAGGACCCATAAATATTTCAATGTGGCCCTGGCTCTCTGCCCCTGGTCACAGGGTTGTGACTTGACCAAGGCCTCTCAAAAAGAAATCTCTGGGTGTTATGCTGAGGAGCTGTGAGCTACCATGCCAGAGCCTCAGGTAGGAGGCTTGGAGAAGGAGTAGGCCTGAGGCTACAGGCAGTCACCTTGACTTGGGTCTGCTCTCCGGTGGGGTCACGAAAGTCAACAGCTAACCACATTCACTTATTAGAGGGTTTCTGTCGGTTACACCAGAAGCTAATCTTTTTGATTTCTTAAAAGATTTATTTATTTATGCGTACAAGAACTGGGGTACTGGACAGAGATGCAGAGGGGTGAGAGGATTCACTAGAGACAGAGTGGGGAACAGATCAGGCAAGTTGACTGAAATACACTGCTGAGGGGAGCAATAGGAGAGACAGGAGAGGTCTACTGTGCCATGTGGGCAGCTCCCTGGCTGGGGAGCAATCGAAACATGCTGCAGTAGCTGAAGATAGCTTCATAGACTGTGTCTTAACCCCTGGCACCACCAGGAATGCCCCAAAATCTACTCTTGACTGGGATGTTGGTCTGATAAAGACGAGCCTAGGTCTGTGCAGAACTGCTCTGGCTTATTTCTTATATGAATGAAAATGCAGTGCTTTGGACCTTTGTGAGTCTTGAACTAATTTATTTTTATTTGTCCAGCTGTTGGAGGAAAGTGAATAACTCTTCATATAATTAGTCTTGAAAAACAATTTAAAGTAATGGGATTTGGGCCTCCCTGGTGGCGCAGCGGTTGAGCGCTGGGTTGCGAACCTGCCCGCAGCCTCTGCAGCACCAGTTTGATCCCCAGCTGCTCCCCGGCCACCGGAGGAGGATCCCACATGGCACGCAGACCTCTCCTACCACCCGCTGCTCCCTTCAACAGTATACTTCGTCAGTCTGCCTGTTCTGTTCCCCACTCTGGCTCTGGTGAATTCTCTTACCCTCCCACGCGTCTGACTGTACCCGGTGCTTGTATAAATAAATTAATTAATTTTAAAAAATAAAATAAAAATAAAGTCACTTGCTTTAAAAAAATAAATAAAAAGTAGTGGGATTTTTCCTTTTAAAAAGTAATACAAGATGAGGGCCTCCCCGGTGGCGCAGCGGTTGAGCGCTGGGTTGCGAAGCTGCCCGCAACCTCTGCTGCGCCAGTTCGATCCCCGGCTGCTTCCCGGCCACCGGAGGAGGGTCCCACATGGCGCGCAGACCTCTCCTGCCGCCCGCTGCTCCCCTCAGCAGTGTACTTCGGTCCTTCTGTCTGCTCTGCTCCCCGCTCTGGCTCTGGTGAATTCTCTCACCCTCCCGCGCTTCTGACTGTACCCAGTGCTTGTATGTATGTATGTATAAATCAATCAATCAATCAATAAATAAATCTTTAAAAAAAAAAAAGTAATACAAGATGAAACAAGATTGGTCATGAATTAATAATTGCTGAAATTGATGGGTACATGGTGGGGCCAGGGCACCTAGCACTGTTTTTTTTTTTTCCTATTTTTATTTATGTTTTAATTTTTCCAGAACAAAAGGTCTAAAAAAAGCATAATATGTTCAGTGTATAAAATTGGTAAAACAAACTAAATACAAAAATGAAAATACTAATCACTATATTGAGATAAGCACTGTTTGTATTTTGGTGGATATATTTAGTAGTTTTGTTATAGGGCAGCCCCCATACAAAACAGGGTGCCTGACTGTGGGTCCTCACCCACGCACTTAATAAGGACTTATCAATGCTCTACTGTGGCACACGCGAAAGGTTAATAAAAGGTTTATTTACAAGGGAAGGGGAAATGAGGAAATGTACAGCTCAGGGAGAAAAGTGGGAGACAAAAGTTTTAAATGAGTCCTACCCGATCCGCTGATCTGGAATCCCAAATGGCACTCTGAGAGCTGGCCGCAAGCCAGGAGCAGTGAGGCCAGGAGGCGAGCGAAAGCGAGCCAGCCCAAGGCCCACGTGTTTGGTTTTTATACCCAACCTGGCCACCCTCAGGTCCCAGCCACCTTCCCTTGGTGGTGACGGGATTTGTCTTTCCCAATGTCTTGATGGCTTTAGTCTGGAGTGGGAGTGGGGTCCACAAAGCCTGTATGGAATTAGCTCAGGACATCATTTCCCCCTAACAATTTGATTATATATTTGGTGGAGCTGGGGTTGTGCATGTACAATTTGATAACCTGTTTTCATTTCATGTTTTATTTTGACATGTCAAAGTAATTCCTTGTTAATCATTTTTTTTACAACTGTATTTCCTACCATAGATGTGTCATAATAAACCAATCTTCTGATTTATCCTTTTGTTTCCTTTCTACAAATAATCCCATAATGAATATCCTTGTAGCTAGTTATCTTGCAACATCCTTAATTATTATTTATCTTTGTTCTAAGATAAACTCCTAGAAGTGGAATTTTGGGGTATAAATAATTCTAAGGCTTTTTGACAATATTGCCAGATCACCATCCAGAAGGTTGTAGCAGGTCACACTCCAAAGAGCCATGATAAGATAATCGAAGACAAACAACACCAGATGGTTGAGAGCCAGCAGCCACCCAAACCTGACTGTCAAGGACAGGTACTACTTGCATGCCTTCTATTTCCATTAGGGAAAGAGAAAGAATGTAATTCTAGAAAGTTCAACCCTAAGATAGCACCACTAGTCAAAAACTTTCTGGAACTTCTGTGTTGCAAAAGAGCTATTGTGATACCACAGTCCAAATAACAATAAAAGCTAACATCTGTGCACACTTACTCCATGCTTTCCATGAATTTATCTTTCTATCCCCTCCAACCCCAAGGTTTTGGTACCATTATATCCCCATTTTACATTCAAGTTAAAGGGGCACTAAGAAGTGAAATAACTGGAGCAAGGGCACACAACAAATACTTTGAAGATCCCAGGTTCAAATCCAGGCAAATCATATCTAAAACTCAAATTCAAACACGGATTATTAGCATGCTCCTTATTTTCTATTGTGGGAGGGAAATTTAATTGGTAAATTCCTTTCAGGTCAGACCAGTCCCCGCCCAGTTTTTCAGGAGCATCTACGTGACTAGAATCTTGTCCCTGCAATTCTGTGCCACCACCCATCCCCAAGGCTGTCCCTGCTCACCTACCCTAATGGAAGGATTTTTATCAACTTCAAAGTTTTTTAAACTTGTTTTCTGACTAATGATAGAAATGACTATTCTTGAAGCTGCTCTTTCTGGGTATAGCCTGAGGAGACAAATTCCTCCTTAATCTATTCAGATTTGGCAATATAAACTTTTACCTCTTAATACCACTGGAAATAACAGACCCCCCCCTCAATTGTATGTTCTGAATTGTTATTAATTGACAGCTCTTCCTGGAGTGTTCCTGTCAGAAGAATCCTGGCTGTACCTGAACTATTATTTGCTTAAAACAATGAAAGTGCTCACAATGATGAGGAAAAAATTTCTGGGCTGGAAATAAAGTAATCACTCAAATAATCCCCAGATCTCTTTGTAACAAACCAAGGCTGAATTTTAAATTCTCTTCCTTGAGTCTTCGAAGATGACAAAACAGTGAACTATGTCGCCTGGGCAGAGACAATGCCCTCACAGGAAGGGAAGACAGACAAGGGTGATAAAAGTCCCTTATGATAAAAGCCCCTTCATTTCAACGTTTTCCCAGCCCTAACCTACACTTAGAATTTTTTAAGAGAATGTGGTCATTAAAAAAACAATACCGCCACCAGCAGATTACAATCTCATAATAATACAATTTTTCTGCCAGAAAGGAGCACCCCACCTCATGAATCATCCAACCACTATTCTTTGTTAAGCTTTTTCTTTTTTGTTAGCTCGTTTCCTTAGTTCTATCAGTGGCCAAACTTTTTTTTCTGCTTGAGATTAAAAAAAACAAAACTCATTTCAAATTAATCCCCCCATCTCCAGTGCCAAAGCCTGCCGGCAGCACAAACCATTTGAGGTAGAGTATATCTTGAACATCCATAGCAAAAAAAGAGGGGTGGTTCACAGGTGCTGTGATATCTCTGGGAGGAGAGAGCTGCACACCCTTGATTTTCTCTTCCAGTCACACGGCTCACTTGCCATGGGGTAGTTGCTAAGTTGCCCACTTCTGGTTGAAGCTCAAAAGGCAAGTTAAGAAAGGATGTAAACAAAGCCAGATACACTGGTCCAGCTCCTGCAAAAAACAGAAAGGAGGTTTCTCAAAATATTAAAAATAGAACTATGGTATTACATCAGCAATTCCACTCCTAGGTGTCTACCTAAAGAATGCAAAAACACTAATCCAATGGGATATGTGCACTTCTATGTTCATTGCAGCACTATTCACAATAGCCAAACTATGGAAACATCTTAAGTGCCCAAGGACAGAGGAGTGGATTAAGATGATGTGGTATATACATACACATACACAATGGAATACTAATGGATTGAGAAGTGAAATCTTGCCATTTGTGATAACAAGGACAGAACTGAAGGGATTACGCTAAATGAAATAAGTCAGAAGAAGGAAGACAGATAACAAGTGGTTTCACTCATATGTGGAATATAAAGAAGAAAAACAGAACAAAACTAAGCTGAAATAAACCCTAGAAACCTGATTGTAGAGTTGAGGCTACCAGAGAGAAGGTGGGGGATGGAAAGCTAGTAGGAGGAGACCCAATGGACTGTGCTGGAGGATTATGGGTACCCTGGTAGTGGGTGTAATTACATCTGAAGTGGTGCAAACTTACACCTCTCTGAATTATATACAGTGTAATAAACCAATGTTACCTTCATAAAAAGTGATACAATTTAGAAAAGAATAAAAGAAAGCAGGATAGCATCTTGCTAGGACCATGGCAAAAGGGACAAGTCTCATGATCTTTGACCTGCCAGAAATCTCCATAGCCACTGAAACCAGAAGTAGCATAATAAAGAAAGATTTGGGCACAGCCCTAAAGGCCAGCCCTTTTGGCCTTTCTATGCAAAGGGAATTGTGCTGAAAAGGTAAAGTTGAAGCCAAACAGCCAAATTCTGCCATCAGGAAATGTGTCAGAGTCCAGCTGATCAAGAATAGCAGGAAAAAATCACAGTTTTCATGCCCAATGACGGTTGTTTGAATTTTATTGTGGAAAATGAAGTTCTAGTTGCTGCAGCTGGCCACAAGAATCATGCTGGTCTCTCTTTTGACCTTGTGTAAAGGCAAGAAGAGAAGAGTAAAATCCTAAGTTTTCATGGTGAAAACTCAACAGTCATAAATTTCCACATGCAGGAAAAAATTAAAAGGCAGAATTGAGATTATCCCACACAAACCAATTAAATTGTCTTTCCCTACCTATGTATCCTGGTAGAGAATTCTGGAAGATCTAAATGTTATAAATAATGAAATAATAAAACATTATTTCTGTCGATGTACACCACCCCAACTGTCAGTATCCTGTGACTAATTAGCCTATTGATTCTTCTCTCAGGTAAGCCACAGCCCTCAGACTCTGACTGATTCGCAGACTCTCCTCTCTCTTCACTCATTTCTTTCAATCTTCACTGTTACCATCACCACAGGACTTCATTCAGTTCCTGATCATTTTCTCTATCCCCAGTGGTTTCATTAGCACTGCCATTTTTATACCTTTTTAAAGTCTCAAAATTTTGTGGGTTTTTTTTTTAAAGATTTATTTATTTGTTTATACAAGCACTGGGTACAGTCAGAAGTGCGGGAGGGTGAGAGAATTCACCAGAGCCAGAGCGGGGAGCAGAGCAGGCAGAAGGACCGAAGTACACTGCTGAGGGGAGCAGCGGGCAGCAGGACAGGTCTGTCGCGCCATGTGGGACCCTCCTCCGGTGGCCGGGGAGCAGCCGAGGATCAAACCGGTGCTGCAGAGGCTGCGGGCAGCTTTGCAACCCAGCGCTCAACCGCTGCACCACCGGGAGGGGGGGGGGGGCGAGTCTCAAAATTTTGAACAAGTAAATAAACATTCAGAAACACCTCTCAGAGGTATAAGGGACCCTCACCTGTATTCTATAAGATGCACTGAATTCAAAGTAGATGATAAAAAATAAATAGTCTTCTCTTATATGTGGTCACTGTCATTGGTAAATTAACTAGGTTGATATACGGTGGAGGGATATAGATAAACATATGGACTAGAATCAGACCCACCTGGGTTCAAATTCCACCTCTGATGAGCTGTGTGACCTAGACCAGGTTACCTAAGGTCTTCCTAACTGTAAAATGGAGGTGAGTGAAGTAGCATATCTCACATGATTGTTGTAACAATTAACAATGCTTTTTATAATTAAATATTAATTTAATGGTAAGATATCATACAAATGTAACCATGCATGAAGCGCAGAGGGAGTATCAGCTATTAATATTTTAAGAGGATCACAAAATGCCAGAGGAATGTGAATGATTTCATTAATGAAGTTCAGTCCTTGGTTCATTGAGTTTTCCCAGAAGACAGATTCATCCTTGCCCCTGTAACTGTGTGACCAAGGGGCACCCAGGGGCCCCAAACTGTTAAGGAGAAAAAACCCATTTGCCTGCTTTAAAAGGGTTTGGCCATCCACACACACAAAGGCAGAGAGCATACTCTTAGTGTGCTCAAAGATCTTTAATTGGTGAGCATAAAAAGGGAGAGAGAGAGGAGATTCCCAAACTCCAAAAATTACCTATATCCTCATGGAGAAATGCTGAATCAAACAAGCTCAGGCCGAAGTGGGCAGCTAAGGCCTAAAACTTGCCATAAGTTTAAGACACTTCCTTGCAGGGAAACACAGAAAGTGGTTAGGCAGGTCCTAGAGAGCTGGAATAGAAAGAAAGACCTAGGGGCCTCCCCGGGGGTGCAAGGGGTTAAGCACAGCACTGTGAAGCTAATGGCAGTCTCTGCAGCATGATTTTGATCCCTGGCCGGCCAGGGAGCTACCCACATGGCGCAGCAGACCTCTCCTGACTCGCCCACTGCTCCCCTTAGCAGTGTATTTCAATCTGCCTATTCTGTTCCCTGCTCTGTCTCTGGTGAATCCTCTCATCACCACCCCCCTACCTGTGCCCTGTACTCCAGTCTTGTATGCATAAATAAATAAATCTTTTTAAAAAGAGACCTAAAACTCAAAATGGACCATATAATCAAAATAATGAATAATGACTGTCATCATTTCTGTCAACAGCTAAAGCCACCAGGATCAAGGACCTGGAGCAGCCTCCCTATGTGTCTCTCACCCAAGTATGTCTCTACCCTGTGTGTTTCTCCTTCCTCCTACCCAGTGCCCCACCCCCAATTCAGGAACTCTGTTCATGGCCTGCTGGGAGTTGTCATACATGTAAGAGGGACAGGGAAAATTGTTGCCATTCCTAGGGCTACTGCATTGCCCCCTTTCACAGATTGCATTCTGAGGGGCACCCCCTTAAAATCATATTTGCTGCCAACATATCTTAGACATCCTAGAGTTTGTGCTAACAGTTTCATACTGTTAACATGTGGTAAAATATAACAAATATATTTGTTATAATATATAATACATATATTATATTTTATACATGCATACACGTACACTATATGGTCTAGGTTTAATTGGATGCACTTTTTTCTTTTTTTTTTAATTTAGGTAACATAGGTTTAAAACATGTGCTAGGTATTCTCCTGGTTTCGTATTTGCAGGAATTTCCCTTTATTCTCATGTGTCCTAGGTTTGGAAGTGGTCTCTATAAGTCAAAAAATAAAGTCCTGATTTCCTCTTTCACCCACAGAGGTAAGCCAAGTTTTTAATTTTCCCTGGGGTCTCACACACACACACACACACACACACACACACACACACAATCTTGTATCTGTATCATGTTGAATAATTTATAAAGAACTTTCAAATTTACTCTTCTTCCATCCTTAGAATAACACTTTCAAGTAAGTGGGGTAGCTATCCTTGTCTTCATTCCATGCATGTGAAACTTGACTCATAGAGAAGTCCAATGACTTAGCTGTTCATCCACAATTTCCCTGGGATTCCATGAATTTGGACAGGTCTGTACTCTTTTACCCAGTATGCCTCTCCTCTTCTGCAAGGATCAGCTCAAATATCACATCTCTGTGGCGTACCTCCCCACACAGGCAATGGAACTGTTTCCTCCCCCAGAACTCAGAGGCTGCCTCTGTTGTCCCAGTGCTGGGGGATGCCATGGGTCCTGGAGAGAATGCCCTGGGTCCCAGCTTTGACTCTGGACTCCTCTCCTTGCCTGCTGGGTGACCTTGGGCAAGTCCCAACCAGACTCAGTCTCAATGTCGTCCTGAATCAAATGAGGATATTATTTCTACATGTGTCAGGCACTTCATAAGTTAGCTCATTTGTTCCTCCCCAGAGCACTGGAAGGGGGTATTTTTCTGCTTGGTTTTATAGATTTCTCAGGCTTGGACAAGTTTTGAATTTAGGCCATCTGATTTTAACCAATTTCTTTTTTTTTAATACTACCTTTATTTTATTTTAAGTACAAAATCTATTTCACAGTAGCAGGTAAAGTTGAACAGGCACAAATTTTAAAAGAATAAATAGAAGAAATTTTGCCTTAAATATTTCGCAGCAAACCACTTGCAGTTACCTTTAACTGAGCTCTCTTGCTGTGAAGAATACAACTCATGCACAGCTATGGATGAACAATTTGTACATTTTTCAAGTATTCACTGAATACTAACTTACTTACAGAGAAACATTAAATTGGAAAAAGCCTTCATTGACAATCCCCAGGTATACTCCATTGTGAATGACCTTTTAGAAGAAGTCACCTAAAAGAATATGTCGTTCTGGCTCAAGAATTGTGTTATGGGGCCTCCCTGGTGGCACAAGGGGTTAAGACACAAACTGTAAGCTTGCTGCAGCTGCTGCAGCACAAGTTCAATCCCCAGCCAGGGAGCTACCCACATGGCACAGAGGACCTCTTCTGACTCGCCTGCCGCTCCCCTCAGCAGTGTACTTCAGTCGATCTTCCTGTTCTGTTCCCCACTCTGTCTCTGGTGAATTCTGTCACACACCCCTCCCACAACTCTGGCCTGTACCCCATTTCTTATATGCATAAATAAATAAATCTTTTTAAAAAATTGTGTTATGAACCCAGTTCTGAGTCTGTTGAACACCAAGTCTCCTTTACTTTTCAGACCTCAGACAGGTATTGGCTACTTGTTTGCAAAGTTCTCTGGTAACATGGCATGTCAGTACTCATAGGGCTTGTTGCAGTACTTGCTGAACAGATCTTCCTGTGGGCCATCCTGCTGTGCAGTGCTGGGGAAGAAGTGACTCAGGAGCAGAGAGTGGGCAGAGTAGGCCACACAGTCGCATCAGGACCAAGGTTATCGCACTACCATGACCGATCACCAATTTCTCTTTAATACATTATCCTTCACCTTCTAAAATAGAATGATTCTTTTGTGATTCTTGCTGCCCTGAGTCTTTGAGGGGGTTAAATAGACAAGTATGGAAACAGATTTGTGACTCCTAGTTGGGTCGGTATCCTTTCTCTGCCCTGTCACACATCCTTGATTGTTCTCCACCAGAACGGCCTTAACAAGGTGCAAACTCAGAGAGGTTCTCAATAATCATCATAGGTGGAGAATGTTTGAGTCAACAAGTGACTTACTCTGAAAATACTGACCCTCGATCTTTCTGAAAAATGCTATCAAAAAACAAAATCTATCTGAATGAAACTGAAGATCTAATTGATTTTACTCAATGATTCATGAATCAGACAGCATCTATTTAGGGAAAAGAAAAGCATTATTAAGGAGTTGCACAAAATGGGATCTTTCAAAGTCAGAAAAAGAGTAAGACAAGGTTACTGGTAATAGAAAAACAAGATTATTTCAGCAAAATCACTTTCTCACAAGGGAAGGCAGATTGCTCTTAAGCAGATTACCTCAATAGTGACCAAGAATTTTCACACGGATTGTTTTAAAATTACACTTTAGGTGAATTAGTTTTGGTGAAATTGCAGTTAGATTAGGTATTAAGTCTTGGAGGGACTTGGCACAAATGACTCCATTTGGGCTACTATTTCTTTTTTTTTTTTTTTTTTGTAAACACACCTTTTAATTTTTTTTAACTTTTTCTATTTTTTTGATTTATTATTTATTTATGCATAGAGGAACTGGGGTGTAGGCCAGAGGTGGGGAGGGGGGCTGTGAGAGGATTCACCAGAGACAGAGTGGGGAACAGAACCGGTAGACTGACCGAACTACATTGCTGAGGGGAACAGCAGGCAAGACAGGAGAGGTCTGTGTGCCATGTGGGTCAGCTCCCTGCCTGGGGATTGAACTCAGGCCATCACGGTGATAGTGCTGAGACTTAACCCCTAGGCCACCAGGGAGCCCCACCTTTTAATTTGCATGGGACTGGGAGGTAGGAATGGTATAGAGCAGAATCTGGCATCAGAGGAATTTAACAAAGTGGGGTTGTCAAGTAGTTGGGCCAGGGGAGGCAGCCAACTGCTGGGGAGGATCAGCCTCAAAGTACCGATCCAGCACGGCCTCTACCTCACTCTCTTCGTAGTCCCACACCTGGAGCCGTGTGCCATCTGCCACTCCCCGGATCATGGCTGAAAGCCCTCGGCCAGACCGGGGGCGGAACAGGCACAAGATTTGCTTGTTGAGGGCCACGGCCCGTCCTAGCTCATAGCCTACACCCAAGGATGGCTGGGTCACTTCTGCCACGACCACATCCGCCTGCTGTAGCCAGGCCAGATCCCTCTCATGGATGAGCCTGTCGCCCCCAGCAGTCTCTTCCCTGCGCGCGCCCAGCTCCTCGGCCGCCTGGGCTACTATTTCTTTTTGAATAAACAGATACAAAAACACACAGTTTGTAAACTGTGAAAAACAATATGTACATCTTAAGACTCAAAGAATTATCATAAAGTGAAAACTCATGTAAATATCTCCCAGGTCAAGAAATAACTCAACACCACCAAAAGCCCCACCATGCCCATTCTTTTTTTTAATTTATTTCTTTTTATTTCTTTCATATATCTTTTACATCATTTTTCTTTTTTGTACATTGTATGCATTTTCATCTTGGTTATTGTCCCTGTAAAATTCCCACCACCCATTCACCTGTGAATGGGTGCTCTTCCCACCCTTGTTTTGATCCTACTGCCTTCTCCCCCACTTCCCCCCATAGTATATCTCTGATTTATAGTTGCCTATTGATTTTGATTTTTACTTTACTATGATTAGTTGTTTGTTTTTTTTTTCCTGATGCTTTATTTGGAGCCTCTACATTCCTGCTATAAGTGAGACCATCCGGTATTTTTCTTTTCCTTTCTGTCTTTTTTCACTGAGCATAATCCCCTCCAGCACCATCCATGTTACTACAAATGACATGAGTTTATCTTTTTGATTGCTGAGTAATATTCCATTGTGTATATGTACCACATCTTGATCCAGGCATCTATTTTTGGGCATTTGGGTTGCTTCCATAGCTTAGCTATTGTAAATAGTGCTGCAATAAACATAGGGGTGCAGGTGTCCTTTTGAATTAATGTTTTTGTGTCCTTTGGGTAAATACGTAGGAGTGGAATTGCTGGATCATATGGAAGCTCCATCTTTAGCAGGTTGAGGAACCTCCACACAGCTCTCCATAGTAGCTGGACCAGTTTGCACTCCCACCAGCAGTGTAGTAGAGTTTCTTTTTCACCACTCCTTCGCCAACATTTGTTGTTGCTAGTTTTTTTAATATGTGCCATTCTCACTGGTGTAAGATGGTATCTCATTGTGGTTTTGATTTTCATTTCCTGATTATAAGTGATGTTGAACATTTTTTCACATGCCTGTTGGCCATTTGCATTTTCTTTTTGGAGAAGTTTCTTTTTAGCTCTTCTGCTCATTTTTTTTTAAATATTTATTAATTTATGCATACAAGAACTGGGGTACAGGCCAGAGGTGTGGGGGGTAAGAGGATTCACCAGAGACAGAGTGGGGAACAGAACAAGCAGAATGACTGAAATACAGTGCTGAGGGGAGCAGCCGGCGAATCAGGAGAGGTCTACTACGTCTATGGGTTGCTCCTTGGTTAGGGATCGAACTCGTGCTGCAGTGGCTGTGGATGGCCCTCTTTCGTCCATTTTTTGATGGGGTTATTTACTTTGTTTTTGTTGAGTTTCATCAGCTCTTTGTAGATTTTTGTGATCAGTTCCTTATCATTAGTATTGTCTGCAAAATTTTCTCCCAATCAGTGGGTTGTCTCCTGTTTTGGCTACTATCTCTTTTGCTGCACAGAAGCTCTTTAATTTGATATAGTTGCAGCTGTTTATGCTTTCCTTCACTATCACTGCTTTGGGTGATGTTTCTTTAAAGGTGATGTCATGCAGTGTTTCGCCTATATTTTCTTCCATATATTTTATGGTTTCAGTTCTTATATCTAGTTCTTTAATCCATTTTGAGTTGGTTTTTGTGCATAGTGTGAGGTAGTGGTAAAGCTTCATTCTTTTGCATGTAGTGACCCAGTTTTCCCAGCACCATTTACTGAAAAAATTTTCTTTGCCCCATTGTATATTCTTTGCTCTTTTGTCAAAGATTAGTTGACTGTAAATCTGTGGGTTTATTTCCAGGTTTTCTATTCAGTTCCTTTGGTCTGTGTGTCTGTTCTTGTTCCAATATTGTACAGTTTTGATTATTATGTCATGCCCATTCTTCATCATGACCTCCATCTTCTCTTCTAGCAAAGGTATCCAGTACCCTGACTTTCATGCAAATCATTTTTTTGCTTTGCTAATAGTCTAGTATCCAAAAGGCATCCAAAACACTACAGTTACAGCTTGCCTATTATTGAACCATATACATAATGGAGTCATGTAGTAGGTATTTTCCTGTATCAGGCTTCTTTCACCCATTACATTTATGAAAGCCACCCATGTTCTTTGTGAATATAATTTGTTCTTCTTCATTGCTATATAATATTCCATTATCTGACTATATACCATTATTTATTCTACTGTGAATAAATATGGGCCTCCTCCCAGTCTGGGGCTATGACAAGTAACAGTGTTTTGAAAAGTCTCACTATATTAAGGCCAGTGTTGTTTTCTACTAATCCACAGGTATTTTTTATCTACTCCCAGAAATGATACTGTCTCCCCAACATACATTACCCCGGTCCTCCAATTTAATCTGCGCTTTAGCTTGGAAATTTCAAAACATTACAGGATAAGCTGGGAACCAAAGTCATTGAAAAAATAGGAGGCCAAAAACTTTCCAGAGTCCTCCCTTCCTTTCTGCTTCAGATTTGACTTCTGATAACAAAGGCAACAACAACAACAAAAATACTTAAAAACATGAAAAGAATTCCTGTTCATTTCCTCCAGGACTTGGAGGAAAATAGGGGAGAAAGTGATAAGCTTGTTGGTAATGCTGGTGAGGCTGTATCTAGGCTTCTATAAACATCATGTGAGGGGAAAGTCCACTTCTGTACAAGAAGAGGGATAGGAAGAAGTTACTGGCAGCACCTACACTGGATGGGCTTCTGTTTCCATGCAGGGCTTCATGCAGTTTCCAAATAACTTTGGGGAAGAAGAGCGAGGCCAGAAGGAGAAGGGCTCTTTCCAGCTGCAAGCCATGCAAGAGGATAGTTGGCTAGGTAATCATCTTTCTCCATCAACCTGACTCAGAGAAAATGGGTCTAAGTGAGTTGGAAGAAGGGTATCCTCCTGTTTGTCAAAATGGGCCTAAGTGAATTTCACCACAGAGGAGAGGGTGCTTCTGAACTAATGGGGAGATAAACTAGGGAGGACTTGTAGTTGTTGACTGATGATAAGACTTGAGTAGAGTAACACTTCCCTACACAACCTGAATCAGTCCAGAAAACTCCAACCTCAACTCAAAATTTCCTGGGTCATCTGACTGATTACACATCCAGCTTCTTTGGTTTATTTTGGATTTCCATAGCTGGACTTAAACTTTTCAACAATACACTACTGGCAGAAACATAATTGGTACCATCTTTCTGGAGAACTATTTGGTAATAAGACTCAGGAGCCTGGAAAAATGTGCTTTCCCATTGACCCAGCAATTTTGTGTCTAGGAAGCCATCCTAAGGAAATAGTCAGACAATAACATATAAGAACATTCACCACAGTATTGTTTATAATATGGGAAAACTGGAGGCAACCCAGTTAAATACTTAAATCTCTGTGCATCCAAATAGGAATATTATCAAAGGGTGTTTAATAGCACAGAATGATAATAAATCATATTACAAAATGATAGTGTTACAGATATACCTTCATGAAGGGAAGGCACCATTTTCTCCCCCACTTACATGCAGTTGCCTTGGACTATAAATCCCAGTGTGTCATGAACCAAACTTCCTGAGCAGCAGAACTACTGGGAACTAAGGCTAGAGCTGAGTTGCCAGGTGGACCTATATAACACAAAAGGCAAGTGGGCCCATTTCTTTCCTGCCTTTCTGACTTTCACTCGCAGCCTAGGACTGCTGAAAGGAGATATTTGGAGGAGAAAAGTGGACTGAGACACGTAGAAGAGAAACATGTAGAGATACTTAGAGGAGAGACTTGGAAAAGAGAATTGTGGGGATACTGCTCTTGATCCTTGGCAGAGACAATGGCAGCCACTATCTTGGCTTCATATTTGATTATGTAGTATGTTTTGAATTTTGAGTCTCTTCTTCTGTCCTAGCTTTCCGAAAAATGTCTAAGCCACTTCTTATGGCTCCTTAATAGAAGGTACCTTAGACTTGTGGCAAGTTTTCAAGCCTCAGCAGCCCCACTTCAGGCAAAACCTGTTTGACCTGGCATTTGCCCATGAGGGTATGGGTAATTCCCAAGAGTTTTAGGAATATCCTTTCTTCTCTCTCTCAATACACACCAACTCTATTAAAAATCTATCACTCTAGAAGTCTACTTCCTTTGCCTTTGGGTGTGCTAATGGTCAGATCCCTTTCAGAGTGTGCTCCCCTTAACAATTTGGGGTCCTTGGGTTTTGCTTGGTTGTGCACTAACAGTAACTAATAGCATTACCCAAAAGAGAGAAAAAGACTCAGGATATATATCATCACAGAAATATAACTATGGTTTCATGTGAAATTACAGAATCAGTGCAAACTACATATAACATGTTCAAATCTTTATATTTTAAAATTATAAATCTCCTGTTAAAGGAAATAACAAAGAAATGGAAAGATATCCCGTGCACATGGATTAGAAAAATTAACATCATTAAAATCACCACATTACCCAAAGCAATTTACAGATTCAATGCAATACTTTCAAAATACAAATGACCTTTTTCAATGATATAGAATAACTATAAAATTTATGTGAAACACAAAAGGCCCTAAATAGCTAAAGCATTCTTGAGAGGAAAAGAAAAGATAGAGATTCCTGACTTCAAAATATACTACATAGCAACAGTAACCAAAACAGTATGGGACCCACACAAAAACAGAAACTCAGACCAATGAAATAGAATAGAAAGCCCAGAGATAAACCCACACAAATATGGTCAAAAATATTTGACAAATGTGCTAATGTCATAAAATGGAGAAAAGACAGTTTCTTTAATAAATGGTGCTGGGAAACATGGATAGCCACTTGCAAAAAAGAAGGAAGATGCACGATCCATACTTAATTCCATACACAAAAAATTAATTCAAAATGGAACAAAGATCTGGATATAATAATTGAAACAACTGAAACTATAAAGTACTTAAAAGAAAAAGTAGGGGACACACTACAAGACATTTACCACAAAGATGTATTTGAGAATTCACATCCAAGGGCAAGACATTTACCACAAAGAAGTATTTGAGAGCTTTGTTTCAAAGATGTATTTGAAACAAAAGCAAAAGTAAACAATTGGGACTATTTCAAACTAAAAAGTTTTGTACCTCAAAAGAAACCATCACAAAACCCAAAAGGCGGGCCTCCCCTGGAGGTGCAGCGGTTGAGTGCTGGGCTGCAAATCTGCCCGCAGCCTCTGCAGCGCCAGTTCGATCCCCAGCCACGGCGAGGGTCACAAATGGCGCCACAGACCTCTCCTGCCGTGCCCGCTGCTCCCCTCAACAGTGTATTTCATCACTCTGCCTGTTCCGTTCCCCACTCTGGTTCTGGTGAATTCTCTCACCCTCCCATGCTTCTGATTGTACCCAGTGCTTGTATAAATAAATTAATTAAAAAAATAAAAGGCAACCCATGCAATGGGAAAAACATTTGCACATCACACATCTGTCAAGGAGCTAATCTCCAAATTTTCCAAAGTTCTTATACAATCCAAAAAAAAAAAAAATCCAATCAACAAATGGACAAAGGACCCAAATAGACACTTATCTAAAAAAGACATTCTGTAGGCCTATAAGTGTTAGTATCACTTATTATAAGGGAAACACATATCAAAGCCACATTGGGATATCGCCTAACCTCTGTGAGAATGGCCCATAAAAAAAAGAATGAAATCAACAAATGTTGGTGAAATTGCACTGAAAAAGGAACTCTCACCTATTGTTGATGGGAATACAAGTTGGTGCCGTTCCTGTAGAAAATGCTATGGAGATTTCTTAAGAAAATAAAAATGGAAATGCCATATGATTTGGCAACATGTCTATTGGATATTTGTCCAGATAATATGAAAACTTGAATACAAAAAGATCTATCTGTACCTACATAACAGTCCCATAATTGCCAAGTCATAGAACCAACCTAAGTGCCCTTCAACAAATGAATGGATAAAGAAATGGGGGAAAATGTATTTCAATGGAATATTACACAGCTGTGAAAAAAGATGAAATAGTGGTATTTGAGACAAAATGGATGGACTTTGAGGAGATTATGTTAGCAGAAATAAATCAAAAAACAAATGATTGATACTGCTTGGTTTCACTCATCTGTGAAATATAAATAACAAAAAAAAAAAAAAAACCAGAAAAATATAGTAGGAATAAAGCTTGAACTCAGTGAAAAAATATAATAGTTATCTGAGGGAACAAAGGGAAGGCAAGAGGGTCTGAGGAGGGAGGCACAGGTGACTTGGTGGAAGATGAGTCAAACATGTATACATATGGGAGACCAAAACGTAACCCCCCAAATTAAAATTAATTAATTTTTATTTTTATTTTTTAATTGCAAAAGTAATACATACTTATTGAAAAAAATCAAAGTAAAAGCACCACTTTCACATCATAATTTAAGGCCTCTCCTTGGCGGCAATCTCTGTCAACAGTTTGGTCTATTTCCTCCGCACCTATTCATATTTGTAGTGCTTTAAAATTTACAAAACAATCATCTCTTAATCCTTGCATTAATCCCTGGGGTATAACATTTTCATTCCCCCAATTTTTATAAGAACTGAAGAAACAGGCTTAAAATAGTTAAATCTGGAATACTGTTACAGGACAACCCCAATATGAAATGGGTTGCCTGGCTGTGGGTTTTCACCCACGTACTTACAAGGGACTTATTAATACTCAGCTGCAGGCACACACAAAGGTTAATAAAGGGTTTATTTATAAAAGAAAGGGAAATGAATATCTCAGGGAGAAAAAGAGGGAAATAAATTTGTGAATGCCTCTTACCAATTCTGCTGACCTGGAATCCCAATGGCACACTGAGAGCTGGTGAAAAGCCAAGAGAGAGAGCCAAGGCCCACATGTCTGGTTTTATACCAAACCTGGCAGCTTAACTCCACCCTCAGTTCCCAGCAACCCTTCCTTTGGTGATGATGGCATTTGTCATTTCCAGTGTCTTTTTTTTTTTTTTAATATTTATTTATTTATTTATTTATACAAGTGCTGAGTATAGTCAGAAGCGCGGGAGGGTGAGAGAATACACCAGAGCCAGAGCGGGGGGAACAGAACAGGCAGAGTGATGAAATACACTGCTAAGGGGAGCAGCGGGCACGGCAGGAGAGGTCTGTCGCACCATGTGGGACCCTCGCCGGGGGCCGGGGATTGAACCAGCGCTGCAGAGGCTGCGGGCAGCTTCGCAGCCCAGTGCTCAACCACCGTGCCACCGGGGGAGGCCCCCATTCCCAGTGTCTTGATGGCTTTGGTCTGGAGCAGAGGTGGAGTCCACAAAACCTGTATGGAGTTTGCTCAGGACATCCTTTCCCCCTAACAATATCATTGCTATTTTATGGAAAGAAAAATGGATACAGCATAAAGACCAATACCCTTGACTCTTCCTCACCACTTTGCAATGTCAGTTCTTGGCCATTTGGGAGATTAGATTTGAAAGAGGTGATAACCTTCAACCATCTCATGGTACAGGAGTTTCCTCGACTCCATTTAGAGAAGTGATCCTCCAGCCACATCTTGCAAATGCTCAGTGACAGTCCCTACTGTCTAAGGGAGCATCCTTTACCCATTGGAGCTGAAGCCTATGAAACTGCCATGTGAATTCCCTGGCTCCAGTTTCTTATCTGAGTCCAGGTCTTATTGGTAAGTCCTGGCAAACCCAGCCATATGTTTACTCAGAGAAATGGAAGCAGCATTTTAAGATTGGAAATGCAGTCTTGAAGAAGGCAAAAAGCTAGGATGAAGGCATCAGAATGGGCAGTTGCATATAGATTATAGAGGAGAGATCTATGATGGAGACATACATCTGGAAGTTAACTGCAAAGAGTTGACACTTAAAGCCTTGAAACTGAATAATATGGCTAATCGTGAACATCTGTCGAATATGCTCGGTGCCCTGGGATAGTCTGCTTTAGAGGTGTGGACTGATGAGGGGAGTCTAAGAAGGATTGGCCAGAAAAGAGGAAGGAGAACCAAGTAGTGGAACCAAATGACAAAAAGTACTGAAAAAAGGAAAGTAGGATCTTTTTGTCAAATACTACTGAAAAAATTTAGTAAGAATGAGGACTGGGAGGAACCTCCCTGGTGGCGCAAGGGGTTAAGACACAGCACTATGAAGCTATCCACAGCCACTGCAACACGAGTCCAATCCCTGGCCAGGGAACTACCCACATGGTGCAGCAGACCTCTCCTGTCTCACCTGCTGCTCCCCTCAGCAGTGTATTTCAGTCAGTCTGCCTCTTCTGTTCCCTTCTCTGTCTCTGGCGAATCCTCTCAACCCTGCGCCTCTGGCCTGTACCCCAGCTCTTGTATGTATAAATAAATAAATCTTAAAAAAAAAAAAAAAGGAAAGGAATGAGGACTGGTAAATGCCCAGTGGATTTGGGTATATAAAGATCCTGGGGACGTTGACAAGATTTATTTCTGTGCAATAGAGGAGATAAAATCTTGGGTGGAGTGCATTCAATGGAGGAAAAGAGGAAGTGAAAATAACATGTAGATTCACGAAGTTTTGCTGTAAATTGGAGCAAAGAGGCAGTAGCTAAAGTCAAGAAAGATTTTCTTTTAGCTTAAGATGGGAGAAATTGCAATATGCTTGCATTTTGATAATAATGATCCAGGAAAAAGGCAAAAACTGGTGATGGTGCAGATACCCAAGAGAAGTGAGGTTTAAGTCTACCAAAAAGATACCTGTGGAAGGTTCATAACCTATTTATTTATAGCCAAAAATTGGAAGCAACTCAAATATCTATCAGTAGATTCTGGTTATCAATTGTTTTGCAACAAACAATTCCAAAACTTAATGACTTAAAATAACAATATATTTATGTTATTATAGCTCATGTACAATATATTTATGTTATTATAGCTCATGCTCCTGTAGATCAGGCAATCAGTCAGGGCACAATAAAGACAAGTCATCTTTGTCTCATGATCCCTGGGGCATGGCACATTTAGGGTAGTCAGACTTCTTACCAGTGGTTCCAAGCCCTAAGAGCTTGCCTCCTAAAATGTCTATGCACTGACATAGATTTAGTGATCAAGGCAGTCACTGGCCATCAAGGAAACAGACTCAAGGGAAGGAGGGTCAAATAATGTGTGGCCATTTTAATCTACCACAATCTGTAAAAGAGATCAATAAAATTACACTCTTATATTGGAATACCACCCAGCAATAAAAAAAATGAACTACTGCTACTTGAGGTAATAAGTCCCACAAACATAATGCAAAAGGAAATATCAGATATAAAACAATATGTTCCATAATATTTCATTTATATGAAGCCTTATTTGCATCATCAGTCTAGAGTGATAGAAATCAGAATGGTGGCTATCCTGAAAGGGGGTACTTGTTTGGATGGGGCATGGAGGAGTTTTCAGAAATGCTGGATATATTCTATGTCTTGATCTAAATGGTAGCAACACAGGAACATACATATGCAAAAATTCACCAAGTAACACTTGAAGTTCTTTGCTGTCCTTAAGTGAACATACATTAAAAAATCTAAAAGAGAAAAAAATGATCCAGGAAAGAAAAGAGAGACAGTTGCTAGAAAGATGTGTTAGGAGGTCAGAGAGGGTGGAATTCTGTGCCAGGTCATCTGATCTCATAGGAGAAGTGCATGGAATTACACTTTGGGTTGTTGCTTTTGTGTCACTAGAAACAAGTCACTGGTCAGAATTGATGAAGAGGAGCAGAAGAAGTGGAGATTGGAGAAAAGAAAACCGGGAAAAGAGCAGTATAGAATGGAAATGTCGGAGGACTTCTGGCAGTACTACAAGCCTGACCAAAGCATGTGTTTGTAAACTGAAAGTGCCGCAAGTTAGCACAGTTCTCTGTGTCCTCACTCATTGAATGTAGGCAGGACAGTAGCCTCCATTCTAGCAGGGCCAGGGGCATTTGCTAGGAATACACAGTGAAAAGAATGTAGAGGTGACTGAGAAATCACGAAATGAAAGTGGAAAAGGGAACGTACAAAAAAAAGTTAGAAAGCCAGTAGGAGAGTAGAACTCAGGCATGTCTGCCATAGCTAACCACCTGGGAGCCTGAATTTACAATCACAGGCATCATCCTCAGCAAACCAGCATCCTGACACCTGGAATGGGGAAGTTTGGAAAGACGTGCCAGCCTTCTCACAGACTGATAACACAAGCGGATCTATCACCGCACTAGCAGGCAAACCTCCCCACATTTTGCGTTTTTTTTTAAGCCCCCCCTTTTTTTTAAAGAATTTTTTTTAGATTTATTTATACAAGAGCTGGGGTACAAGCCAGATGCACGGGAGGGTGAGAGGACTCACCAGAGACAGAGCAGGGAACAGAACAGGCAGACAACTGAAATACACTGCTGAGGGGAGCAGCGGGCGAGACAGGAGAGGTCTGCCACGCCATATGGGTAGCTCCCTGACTGGCCAGGATTGAACCCGCGCTGCAGGGGCTGCGGACAGCTTCACAGCACTGTGCTCAACCACCTGCGCCACCAGGGAAGGCCCTCTTTCCCTTTTTAAGTAATATTATTAGTTTATCCATAGAAGGCAGCACTGCCTTTATAAGCATTGTATTTCCCCCATATCAGAACGCTTACTCAGCCTTGTGGGGTAGTGTTTCCAAGTTGCAATTTGATAAAGACCTTAAATAAAAGCTTTGTTTCCACTTGTGTATGAAGTTCTGGCTCATGGTTGAGTTGTTCTTTCAAAGGAAGCAGGAGCCAAGGGGTTGAGGATCTACACTAGGAATTAAAAACCAAAGGATGTGGACCCCATGAAGAGGAATGTGTGGCTAATAAATTGTGGGAGTTGCAGTGTTAGAGGAAAGAAGCTGAAAAATATAGCAAGTGAGGGAAGGGAGAGTGAAATAGAGATAGGGAGCTATTCATTATAACAACACCCATGTAGGGAGAGAGATCAAAACAGGGGATGGAGGAGCACTAGGGATTATGGTGATGGTGCACGGGTGAACTGGTAGTGGAAATTTTATAGGGACTGCACCTGAGAGGAGAACGCAAACATTGTACAAAAATAAGCAATGAGATAAAATATATATAAATAAAAAATTATAAAAAACAATACCTATGTAAACATGGGGTGAGCATCTGTGTAGTGTATTGGTTGCACTAACTGCTATAAAAAAGAGCCCCTACCTCCCTGGTGGCACAAGGGGTTAAGCACCGCACTAGGAAGCAATTGGCAGCCTCTGCAGCATGAGTTTGATCCCAGGCCGGCCAGGGAGCAACCCACATGGTGCAGCAGACCTCTCCTGTCTCACCCACTTCTCCCCTCAGCAGTGTATTTTAGTCAGTCTGCCTGTTCTGTTCCCCACTCTGTCTCTGGTGAATCCTCTCACCCCTTGCGTCTCTGGCCTGTACCCCAGCTCTTGCATGCATAAATAAAAAAAAAAAGAGCCCCTAAAGCTTAGTGACCCAGCACATCAGGTTGACTGATCACTCACACACAGTCTATGCTTGTTGACTGGGTGCTGTGAGGATGCGCTCCCTGCAGTCATGCAGGTTCTGGGCTCTTACCACAGAAGCTCAGAAACTAAATGTTCAGTTTTATTTATGTCTAATCATTTAAAGTTTTGAAAGAATGTTTGGAATGATTTGGGAAGTGCCTCTCCTTTATGAAATTGTAAGTCTCTCAAGCGTTTTAAAATTTAGCATCTAAATTGGTATGTGCTGGGCCTCCCTGGTGGAGCAAGTGGTGGAGCACAGCACTGTAGAGCTGTCCACAGCCTCTGTGGGGTGGGTTTGATCCCAGCTGGCAGGAAGATACCCACATGGCGCTGCAGACCTCTCCTGTCTCTACCGCTGCTCCCCTCAGCAGTGTATTTCAGTTCATCTGCCTGATCTGTTTCCTACTCTGTCTCTGGTGAATCCTCTCACCGCACCCTCCCCCCCATACCTTTGGCCTGTATCCTGGTTCTTGTATGCATGAATAAATATATCTTAAAAAAAATAAATTGATACATACTGAAAGGGTGAATTATGCAGATCTTAAAGAATATGAAACACCTCATTAATAATTTTATATTGATGGCAAGATATGCTTTTTTTTAGCTTTTTAGTTTTTAATACAGTTCAAAAAAGTACCCCTGATTAATTTCAGCTTCTTAAAAAAAGATTTAATTATTTATGCATACAAGAACTGGGGTACAGGCCAGAGGTGCAGGGGGTGAGAGGATTCACCAGAGACAGAGTAAGGAACAGAAGAGGTAGATCTACTGAAATACACTGATGAAGGGAGCAGTGGGAGAGACAGGAGAGGTCTGCTGCTCCATATGGGTAGCTCCCTGGCCAGGGATAGAACTCAGGTTGCAGTGGCTGTTGATAGCTTGATAGCAGTGAGACTTTAACCCCTGCACCACCAGGCAGGCCCGATTTCAACTTTTATTTATTTTTTTAATAAGTTGTTTATTTATAAATATTTTAAATCGTTGTTCTTTTTTTTTTTTTTTATAATGTTTGCTTTCTTTTCTCAGGTATAGTCCCCATAGAATTTCCATCACCACTTCACCCGTGTACCATCAGCACAGTCCCTGGTGCTCTTCCCGCCCTCATTTTGATCCCTCACCCCCTCCACTGTAGAATGTCTCCAATTTATAGTTGTTTTTTTAGTATTGTTTTGTTTTGTTGTGTTTTGTATTGTTATTATTTTTTTTTCTTGATCCTTTTATGGTTCCCCAACATTCCTCTTATAAGTGAAATCATCCAATATTTTTTCTTTTTCCTTCTGGCTTATTTCACTGAGCATAATCTCTTCTACCTCCACCCATGTTGCTGTGAATGGCATTAGTTTATCTTTTTTTGATTGCTAAATAGTACTCCATTGTGTGTATATACCACATCTTCTTGATCTAGTCATCTATTTTTGGGCATTTGGGTTGATTCCAAGTCATCTATTATAAATAGTCCTGCAATAAACATAGGGATGCAGGGCCTCCCCGGTGACGCAGCGGTTGAGCGCTGGGTTGTGAAGCTGCCCGCGGCCTCTGCGGCACCGGTTTGATCCCCGGCTGCTCCCCGGCCACAGGAGGAGGGTCCCACATGGCGCGCAGACCTCTCCTGCCGCCCGCTGCTCCCCTCAGCAGTGTACTTCGGTCCTTCTGCCTGTTCTGCTCCCAGCAGTGTCTTTGGCTTTGACCTGGAGTGGGGGTGGAGTCCACAAAGCCTATATGGAATTTGCTTTGGGACATCCTTTTCCCCCTAACAATCCAACTCTTTTATTGACAAACCTGGGAGCAGGAACTGCTTCAGTTTCTCTGTCTTCTCTTTGTGGTGAGGAAGTATAAAGGTATCTGCTGCATTGAACTTCACACTTCGCATTATCCTTGTTTTTCTTGATCTTGATAGATTTGGTGTCTTTTCACCAACTTTGAGAAGCAAGTCTTTGCTTTCCTCAATTTTATGAGGCATATTTACCAGCAGTGAGTGGCAGGGAGTCAAGAGGATGGAAAAGCAGACAGCAGTTTCAAATGATAACATTTTTGCTATCTTGGGTTACATAAAATGTATTATCAAAATTAAGTTCATCGGTTTCTTCAGCATTTTTAAAAGTAGCCTCTAGAAAATCTAAAATCACACGTGGCCCGCTTTATAGTTCTATCAACAGAACTGTGGTCCCTAGCCTTGGGTGCCTGCCTAGATCCTCTCCCTCTGGCTGGCAGATAATGAGGGAGGGAGTAAGTGAGGGCTGCAAGGGCAGTTTGCAAATTCCTTTGTGTAGAACTCAGCATGATGCCACAGTTACTACAAAAGAGGACGGGAAACAGTCTGCTCAGGAAGGAGAGGAAACAGATTCAGTGAGCAGCAGGCTGGGCTCTGGCACAGCTAGGGTGGAAGAACGAGATTCCTGGAAGAGAGGAGGTCCAGATGCCAGCAGGCAAGGTCTTAGCAAGATTGTCCATATGGGTTTTAATATGACCACGATTTTGGAAATAGTTACCGGGAAGAAAAATCTTCAATACCCCCAGGGCCCACAGTTGACTCAACAAAGAGGAACGTTTAGTAAATGCAGCCTGATAACAGGTGATTCCAAGGTAAACCCTCTGAGGCAAGAGGACAATATTCATACAGCAATGGTCAGGAGAAATGAGGACACTGGACACTATCCCAGCTCAGTTCTTCAAGGTGTATAGAGCAGAGGGAAAAGTCCTTACTGAAAGAGTTTTGTCCAGAGTCTAGGGTTCAATATATCCCCTTAAACAAGTCGGTTAACCATCCTGCTTGAGGTTTCCTTATCGTAAAATAAGGATAATAATATTTGTTCTAGAAGGTTGTTGTATTCAACACTAAAATACCTGCAAAGTATTTAGCTTGTAAAAATAACTATATAAAATAATTTCTTAAATTTGTACTTAAAGTACACTGGCCTTTCTTTGTTTATGTCTTCTGTGTGTTTCCTTTGTGCATGCTTCATCTGGTTTTGCTCTCTGTGATAAATGAAGCAATGTGTGAGTTCTGCTCTCATTCTAGAACATGATTCAGCAGCAAAAATCATCAGTTTCATGTAAATTTATGTTGCCACCCAGAAGAGAGGGTCAGTTCTGATTTGAGGTGAAATCAGTTTCATCTTAGATGATAGTTTGAGAAAGGAGCATACATTTCCTCTATAAATAGCATAAAAATTCTCATTCTCAAAAGGAAAAAGCTTTGTGTGTAAAAAGGGAAGTCCTGGGAGGAGGGTGTGGCTACTTTCCAGATCACAGTTGATGAAATTGCAGAGATATTTTTTCCTATTGCCTAACATAGACTTGTTCATAAATGGCAAAATGAGGAGAGAAGTTGGGTGCGCCCTTCAATATTCCTCTTTTTTTCACACCAGTTCCAGAGCAGTACCCAGAGAATCCATGCTTCCACTAATGTTGGCTGTAGTGAGATATCTAAGCAGAAGCTTCTGTGTATAAGAATTTAATTATTGCTCTGCAATACTGTTTGTTTTCCAAAGAGGACATTCCATAATCACTCTTCTAATGGTACACCCGAAACTAAAATGTTCTTAAGGCCTTCCTCTGAAATGTGATTATGCACACAGCTCAGGCTAGGAAAAGAGGTATAGGCTACTCCCCTTCCCCATGGCTAGATTAAAAAGCCGTGTCTAGAAAACTTCATCCTGTGCATGATTTTAAAAAACGTGTCTGAACTGTTCTTTGGTCTAGGAGACGGGAATCTGAGCCTTTGAGATGGTTTTGTGAGTTTCTGTGCACCAAGGCAGGCAGAACAAGGCACTCTGCCAAGCATCGGGTGGGTCTGCGTGGCCCGCCCTTCACCCTTACTGCTCAGAAAGTCACAGGCAAGTCCTGATTTTAAAAATCAGAACAGAATTCAAAGCATCCAGGACACTTCCAGAACATGATACAATTTTTAACATTACATTTTCAAAAGTTTCTTTTACATGGTTTGTCCCAGCACCTTCATGTCAATTCTTATCAATCCCCCGCAAGGAAGTTTGAATCTTGGAGTCCTTGCCTCTTTCCTCAGGCCACAGGGTGACAAGAAAGGTCAGAGACCGAGTCAGACTGGCCCTCTGGTAATAAGGGCTCTCCCAAAATGTCCACCCTGTCTTGTGGCTGAAAACTAAACTACACGAAAATAAAATTAAGTATGGCTTCCTTGTCTATCTAATTTTATAACAGAGTCACTGTGACCAGTGATTCAGAGTACATGGCACCCATTTTGTCTCCTAGGGGCCAGTCCCAGCTTCCACAGATCCTGGGTGGTAATATTCTCAGAAATATTTTCAGTGTATGAAATCCTAGGCAAATCTAACACAAACGGAAAAAAACCAGGCACGTTGCTCTATACCTGCTTCGTTTTTTTCACTTAGTACTTTCTCAATGATCTCTCCATATTAGTTATGAGTAACCAATAACATCTGAGTGTGGGGTAGGTGAGATATTTCTGAGCTTGATCATTACACACTTAAACTCAAGAATCTTGCCAACAATTCCTTCCTCTCATGCTGAAAATCCACAGTAAGTCTTTAGCCTGGAATTCAAGCCTATGTAACCAAAACAACCCTCTCAACCCAGCCCTAACCCACCATTCCAGTTTATTCATGGCAATCCTCTATAAAACAATATGCCCTCTTCAGCTGCCCTCCAAGCCCACAGCTTCACAAGATGAACTGCTGCCCAGACTACAGGCCTCATTCCAACCCTACCTCTTTCAGTGAAACTCCCCTCACCTCTAGTTAGGAGGTATCTTGTACCTTAATATGTATCTTAATAACACTGATGGTTTGATAGCTAATGTTTATTGCCCCATCATCTCATCTTATGATAAATATTTGTTAACTGAATGCATATTCCCACATGGGAAGAGAAAGCTCTATTTTACAGAAGAATCATTTTATAAACCCAATTGAAATTATTGATTCCGACAAGGTTATCAACCGATGTTAAAACCTCTAGGAAGGGGTGCTGATTATTTATATGGTACCAAAGTGTAACACTTTGGCTACACTCTGGTGACAAAGATAAAAGAATGACTATATAATAGAGCAGATTGTGCCCATCTTAACCTGTTAGTCACCTAACCCATTAGCATGACTAAGGGTGAGGTAACCATCTTTGATGTCTTGTGATGGGATACAATAGGAAGCATACAACCTTTCATCTATTGTATTCTAGTAAAAAGTGTCATGTTTACATCTAACTTATTTACACGAACTATGAGGGTGAGAGGCACAAGTTCAACAACAATATGGGGAAGCAAACAAATCTAAAAGGTAACACATTCTTCAGGACAGACGACTGGTCTGGGTTCTTCAACTAATCAGTGTAATAGGAAAAGGACTGTTCTAGATTAAGAAAAGCTTAAAAGCATAGTAGTTAGAACTGTGGCCACCCAAGTCAAGGCATTTCAGACATCCAGAAAGTTTCTTCTGCGCTTTGACTTTGTATTAGTTCAAAGGAGTGCAGCCCAACTTGTAACCAAAGGAGGCATCATGCTTCCAGAAAATCTCAAGGATACGAATTTCAAGAAAAAGTATCAGCTATTGGATGGGGCTTTAAAGGGAAAGGTGCAGAGATTCAACCAGTTATTGAAAGTTGGAGACAAAGTTCTTCTCCCAGAATGGGCCTCCCTGGTGGCGCAAGGGGTTAAGTCTCAGCACTATGAAGCTATCTGCAGCCACTACAGCCCAAGTTCAATCCCTGGCCAGGGAGCTAATCCACATGGTGCAGCAGACCTCTTCTGTCTCACCCTCTGCTTCCCTCAGCAGTGTATTTCAGTAGATCTGTCTGTTCTGCTCCCCACTCTGTCTCTGGTGAATCCTCTCACTGTCCCCCCACATACACCTCTGGCTTACACCCCAGTTCTTGTATGCATAAACAAACAAAATCTTTAAAAAAAAAAAAAAAAGTTCTTCTCCCAAAATATGGAAGCACCAGAGTAATTCTAGACAATAAGTGTTAGGGGGAACAGGATGTCCTAAAGCTAATTCCCTACAGGCTTTGTGGACTCCACCCCCACCCCAGGCCAAAGCCAAAGACACTGGGAACTCCAAATCCCATCACCACAAAAGGGAAGGTGGCTGGGACCTGAGGGTGGGGTTAAGCAGCCAGGTTGATATAAGGCAGACATGTGGGCTTTGGAGGGGTCCCCCATTTTGGCTCTCTACCAGCTAGCAGCATCCGGCCAGCTCTGAAAGTGCCTTTGGGTTTCCAGTTTGGCGGATCGGGTAGGACGCATTAAAGACTTTATTTCCCTATTTTCTCCCTGAGTTGTACATTTTCCTTATTTCCTTTTCCCTTGCAAATAAACATTTTATTAACCTTTTGTGTGTGTCTGTAGTGGAGTATTAATAAGTCCTTTTTAAGCGCGCGGGTGAGGACCCACAGCCAGGCAACCCGTTCAATATCGGGGCTGCCCTATAACATAAGGATTATTATTTTGAGATGTTGATATTGCTAGAAAGTACATAGACTAAATCACAATTCAAATGGTATCACATGAAAGTGCCTGTTCCACTGAATTTCTGAAATCTTTTTCATCATGTAAATAATTTCCACATCTCTCTTTTATAATAAACTAATGATATCCCCCCCCCCCGAAAGGTGGGGGTAGAGGATGAACATAACAATCAAATGGAACCTCTGGTTCTGGATTGCTTCATGATTTCTGTAAACAAACTGGAGAGCATTTTGGGGACCAATGAAATTTGAATATGGATTAAGTAACAGGTAATAAGAAGAAATCATCACTAGTTTTGTTGAATGTGAAAAATGTCATTTTTGGTTATGTAGGAAGTTCATCATATTCTTTAGAATGCATACTGACTTGACTGCATCAAGAGTTTTTTTTTTTTTAAGATTTTTTTTTTATTATTTATGCATACAAGAACTGGGGTATAGGCCAGGCGTGCCAGGGTTGGAAAAAGTGTGAGAGGATTCACCAGAGACAGACTGGGAAGCAGAACAGGCAAATCTACTGAAATACACTGCTGAGGGGAGCACCAGGCACAACAGGAGAGGTCTGCTGTACCATGTGGGTTATCTCCCTGCCTGGGGGTCGCACTCATGCCACATTGGCTGGCCATAGCTTAATAGCGCTGAGACTTTAACCCCTGCACCATCAGGGAGGCCCTGCATCAAGAGTTTAGAATAGTAACCCCAACCTGATTCCTGGCCTCTCACCTTTGTGCTCAAACAGCATGAGCTTCACCACCCCTCCACCTCTCCACCAACTAATGGTCCCTGGTCTCTATGAAGTTGCCCAGCCACAGAGTCCAGCCAGTCGGCAGCCCAGTCTACATCTCCCCAGATCTCGGTGTCCCTCTCTGCCAGCTTCCAGGGCTCTGGACAGGGGTCTGGCAGGCATGGGGAGCATCCAGGGCAAAAATGAGATCATGCAAGACCTGAACAACTGCCTGGCCTTTTATCCAGACAGGGTGAGGATCCTAGGGGCTAGTAATTGGAGTCTGGGGAGCAAAATCCTGAACACCTAGAGAAGAAGAGACTCCAGTTCAGAGATTGGAGACATTACTTCAAGACAATTGAGCAACAGAAGGCTCAGATCTTTGCAAATTCTATGGACAATGCCAGCACTGTTCCTCAGATTAGTAAGGCCCATCTTGCTGCTGATGACTTCAGAGTCAAGAAAGAGATGGAACATCCATATGCCAGTTTGTGGAGAGTGCCATCCATGAACTCTACAAGGTCACTGATGACACCAGTGTCACTCGACTGAGAGGGAAATAGAGATAGAGGTTCTCAAGAAGGAGCTACTCTTCATGAAGAAGAACCACAAAGAGGAAGTAAAGGCTTTAAGCCCAGATTGCCAACATTCAGTTGATTATGGAATTAGAGGTCCCCAAATCTCAGGTAATCAGCCAAGACTACGGCAAACATCAGGGGCCAGTATGATGAACTAGGTCAGAAGAACCTAGAAGAGATGGACAAGTACTGGTCCCAGAAGATTGAAGAAAACACTACAGGGATCACCACACAGAGCACTGAGTGTGTAACAACGAAATGACCCTCACAGAGCTGAAGTGATTGTCCAGACCTTGGAGAATGACCTTGGAGAAATTCACAAGAAATACAAGAATACAAGTCCCTGCTGAACATCAAGTTCAAGCTGGAGGCTGAGATGGCTACCTACTACCACCTGCTAGATGCTGGGGAAGACTCAGTCTTGGTGATGCTCTAGACATCAGCAACTCCATGCAAACCATCCAAAAGACCACTTTGCACAGGATGTGGATGGCAGAGTGCTGTCTGAGACCAGTGAAACCAAAGTTCTGAAGCATTGAAGCAGAAGAAGTGGGGCACCCTTTGGGGAGCAGGTCAATAAAAAGTTCAGAGGTCACTGCACATCAAAAGAGAGAGAGGGGGGCGGAGAAAGAGGGAGAGAGAGAGAGTTTAGGGCCTCCCTGGTAGCGCAAGGGGTTAAGATGCAGCACTATGAAGCTATCCGCAGCAACTACAGCATGGGTTCAATCCCCAGCCAGGTAGCTGACCCACATGGTGCAGCAGACCTCTCCTGACTCACCCGCTGCTCCCCTGAGGAGTGTATTTCAGTCGATCTGCCTGTTCTGCTCCCCACTCAGTCTCTGGTGAATCCTCTCACTGTCCCCCCCCCACACACACCTCTGGCTTACACCCCAGTTCTCGTATGCATAAATAAATAAATCTTAAAAAATAAAGAGTTTAGAACAACAAAGATTTATTTTTCATTAATGCAGCATTACCACCCCAGGTCAGCTGCCACTCTCCTTGTCATCCTCAGTCTGGAAGCAGGCTGCATGAACAGCATTTTCTAAGATGCTGCTGGTCTCCTTGCAGAAAGAGAAAAAAAAGGTGGTGGAACCACACTGTGACTCTTAAAATATAGGCTTCCTTTCCACTCCTATTTTGTTAACTAAAGTGAGTTGCACAGCCAAGTCTAGCGTCAATGGAGTAAGGAGGTACAATTCTCCCACCAGTGGGACAGTGTGATTATTTAGAAATCAGTGACAATGAGAACAAAGCATCTCAAACTCCGAGTCATAACAAAATTGTTTCTCAGGGAGTAAATTATGTTAAATCCAGATGTCAGAAAGAAAGGTTGAAAGTAAATGAACTTAACTTTCAACTCTAGAAACTAAAACAGAATAACAAACCAAAGAAAGTAGAAGGAAGGAATTAATAAAGATAGAATAGATAATGTGAAATAGAAAACCAAAACAATTGACTTAAATTCTGTTTTGACATCAAAACATAGGAAGCCTTTGGCGAGTAGGATCCAGAAAAGAAAACAAAAAAAGACATAATAGCATTAGAAGTGAAAACAGGATGCAGAGATTTTAAGTTTTTGTAATGCTATTTACAACTTTATCTCAATGTTTTAAAAATAAACACATACGATGCAGAATGATTTTATAGAAAAATAGAAAATTACCATATTGACTCAAGAAATAGAACGTCTGAACTATCAAGAATAGCATAAGAAAAGGGAGTCAAAGATCTTCCTTCTTTTTTTTTATTTATATATATTTTTTACATCTTTGTTCATTTTTAAACAATGCTTGCTTCACCCCCCCCCCTCAGGTGTAGTCCCCATAGAATTTCCTTCACAAATGCACCCATGCTCCTCCCTCCTCCTCCCCTGCAGGATGTCTCTGATTTATAATTGTCTGTCAAAGATCTTCCTTCTGAAAAGGAAACAAGTGCAAATGACACACTAGGTTGGATATTTACCAAGCATCAAGGAGGTAACTAAACCCCATATAATATGAAATGTCCCACAGCTCAGTGAAAGATGGGAAGCTTCTCTGCTAAATATACCATGTGGGGCCTCCCTGGTGGCACAAGGGGTTAAGTCTCAGCACTATCAAGCTATCACCAGCTACTGAGGCCTGAGTTTGATCCCCAGCCAGAGAGCAACCCACATGACGTGGCAGACCTCTCCTTTCAGGCCCGCTGCTCCCCTCAGCAGTGTATTTCCGTCAGTCTGCCTGTTCCGCTCCCCACTCTGTCTCTGGTGAATGTTCTCACCAACCTCCCCCACTAGCCCCGCACCTCTGGTCTACACTCCAGTTCTTGTATGCATAAATTAAAAAAAATAAATCTTTAAAAATAAATAAATGAATATACCATGTGACTACATTGTGACCAAGTTCTGGCCAATGAGCTGAAAGAAGAGGGAGTAGTGTATCTGCTTAGGGGAAAGGTTTTCTTCAATAAATAAAGAAGAATGTATGAGGAACTGGCTCATCCTGCTCTGCTACTGCAGCGACCTTGTGACCCTGCGGGCACACACATCTGCCCCATTGAAGATGAGATGGGCAGAATTTGGATGGAATGTGATGTTGCACTAAAACAACCCTACATCTGATGCAACCCTTCCTCAGAAAAAGGTATTCTTATTGTGTAAACCACTTTTCTTTGATTTTGATTTTTGTTGTTGGCAGTTGAGAGCGCTCTAACTAAAATACATGAATGCTATCAAATTTTTACAGAATAAACATCCTAGGTAATATCAATTATTTCAAAGCCCAGGAAAAGTTCCTTTTGCATTTCGCTTGTTGGTTTTGGATATTCCTGGTACTACAACTGGATGCTTTTCTATACCATCTCTGAGGGGAATTTTACTTTTTTCTTTCTTTTTTCCTTACTGAAGTAACATTGGTTTTAAACACTGCTTGTGATTTAGGGGAATAGATGTATGTTCCCGCAGATGTATGTTACCGCTTCACACCTACCATCCAAACACCCATAGTCCTTTACCCTAGACCATTGTTCCCCTCCTGTCTTTGCCCCCACAACCACCCTCCGTGGAATTTTTTCTTTCAAATCCTATACTGTAGTCAGTCATTTTGGTGATAAAATAGAGACCAAAAAACACTGTCTTTCAGAAAAAGATGCTCCAAACAAGTTCTCATTGTCAAAGTGACACATTTCCTTTTTCCTGCCAAGTTAACTTAGAGACAAAACAGAATGTAGTGGTTTTCTTCTTCCTGTTTGAAACAGCAAGATGATTATGGCAATTGTTATAACTATGATTCTTATTTCTTACGTTTTTGATCGCTCTTGAAAACTAACATGGGATTCTTGACCATATTCTTCAGCAGGTTCACATTTTATTTTTTTTTAAAGATTTATTTATTTATGCATACAAGAACTGGGGTACAGGCCAGAGGTGTGGGGGGTGAGAGGATCCACCAGAGACAGAGTGGGGAACAGAACAGACAGATTGACCAAAGTACACTGTTGAGGAGAGCAGCGGGTGAGCCAGGAGAGGTCTGCCGCGCCATGTGGGTAGCTCCCTGGCTGGCCGGGGATCAAACTCATGCTGCAGAGGCGGCGGATTGCTTCATAGTGCAGTGCTTAACCCCTTGTGCCACCAGGGAGGCCCCGGTTCACATTTTACTTAAATATTTGTACTGGTTGTTGTCCATATCACATTGATATTTAAGCTCCTCTTGCATATGCCCAAGTGAAAATATTAACACTCTTACTGTTAAATGAGGATTCCATGTCAAGGAGGGATGAACTATATCAGATGATTCAGGCATAGCAATTTAAATCACACAAATCTAGTTACTGGAGGAAATAGGGGACCATAACCTCACTGAGAAACTGGGAGGAACGCCAAAATACTAAAGACTCGGGAACAGGAGACAGCCAGGAACAAGAAGATGGGCAGGTAAGAGCAAAACCAACTCTTTCCTGAGTCAGTGAGTTTCTGGCCTGGATTCTGCAGGCCTCTTGCCCACAAGCACTGTCTAGAGTTGGACATAGTACTGGTGGGAGGTGGTCGTAGTTTAAGAGCCTAGCAGCAGCTCCAAGATGAGTTCATTATACCAGACAAATAAACTACTTGCTTAGAATCTCAATCAGGCTCAGAAAAACTGAATACCACTGCTAGAGCCATGGGTCAAAAAAGACCTCCTGGGTCTAAAAAGATCTGACTCCGGTGAAAAATTTGAAGGCATGTATGTAAACCCCCTTCCAACCACCAAGTTAACTCCAGAAATCAAACTACATTAACTTCAGAGGATTGACTTCTTCAAGAAGTCCAAAGTACCTAAAGAATATGCCCTAGCCCCTCTTTCAAAAGACTTGCAAGTAAGATACTTTGCTCTAACTTCCAAAGTAACCATTTGAGGATCAACTCTATTTGTAAATCTGGAAAACACAAAAGGAAGTTAATCTAGGCTGGTACTAGCCTGTTGGAGAGAATCCATGGCTAACGGCAACAGTGGATGTGTCAGTTCAGCCCTTGGGGGCTGTCCTACTGAAAATGAGCAGGGGACCAACATGGGTACAGAACTTGGACGAGCGTTTCTTCCTGATCAATCTGCATTTGCTTAGAAATAAACACCACCTTTTTCATGTACTGCTCTTTTCTTTTTCAATGACACCTAAGGGACTTTCACTAAAATATTTACTATAGACATGGAGAGTCACATCTTGGTAAGAATCAAAGGACACCTTTTTTCCAAGTGAGGTCACAAAGCCTGATTCTGTTTTTCTCTAATTTTCCAATGTGTCTCCCTTTTTCCATTTCTTCTCCCACATTCCAAATTTATTATATGCGTTGCTGCCCTCACGCAAGTTACTAGAACAAGTTCCAAAGTCTCCACTAGAGGATCAGAGTGTCCTACTGAATACCAAAACATTTCTTCCCCCTGGTAAAGCAGATAGATATAAATGAATCCTCAGGGTCCACAAATTTAAAGAGAGAGAGAGAGAAAGAATTGTCTTCATCCCAGGCGATGGTATAAATACCGAGGCCTCTGTTTTTTGCTAGATGATATTCTAGGTGTGTAGTAACTTCAGTTATTTCAGAATACTTTCTACAGGCACAAAGTATGGATGCAAACATTTCGGTTGTGTGGTCTTTTATTTTCTCATGCGTTTTTCCAAAGGCTGCTTTCTCAAAGGGAGCTTGGAAGAGGCCTGAATCCTCTATTATCTCTCTTGCTGCTTCCGCTCAGTCAGTGGGAATATCCAAAATATATGAACGCTTCCTGTCCCTTCCTATTTTATATAGCCCACATGCTAGAGAGATTAAGTTTTCTGATCTAACTTGAGCTGGGCCTTGGGTGGCACTTATGAACCATTAGATGCTATAACTGTTCCAGGGCAGGGTGAGGGGCATCCCAGAACCCCCAAACCTGCCTATTTTAAATAGGTTCTACCAGGGCCTCCCCTGGTGGTGCAAGGGGTTAGATGCAGCCTATGAAGCTATCTGCAGCCACTGCAGCACAAGTTCGATCCCTGGCCAGGGAGCTACCCACATGGCACAGTAGACCTCTCCTGACTTGCCTGCTGCTCCCCTCAGCAGTGTATTTCAGTCAATCCGCCTGTTCTGTTCCCCGCTCTATCTCTGTTAAATCCTCTAACCACCCCCCCACACACACCTCTGGCCTGTACTCCAGTTCTTGTATGCGTAAAATAAATAAATCTTTAAAAATAAATAAATAAATAGGTTCTGCCATCTGCCACATCAAGACAAAACAGACTCTAGTGCATAAGATGTTTAATGAAAAAAAACTTTAATACAATTAGCATGCAATACAGAAAAGGGGAAGAATGTTTCCAAAACAAGCACCCAAAGTTACCCATGCCCTCGTGAGAAAATGTCCAACCAAACAGGGTTGGCCCAAAGGAGGGCCACTGAGGTCCAAAAACCTGCCAAAAGTCTAAGGCACCTCCTGGTGGGGATCCATAAGAAAGGGACAGAAGTGGCCCAGCACATCTGGGACATAAGGAGCAAAACCAAAATCAAGATAAAAGCTGCCATTTTTAAACTTCCCACAGGTCTCTCACCCATGTCTGTTTCAACCAATCCAAGGCCAAGAAGCAAGTGCAGGTTCTTCACAGGCCTCTCTGCTCCATGTGCCTCCTCCAGGTCTTTTTCTTGCTCCCTATCTTTCTTCCTTCTCCCAATCTCCTCTTCAGCTTCTTCTCCCTGCTCAGCTCCACCCTTTCTTCGGTAGGGCAGGGAACCTGGAGCCTGGAACCTCCCCGTTGCCTTACCCTGTTACATAACTACCCCTTCCCTCAAATTAGGTAAGAAGTGATCTCCCCCAAAGAAAGAAAAGCTGTTTTCAAATGTCACAGTCAGATAATAATGTTGTAAATCTATGTTCAGAATTGGATCCTTTATCCACATTAGTGATCATCTAATCATCTAACCTAGGCCTGTGAATGGTCTTGGAGGCCTCTCTTAACCTCCCAAATTGTGACTGGTACACCAGGAAGATGTGTCCTGGGTCAAATCTTATCAAAGTTTGGGCCCTGGGTCAAATCTTATCAAAGTCAGTAACCTCTGGTCTTTAACTGTGTTCATCTATAAATTCTCCTTATTGTTTAAGTCCATTGAGTTTGCTTTCTGTTTCTTGCCACAGAAAGATCATTACCTAATATAAGCTTGTGTGATTTGCAGGAAGTTGAAACACAGTGTGTGCTTGATATGGAGATTTCCTAATTCCCAAACCAACATTTAGCTAAAAGACCATTTTCTGCATAATATCCCAGAAGGCAGAATTATCTATTTGTATACAATGCATTAGAGATAATGAATTTGTATAAAAGTAATTTCGCTGTGGGTATACAGTGAGGCAATTGCAACACAATAATTAGAATCAAGGAACTTGAATTCCCACGCCCCTGGAGACATTATCAAGTCTCTTAGGAAATAATGTGGAGATATTGCCTAAAGTGACATTTAAATTTTCCCTCATGTTCCTCTTAGTCAGATTGTGACAGATAGTTCCTGCTTAAAAAAACATAATCATTTCTCTGACACAGTTATCGTCTAGTAAAAGCAAAATATCAAACTCAAAGCAAAAGAGATTGTTTAAATAATATTAAGTTATTTATTAATACTATCAGATCCTGGCAACTAGAAAATTGGATTCAAGATTTGAATTGTTCTAGCCTTGCCCTAGGAGTCATCTGGCAAACACGCCAGAAGACCACAGCTTATTTGAATACAGGGAAATGAGCACTGATCACTCTTTGTGAGATGTCTTTGTTCAAATAAAGATGGAACATGAAAAGAAAGGACCTGCAATTCTTTAAGTTCACATTTTCTTATTCATAAGAGGATGCCCTGGACTTCAGGATATGGAAAGTATTTTGTTTACCATCATTATTCCTGACCTCTGAGGGGCAACACGTTTTTATTTATAGAACTTCTGGACAATCCTGATTTTCCAGGTTTATAAAAGTCCATTTTTAACTAGTTTTATTTTTACAGCACACTGATTTTTTTTTTTTTTTTGGGGGGGGGGATGGTAAGTTTCTGAGTGAGGAAAACAACACAATACAACAGAAAAAAGACCTTCCCAGGAGCTGACCACCCTGGCCCCACCATGTAGGCTGAACCTTGGGGTCTCTCAGTGTCTCAGTTTCCTCATCTGAACAGAGGGGCTTAATCCAGTTGATCTCCAAGGTCCTTTCCCTAAGAGAGAGATGAGTCTGTGAGGACTGTGTTTATCTTTCCATAATGTCAAGAACCATAATTTGAAGCTACATAGCCTCTGTAGCATTTAGTCTTTGATGATATTAGAAATAAATTGTCAGTTATAGAATGTCAATACTCATGAAAGATTCGTGATGAAGAAACCAATACCTCCAATTTGGCAGAGCATCTGTGTTTCATAAAATATAGAAACAGAAACAAAGGCCTTAAGACTAACTCTTACTGGGGCCTCCCCTGGTGGCACAGGCGGTTGAGTGCAGCACTGTGAAGTTGTCTGCAGCCTCTGCAGCGCCGATTCGATCCCAGCCAGCCGTGAGGGTCCCATATGGCGTGGCAGACCTCTCCTGTCGCGCCCACTGCTCCCTTCTTCAGTGTATTTCGTCAGTCTGCCTGTTCTGTTCCCAGCTCTGTCTCTGGTGAATCCTCTCACCCTCCCGTGCATCTGGCCTGTAACCCGGTTCTTGTATAAATAAATAAATAAGTCTTTAAAAAAAAAATGACTCACTCCTATCATTCAATTACAAACAAGTTTTGCTGTAAAACAATGATTAAGTATCAGGTATTATTTATAAGTCTGCTTTGCCCTTGTGTAAGGAAGCTGTTTCTGGCCCCTCTTTAGTTAGAGCTCCTCGTGAAAGAAGTAAATGGGAAAAAATGTAGTCTGTATTACTTCAGTATAGTATGAATCCAAGGGACCTGATGATTTAATAGATGCCTTCACATGACATCTTTTTAGTTTTAAATCTGAATTAAATTAGGAGGTTGCTTTGCAATAGACATTTCAAACAAAAATAAACCAAAACTCACTGGAGATTGAAGGTTTAGCCTTTTTTATGATTGCAAATAGTTCTGTGTTTTTAATTGTTCTCTGTGGGGTTTAAAAATACTTTTATAGTCAAATTAAGTAGAAAATTCAATTCTAAAAACAAAATGTATGCTGTCTAATGGACCATAATTGCAGTTTTGACTTCACTTTTTTAGTGAAAAGAGCATAAATTAAATAGACTCGCATGAAATTGTGCTCTTCTTAGGTCAAAATTTCATTTTGGTTTTATATAAAACCTTGTAAGTCATTATTTTTTAAATGTTAGTTCTTACCCTGTTACCAAAAACTTAAATCTTCCTTAAGGATGAAAAAGTTTGCAGTTAAAGAATGTGAGTTTCAGAGTTTGCAATGAAGGAACCATCTATATTAAAGTGCTTTTCTTACCATTTAACTTAAACTATCAAACTAGGACAAACTAGTGGTTAAAAAGAAAAACTCAACTGTACAAAAGTAAAAAAGGAAAAGTATACTTATCCTGTCCCAATTCTCCCTGGAAAAACATATATGAAAAGTCACTAAACTCCCTAGAGGCACTTTATTTTTTTTTTTTTTATAAAGGTCAATGGTTTAATGTCCATATATTATACACAATGCATATTGTAATTTACATATTTACATGCTATTTTTAAGTTACATGGTACTAATACATTTCTTACTAGGCATTAGAAATCTTAAAATGGGTCCTAGAGGCACTTTAAACCCTTTTTAGCTTTAGGTCATTTGATCACTGCAATGGTATGAATGTTTGAGTCCACCCCACCCCTACTTCCAAATCCATACGCTGAAATCCTAACCGCTGAGGTGATGGTATTAGGAGATGGGGCTTGGAGAAGAATAGGTCCAGAGGGTGGAGCCTTCAAGAATGGAATGAGCGCTCTTAGGAAAGAGGTTTGGAGGAGGTTCCCCTCTCAATTCTCTTCTGCGGTGCGAGGAGACAATTAGAAGTCTGCAGCCTGGAAGAGGTCTCTCACTCCACTGAACTGGCACCCTGATCTTGAACTTACAGCTTCCAGAACTGAGAAAAATAAATTTCTGCTGTTTTCGAGCCACCTGGTCTATGATACCGAGTATCATAGTATTTTGTTATAGCAGCCAGAACATACTACGACACTCTCTCCTTAGCTAGCAATAATGTGCTTATATACCTATTTTTTAAATCGCCAGCTTTTGCTGCCAAGGAAGCTATCAATGAGCAATTTATGTATTATGTCCCACTTCATCCTCCAATTCATATTTTGTTGGCATTAGTATGATGTCAGTATTTATAATATATGGTGTTATTTAGTATTTACTTTGTTTTTCTATAGGTTGTATATATAACTTGAAAGAAAATACTTACCCCCCATTTCGTATCTTTAAATTCTATAATTCCTCATGTTTCTACCTCCCTTTTGTGTAAGAAAAACAATATTTCTACATTTTCCTTCAACTTTCTTCCTTCCTTTCTTCCTTTGCTTTTCTTCTTCCTGTTTCCTTTACTTCCTTCCTTTCCTCCATAGACCTCTTAACGTCTGTCAACTCCACTGTTACTCTTACACTGTCAGAGTTCATAGCATTGATATTTTGTCTGTAAATGGCCATTGAATTGACTTATGTATTGAAAGTCAATGAACTGCAGCTCTGCCATTTTGATTATGTGAATAGTGTTCACTGTAGGATGAAATGCATCAGTTAGGAAAGGTACATCACCAGAAAGGATGCCACAAGCATCAAGGTCAAATGATTACATTCTGAAACACTCTATTTGTTGTCAAAAATAATACTATGTTTTGGAACACTTTTTTTTTTTTTTTTTTTTTTTGCTGTTCTTGTTTTCCATTTTCCTTCCTTACAACAGAAGCACATGCCTGTAGCATATAACTAAATCTATCCAGGATCTTAATCCCTCTCTGTGGTGTGCAATCTACTTTCCATTTGAAGTCATTTCTTTTCTTCAAAACCAGTTCTTCTTTTGGCCTGCTCTACAGCTGTTACTCCAATCTTCTCTTCCTTGCACTCCTGGGTTAGGACTTGTTTCTTGCGAGCCAGGTTTTTCTCATACTTGGGGTCCTTTTCTTTTCGCTGCTCCATCGTTTTTCTTTTCTTTTCAAATAAAATGGCATGCCATACTTAAATACTTGGTATAAAGGAATTACAGTCCCGGGTCTCCCTGGTGGCGCAAGGGGTTAAGATACAACCTATAAGGCTATCCGTAGCCACTGCAGCACAAGTTTGATCCCTGGCCAGGGAGCTTCCCACCTGGCACAGCAAAACTCTCCTGCCTCACCCACTGCTTCCCTCAGCAGTGTAATTTCAATCTGCCTGTTCTGTTCCCCACTCTGTCACTGGTGAATCCTCTCACCCCCCTAACTCTGGCCTGTACCCCAGCTCTTATATGCATAAATAAATCTTAAAAATAAATTTAAAAAATAAAGGAATTAAAGTCCCTATGACATACATAAAACCCTCTCTATCTGGCACAAATACATTCAAACATGCAATGTGAAGTATAATTTCCATTTTATTTCTCCCTGAGGAGTTCTTTGGTCTTTAAGGAATTTGCTTCTTCACATGGGCTTTGGAGGAAGGTATGGGGCAGCACCCATAGGTCCAAATCGGGGTGGAGGTGTTCAATCCATCCAAGCTTCAAGAGATTCTTAACCACCTTGCTGTAAATGGCACAACTCACTCAGTACTGTAGTTTCACATGCAGCTTGGGAAGCACATTGGCATCAAAGGTGCTCCCTTCGGATATATCCCTGACAGCTCTGGCCTCCACTATGTTTCAAATGATGAGCTTCTTGGTGGCCTTGTTCTGGGCACACACCAGGCACAGTTGGTGCAGCAAAGAGGCTGCACATGACTGCCGCCCTTTCCTAAATGACCATTGTTTCCTCTTTTCTCGGTCCTCTTGGAAGCAAGAACCCAAGAATTAGTGATCCATCCTTAATTGATATTTCCAGAAAAACTTTGTGAAAGGTGGACTTTCTGAGACCTCACAGGTCTGAACACGTCTTTGTCTGGGTAGTAGCTTGGTGGGCATAGTATTCTGAGCCTCAGAACTCTGAGGGCAGAGCTCCACTATCCACTGGCACTGACTGTTAAAAGCAGGTGCCAATCGGATTTTTGTTCAGTTGTAGATAACCTGTTTCTTTGGTCTCTGGAAGCTTTCAGAATCTTCTTTTTTCTTTTTAAAGATATTTATTTATGTATAGAAGAACTGGGGTACAGGCCAGAGGTACAGGGGTTGGGGGGGGGTGAGAGGATTCACCAGAGACAGAGCAGGGAACAGGCAGACTGACTGAAATACGCTGCTGAGGGGAGCAGCAGGCAAGACAGAAGAAGGTCTGCTGTGCCATGTGGGTAGCTCCCTGGCTGGCCAGGGGATTGAATTCTTGAGCAGAGGCTGTGGATAGCTTCACAGTGCTGTGCTTAACCCCTTGCACCACCTGGGAGGCCCCAGATCTTCTCTTGGTATTTTATATGCTATATAAGCCCAAGGTTATGGTCAAGTATGGGGGTTTTTTTATTTAGTATGTTTTGTACTCAGTAAGCACTTTCAGTCTAAAGACTCCCATTTTACTTTAATTCTAGGAAATTTTCCTCTATTATTTCTCCATTAATTTCTCCTCTGCATTGTCTGTCTCCTATTAACTGTCAGTTAAATATCCCTTCCGGATTCATCCTATATCATCTTTGAACATTTAAAAATATTTCTTTTCCATTGCCTTTTTGCTTCACACTTTGGGAGATTCCAGTGACATTTTCTTTCAGTCCTAGTGCCGATTTTTTTTTTAAAGAATTATATTTTTCATTTCAATAATAACATTTGTCTGATCCTAATACACACACAAACACGTGTCAACTTGTTTTATGGGTACAATAGCTTCTCAAATTTTCCTAGGGACACAAATTAGAACACACACAGAATAAATTATTTTATATTCCTGGAATGATCTGTTTCCTATGAGGGAGGTCAGCTTAAAAAAATAGATTTTCTAAAAAATATTAAATATATATCTTCTTTTGGTTATTTTTCAACTAAATAAAACAAAAATAAATGTCAGGAAAATTGTCTATCCTTTTCCCATAGTAGAATCATGGTTTCTAAACATTCTATTACAGAAAGTTTCAGGGATACAAAAAGTAAACAAAGTATAATGAACTCCATGTACCCTTTACCCAGCTTCAATAAATATCAGCATTCTGCCATTCATTTTTCACTGACACCTCCACCTACTCCTGTAAAATTTTGTAATTACATCATTAACTAACCTTTCATAGTGAGTTGGTCATTTGAATTTATTTTTCACTTAGTAAGCTATCCTGTTAGATCATATCATATACTTTTTCATAAAACAACTAATAGTGGATAGCAGTATTAAATATTATAACAACACAAAAACCCAACCATTTACAATGCCCATGCTTTACACACACTGGTTCGTTTAAGATGATCAATAATGCAAGCAACTGCTTTTTAATCTGCAAAAGATGTAGAGATGCTTTTTGTTGAAGGATTAGAAAAGGCATTCAATATTAAACCAATGCGTGGAGAAGGACATTTTCTGTAAAGCAGAGCATGTTTTCACAACAATGTTTGTCAGATGCAATAAAATGCCAATACAAATACAGCTCCTGCTTGTTGGGAAGGACTAATGCTAAGGAAATTTTACTATCTGTTCTCTGAGAACAAATGGCCTTTCAGCGACTCAGTGCCAAAGCTCTATCAGTTACAACACCAAGTTATAAATAAGATGCTGCTCTAAAAACAGAAATTCTTTTGTCTTTACGCATGATTCTAAAATTTGGAAATAAACAAAAAGTTTAGCAAAATAGAAAGTAGAAAATAGATTGATTATTGGAGAGTATACTCAACCAGCAGCCCACAACTGTTTCTCTCATTCTGCCTCATTGAACTTTGTGAAGTTCCCCCACCTTTCACTGTGGTGTTGGTACTGGCTGATGGAGATGGTGGACACTTGTATCTACGTGCTGTTTGATAGCTTTTTGACCATTGGCAAATTAATTTCTTTAAACCTTAGTTTATTTACAAAATTAGAAAAACAATATCTCCTTTTTAGGGTATGTATGAAGATTAAAAAATAAATGACATTGAGCAAGTAGTACAGGTTCTACAACTCCAGTATGTATAAACAATCTTTGTTGTTTTTTCAGGATTCAAAGGTATCTCCTGTCAGGCAGGTAGCAAGATACAGCTAGTATCCTGGGTTTAACTTTGAATTTCTGATCAACAAGAATCATTTTTTAATCTAAGTATGTCTCAAGTATTATATGGAATATACTTGAGTATCTATTGTCTATATGAAATTCAAATTTAAGTGCATATCTGTATTTCAACTGGCAAAATAACTTTTAAAAGTGAACTGAGCTTTGGCAAAGTAAAATAAACCTGCAGAGGAAACATTGTGACTAAATTTGATAATTTATCTTGGTGGACTGATATCCCCCCAAACACTCAGTATTCTCTCTTCCAGGTGATGCTCAAGTTATCGCATCTCAGAGAAGCAGGTAATTCCTATGAAGTAGGATGTCAAAGATTCCCCAAACTGAAGTCTATTGGATCTACACTTGATCCTAGCCAAAAGGCTGAGAAGTGATGAGGTCTATTGGATCTAGTTATTATTTTAAACTAGGTGTAGGTTTTGAAGTTACTTACTGAATTATGTTTGTATTTAAGTTTCTTATTTGGAAAACTACAAAGCACTATATAGGAAAGCAGCAAATATGACCACTGGAAAATACAAATTGTAAATCTCTGACAGCATTCAATTTATTTGAAACATTATCTCACGATGTTCTTGTTTACCATGGTTTCTTGGGTGTGCCAGGTATTTATTTCTCAGTATTTGTAATTAGTGTGCGCGCACACACGAAAGCAAAAGGGTTCATATCTTCTTCTTACTCAAACTGATGAAACTGGTGAAGCTGTCTGCTTCAACCGTACTTTCACTCTCCTCTAATTTGTAGTTTTATTTTTAATGAGAAAAATTAGTTAACTACTTCCATTCCTCAGTTCTGCTTCAGCCTTGTTCATAAACTAAAAAAAATACATTCGACTGTTCGCATGGCTTTCATGCCAAATTTTACAAAACACTTCTACAGATAATTCGATGTCAGTGTCCTCAAGAGTAACAGGCTTTCTGTTGTCATTCCCAAAGTTATAGTTATAAATTTACCTTCCTTAAATACAGGGAGAAGGCCACTTGAGAGCGATAACTTCTCCTATCTCTTTTCCAATCGTGAAAGACATAATTCATAATTCATAATTCCTTGCTTTGATAAGTGAGCAAATGAGAAATGTTACAATTGCAGTATCTACGTACTCCTTTAAAAGCATTTGCAGGTTGTGTTTAGACTTTCAGATGGATTACAATTCACCAGTCCGAGTAGTAATGTGTGTGCTACATCTCTTCATTCATGATTTTATTTGCTAATAAAATAGAGGCACTGTTCCATTGCTATTTTTTTCTAAAAACAACGCACTTTCCGCCCCAGCTCGAATCCACTGAAGCCTTTCCAACTTGCTCGGCCGTCGCAGGCGCGCTGAACTCTTCAGCTCCATCCTGTGGAGGAAAAGGCGGACGACACCCTCAGCTCCCACAGAGGGGCGAGTCCAACGCCGCGGAAAAGATGAGAAGCCGGGCGCGCCAGGCGGGCCGCAGCCTTAGACGAAAAACTGATTTCCTGGAGCTGAAGAGCCTAAGGGTGGAGAAAAAGCAGAAGGTCTTTTAGTTGGCAGGAAAGCGTGTGTGTCGATTCCATGGGCAAATTCAACCCAACCTGGCGAAAATGATACTCCGTGTACTTACACGGGCAGCACCGGCACACTCAGAGTGACACTCCCGTCGCCCCGAGGTTCCCCGTGAAATCCGTTACCCGAGCGGCGCGAGCACCCTGAGGCGCGGCGCCCGCCTCGCACCTGCCCCGCGCGCCCCCGCGGCCGCGCGCTTTTCAGTCACGTCACAGAGCCCGCGGGAGAACGGGGGGGGGGCGGCCGGGGGGGGGCGTCACGTCCCCTCCTCCGGGAAGGCGCCCCGGCCCCGCCGCCGCGCTTCTGGCCGCCCGGGTACCGCGCCGCCGCGGGCGAGGAGCCGAGGAGACGCCGGGCCGGGCCGGCCCCGTGTCTTCCTCCGCGGAGCCTGCGGCTCGGGGCGCCCGCCTTTCGCCCGTTCTTGTAAACTGGCTTCTTACTCAGCCCTCGTGATGGCAAACACGCCCTGTGCGGGCCCGGCGCCCGCCCCGCGGCACTTGCAGCCCGAGCGTGGCCCGCGGGCGGGGCCGGGGCGGGGCGTCCTCCGGGCAGGGGCCGCGCCGGGCGGCCGGCAGGAGGCGGTAACGGCGGCGGCGGCGCGGGCGCAGCGGCGCGGGGATTGGCTGCGGCGGGCGGAGACGTCAGGCTCCCGCGGCCAGAGCGGCCGCCCGGCCCGGCGCGGCGCAGTCGGCTGGAGTGAGCTTCGCGGCGAGGAGTCGCCCGCCGTCCTCCCGCCTCCCGCCGCTGCCGCCGAGCCCCGCCGCTAGAGCCGGGACGCGCCTCCGCGCTCCGCGCCGCCTCCACCCCCGCGGCCGCCGCTCCGCCGGCCGTCGACGCCCACCATGACGAAGAAAGAGAAGAAGTCCTTCAGCCAGAGCCTGGCCGAGTGGAAGCTCTTCATCTACAACCCGACCACCCGCGAGTTCCTGGGGCGCACCGCCAAGAGCTGGGGTGAGCGGACGGCCGTTGGGCCCGGAACCCGCCGCGAGCCTCGGGGCGCCGGGCGGGTTCGGACGGGAAAGGAGGAGCGGAGGCGACTCCCCGCGCGGGGGCCTCGGCGCCAGCCCAGCCTCCGGCGCCCTTCGCGGGTCGCGCCCGGGCCGGCGACGGCGGAGCCCGGCCCCATTCATTGACCGCCGGCGGCCCTCGGCTCGCTCTCGCGGCGGCGGGGCCGGCGGGCGGTCCCGGGCCGGCTCCTTCCTCCCGGCCCCGAGCGGGGCGCACGTGCTGCCCGGGCCTGCCGCCCCGAGCGGCGCCGGAAGCCGGGGACCCCCGCCCGGAGCCGAGCCGGGGGCGTGCGGGGGCCCGGCGCTCGGGCCTCCTTTTGTACGGGGCGCGCCGACCGGTGGAGGCCCCGGCGGAGCGCGGGGCGGTTCGGGGAAGCCAGCCCCGGCCCCACGCCTGGGGAGAGGAAATTTCCACTCCCGCCGCTATCTTGTGACTCGTCCCCGCCGCCTCCCGGACCGGTCGGAGGAGTGAGGGCGAGTGTCGAGCGTGTGGGTGCGCGGGTGCGCGCGGGGAGCGGGTCACACAGGAGCACACGCGAGTATGCTCGTGAATTTGGGCAGTGGAAAGACCTTTTAAAAGGCTGATTCATCTCTAATTCCTTTTTAATGACCAAGATTTTCTTACTTCCAAATTCACTCCTTTGGGGAGCGTAAATCCTGCCTGGACAGCAAGCAGTTCGTGTGTCTTTCCAGAACATGTGATGGTTGTATATGTTAGCAGTTTTTCTCTGCAGAGTTCTTTGTTTTTAAAGAAATGTCTAAACCATCCATCAGTGTCGTGCTGCTGTAGGGTGTCTTTTTTTTTCTTCTTCTTCTTCTTCCCGAGAAGTTAATGTCGTAATAAAGACTTGTGCTCTTGCTTGTTTTCATACTTAAGCAAACTCATTTTACTCTTCTCTGCCCTTTGAAAAATATTTTGTTAGTGAGTCTCAGCAGACCTTTTTTCCTGAATGCATACATTTCTAGAAGAAGTGTATTCTAGAGAGCTACTTGGGCATGACATGTTGAGGAGAAGCAGGAATCGAGTAAATTAGCTATAACTCAGAAAACTTGCTGCTGACTGAAATCAGCTCCTCCAGACTGGAAAGGCTTCTTTAATTGCTATCACAAGCTAAAAGGGGCCTTGGAGGTTTTTTAGCCCAACCCCCACACTAAAGATAAGAAAAATGAGACCCAAAGAGGTTGTGATTTTCGCTGTTTGGAAAATTACATACTCCTTAGAGCCAAGAAAAGGACACTTTTCTCCTTTAACCCTAGTGCAGCAGTTGTATTCTTCCACAGATGCCATGCCTAACTTGCATGGTAATTAAATTTTTATTGAAATAACTGTCTTTGGGGGAAGCCCCCCAATAGTGTGGTAAGGAAATCTTGCATCCGGAGTTAAAAGGAAGGAAATGGTGAATGATCATTGGGTTTTAGAATGTACTAACTTTGCTGAAATCTTTAAGTGGTAGAGAGGGATTTTTTTGTTACTTTTTCCTTCCATTCTTCCGAGGTGCTTTCTCCTTTCCAATATTCACCTTTCTTATTGCAGGCGATGTCTCTTCTCTAAACTTTGTATTATATGATGGAGGGGTAGAGATTTTATTTGGTATACACATTTAAATAACTTGTGCGTAAGTTTTCAAAATATAGGGCATTTATATGAAGATAGTACAAGTGAAGTTGGGTTTAGTTTTAGGATTAAGATAATATCCTTTTTCAAAAATAAAAGTAAATATTAACAAATAGTGAATTTCTGTTTACTATATGAATGATAATAAGAAACCCATGCACAATGCCTTAAGTCCCTGAAAATTATTAATGATCTTATGCAAATGTAAAGGCATCCCTCCAAGAATATGCTGTGTGGGGGAATGATTAAGTGGAAACTGAAATTCATACTTAAAAACTCTGGGTATCCGAGAGCATGAGGGTCTACTGAAGAATTCTCAGAAAGGCAATGTGTGGACTGTTTGATTTTATCACCCTGGAGATACTCACTATTAACATTCCAGTGTATATCTTTGGGGGCAGACTTAAGAATGTGTACAACTTTTATGGTGTGATCTCTTTGAATGTAATACAGATGAATTTAATGGAATATTGAATTTGGTAAAATTGCGGAGTCTGTTAGTATGTAGAGAAAGGACTTTCTACCCCAAAGATTTTGTAAAGACATTTGTTTAAGATGTTTTCTGTTTCGTTTTGTTTTTTCATTCAAGTCTTTAGTTCATTTGCCCCATTCAGTGTGGCGGTTCCTTACCAAGTACAGTAGACATAGTAATACCACATATTAAAAAAAACAATTTTGTAGTTGATATTTGGGATAGAGTAAAAAATATTGCATGTTATATCACATTCCTATTTGAAACCTTTTCTGAATAGCTAATTGTATATTTGACTAATATCTTAAACTTGGTGGAACAATTTCAGAATGCTTACATTCATATATAATCACTTCGTTTGATTTTCACAACCTTCTAAAGCACACTAGCAATGGAAGCATACCTAGAATGCTTCTCAAACAATAAGGACACATTGGGAATAAGTAGTGTCATTTATGAAAACACAGGAGAAAGAAGACTTAGCACCCTGTGGCTGCAAATATTAAACTAAATGCATTAAATACAGTTAAAGTGAAAATACTGAACTAGATTATAGAGGCCGTTTGGTGTTATTTCAACTCTAAGTAGTGGGGTCTTGTGTTTCAGTTGCGATTTTTAAAAATAATGAATAGTAAAAATATCAAAGTTTTTAATATTGAGTTTTTTCTAAGGAAAGACATTTCATGAAACCTCTATTATTCGTGTGTATATGTGTATACATGGATATACAGATATCCTAATGTAAAATGTATTTCTTAACTATGGTTCACAGCACGCCCCCCCCCCCAAAAAAAAAAAAAACCCTTGAAAGTCACTAATTTAGCCCAGTGTTTCACTTCATAGGTGAGAGCATGGAACCCTCTGTTGTGATTATCAAAATTCACTCACTTAGTGATAGAATCCTTGAGCCTTTAGACTCTCTCCAAGGTCTCATTGGAATTCATTATCTTGGAGTTATCTGTCAAATGCTTTTTAAATGAAACTAGTTGCTGATTTGCAAGCATCGACAGGTTTCTGAACCAGCACCATTAATACCTAACATTTCGTTCATGTTCCTTTTCTTCTAGCCTATGAAATGCATTTTCTTAGTCTCCTACTGGTGTTCTGCATCATACCTCAGTAAATACACTGCTTTGCAGCTCAGACTCCATCCTTGGGTGTCTGGCTGTAGAGGAGGAGGCAGGTGTATTTATTCTCCCAGTATCACATGATTTTGTAAGGGGCTTTTCTTTGTCCTGTGGAATGTGACATATTAAAAAAAACTTTACACAGGGCCTCCCTGGTGGCGCAGGCAGTTGAGCGCCGCACTGTGAGGCTGTCCGCAGCCTCTGCATCGCGGGTTCAATCCTGGCCAGCTGACCGGCAAGAATCTCACATGGTGAAGCAGATCTTGCCTGTCTCGCCCACTGCTCCCCTCAGCGGTGTATTTAGGTTCTTGTATACAAATAAATAAATCTTTAAAAAAAAAAAAACTTCACACAAATGTGCACCTTTGGGAAAATAACAGAACTTGCCTGGCCCTTTGTGCCATCTGTAAATAAAGGTCTGGTGGGGTGGTCGTGCCATCACACAGCAGGAGACCATTTCCTGAACTGATGGTAGTGGAAGGAGGACAGACAGGGGTAAGATTATGTTGTATTTCAGATACCACTGTAATTATGGTAGCTTGTGCTTTACTATTGTTAAAGAACACCCTTCTCCCACCCCCAAAATAATTTGATTCCTTTCAAATTGATTTTTGACTTTATAGAACTAAATTACATGTATTTAGAAGTTTAAAATTCCTGTCTTTATTAACTTTTCCATGATTTTGCACTTTTCATTAAGGACTGATTGTAATGGAAAAACAACTTTGAAAGATAAAAGTATTTTTTTTTAAAGATTTATTTATTTGTTTGTTTGTTTGTTTATACAAGAACCTGGGTATAGGCCAGATGTGCGGGAGGGTGAGAGGATTCACCAGAGACAGAGCAGGGAACAGAACAGGCAGACTGAAGAAATACACTGCTGAGGGGAGCAGCGGGCGTGACAGGAGAGGTCTGCCTCGCCAAGATAAAAGTATTTTTTAATTAATGCGCTTATTACATTGATTTTTGACATAAATTGCCTGTAGTCTTTAACTGCTCACTGTTAATATTTGATAGTCTTTTTCCTGAGTGTAAAGAAAATGTTTTTAATGTATAAGCAAAATGTTAAAGCATACAGTTAGATACCAGATTTATCACTTAACGTTTAAGGAGAATGTTTCTTATTCCTCTGCCACCTTCTTAGAAGTTGATATATTGGGGGTGTTTGTGGCCATCTACCTCACCTCTGGGAACTGTCCATGCTTCCTGTAAGAATTTATTCTGGTGGCTTCCGTTACTGTCTCTGTTGGGGCTTCCAAATCTATCACTCGTCCACGTTGCCTTTATATATTTATTTTTTTTAAACCAACTGTATAAATCTTCAGTTGGGTGTTTCATAGGCACTTGGAAATCTCCATTGTCCTCAGGAGCTCCTTAGCATAATGTAGCTACTCTTTATAATCTCACTGGTTTATTTCCCTCCTATCATCTGCTCTACCAAGCCACAGTTTTCTCCTACCCCCTTTGTCCCTATTTCCTCACGTATAAACCTCTTTCTTTACCTTGCTGTGTCTACTCACTTGTCAACTAAGCTTGCTTGATAGCTAGTAAACATCTTTGAACCATTTCTTTGTCTTAGGCTGGAGTGATTAAATGCTCCTATGTATCCCATAATACCTTCTGTTCTTAAAGCATTTATGATTTTATACAGTGTTGTTGCTGCCCATTTACTACACTATAAACTTGTTTGTGTCTTACTCATCTCTGATTCCCTAACACCTAACCTGTTGCCTGGCAATAAGTAGGAATGAAATAAAAGTCATTTGAATGAATGAGCAGTATTATGAACTGTTCCCATGCAGTTAGTCTTCTGCAACTTTGTTTTTAATGTCCTTCATGGCATTGGTGTGTCAGTATAAAAGTACCCCCAATGCTTGGGCATTTACCCCCTCCCCATTTTTTTGTGGTTGCAGCACTGATGGGTTTTCATAGAAGTTCAATCTTCAGCTGCAGCTTCGACTTTTCTCATTGGAGACTCATCTGAGTTTGTGAGACTCAACTGAGTTTGTGACACACCTGGTTTATGCGTCTGGTTGGGATAACCAGGGTTATCATCCAGGTCTCCCACTTAATGCTATGTTGCACATTGCAGCTTTTTGGCTTTTTACACTGTTCTCATAGGAACCTTGTAAGGATTTTATCTCTTTTTAAACTTAGCTGCTCTCATATTTGATAGGTTATTGCTAACATTATTGAAAAGAATTCTCTAAATGGCCTCCCACACCTCTTTAAACTTTGTGACTCAGTCAGTGGCTCACGGGAAGGTATAACTTTGGAGCTCATCTTCACTTGAGGCACGGGGTACTTTTCTTTTGGTGTTTTCAAGCCCATTAAAAAAAAAAAAAGTGGCCCTTTATATATCCTTACCCCAGCACCCACTTTTAACCGTTCCTTTCTTTTTTCATTTGTCTGCTCTTCCTTCTTGTTTCCTAAATGCATAGTCTAGGTATTGTCTTTGGCCTTATTTTCGACCTTTTCAGGCAATCTCATAAAACAATTGCAAAAGTTACAAATTTTACTTCTTGTTTAACGTCTGTCTTAAATTTCATTTGTTTCCCATAAACTGGATAACACAAGGATTAGGTGTTTTAACTATATACCTCCAATCCTTAATCTCTACTGAAGTTCGGAGTTGCTGCTATATTTGCACCTTTTAAAAGCAGCATCTGTATTTTTTTTCTGGGCCTCCCTGGTGGTGCAAGGGGTTAAGTGTCAGCACTATGAAGCTATCCTCAGCCACTACAGCACAAGTTCAATCCCCAGCCAGGGAGGTGACCCACAGACCTCTCCTGTCTTGCCTGCTGTTCTCCTCAGCAGTGTATTTTAGTCAGTCTGCCTGTTCTGTTCCCTGCTCTGTGTCTGGTGAATCCAGTCACACACACACACACACACACACACACACACTCCCCCCCCCCCCCGCATCTCTGGCCTGCACCCCAGATGTTGTATGCATAAATAAAATCTTTTTTTAAAAAAAAATTTTTTTTTTCATCTTGGCTCTAAGCAACTGGCCCAGTAGTGCCAGATCTTCTACTACAGCATCTCTTGAATCTTCTTGTGACCCACACATTCACAACCACTACCACAGTTAATTCAGGAATTAATTTTCTGTGACCTGTAGACACCCCCTCCCCCTCTAGCTTATAGAAACACATTCAGGGGGAGTGTGCTCATTTTTCCTTGCTTCATAACACTAACTACCCATTTCGAATGTCATATCACTTAACACTCCTACCCGTTCTATCCCTAGCATCTAGTAGTGCCTTTTCTTCTAAATTCTGATTTTAAAACATCAGATGAAGAGCTTTTGTAACTTTTTCAAAGTTGTTTCAAGTTTAAATAGACCATAAGACTTTCCAGCTTTGCTGCTTTGAGTGATGATGACTTTGGGAAAGGAAGACTTTTTACTCCTAATTGATTCCCAGGAAGATCCAAAGAATCACTTGAATCACTGTGACCTAAACCAGTATAAACTCACTGCAATCAAATTATTTCTAAAGCTGCAGCTTTGATCATAGTACTCTCTATATCCAAAATTGTTTAGATCCCTGCTGCTTTCAGAAGGTGTCAGTAAATTCCAAGCCGCTTGGCTATCTAGGCTTATTCCATATTGGCTTATGGAAGTAAGTTTCCAACCTTATAATCTGTCATTTCCCACCTTACTCCTCATATTCCACATGTCATAACCAAATGAGTGTATCTGTGGCCCTGTGGTCTGGGGTACCCTGTTCATTCTCTGCTGCATAAATTCTTCCAAATTTCAGAGACCTAGGTTGAGTGCCATCTCTGCCATATGCCTTCTCTGATATGCTCAGGTAGCTATAATAAACACATTTATCTCTCATAACACCTAAAACTTTGTATCCTAAACTATAGTTTCATATGTATATAAAATTTTTATATGTTTATATAGGTATTTACCTCCTACTAGCTGGATATTTTCACAGAGCATGATATATATCTGCATTTTATATCCCTACAGCATCTAGCACATAGTAAGCACTTAACTACTTTGATAAACAGTTGCCATTTAATCCATTTCAGCTTGTGGTATACCTATTTGTTGTGCTAACATTGAGAGTATATTGGGTTAATTGGGATATTTGTGCATAAAGGCATGCTTGCCTTAGCTCACTCTGATTCTGCTCCCTTAAGCTTCTGATTCATTTTGAATTTTCTAAATACATGAAAGTAAAATTAAACTGTGGACATAAATGTATTTTTACTTGATAGATCTTAAAAGTATACCAATAGGGGCCTCCCTGGTGGCGCAAAGGGTTAGGATACAACCTATGAAGCTGTCTGCAGCCTCTGCAACATGAGTTCGAACCCCTAGACGGCCAGGGAGCAACCCACATGGCGTAGCAGACCTCTCCTGTCTCGCCTCCTGCTCCCCTCAGCAGTGTACTTCGTTCATTCTGCCTGTTCTGTTCCCCACTCTGTCTCTGGTGAATCCTCTCACCCCCACCACCCCCCCCCACACACACACACAAACACACACACACACCCCCTGCCTGTAGCCCAGCTCTTGTATGCATAAATAATCTTTAAAAAAAAAAAAAAAAAGTATACCAGTAGACTGGGGAAATGACCAGGCTAGAACTCAGAATATAGACCTAAATTCTAGTTACACATACCCATCTAAGCTTAGATAACTCATTATGTAACTTAATATCATCAGATGAAATCTGGTATTTTCTTTTCTGCTATAAGAGAAACTATGAGATTTAAATGTCACTTTGAAATGAAGAGGCTAATGTAAATACGCTTTAGAAAATGAGGCAGCAAACTGTCTTGTTTTCTTTTTTAAGGATTAGTTAACATTTTAGGTTTTGCAAGCCCATACTGTCCTGCTGTTGTTATAGCTTGAGAGTGGCCTTAAGCATATGTAAACTGAAGAGCTTAGCCATGTTTCATATTTCATTTACAAAATCTAGCAGCAGTCATGGTTTGCTGACATGCTCTAGAAGTTAGTGGATGTTGACTCAAGAAACCTGAACCTGGTCTTTAATGAGAGTTGGACTGTCTCTTGCCTTTGTTCTTTTCATATAACAAAAGTAACACTATTGTTTCTTTTTTTTTTTTTAAGATTTATTTATTTATACAAGAACCAGGTACAGGCCAGATGTGCGGGAAGGTGAGAGGATTCACCAGAGACAGAGCCGGGAACAGAACAGGCAGACTGACGAAATACACTGCTGAGGGAACAGCAGTGAGACAGGAGAGGTCTGATGCGCCATGTGGGTTTCTCCCTGGCCAGCCAGGGTTGAACCCGCGCTGCAGAGGCAGCGGACAGCTTCACAGTGCGATGCTCAACCACCTGCGCCACCAGGGAAGCCTTACAATATAGGTGTAATAAGTTCACAGTCATCCTCAGCTTCTTCCCTGAGGAACTGTTAACGTAATGCTTATTAAAATCTAGCATTGCAGTATATCTGCTTTTGATGAAGGTTTGGCAGTTTCTTAAAATGTAAATATATACCTACCCCATACCCAGCAGTTGTACTTGTTTACCCAAGAAAAACAAAAACATCACGTCCACAAAAATACCTGTACACACGTAGAGTAGCTCCAAACTGATAACAACCCAGGTGTCCATCAGCAGAATGGATAAACTAGTGGTTTGGAATTTGAATACTACTGAACAGTGAAAAGGAAAAAATTGCAGATATGCAAAATATGGATAGATCTCAGAATTAGGCTGAGCAAAGAGAAAATACATATTATATGATTTCATTTATATATGAAATCTATAACAAGCAATACTTACTATGCTGGAAAAATATGTTTTTTCCAGAATGGTATTTTTGTCCCTAGAGTGATAAACTTGGGGAGGACAATGAAAGAACTTTATGGTAATGTTCTGTATCTTTATAGGGCTTGGTAATGGTACATTGGAAATGTGTGTATTTCACTGAATGTAATTTTTTCCCTTCAAATTTTATTGATATACATGCTGAAGTGTTGAGGGGTAAAGTGTACTGACACCTGCAACGGGAAATACATTAATAAGATAGATGGTGAATCATATAGAACATTACCTATGGAATCTAGGTGGGTTTTCAAACATACACTTTTCTGCATTTATAAATATTCCCAATTGAATGTTGGACAAAGAAGAATGTGTGAATACATTGATGTTTCTCTTGATTGCCTTCTACCAATATGGAGTCTTTCCTGTGAATAATAGTTTTTCAGTTTTCCTTCCAGTTCTTTTTCAGTGCATTCATATATGTATGTATGTGCACGTTTGTGTGTATGTATATATGTGGTTAGTAACAGAAATGTATATCCTTTTACTCGCTTTGTCTTAACTATGTTTACATGTCAGTAATAAATTTCTCATTCTGTTGAATCATTGCCTCATTTTCCATAGTATAGAGATAATACATCCAATATATTTGTGTATATATATTTTTCTTTATAAATATATATATATGTTTTTTTGTGATGAAATTTATTTTCAACTTTTCTCTTAAAAATTGTTGAGTGGGGACCTCCCTGGTGGCACAGGGGTTAAAGTCTCATTACTATCAAGCTATTGGCAGCCACTGCAGCATGATTTCGATCCCCAGCCAGGGAGCTTCTGCACATGGCACAGCAGACCTCTCCTATTTCACCCGCTGCTCCCCTCAGCAGTGTATTTCAGTAGGTCCACCTGTTCTGTTCCCCACTCTGTCTCTGGTGAATCTTCTCAACCACTGCACCTCTTGTGTGCATAAATAAATAAAATAAATCTTTTAAAAAAAAATTGTTGAATGGGCACATGATGACCTCTCACCTCCAGCTTGCTGCTCCTCTTAGCAGTGTATTTCATAAATCTTTCTTGTTCAAAAAAAAATTGCTGAATGCATGTGTGAACTGTGTTTATCTAGGGTGGATACTGAGAAAAGGTATTGCCAGTTTATAGTATATGCTTATTTTTATTAATAGATTGCCCTCCAGGGGCCTACCTGGTGGCCTAGGAGTTAAGCCTCAGTACTGTCACTCCTACAGCCTGAGTTTGATCCCCAGCCAGGGGGCTAACTCACATATGGCACAGCAGACCTCTCCTGTCTTGCCCACTGCTCCCCTCAGCAGTGTATTTCAGTCAAGTCTGCCTGTTCTGCTTCCCACTCTGTCTCTGGTGAATCCTTTCCCCATCCCTCCCCAGCCCACACTTCCCAGTTCTTCTACACAAAAATAAATAAAAAAAGATTTCCTCCCAAAACCTGTACCAATTTATATTCCCATCAGCAGTGGGTGACAGTGCCTGATACCTTCAACTTTCTGATAGGATTATTATTTATTATGATGTTGTTATCACTTTTTAAAAATTTTTGCCAGTTCGATGAGATGCATCTGGTTACATTTTCAATTTCTCAGATAATTGCAACTGAACTTATTTTTGCATTTGCTCCGTTCCCAGTTCTTTATAGTAACTTGCTCATATATTTGCTTTTTTATCTCAAAAATTGTACTTGTTTTTAATTAACATACCAAATTTAACAATCTCCCATGGGGGGTTCCTAATCACTTAACCCAAAATATATTGAACAGTCAGTCCATTTCTTCATGGATTTGAATGGCCACTTTGTTACAGGCAAAAATCCATTTTATATGGATTCTTTCTTGGATATTGTGTTCCGTTTGTATCTCTAGTCCTGTGTCCTCATCACACTAAAATATATAAGTTAAATATAAAGAATAGAATAAAATGTGGGAGGGGCCTCCCTGCTGGCACAGGGGGTTAAGTCTCAGCACTGTGAAGCTATCAGTAGCCACTACAGGATGAGTTCCATCCCAGCCAGGGAGCTGACCCATATGGCCCAGTAGACCTCTCCTGTCTCATCTGCTGCTCCCCTCAGCACTGTATTTCGTAGATCCACCTTTTCTGTGCCCCACAATGTCTCTGGAGAATTCTCTCACCCCTCCCCCTGACACCTCCTCCCCCCCCCCCCCCCCCCCCCGCACCTCCAGCCTATACCTCAGCTTTGGTATGCATGCATAAATAAATTTTTTTTAAATATTTAAAATAAAATATGGGAAGTTTGTGAATGTACTGTCTATTCAGTTTTGGTATTTGTATAGTGCATGCCTAATAAAAACCATTTAGGTGGGCCTCCCCTGGTGGCGCAGCGGTTTGAGCGCTGGGCTGCGAGGCTGCCCGCAGCCTCTGCAGCGCCGGTTCCTTCCTCGGCCAACGGCGAGGGTCCCACAAAAAAAAAAAAAAAAATTTAGGTAACTTATGGAGTATACAAAAAGTAGTTTATGTACAGAAAAAGAATATTCCTTGAAAATGATTGGTTAGGGGATTGATTAGAAAAATGATGTAGTTGAAGTCATTTAGACAAATTGCCTCTTATTTTTAAAGATTTATTTATTTATTGCCCAAAAATAGATGACTGGATCAAGAAGATGTGGTACATATATACCATGGAATATTACTCAGCATTCAAAAAAGATAAACACATGCAATTTGCAGCAACATGGATGGCACTGGAAGGGATCATGCTCACTGAAATAAGCCAGAAAGAAAAAGAAAAATACCGGATGGTCTCACTCATAGCAGGAATCTAGAAAACTTAAATAAGGGACCAGGAAAATGAATAACTATAAGAAAGTGAAAATCAAAATCAACAAAAATCTATGTACCAGAGACACTTTTTGGGGGGAGGGAGGGGAGGGATTGGGGTCAAAATGGGGGGGTTGAAATTGTATGGGGAATATAAAAATAAAATTTATTATTAAAAAAAAAGATTTGTTTATTTATGCATACAGGAACTGGGGTACAGGCCAGAGGTGCGGGGGTGAGTGGTGAGAGGATTCACCAGAGACAGGTGGGAGCAGAACAGGCAGACTGATTGAAGTACCCTGCAGAGGGGAGCAGCGGGTGAGACAGGAGAGGTCTGCCTCAGCATGTGGGTTGCTCCCTGACCGGCTGGGATCAAACTCTTGCTGCAGAGCTGCAGATTGCTTCATAGTGCTGTGCTTAACCCCTTGTGCCACGAGGGAGGCCCCAAATTGCCTCTTTTAGAGGTAGAGCTCTGATTTACTTTTTGTAAACACTGATTTGAAGGCATTTATTTTCCTAAAAAAATTTTTTCAAATTTATTTGAAAACTGATTTTATTGGTCAAACTTAAATGATTTTGTAAGTCATACATGATTTGAGTTAGTGCATGTAAGACTGAATTTTCTTTGTTCTGCTTGGACTACATTATTAATTTAAATTTTGATTTAATATATTCACTTTGATTTTAGAGAATGTAGCCTCTATTTTTTAAGTTATTTTTAATTTTATTTGTTTATTTATTGGTAATTTAAGCCATGGTCTTTCTGGAGAAAATGGCCCAAGTTTGTAAAGACTATATTTTCTGGGGCCTCCCTGGGTGGCACAAGGGGTTAAATCGCAGCCACTGCAGCACCAGTTCCATCGAACCCACTCCCAACACCCAGCCCCCACCAGAGAGCTGACCCACATGGCCTCAGCGGACCTCTTCTGTCTTGCCCACTGCTCCCCTCAGCAGTGTATTTCAGTCAGTCCACCTGTTCTGCTCCCCACTCTGTTTCTGGTGAATCCTCATGATCCGCCCCCCCCCACACACACACTTCTGGCATGTACCCAAGTTCTTGTATGCAAAAATAAATAAAGCTTTGGGCCTCCCCGGTGGCGCAGTGGTTGAGCGCCAGGTTGCGAAGCTGCCCGCAGCCTCTGCAGTGCCTGTTCAATCCCCGGCTGCTCCCCAGCCACCGGAGGAGGGTCCCGCATGGCGCGCAGACCTCTCCTGTCGTCCGCTGCTCCCCTCAGCAGTGTGCTTTGGTCCTTCTTACTGCTCTGCTCCCCGCTCTGGTGAATTCTCTCACCCTCCCACGCTTCTGACTGTACCCAGTGCTTGTATGCATAAATAAATAAATAAATAAATAAATAAATAAATAAATCTATCTTTAGGGAGAAAATAAAAATAAATAATGCTTTAAAAAAAAGAATATATTTTCTGGTGACTGCAAAGTTCTACATATATTAGATAGTGGTTGTGTTTTTAAAATACTGCTCTTGTTATTGTTTACTCAATTTTTTTTAAAGGTTTTATACAAGAAACAGGGTACAGGCCAGAGGCGCAGGAGGGTGAAAGGATTCACCAGAGACAGAGTGGGGAGCAGAACAGGCAGAAGGACCAAAATACACTGCTGAGGGGAGCAGCAGGCGAGACAGGAGAGGTTTGCCAGGCCATGTGGGAATCGCCCTGGCTGGCTGGGAATCGAACCCACGCTGCAGAGGCTGTGGACAGCTTCACAGTACTGAGCTCACCCACTGCGCCACCAGGAAGGCCCCACAATTTGTATTTTTTGTGTTTTAATTTACTTTTTATTAATACAAAATATCTTCACCCTGTTAATGCTTCTTCACTTGAATTCTTATTTGCTCATAGTAATAATACCACATTTACGTTTCCTTCTGTTAGCCAAGGTCTACTTTATTCTCAACCATTATGTGTTGAAAGTGTGTTTTTCCTTCTATAAATTGTATTCAGTAAAAAAAAAAAAAAATCAGTTGGGTTTTTGGTAAGATTTATTTTATTTCTTTATTTATGCATACAAGAACTGGGGTGTAGGCCAGAGGTGCAAGCATGAGAGAATTCACCAGAGACGAGAGTGGGGAGCAGAACAGGCGTATCTACTGAAATACACTGCTGCGGGGAACAGCGGGCGAGACAGGAGAGGTCTGCTGTACCATGTGGTTCATTTCCCTGGCCCGGATCAAACTGGTGCTGCAGTGGCTGGAGATAGCTTGATAAAGCACTGAGCCTTAACCCCTTGCACCACCAGGGAGAACCCTCAGTTCAGTTAGATTTTTTAACCTCACTTTGACAATGTCTTTTATTTATAATTCATTACTATTAAGTTATTCCTGCCATATTGTTAAACAATTTTTTTTTTTACTTTTTATAAAATACAAACTAATAGTAGTAGAAGGAGATTATTGACTGCCTAGTGACTGCTGTGTGGAGTGCACAGGGGCACAAGGACCCTTCTTCAAGCAATCTAATGCTCTGTCTTTAGTGTAGTTGTGGTTTCTCGGGGTATCTGACCACCAAACTCATTGGGATTGTGCATTCGAAGTCAATAAAAGTTGTCATATGTAAATCTTTGTCAGATCTAATATGAGAAAGAAATTACAACCAACACTTGTTTAGATGCTACCAGTAAGTCTTTTTTTTTTTTTTTAAGATTTATTTATTTATTTGTTTGTTTGTTTGTTTATTTATTTATTTATTATACGAGCACTGGGTACAGTCAGAAGCGCAGGAGGGTGAGAGAACTAGCCAGAGCCAGAGCAGGGAGCAGAGGGCGGCAGGAGAGGTCTGTGCGCCATGTGGGACCCTCCTCTGGTGACTGGGGAGCAGCCGGGGATTGAACCAGCGCTGCAGAGGCTGCGGGCAGCTTCGCAACCCAGCGCTCAACTGCTGCGCCACCAGGGAGACCCCCTACCAGTAAGTCTTAATGGGCGTCTTTTTTCACCATTGTTCTGCATTTTTCCTCTGCCATAGATTCTTCAAGAAAACTTTAAAATATGAAAAAATTATATACATTTGTACTAATTTTTTTATGATTTGGTCTGTGAGCTTTGTCCTTTTTTTTTTTTTCCAATTAAATGTAAGTTTTTCTTGGCAAAACATAAAAAGGAGATTAAGACAGTAAGTAGTTAAAATCCAAATTGTCTTTGATTACATCCCCAAATCCCTACCTTCCTTTTTTAGAAGTAACCACTATTTATGAATTTGGTTTCTAAGTTTCTGGTCCTTTGACAATACTATGTATTTATAGATTTCTAGAATTCTGTAATTCTTGAATGTTTTAAATTTAAGCATGTTGTATGTATCATTTTGAGGTCACTTTCTGCCCCCAACACACACTGTATTTTACTTCTCTTTTAAACTATTATTTATAATTTTCTATCACACAGTTTATTTCTCCTTTGTTTTGTTTGAGGACATTTAGGTTGTTAGCAATCTTTTAGGTTTTTTTTTTAATTGGTGGTGGTGTTTTAATGTTTGTTTTTTCTGATACACTTCAAGTTTCTTTGTAATGAATAACCAGTTCATTCCAGTAGAATTTTGAGGGTGGTGGATTGAGTCCTTGTTTTTTTTGTTTTGTTTTGTTTTTTTGAATGATCTTTTAGTCCATGGTCATTTTTACTCAGCTTGAAATATATTACATTTTGGGCTAGTGTGAGATCCGTTATCATCATAATTTCTACCTCAAGTAACCTGACTATCTTTTTAGAAATTTTCTCATTTTTGGTTTTCAGAAATTTCACTTTCAGAAATTTCAGAGATCGAACTCCTGTGTCTAAGGTATAGTAGTTTCCACAAGCTTTGTTATTTCTTTGTACTTTCTTCCCCCTCCTCCCGTTTCTGATCTAATTCCTATTAGATTTGTTGATATACTGGCTTTGTCCCCTTTGTCTCAACAATTTTCACTTTCCTCCTCTTTTTGCCCTGTGTTGTAGATCACTTTGGATTGATCTTTCAGCTCTCTGAAATTTTCTTTACCTTGGCCAGTTCTCTGGGTTAACCCTTCTAAGTTTCGTTTTTTCAGCACCTTCATTGAAGGGTAATTGACACAGTATTTAAAGGGTACATCTTGAATTTCGACATATACACATATGTGCATGTACATACTATACTCATGAAAACTATCATCTAATCAGGATAATGAGCCAATTTATAACCCCCTAGATTTTCTCTTGCCCCTTTGTAATCCAGCTCTCTCTTCCAGCCTCCCCAGTCTTTAAGCAAAAATAGATCTGCTTTTTGACACATTAGTTTGTATTTTCTGAAAAGTTAAATACATGAAATCATACAGTGTATACTATTGGGAATGGCTTGTTTTATTCAGCATAATTACTTTGAGAAATAGTTCATGAGTAGTGTTCTCTGTTATCTATTCCAGACTTTGTTCATATGTTGACATGCACTTGGGTCATATGCTGTTTCAGTGATTACAGAACTGAATATTTATAAACCTTATCTATGAATATTTATAAACCTTATCTTCTGTGAATATGTGCTTTTTTTGTTTGTTTTTTGGTCAAATATCTAGGAATGAATTGGCTAAACCCCAGCATAGATACAGGTTGCTTACTTTAAAAAATGTCAGACTGTTTTCCAAAATACGGGGTTTTTTGTACATTCCCACTAGAAGTGTACAAGTTTGTACTCTTCTTTGGGGCCATTACTTGGTATAATCAAGTTTTTTAATTTCCCACACTCACTAGAGCGTGTATTGGTAGGTAGCTCATTGTGGTTTTGATTTGCCCTTCCCTGATGACTGAGGATGTTGAGCAGCTTTCCGTGAACTTATATTTGCATTCTTTACATCTTTGGGGAAGATTCTGTTCGAATTTTTTTACCCGTTTTTTAAAAATGTATTTTGTTGTAAGAGTCCTTCTTTATATATTCTAGATGCTAGTAAGTCCTTTATTGGTTACATGTTTTGCAAGCATTTCTCCCAATCTTTGGTTTGCTTTAAGTGTCTGAATTTTTCTTTAGCTTGATAAACTACTGTTTTAGAGTTACTCTTGCCACCACCTTTGTATTTTAATCATATTTGTTCCTGCCCCCTCACTGTTTGTCGTTGATTACTTTCTTTTAAAGATTTATTTATTTATGCATACAAGAACTGGGGGTGCTGGTGAGAGGACTCACCAGAGACAGAGTGGGGAACAGAACAGGTGGACTGACCTAAATACACTGCTGAGGGGAGCATTAGGTGAGACAGGAGAGGTTTGCTGTGCCATGTTGGGTAGCTCCCTGGCCAGCCAGGGATCGAACTTCTGCCACAGATAGCCTCACAGTGCTGTGCTTATTAACCCTTTGTGCCACCAGGGAGGCCCTCTTTATTCTTAAACTCTCCCACCATAGCATACAGGGATGTGTACATAGCATATGTAGCCAAGAGAGTTGGTTGAGGTGCGGAGACTCCTTTATGTTTTTGCCAACCCACCCACAACTTTGTCCAGATTTTCAGCCCTAGCACCCATGTGCCCTGCTCTTGTGTCAGGGTAGATCAGTATCTAGTACTGTTAGTAGTTGCCTGGAGCAGGAAATGTGTGCATTGTAGGTTGGAGCAAAGTTATGCTCACTTAACTGTTCCTGTAGTGGAATCATCTAGACTTTGACCTAGCATTACCTCCTGTTCTCTATCTTTGGTGAGCTAATTCATTTATTTCTGAGAGACTTATTCTTGTGAAGTCTCTTTCCTTCCTCCTCCTGCTAGAGGGGGTGGATTCTTTTTCCTTTTTTTTAAACCTCTGGCACTTGATGTCTTTAATTCTTCACACAGAGGCCTCCCTGGTGGCATATTGGTTAAGTCTCAGCACTTTGAAGCTATCCACAGCAGCACAAGTTCAAGCCCGGGCCAGGGAGGTGACCTACGTTGCACGGCAGACTTTATCTGTCTTCACCTGCTGTCCGCACAGCAGTGTATTTCAGCAGATCCACCTGTTCTACTCCCCTCTCTGTCTCTAGTGAATCCTCTCTGGCCTGCACCCCAGCTCTTTTATGCATAAATAAATCTTCAAAAAAAATTCTTCACACAACTGTCACTCTGAAACAGGACTCTTGAAGAGAAGAAACAAATTTTATTGTATGGAAATATTTAGCACCCAGAAATTTCTGTCATTCTCAATTAACAGGATGCTTGAACGATATGTTTTTCAGAGAATAGGAATTTTAACTATACAAGGTAACAGTCTCAGATTTCCAAGGAGTACAAGCCAGATAAGGTACCACATGGAGAGGTAGTCCTCTGGATGTTTTTCCTACTGGTGGGTTAATCTTAGACAGGTTTTTAAGTGTTGTTTAATCTTTATATTCCTGTAATTTTAATAAATATATAAAATGAGTTTGTTTATACATACACCTTTTATTATAAAATGCAGTATGTTCAGGCCTCCCTGGTGGCACAAGGGATTAAGCACAGCACTGTGCAGCTATCAGTAGCCACTGCAGCACGAGTTTGATTTCCCCACCAACCAGGGAGCTGCCCACATGGTGCTGCAGACCTCTCATGTCTCACCCGCTGCTCCCCTCAGCAGTGTATTTCATCAGTCTGCCTATTCTGTTCCCCGCTCTGTCTCTGGTGAATACACACACACACACACACACACACACACACTCTCTCTCTCTCTCTCTCTCTCTCTCTCTCTCTCTCTCTCTCTCTTCTGGCCTATACCCCAGTTCTTGTATGTATAAATAAATAACTCTTTAAATTTAAAAAATGGCAGTATATTCTCAGTAATTTCAGAAAATTTGCTTTTTGAATGGGGAAAGACTTTTTTTTAAACAAATAGTACTGGGACAACTAGATATCCACATGCAAAACAATGAAGCCGAACTCCTTTCTCACACCATGTACAAAAGTTCACTCAAAGTGGAACAAAGATCCAAACCTAAGAGCTTAAAACTATAAAATTCTTAGAAGAAAATATAGGTTCAAGTCTTCAAAAAGATCTTAATATACAGTTCTCCCAAGAGAAACAAAGATCAATAAGCTCATGAAAAGATGTTCAACATCATTAGCCATTAGGGAAATGTAAATTTGACCCACAATGAAATACTACATCCCACCCTCTAGGATGGCTGTATGAAAAGACAATAAGAAATGTTGATGAGGCTGTGGGGAAATTGGAACCCTGCTGGTGGGAATGTAGAACGCTACAGCTGCTTTGGAAAATAGTCTGGCAGTTACTCAAAAGGCTAAACATAAGAGTTACCATATGATCTAACAGTTCTACCCACAGGTAAATGGAATGTAAATTATGCCTCACTGAGTCATTTTTAAAAATTCAAACATACAAAGGATTTTAAACTTTCTTTTCTTTTTAAAAATTATACTTGCCCCTGCTTTAAATTTTTAAAAACTAAACAGTGCAAGATTTATCCAAGGAGAAGTAGTTTGTGATCATCAAAATTCATTGAGGAGAGGACATTATTTTCTGGTTCCTCAGATAACTAGAAGTTTGCAGTAGTAGTGCATCAGGTCACAGGGTCTCAAAAATGTCGAGTTGGCTGTGCATGTCCAGTCTTTGATGAAGCCTAATGAAGCCTCCTGTTTCCAGATTATGTGTGCTGGTGTTATAAGTAATTTTTATTTGTCCCAGGTTTCTGGCACAGAGCCAAAAATACCAGGTGGAATTTCCTGAGTGATGGTAGGAGCACCTTTTTTATGCTAATGCTGTGCTTTTGGTAAAACCCTAGATTGTTTCTTCGACATGGGGCCTTTTTCCCCAGAAAGACCAGACCTGTTATTAGAGTGTAGGGAGATTGGGTTCATTCACATGGCCAATGATTTGATCAATCATACCCACTTAATGAAACTGCTATGAAGACTCTGGGCACCAGTTTAGTAGAGCTTCCATGTTGAATACCACATTGATGTGCTGGAAGGGTGATATGCCCTGACACTGGTGAGGAGGGGACGGACACAGGGACCTACTTTTCCCCCCAAACCCCCAACCTCCTAGATAATAAATTACAGTCCTTCTATAGTGCTTTCCCGAGCTCCACAAATAATTCTAATAAATCATCAAACTAGGGGGCAATGGGAATTTCAAAGATTGGTAACCAGTTGTTCTCAAGTTTGGGTGGCATCTGAAGTGAGCATATTCTTGTGGCGGACTGATTCCTGAACTAATTGGAGTCTTCTTGTTCAAGGGTTGATGTGTAGAACTGAATTATTAGATACCCATTTGAGGTTGAAAAGTTAACTAGATAAAACCATTTATTCCTGCTTAGTTTCACTTGTAGAATTCATATGTTAGACCTTAATGTTAAAACAGTTTTCTGATAGTAAAGCGCAGTTGAGTAGGTTAAACATTAAACCTTAGGTTTAGGGCCTTCTCTGGTAGCCTAGGAGTTAAGTCTCAGTGCTACCACCACTGTGGCCTTAGTTGGATTCCTAGTCACATATGGTGCAGGAGACCTCTTGGTCTCTCCTGTTCTGCTCCTCACTCTGTCTATGTGAATCCTCTCACCCCCTCACCTCTGGCCTACACCCCAGATCTTCTACCAAAAAAAAATAAATAAATCTTAAGTTTAGCCTTAAGGGCTGGTTGCAGTATCGTTGCAAAAATGTTTCTAGAGGGCTGGGTCCCTGGTAGCTGGTGCAAGGGGTTAAATCTCAGCACAATGAAGTTAGCAGCAGCTGTAGCTCCCCTGCCAGGGAGCTGAGCCACATGGTTCATCATACCTCTCCTGTCTCATCTGATGCTCCCCTCAGCAGTTTATTTCAGTAGATCTGCCTGTTCTGCTCCCCACTCTGTCTCTAGTGAATCCTCTCAAGCCCTCCCCCCCATACACACACCACACCCACCCACCCCGCCTATACACCAGTGATTAGATGCATAAATTAAAATAATTTTTTTTAAAAGTTTCTAGATTGTTTTTGTGTCATCAAATAAATCTCCTGGCTTTTATCTTGCTTTCTGTAACATGAATAATGTTTTTGTTTTTTTTGTTTTTTTTGTTTTTTTCCCCCAGATGGGAGTAGATTAAGGATACTAGGGAGCAGGAAAGTGGTCAGGCAGTATATAAGCCAAGTCTTGATTCTAGCATAGCCCCTGCTGCACTGCCTACAGCAGCACCTATTATACCAGAGTCCCATCACCAAAAATGAGAGTGGGAAGGGATTTTAAAATAGGGACTCCTCAGGCCTCCCCGGTGGCGCAGCGGTTGAGCGCTGGCTTGCAAACCTGCCCCCAGCCTCTGCAGCACCGGTTTGATCCCCGGCTGCTCCCCTGCCACTGGAGGAGGGTCCTACTTGGCGTGCAGACCTCTCCTGGGGCCCACTGCTCCCCTCAACGGTGTACTTTGGTCATTCTGCCTGCTCTGCTCCCTGCTCTGGCTCTGGTGAGTTCTCTTACCCTCCCGTGCTTCTGACTGTACCCAGTGCTTATATAAATAAATAAATAAATAAATCTTAAAAAATAAAATAAAATAGGGACTCCTCAAGGAAGAGAAATGAAGAAAGTGGAGGTGGGTCAATTGCTGTTAGGGTGGGCGAAAGTTTTTAGTCACTTGACAGTTCCTCTGTTGTGTGCCCTTCGATCTCAGCGTGGAAGTATAATACAAAGTAGCAGTTGTTGTGCTTCTCTGACAGTGTGATCATGCAGAATTGCCAATTATAGCATTAAACTTTTTCCAGAGTAATTATTTTGAGTGTCTTTTGGTAATTTTGTTGATGTACAACTATTTAAAAATAATGATGTTTCTTCATAGTTGAATCCATATGTCTTTAGCTAGTTAATAACATAAGGAAATTCTTGATAAGCTGGGGAACATTAGTTATAGAATAAACACTGTTCAGGCCTCGTTGTTTCCTGTTTAACACAAAGACAAAGTTCTCTGCACTGCTGCGTACTACCGAGGGTGACTCACCCTAGTTTGATCCCTGTCATTGTGTTAAACCTGTCATCAAATTGCCTGAGTAACTGCAAGTTTATATAAAGACAGAAATTTAGACAGCTTAATGTGAGTTTTTTTGTTTTTTGGTTTTTTATCCTTCCTCCTGTGGATGTGTTTGGTTTATTTTTTTGTTTATTTTTTTATATAATTCTTACATCATTTTTCATTTTTGCACAATGTATGCATTATCATTTTGGTTATATTGCCCACACAGTTGCATTCCCCCCCCCCCCTTATTTTGACCCTAGTCCTTCCAATGTGAGGTTTTTTTAAAAAAAAATTTATTGTGCATACCAGAAGCATGGTGTAGGCCAGATGGTGGAGGGGGGGCTCCCCAGGGGGGCCCTACTGCAACTGAATGTTTTCAAGTGTCAGGTTTGGAATCTGTCGGAAGGATCTTAACTCAGAACTCTCTTCTGTACTGAATATTTCTTATTTCCTTTCTTTACACTCCCTCCATTCGAGGTTGACTCAATGGCTGTGAGTATATGGCATTGGATTTAGGACATGGCTATTAATTTCTGCATCTGTTTTACAAATGTAACTCTTTATAGTAGGCTTTTAACACTTTTTCTTTGTGTAATGGTTCTTTAGAAGCAGAATTTGATCCAGCTTGTTCACGTGTGCTATATGTGTTTTATAACTGTTTTCCATATTTCATTTGTTACTTTTCCTAGAAAAAAATTTTTTATAAAGATTGATTTATTCATTTACACAAGAACCAGGGTATAGGCCAGATGTGTGGGAGGGTGAGAGGATTCACCAGACAGAGCCGGGAACAGAACAGGCAGACTGACTGAAATACACTGCTGAGGGGAGCAGCGGGTGAGACAGGAGAGGTCTGCAGCACCATGTGGGACCCTCGCCGGCAAGCCGGGATCGAACCCGTGGCGCTCAACCGCCTGCGCCACCAAGGGAGGCCCACTTTTCCTAGAAATTTAAAAGCAGATTATGCAATTTATTTTGAGATGACTTAAAAACATGGCTAAATAATTATACTCATCACTTCATTTCAGACTTTTCCAGTTTAATATCTTCTACATGGCTTCACAAACTATTATAGCCACACTCTGTGTGTTTTTGTGCGATTTTATTGGAACACAGTCTGATCGTGGTCTGCTATATGTGGGATTTTATCCACTCATTACTACAAATATCTAGATATGAAAGAATCATTTCATGATTCTTCTGTATCTTTTTCTTTTCATTTCCCTTTGTGGTAAACTGATCATTTCTTTGAGATTGGTCTACCTTTTCTTTTTCTGCAACAGGATCGCAGTGTGTGGTAGGAAGGTGATGCTGTCTGAAGGTGACATGCTGCCCTCCTTCCTTCTGTCCTCTCGCTTCCTATTTTGGCCTCCTGGTAATTGGGGTGGTGGAGGTGGGGGATGGTAGGGCGGCTAGTCTATACTAAAACGAAATTATTTTACCTGAGGGGGTGGGGGGGGGGCCAGTTCCTGGCCTGCAATTAAGAAATAAAAAGTTTATCCAACTTTTAGGTATAATCTGTTTTGGGCTTATGGGATCTTCTGAGAATAAGAAAAGGCTAGACTGGGAAATAAAACTAATGGTAATTCAACTCAGGGAAATTAAATGTTCTTCATTCATTACTGCCTTATCTGGGGATTATTTAATCTTTCATCAATTTTAAACATTTTATATTGTGTGATTTTAACAATATATCCTAATTATAATTTTGATGGTGATTACTTCTGATGTTAGAACGTTGAATGTAGACATTTGAGAAAAGGAATTGGTTTTAGATGTTCCCAAAATAAATCACTGGGTTTGGATAGATTTGTCTTAGTTTCTCCAGATTGTGATGGGAAAGATGCTGACACTGCCAAATCTTGATTTGTGCTGCTTAGCAGTAGACTTGTGAAGTCACTGATTTGGGGTTTTTGTTACTGATCTTGCCCCTCTGGACTTCTGCATGAGCCTTCAACTCAACCAGTGTTTCTTGAACTTTATTCATTGAATGCCATCTTCTTGATTTGCCTTCTCTGTACTTTCCTTGGCTATATTTTTAATCAACTCAGTTTTTAAAACTTAAAGTTATGCAAATAATGGCTGGGAGATATGGGATCAATGCATTAACTCTTTTCTATTTGGCACTTAAGGGAACATGTACATGTTCGGTACTTTGTCCCCAATCTAAAGTTTTCTTTCTAAAGGCCATCAAGTCCATTTTGGGAAACACTTCCCTGTGTGCTAGAAAATAAATCTTTGACCTTGAATTTGAGATTTCTGATTTAACTGATATAAAACTAGTACTAAAAGCTACTTCTGTACCTGGAAATACCAGAGGAGAGAAAGGGTCATGAGCTGGGTGGGTGCTTCAAAGTATAGAGGCACTTGACTGTGCATGGCAAAGCTTGGAGTCCTAGCCTTGCAGTGGTTGGTTTGTTTTTTTAAGCTGGTATCTGTGTCTCTCACCCACAATGTATTTGTGTATCTCAAATTTTCATAAATTTTATTTTTCTTTACAGGTTTGATCTTGCTCTTTTACCTAGTCTTTTATGTGTTCCTGGCTGCACTCTTCACATTCACGATGTGGGCTATGCTTCAGACTCTGAATGATGAGGTTCCAAAATACCGAGATCAGATTCCTAGTCCAGGTAATTATGTTGCAGTTATCTTGACTTTTAACAACATTAGGTTATTTCTTTACACCATAATTCTGATTTCTATAGCAGATAGAAAGTAAGTCATTAAATCTTGGAATTAGAGGATGTGAAATTTTTTTTTAATATTTAAGTATTAACTTAAAGATCTTCAAACTTATGGGCTGGATCAACAGGAGTCTTTTGCCAGAAGCAAGCAGAAATGAATATTGAGAATTATACTGAAACAGGTTTTTTCAATAACCATATTTTTTAAATGCCATCATTTCAATATTACCTGGTAAGTTTTAAATACTAGTTTTAGGGCCTCCCTTGGTGGCGCAGGCAGTTGAGTGCAGCTCTGTGAAGCTGTCCACAGCCTCTGTGGCATGAGTTTGATCCAGGCCAGCTGGTGAGATTCCCACATGGTGCAGCAGACCTCTCCTGCCTCGCCCATTGCTCCCCTCAGCAGTGTATGTATTTCAGTCTGCCTGTCCTGTTCCCCACTCTGTCTCTGGTGAATCCTCTCACCCTCCCACACATATGGCCCTTACCCCGGTTCTTGTATGCATGAATAAATAAATCTTAATTAGTAAATAAAATACTAGTTTTAACAGATACATACAGCACAAACACTGCTCATGTACACCCCTCCTAACACATACTAGCAGGTCCCAGCACGCACACACTATCATCCCAGTGGTTTAAATTGGAAGGAGACAAGAATTACTTTATTCTGTTGTTGATCTTGATTTTGGGCAAGGAATTGCATGAACTAGTCAGCAGTGCAGCTGTACTGCCCGTTTCTCCCATGGTTTTTTACTTAAGCGTTTCAAATAGACTCTTAAGCATTAGATGCTAGGGCTCCAAGACCACTGCTAGGTAAGATCTAGGAAGTTGAGCATCAGAAATGCAGTTTCAGACAGCTAGGTGTTAAGACAAAATTTTTGTAAATTGAATCATTTAAAAATCCCCTTAGAAATTAGTCATGTAAGGCCTCCCCTGGTAGCGCAGTGGTTGAGTGCTGGGCTGTGAAGCTGCCCACAGCCTCTGCAGCGCCGGTTCAATCCCCGGCTACCGGCGAGGGTCCCACATGGCGCGCAGACCTCTCCTGCCATGCCCGCTGCTCCTGTCAGCAGTGTCCTCTGTCTCTCTGCCTATTCTGTTTCCCACTCTGGCTCTGGTGAATTCTCTCACCCTCCCACGCTTCTGACTGTACCCAGTGCTTGTATAAATAAATACATCTTTTTTAAAAAAATAATTAAAAAAAGAAATTAGTCATGTAAAAAAATGCGGTTTCTTTTTTATAAAGAATAGACCTCTTCAATTTGGAAGTCTGGATTTTGTTTGTTTTTTAAATCAGATTGTTTTATGGTTGAGTTTTTCTTCAAGTCGAATGTTTTTATACAGTTACGTGCAATTTTTTATTTTTTTACTGGCAATATATTATATCTTGTTACTGCTATAAAACCTTAAAAATAAGAAAAAGCAATCTCAGATGTAGACAGGCGGTCATGTCATATACTGGTTCATCAGAGGTGTTATTCTATATTAAACACTTAAAAATCAGAAAAGTATTACTATTTTTATTGTGATTTAGCAGTGGAAAGGAAACTAGACCTATAGGATCATCTAAATCTAAGTGATCTGATACTTTGATGTGGTAGGTGAGTGGGGAGTTTAATCAGAGACCCCTGTGCATGGAGGTGAAGACATGCTCTGCTGTTTAGCATCATCATGTCCTTTTGGGTAGTATTGATTCTAGTAACTCAAGAACCTTTCAAATCAAACTGGGTCGCTACATGCAAAAGAATGAAGCTTGACCACTACCTCACACCATACACAAAAATCAACTCAAAATGGATTAAAGAACTAGACATAAGACCTGAAACCATAAAATACATAGAAGGAAATATAGGCCAAACACTACGTGATATTCACATCAAAGACATCTTTACAGACACATCACCCAAAGCAGTGATAGTGAAGGCAAAGATAAACAGCTGGGACTCCATCAAATTAAAGAGCTTCTGCACAGCAAAAGAGACATTAACAAAAACAAAGAGAAACCCCACCAACTGAGAGAACATTTTTGCACACAACACTAATGATAAAGGACTGATCACAAAAATCTGCAAAGAGCTGATGAGACTCAACAACAACAAAGAAAATAATCCAGTCAAAAAATGGGCAGAAGAGCTAAAAAGAAACTTCTCTGAAAAGGAAATGCAAATGGCCAACAGGCATATGAAAAAATGTTCGACATCACTTGTAATCAGGGAAATGCAAATCAAAACTACCATGAGATACCATCTTACACCAGTGAGAATGGCACATATTAAAAAAACTAGCAACAACAAATGTTGGCGAGGGTGTGGAGAAAAAGGAACTCTTCTGCACTGTTGGTGGGAGTGCAAACTGGTCCAACCACTATGGAGAGCAGTGTGGAGATTTCTGGACCTACTAAACATAGAGCTTCCATATGATCCAGCAATTCCACTCCTAGGTATTTACCCAAAGGACACAGAAACATCAATTCCAAAGAGCACCTGCACCCCTATGTTTATAGCAGCACTATTTACAATAGCTAAGCTTTGGAAACAGCCCAAATGCCCAAAAATAGATGACTGGATCAAGAAGATGTGGTGCATATATACTTCTTGATCCAGTCATCTATACCATGGAATATTACTCAGCATTCAAAAAAGATAAACACATGCAATTTGCAGCAACATGGATGGAGCTGGAAGGGATCATGCTCAGCGAAATAAACCAGAAAGAAAAAGAAAAATACCGGATGGTCTCACTCATAGCAGGAATCTAGAAAACTTAAATAAGGGACCAGGAAAATGAATAACTATAAGAAAGTGAAAATCAAAATCAACAAAAAAACTATGAACCAGAGACACTCTATGTGGGGTGGGGGGCGGGGAGGGGAGGGATTGGGGTCAAAATAAGGGGGTTGCAATTGTATGTGGAATATAAAAATAAAATTTATTATTAAAAAAAATTTAAAAAAAAGAACCTTTCAAATCAACACAGGAAATCATTTAGGACTTCAAAGGAACTGGATCTGATCTAAAAAGCATTAGATGTCATTGAGCAACAATTTTAATTTTCAGATTCAATGAAAGGCATATCTATAATAACTGACATGGGTAATATTTAGAAACTAGTAAAAAGTTTAGGATTATTTTAAGAGTCTCATGTTCTACCAAATGAGTTAGCCAGACATTTTAGGATTATCTTAAATCGCATGTGCATTAATTCAAAATGAACTAATGATCTATTTCTGGGCCTCCCTGGTGGCCTAGGGGTTAAGTCTCAGCATCAAAGGCCTACCATGAAGGCCTGAGTTCAGTCCCAGGCCAGAAAGTTAACCCACATATGGCACAGCAGACCTCTCCTGTCTCACCCACTACTCCCCTTAACAGTATATTTCAGTATATCCACCTGTTTTGCTCCCCATTCTGTCTCTGGTGAATCCTCTCACTCCCCTGCACCTCTGACCTGCACCCCAGTTCATCCACGCAAAAATTAATAAAAAATATTTTTTAAAGATGATCTAGTTATAATGCTTTTTAAAAAAAAAAAATTCATTTATGCATACAAGAGCTGCGGTATAGACCCCAGCTGGGGTATAGAGATGCAGGGGGTTTGGGGGGCAAGAGGGGACGGTGAGAGGATTCACCAGAGACAGAGTGGGGAACAGAACAGGCAGACTGACTGAGATACACTGCTGAGGGGAGCAGCAGGTGAGACAGGAGAGGTCTGCTGCACCATGTGGGTTGCTCTCTGGCCACCAGGGATCAGACTCGTGCTGCAGAGGCTGCGGATTGCTTCACAGTGCAGTCCCCAACCCCTTGCGCCACCAGGGAGGCCCCTAGTTATAATGCTTTTTTAAAAAAGGAAATCTTATATTAAAAGTTGTGAGCCTGCTGTATTTTGAAATATGTTTATATTTTCTCTTTAATAAACTCACACAATATGTTCTATACAACTGAGTGTTGACTGCTAATACGAAATTGTTGGTGGTTACACTCCAAATTCATTATGTGAAAGTCATTTTTAATTATAGAACAGTGCTTATTTTTGAAGTTAAAATTGTGCAGGCCTCTTTCATTGAAAAAGGTAAGCTGTCTTTATGAATGTTTTCATATAGATGTAATTTGAAAGACAAGAGTCTTTCAACTTTGATTTGCTAAAATATTTCCCTCTGTGTTAATGATGAATTGACAAAATCTAAGTGATAGAAAAATGAACATAGAAAGTAACAAAACAAAACTTGCTTAGTAAGGAACAGCAGTTATAACTAACTGCAGATAATCAGATTTAGGGGAGGTTCCTGACAGTTAACATCTGAGATAACTTTGAAGAGTTGGAATGCTTGTTTATTTTAGATGTGTCTGTGCTTTCATACTCAGCAGGAGTAAGTTCTTAATAATTTCAAAATACCTGTGAACACAATTTTCCATATAATTTACTAAGCTTTACCTTTTAGGGATAAGAGGAGGAAGGAAGGAAGGAGAGAAGAGAAATTGCCACAGCTAATTCCCACTCACCCCCCTTTCATCTCTTCTTAGGACTTATGGTTTTTCCAAAACCAGCGACTGCGTTGGAGTATTCATTTAGTGTCGGTGATTCAAACACCTATAAAAAGTATGTTGAAGACCTTAAGAAGTTTCTAAAGCGTAAGTACATTTTTTTAGAGTCAGGTAAAAGATTTTAGTCCTAGCAGTAACTAGTTCCACATTATGATGCTTTTAGAAGCATCATTTTTAGAATTTGCTTTATCTTTTTTTTTTTTCTTTTAAACACAATCAGCTGAGAGGACTTGCCAGTTGATTTTATAATTAGTTGTGAAAATGCCCTAATTTTTCAAAAGACTTAAGGGTCTAAACTAATCGGCAATTGAATTAATTTTTCTTCCTGGCCCAGTTTTATCTACATTTTGCTTGACCTAACTCCACAGCATAAATGATTAATCACCACGTGCCCTAACCTATTGGTTTTTGATTGCTAGTCTCACCTTTTCCCTAGCCACACTTACCTACTAATCTTCTAGAACTTGTGGACTCCATTTCCAAAACCTGTTACTTTCCTAGCACAACCTCCTGTCATTCTAGTCTACTTTTTCGCTTATCTCACTATTCTTACATTTCATTGGGATTTTCAGTTCACTAACACTTTTATTTTATCCTGGTTTCCTCTCTTACCAAGCTTGTTGATTCCATGGGTTTTTTTTCATTTAATTTTTACTTTTTGCCAGCACTCTGAAATCCCTTGGCCCTCTCAGTTTGTTTTGTCATAAACTTGTAAATGAGGAAAGCCATTTAATTCTCCTAGATGAAGTTGTTCTTTGGAGTCTGCTTCTTGAGCAGCTGGAGAAAGATTTCAATAGGACTAAGTACTATCCCAATGGATATTTGATTACCTTGCTCCATCCTCCACTCCCTGACTCTCCTACTGAATTTCTCTGAATAATTCTCTGAGGGGATTATTTCAAACCTCTAACCTCTGACTTTTGCCCCTGTAAATCACTTTTGTCATGTAACCTGGTTTTCTGCTTCACAAATAAAAGTACTGGGCCTCCCTAATGGCGCAAGGGGTTGAGCACCGCACTGTGAAGTAGTCTATGGCCTCTGCAGCACAAGTTCGATCCCGGCCCTCCAGGGAGCAACCCACATGGTGGAGCAGACCTCTCCTGTCTTGCCCGCTGCTCCCTTCTGCAGTGTATTTCAGTCAGTCTGCCTGTTCTGTTCCCCACTTTGTCTCTGGTGGGTCCTCTCACCCCCCACATCTCTGGCCTATGCCCCATCTCTTGTATGCATAAATAAATAAATATTTTAAAAAAAAAAGGAATAAAAATACTCAGAAAAGAACTACTGCCGTTACCAGTAAAAGAAACGTACAGTTATAACCATTTTATCTGTAATACTGCTCCTGTTCGGTGAGGCCCCCTTTCTCTTCCAAGGCTACCAGTACCAGTCATGCTTTGGATCTCATCCTGTATCGCTGCCTCAGAAACATAATACTATTTGCTGTCTCTGCTCATGTCTTTATCTTTTCTTTACTGGATATGCCCTGTCAGTATGAAAAAGTCCACAGCTCCTTCCTATCTTAAATTAGGGACCTCTTATGATCCCACATCTTCTAGCTATTTCCCCGAGTCTCTTTTTTCCTTGATAGTTAAATATCAGTACACACTTATTTAAATAATTTAAGGATGTGGGCCTCCCCGGTGGCGCAGCGGTTGAACGCTGGGTTGCGAAGCTGCTCCCCAGCCACCGGAGGAGGGTCCCACATGGCATGCAGACCTCTCCTGCCACCCGCTGCTCCCCTCAGCAGTGTACTTTGGTCCTTCTGCCTGCTCTGCTCCCTGCTCTGGCTCTGGTGAATTCTCTCACCCTCCCGCGCTTCTGACTGTACCCAGTGCGTGTATAAACAAAACAAAAACAAACAAATAAATAAATAAATAAATAAAACATGCCGCTATAAAAAAAATTAATAATAATTTAAAGATGTTTTGTGTCTATAATCCAGAGTTTCAAAATCAAGTAAAGGTCTATGATGAAAACAATAGTTCCCTGACCTTTCTAGCTGCAGTCCCATTAATTCAACAAACTTTTTGAAGGTATTATTTAAGGAAAATTTGTCTTCAGAAATTTTGAAGACAGGAGCTTATAGTCTAGTGGCATATTAGAAGGTAATAAGTTCAGTGTAGGAAAAATAAAAGGGTTGAGAGAGTTGGGAAGGGTTGCAGTTTTAATCAGGGTAGTCCAGGAAGACATCAATGAAAAGGAATGCTTGGAGGGAAATCTGAAGATGAGGGAAATAGCTATGAAAGTCTGCAACGGTAGACTTAAAATGCCTGTTGTGTTCAAGACACATCAAGGAAACTAAAGAATCTAGACAGAGTAAGCCTGGGGGAGAGGAGTAGGAGATCGAGGTCAGAGAGTTAAAGGACCAGATTGTTGTAGGTCCTTAGAGGACATTACATTCTTTGGCTTATACAGTGACCAACTTGGATCTTAGGCAGCATTTCACTCATGTTTTTTAAAGGATCATTCAGGTTGCCTTTTTTTTTTTTTTTCCTTCTAAAATTTTTTTTCACTTTTTTTATTTTTTTTATAATAAATTTTATTTTTATATTCCCCATACAATTGCAACCCCCTTATTTTGACCCCAATCCCTCCCCTCCTGCCCCCTACCCCCATAGAGTGTCTCTGGTTCATAGTTTTTTGTTGATTTTGATTTTCACTTTCTTATAGTTATTCATTTTCCTGGTCCCTTTTGAGATGAGGCTATAGTGGCGGGGGAAGGAAGCTAGGAAGGAGACCATTACAATAACCGTGATGTGTGTCAGTAGTGATTTGGCAAGCGGTGGGAGCACTGAAGGCAGTGAGAAATAGTCTGATTCTGGATACATTTTCTGTAGGAAGTAAGTTCATGCTTTAAGTTTTCTTTATGAAATGTTTCTTCTGTATCTTTGTTATACTTTTTTGGTAGTTCTTGATTTATTGCATTTGTACATTGATTTATCAATTTTATGCATTGTCTTCATTCCTGCCATAATAGATGATGCTTTAATTCGCAAGTTTTAGGTGTCTCTCCCTCTTCTCAGTTCAGTAGCCATTTAAGTACTACTGGGAGTTTCAATATTGGTTTCCTTTTTATTATTTTTTTTAATTATCTGTAGACATGCTTCTTCTAAATCTCTTACTTGTATACTATTTGAAGTTTTTGTTTTTGTCCTTTATTTCTGGAGAATTCCTTCCTAGAGAATTTCTGGAGAATTCCTTCCTGTAATCTGTACTGGTTACTATTTAGGCCTTGGACAGTCCAGCTGTGTTGGTAGTTTATAACCTTTTTTCATTGAATGCACTGTTCCTTGGTTTCCTGCCTTCTTTTTTTTCCTAATTTACTCCCTAATTTTGGTGGAGTCATAGTCTCAAGTAACTTCATAAGATATGAGAAATGTAAATTTTGAGTTCTTTCACTTCCAGAAATGACCTATTAGTGTCGCTGGATATAGAATTTTAGTTTATTTGTATTTGCCATTTTCTCCTCTGCAATGTTGAATTCTTTGTGTTTAAGTTTATTTGCTTAGAATTCTAAAATTTTTGTGTTTTGGTTTCAGTCTCCAAAATATCACTTTTCTGGGAACTTGATAGGGGTCTTTCAGGATAAAGACTTAGGTTCTCCATTTTAGTGAAGTAATCATCTCTCTTTACTTTGATAAGTTCCCCAGTTTATTTTTCTTGTTCTCTTTCTAGAACTATTCTGTTAGTTGGGTATTGAGTCCCCTGTTTGTCAATTTTACTGTGTTATACTCTGGGGAATTTATTTTTACTCTATAATGTTCAAAAAAAAAAAAAACTCTGTTTCCCCCAACATTTAAATTGCCTCCTGTTTTCCTATTCTAATTTCCTAATTAGAATTAAAAGTTTTATTTTGTTCACATTATATCTTTATGATCTTTTTTATTCTGTCAGTTTTTCTTTTTCTTTTTTTTTCTTATTTTTAGACTTTCCTCAAGTGTTATGGGTTCTTGGGTTACTTTTAATGTTTTATAATCATGCCCTTGACAGGGAGTCTTCATTCATACCCAGCTCCTTGCCTTTAAAAGGAAATGGAAGTCAGCATAATACAAACTTGTTGTTTGAAGAACTGGCCTATACCAACAGAGTATATGCAGAGGAAGCCCTTGGGAAAAATGGAATGTTTCTTGCCAAGTGATCTTTATGATTGTGCCAAGAAAGTAATGGGCAGCATATGCTACTGTTTTATTGTACAAGTTTACCTCTGGCCCCCAAATACCTTATTCAGTCTTTTTTTTTTTTTTTTTTTTAATTTATTTGTTTGTACATGCACTGGGTACAGTCAGAAGCGCGGGAGGGTGAGAGAATTCACCAGAGCCAGAGCGGGGAGCAGAGCAGGCAGAAGGACCGAAGTACACTGCTGAGGGGAGCAGCGGGCGGCAGGAGAGGTCTGCGCGCCATGTGGGACCCTCTTCTGGTGGCCGGGGAGCAGCCGGGGATCGAACCGGCGCTGCAGAGGCTGCGGGCAGCTTCGCAACCCAGTGCTCAACCACTGCGCCACTGGGGAGGCCCACCTGATTCAGTCTTTATATTTAAATGGGGCATAGCTCTCATGATACCTTAATTTTTGATAAAATTAAAACTTTTGATAGCAGGTGTTTTAAGGTAAAGACTCACATTTCCTTATAAAGTCATATGAAATTTTTGGTTCCTTTTTTGGTTGAATTCATTTGAATAGGCCTTTTTCTGGTGCTAGTTATACACACACACACCATATTTATTGAAACACTATTACTTGCTTCATATCTTAATTGTTTATTAGCAAGTGTCTTTCAGTAGACTGGGCAGATTATCACATCAGGTTTTTGCTCAGAGTTGACCTCCTATTCCTAACTCTTTCAGGTATAGAGCAAACATCTGGAAAACTATGGGTTACTTCTTTCTCTCCTTTCTTCTCCATCTCCAATATGTAACCATTTTGTTCCTTTATTAGCACTTTTGGATCTATCTAGGCTGTTAAAAACATCCTTCTCTGAGCTAACATTGCCTCACACTTAACTGTTAGTTCAGTTACAATCCTCTTTGCATAGACTGCCATCGCACTAAATAATCTTCACATCTTTCAGCTACTATTTACTGTCTTCCCCCACTACACTGTAAGCTCCTTAATATACCTTTTGGACCAAGCGCATAGAAGGCATTCAACTAATGCTATAAACCATGACTAGTGCTACCTAATGGTCTCAAAAGAGACTGATCTGTGGGCCTCCCTGGTGGCACAGGTGGTTGAGCTCCACATTGTGAAGCTGTTCGCAGCCTCTGCAGCGCGGATTCGATCCCGGCTGGCCGGCTGGAATCCCACATGGCGCAGCAGACCTTTCCTGTCTTGCCAGCTGCTCCCCTCAGCAATGTGTTTCGTCAGTCTGCCTGTTCTGTTCCCCTCTCTGTCTCTGGTGAATCATCTCTCCCTCCCGCACATCTGGCCTGTACCCCAGCTCTTGTATAAATAAAATCTTTTAAAAAAAAGAGAGACTGGGGCCTCCCCGGTGGCGCAGCGGTTGAGCGCTGGGTTGCGAAGCTGCCCGCAGCCTCTGCGGCACCAGTTCGATCCCCAGCTGCTCCCCGGCCACCAGAGGAGGGTCCCACATGGCGCGCAGACCTCTCCTGCCGCCCGCTGCTCCCCTCAGCAGTGTACTTTGGTCCTTCTGCCTGCTCTGCTCCCCGCTCTGGCTCTGGTGAATTCTCCCACCCTCCCACGCTTCTGACTGTACCCAGTGCATGTATAAACAAACAAACAAACAAATAAATAAAACATGCCTTTAAAAAAAAAGAGAGACTGATCTGTAATCTAGTTTGTGTCAATGTGGAAATGCAGTCAGCTATGCACCACTCAATAGCTGTTAAAGTTAACAAAACAAATTTAACATTTCTTCCCTAAAATTAATCTGGTAATCAGTGATCCTGACAGATGTTCTCCAAAGGATGTTATTCTCCTAGTTGTACTTAAGATCTTTTTTGGCTCATCCATGCACACATGTATGTTTACTTTTTAGCATATAGTGTCGAAGACCAGAAAAACCTCACAGACTGTCCTAATGGAGCACTTTTTGAACAGAAGAGCTTACCTTATGTTGCATGTCAGTTTCCGCTTCAATTACTTGATCTATGCAGTGGTGAAAATGATCCTCAGTTTGGATATGCCGGGGGAAAACCGTGTATTCTTGTGAAAATGAACAGAGTATGTACACATTTTGCTGCTGCTGCTCTTTTCTAACATCCTCTGTTAAGCTAGCAACTATTTACTGAATGTTACCTAATTTGTGTGAAAGACTATCAGTGATATCAGTAGACCTTTGGAAAATTAATCCAGAAAAAAATCCAAGATTTGTTCATAAGAGAAGGGATTTGTTCATAAGTTTAGGGAGTATAATGTGCATGCTGTTTGAATCCTGTGTTATAATTTAAAATTCCATGGTAAATAAAGTTTTGACTTAAGTAACCTTTTGTAAATATTTAGTCGCAAAGCATTGTTTTACAGTATATGTATATATAATTAAATAGTATAACTACAAGTAAACTTGCTTTCTAATGCATTCAGTGGGTTGGATTAGCCAAAGTAGCAGCATATTGCTATGATGTATAGAAGAGGTGCTGAATTGTATAACCATTAGCAGATTAAGAAGCTAATGTTCTCTGTGTAAATTAAAATGACCTGGGGTCATTTGCAAAGATGCTTTACTCATACAATGAAGTGATTCCTAAACCTCTGAGCCTTGCTACTCTATAAATGCGTTCTGCAGAGCTGTGTTCTGACAGTTATCCTATAGAGGCCTACAAAGTCTCCCTTGAAGAATGAGCTCATTTCTGGTCATTTACTCTGAGAAAAGGCGGTATTCTTAAACAGCTGTACACTTCAAGACCATGAATTCACTTATCACTAAAATCACAATTGATAAGCAAATTACTACCATCACTAATGAAAGTAACACTTGGATACTTCTGAAGTTGGCTTTGCTTAGTAAGGAGTTTCCCTGTAGGAGGTGCCAAATTTTAGGTGAACTAAATTTATTCACTTTTAATAGGGATTTTTTTTTTTTTTTTGGTAATGCCAATCTCCTAGGAGTGTCTTCCTATGTACATTGCTAGAAAATGAGTATCCAATATAAAGCCACGGCAAGAAGTTCCGGTTCTTTCTCTCATAGAACCAAACCTCTGAGTTTATTTTCTTCCTCCACATAATCCTCTTTGAATTAAGAGGATCTGAGATTGTACTTGGTGGTAGGGCCATGACTTTTCAGGGCTTGACAGGAAGATAACATCAGGCACATATACAGAAACTTAAGAAATAAGATGTGATTACTTTTTCCAAAGACCTTGCTTGAGCAAAGAGGTTGTAACATTTCTTGTATTTTGAGTAGACATATGTAAATGCTTATAAATACAAAATGCAAAAAAATTCCTCTTGTGAAGCAGATAAATAATATCTATTACCATTCATACAGTCATATCAACTATGCACATGAAAGTGGCCTCATTACACAGATCTAAATGGTACTTTGAGAATCTTAAAATGGGATTCTTCTCACTACGCATTTTATGGAAGAGAGGGATGTGATATAGTGAGGCTCTGTGGAAACCTATGAAAAGATATGTTGGTGATTGTGACCTAATACATTTTCACAAAAAACAGTAATTAAATTTTTCCTCTGCAATTCTTACTTGCATTAATAATTTGTTCATATAAATAATGAAGTTTAAAATGTTTTGTTTATTCCTTGTGTTAAGGATCACAAAGTATACAATACCATGTTTTGGTCAATTCTTTGGCAACTGATTTATTCTCTGTTGCCCCAGTACAGTAATAAGATAGTTAATTGGTAAGATGATTGAAAGGACCATTTTGTTCTGCTGAAGTCAGAGTAAAAAAAAGGTGATGTAATAGGATTAATGTTCATCTCAACCTTCCTGCCTTAGTCTGTTTGTAGCAATTAAGTCTGTTATTTATTTTTATGATGTTTCAATTAATCAGTATTTCTTTATCTTAGATAATTGGGTTAAGGCCTCACGGAGATCCAAAGATACAGTGTACTGCAAAGGTTAGTATTAAAAAAAATTAATCAAACTTCTGTTACAACTTTTAAAGAGACTTTAAAAATAAGGAATTATAGTCATCTTTTTCTTCCATGTCACATTTTTATTACTCTAGTGCAATTCATAGAAGAAAAATATTCTACCAAACTTGGGGTAAACCATCCTTATTAGTGATAATTTGAAAAGACTTGTTTTCCATGTGTATCTGATTTCACACACTTTCCTTTACATTTACATATGCCATATTTCATTGATTCTAAGATTCACTTTTCCCCCCCTAGCTTTAATAACACTAAAATTGGGATGGCCTTATAATTGAAGTGACTTAATAATGTATCATAGTGCATAATTTGTATATAAATGGGCATCTGAGATTTAATGAAACATGGTATGTTTTCTTAAATTAGAAGCATTATTTTTCTCCCTTATCCCAACTTTATTTTTTTCCAGAGTGCTATGCATTTTTCATCTCATTACTTCTTTTGTTTTCTTTCCATGCTGCAAGTGCAACTAAGACAAATATGTAAATGATGGGTAAGAGTTCTGAGGAAAAACTGTTCTAAGTTCTAATTTTAATTTCATTATTGTGCAGAGTATTCACATTCCAACTCAAGTTGTATGTTAGAAATATTTTACTTAAAATGTTACATTGAAATAGTTGTGAAGATAAATTAGAATTTCTAATTTAACCATGAATGAACTTTGGATTTGAGCAGAAACTTCTTAATCATGGGCTCTCAAATTCAGTCGTGCATCAGAATCACTTTGAGGACTTGTTGGACCTAAGTTTCTGACTATAAGATGTCTGGGTTCACCCGGAATTTGCATTCTAAGTTTTCAGGCAGTGCTGATGCTGCAGGTCTGAGACTTACACTTTGAGAGTTTGCACTTCCAGTTCTTCAGTAGGTAGAGAGCTGCTCACAGTTTCTGATATGAAGCCATTCATATACTTAGAAAACTATGACATGTATGTTTTACGCTTACGTATCTCGTCATTATTCAGGTATGTATTTCAAGATACGTAATTTCTAAATGCTTGTTTTCATTGAAGGTGTAAAATGAAAGCTTAAATACAAGCCTGCCAACAGGTGGTTTAGGTACAAGCCAAGAGAATAAGTTAAGAATCTGTCACACCTGGTGGTCTTGAGCATGTGACCTTAACTCCGTCCTCCTCTCTGTAATTGTTGCCTCTCACTCTGGGGACCTTAGATCCACAGGAGGGGAACCAGTGAAGCACTCATATCAACATGATTTTCCCCTTCTTATATAAAATGCTATTGTAGACTTTTTTTAATTAAGGAGTAAAAATAAAAGATAAAAGATGGCATTTGATTAGTGATTGAAAAATGGCTTTTATAATTTCTTTTGGCTTCGTTATCTCCTGCTCTTTGCACATATCTTTGACCTGTATCATTAGAGCTTGCCCTGTTTGTGGAGTGTCATCACTATGCCTTGCCCTGTCTTGCACATGTGCCACTCCATGATAGTTATGTGAAATAAGCAGAGAAGTAGGACTTCCAGTTCAGGTAGATTTGTTAGTTTTGCAATAATTTTCATGTGTGCTTTCAAAAAAAGATACTGGTTTATTCAAATCTAAAACTGGAGTATTTAGCAATGTTTCATTTTACATATTGTTTAGTGAACTTACCACTCATTAATCATTGTTTTCTATAATGTACTCTTTATGTGTTACAAGTTATAGTCATTGAAATTTGGACTATTGGAATGTGTTACAGAGCAATTTCCACAAATTGTTTTTTCACCAAGAATAATACTAGAGATAACTAAAAGCACAAAAGAATTGGATTATGTATGATTAGATTTGTATTTGCCATTTCTTTTTAATACAAGGAATGTAATCCCATTAGACTCATAGTGCTTCTGATTGATTTACACGTGTCTGGCAGATTATTCAAGGAAAATGTGATGTTTAAATTGTTTAGGAAGGCTTTTCTTTTGAAGTACCTTAAATTTTTCTTAATAGTTTTTGTCAGTCATATCATAGTTTCCCCCTTTGCTTATGGCTATTTTATCACATGAAACTTTTGGAGCTTCCAGGCCTGAAAGCACAATGTTTTATTCATTTCAGAAATACGCCAGTCGTAAACCAATATTGACATTTGGTAGTTGGAGTGCAGATAAGATTTCACAGACAGTACAGGAGTGGATCTGGCCATCAGAAAGGGCTCCCATCAAAAATTAAGAATTAGGGTGGATTGTGTCAAAGTTTAAATCAAAATAAACAAGTTTCTTCTCAAAAATAAACTTATAACTAATGCAATTGGAACAGCATATTACTAATCCAATTAATCATCATACTGCTGATAGTTGATACTGCTTTAATATATACTTTTTTAATTGTGTATATAGTCTAAAATCATTTATTTTGCTTTCAACTTTAGGATAACATGACATCAAAAGTAGTAACGTATCCTCCATCTGGATATATTGACTTAAAATATTTTCCATATTATGGGAAAAAACTGCATGTAAGTATTAAGAAGTCCTTAATTAAGTGGTTGTAACTCATGAAATTGGCATGTATATATGAAAACGTCACTTCTCAGTGGTGGGTAGCCATGTACTATATATAACTTGTGCATTGTCTATTGTGGTTTCTAAATAAAAAGTGGAGATCCCACATCTATAATTCAAAACACAAAACCCAAGCAGATGGAATATATTCCTGTAGACACTTTACACTTTATCCAGATTTCCTAAATGTTAATACTTTTATCTCATTGGTTTTATTGTTTGCATACACTTTTTTCACCTGAACCATTTTTAAGGACAAAGTTTTCTTTTTTTTAAAGATTTATTTATGCATACAAAACCTGGGGTACAGTCCAGAGGTGTCGTGGGTGAGAGGATTCACCAGAGACAGTGGGGAGCAGAACAGTCTGACTGACTGAAATACACTGCTGAGGGGAGCAGCAGGCGAGGTAGGAGAGGTCTGCCATGCCATGTGTGTCAGCTCCCTTGCCAGGGATCAAATTCATGGCTGCAGTGGCTATGGATAGCTTGATAGTGCTGAGACTTAACCCCTGCACCACCAGAGACCCCCAAGGACAAAGTTATAAATGCAGCGTCATCTTATACTAAATGCTTGAGTGTTATTTCCTAAAAATAAAGACATCTTTTATGACTCTAGTGATTATCAAAGGAAGTTAACATTGATACAGGATATTATCCAGCCTACAGACCTTGTTGTAATTTTGCTAGTGTCTCAGTGATGTGCTTTATAGCAAAAGGAAAAGTCTGGGGGAGGATATTCATCTATAAGCTGGAACAGTCCCCCAGCTTATCTGTTTCATATCCTTATACTTTTCAAAAATGTGTACAGGCTTTTTGGAGACTTACTTTGTTAATGTCCCTCAACTTGAGTTTGTCCAGTGTTTTTCAGGATTAAGTATAGATTGTACATTTCACAATAATGTCCCAGCAGAAATGTTAAGTTCTTTTCAGAATAACGTATCAGGACAGACATGGTTTTGACTAACAGTGATAGAAACCTTGAGCACTTGACTAAGGTGGAGTTAGCCAGGCTTCTAGTTACTTGGCGGCGGGGGCTGGGGGGAACAGATTGCAGTGCAGGTACTTTTTCCCATAGCTTTTAGCATTGTTGATACTTGTCTGAGTCAGTTGCCATGAGTATTATATCCAGTTGTTTTCCTGGTCCCATTCCTTTCCATTTTTTAGTTGGTATTCTGTTGTAAGGAAGAGCTTTTTCTTCTCCGCCATTTACTTGTGTATATATGTACATGCACATACATAACCTATCAAGATTTTTTCCTTAATTCAGAGGTTTATAATTGTTATTTATTTTTGGTGCTAAAATTGTCCCATACTTGGCCACTGAGAACCTTTAGGCTGACTGCTTTGCTCCTTTCAGCAGTTCATTACATTCTGACACCATGAGACATTTCAGGTTCATCTTATAGTCTCTGCACCAACCCTAAAATCAGCACCTAATTCCTTTTAGTGAAGAATTGTATCTGGAAACCATAATGATGGTAAAATAATTATGAGTATATTTGCACCAAGTTATAGAGCAACCTGTAAATGAGGATATGATGTGAGAGACATAAGGAACATAGTAAGCTCTCTAAGAGCTGATGAATCTTGTCCATGTTTATGAAATAATAATTTATAATATATCAAATATTTGTATATATTAATATAATATATTGATATATGCTTAATATAATCAATATCTAATATATTAATATATAATTATTATGATACTCATTATGTTAATAATGAATACATATATCCTCCAGCACAGCTGGATCAGTCACAAAATTTGTCATAAAAATACACCCTTGAGGGCCTCCCCTGGTGGCGCAGCGGTTGAGCACTGGGCTGCGAAGAGGCCCACAGCCTCTGCAGTGCCCACTGCTCCCCTCGCAGTGTATTTCATCAGTCTGCCTGTTCTGTTCCCCGCTCTAGCACTGGTGAATTCTCTCACCCTCTGCGCTTCTGACTGTACCCATTGCTTATAGAAATAAATAAATAAATCTTTTAAAAAAAATACACCCTTGACCTCACAAAATAGTGCTTTCTGGTGACAATTTGATGAACTAGAGATTAGAAGGACACTGTGGAAAGAGGGAGTGGGTGGAAAGGGGTAGTTCAGACCAAGGTTGTGGAACATCTAAGAAAGAATGGTAATGAGGGTCTCCCTGGTGGCACAAGGGGTTAAGCACCATACTACGAAGCAAACCGCAGCCTCTGCAGCACGAGTTTGATCCCCTGCCAGCCAGGTAGCAACCCACATGGTGCAGCAGACCTCTCCTGTCTTGCCTGCTGCTCCCCTCAGCAGTGTATTTCAGTCAGTCTGCCTGTTCTGTTCCCCGCTCTGTCTCTGGTGAATCCTCTCACCCCCTGCATCTCTGGCCTGTACCCCAGCTCTTGTATGCATAAATAAATAAATCTTTAAAAAAAAATGGTAATGAAACACAGCATAATCATAGTTAATGGGATAGATTTAGAACTATGCTCAGAGAACAGTTTGTAGCTACAAATATCAATAAAAATTAAGGTACTAAGGAATGAATATCCAGTTTCAAATAAAAGATAGGGAATACATAACCCAATAGTTTAATTTACAAACTAAACCAACTTCTGATAAAGTATAGATAAAATTACTGTAGAAATTTAAATTAATGTGTTTTTCTTTATTTACCAGGTGAATTATCTACAGCCCTTAGTCGCTGTCCAGGTCCAATTTAATAATAGTGCTCCACAACGCGAAGCAACAGTCGAATGCAAGATTACAGGAACAACCAACCTACTAAATGAGGATGACCGTGACAAGTTTTTAGGACGAGTTGCATTCAAAGTCACAGTGCGTCCATAGTAAGAGTTAGGATATCTCCACGAGGAAATATGTTGCCTGTCTTCGTTTTATATCAGCTGGACCTGCCATTCTAGAACTAGGATACCACCTTGGAGCAAGGTGGGGTGAAACCTGACTGGGGTGACATCATGATTTTCTTCAGATCATAGTGTTCAGTGTCCTCCGAAGTAACTGCCTGTTGCCTCTGCTGCCTTTGAACCAGTGTACAGTCGCCAGACAGGGACCATGAACACTTGATTCTGAATATGTAGAGTGTGGGTCTTTCATATTTTCACGTGGTTTAATTGCCAACTGTCTAAAGCTTAATGTGTGCTGTGCTATGTAAATATTTTATAGAATTAACACTGGTTAACTGTCATATTTTGATGCCAGCCAAGTTTTAGGGATGAAATGGTACCTGAAAAATATCTTGACTCATTGTAAAGTAAAAAATGGGCGTTATATGGAAACGACAATAAAACAAATTTGAAACATTGTTGTCAATTTTTGAATTTTTTACATGCTAGATTAGTCTGGGTCACTTTCATTAAGAGCAGGAACTTTTTGTTAAATATGTTTTAAAAAATAGTTGCTACTGGGCCTCCCCGGTGGCGCAGCGGTTGAGCACTGGGTTGCGAAGCTGCCCTCAGCCTCCGTGGCGCCGGTTCGATCCCCGGCTGCTCCCCGGCCACCGGAGGAGGGTCCCACATGGCGCGCAGACCTCTCCTGCCGCCCACTGCTCCCCTCAGCAGTGTACTTCGGTCCTTTTGCCTGCTCTGCTCCCCGCTCTGGCTCTGGTGAATTCTCTCACCCTCCCGCGCTTCTGACTGGACCCAGTGCATGTATAAACAAACAGACAAACAAATAACATGCCTCTAAATAAATAAATAATAAAAATTAAAAATAAAAAAATAGTTGCTACTGTTTTAGTGCTGAAGCTAAGTCTATACATTAAAATATTTTACACCATAGATGAAACACAATTTTTAGGTTAGCATAAATATATATCTCATTTTTTTAAGATTTATTTATGCGTACAAGAACTGGGGTATAAACCAGAGGTGCAGGGGGTGAGAGAATTCACCAGAGAGAGTGGGGAGCAGAACAGGCAGACTCACTGAAATACACTGCTGAGGGGGGGCAGCGGGCGAGACAGGAGAGGTCTGCTGTGCCATATGGGTTGCTTCCTGGCTTCCTGGCCAGGGATCGAACTTGGTGCTGCAGTTGCTGGCAGTAGCTTGATAGCGCTGTCTTTAACCCCTTTGCCACCAGGGAGGCCCTGCCTCTCATTTTTTTTATGACACTCATGAGATTGTGAAATATCTTATTACTGCCTTCATTAGCAGATTGTGAACTGTAATGAAAAGTATCAATTGTGAAATATAAAAACTTGGAACTTAAGCTTCAAATGAGATAGTAGAGTTTTCTATCAATCAGCATTCTTTGCTAATTGTCATGAATAGTACCTTCATAGGTGTTTTGGTATGATTCTTTGTCATAATGTGAGCTCCTTTCTCCGGTATGGAAAAGTGTGTGCTCTCTGTGAAATGACTGCTATTTTAAAGCCCATTTTACCCTCTCCTTTCACAAAGGGATAGCCAGGATAACAGGGACCCAACCCAATTGGCTCAGGAATGGCTGTTGGAGAAAATGTGAATCCTCTGGGTGACCTTGAGGGCCAAATGACCTTGGTGACCCAGTGGCAGCCCCCACACTGTGGTACTGGGCACTCATCCTCTTGGAGAGTTTTGTTTCTTCTCTAAGATCTCAGTGTTTTCAGAAGTCTTCTTTGCAGCTGATGTAAATAATTCTTTGAGTTGTTAACAAGGTAAATATGCTCTGGACTTTGATTTTCCTCTCTTAAAAATGTAAGACAAAGATAAAATATTGTGATGCCAGACCAATGGCATGGACTGTGGCCAGGACATCACTTTAGTTGGCCCAGCATGACCAGAACCTCAGCTGTCAACTATGGCTCATGTGAAATTCATATTAAATATTTGATTAATTTTGTATGTTTGTGTCTTTTGAAGTATAGATCTTAAATCACAATGTGGTTACCCAATAAACCCATTGTAAGTTGGAAATAAAAGTTGGAAATTAATAGACCTTACCTATCAAAGATAGATTAGCCTAACCAGCCTTAAATGTGCTGAGAACACTTGAATTTGCCTGTTCTTTAACAAAATGTTGACTATCTTGTGTAATTACTGAATAATAGACTGAAACAGTATTGGTTCACCCTTATGATCTCTGTTGACTGGGAGCCGCTGCTGTTCAGCATTATAAGAGTATCCTACCACATTTTGCAAATCTGGGAAAAGATCAAAATTCAACTGCAGTTTCTACTGAATGCTTACCAGTGTTTGAATAAGTTTAAATAAAAAGCAAACATTCTCAGAACATGAAACAAAAATTAGGATAGTCAAATCAAAGGAGTCAGTTTTAGGAAGGAATAAAATTAAACGTGAACATAAGTCACTAAATCATATTTGTGTCTCTTGGTTCCAAAGTTTGGGTGCAACTCAGCCCCTGGCTGCCTTGAGTTTTAGTTGACCAACCTTTTTTATTTTTTCCCCATGAAAATTGATTTATGTCTCCATGAACTTGGGTGTAAGCCAGAGGTGCAGGGATGAGAGGATTCACCAGAGATAGAGTGGGGAGCAGAACAGGTGGACTGACTAAAATCCACGGCTAAGGGGAGCAGCAGGAGAGACAGGAGAGGTCTGCTGTGCCATGTGGGTCAGCTCCCTGGCTGGGGATTGAACTCGTGCTGCAGTGGCTACGGATAGCTTCATAGTGCAGAGACCCAACCCCTTGCGCCACAGGGAGGCCCAAGACTGGTTTATTCTTTTTTAAATATTTTTTTCATCATTTTTTCATTTTTGTACAATGTATGCATTGTCATCTTGGTTTTATAGTCCCCATAAAATTCCCTTGTTTTGATACTACTCTTTACCCCGCCCGCCCCCGCCCTCCTTCAGTGCATCTGGTTTATAGTTGCCTGTTGATTTTGATTTTACTTTATTATAATTATGCTTTTTCCTGATCCCTTATTTGGGTCTTTTAAATTCCTGCTATAATTGAGAATATCCAGTATTTTTCTTTCAGGCCTATTTCACTGAGCATGATCCCTTCCAGGTCCATCCATGTTGCTGCAAATGGATGAGTTTATCTTTTTTTTTTGATTGCTGAGTAATATTCCATTGTGTATATGTACCACATCTTGATACAGTCCTCTTATTTTTGGGCATTCGGGTTGTTTCTATAGCTTGCCTGTTGTAAATAGTGCTGCAATAAACATAGGGGTGCAGGTGTCCTTTTGAATTAATGGTTTGGCGTCCTTTGGGTAGACACCTAGGAGTGGAATTACTGGGTCATATGGAAGCTCCACCTTTAGCAGATTGAGGAATCTCCACACAGCTCTCCATAGTGGTTGGACCAGTTTGCACTCCCACCAGCAGTGCAGGAGAGTTCCTTTTTCTCCACATCCTCACCAACATTTGTTGCTAGTTTTTTTAATATGTGCCATTCTCGCTGGTATAAGATGGTATCTCATAGCTTTGATTTGCATTTCCCTGATTACAAGTGATGTCAAACATTTTTTCATATGCCTGTTGGCCATTTGCATTTCCTCTTTGGAGAAGTTTCTTTTTAGCTCTTCTGCCCATTTTTTGACTGGGTTATTTACTTTGTTTTGTTGAGCCTCATCAGCTTTTTATAGATTTTTGTGATCAGTCCCTTATCATTAGTGTTGTGTGCAAAAATTTTCTCCCAATCAGTGGGGTGTCTGTTTTGGTTACTGTCTCTTTTGATGTACAGAAGCTCTTGGATGTAGTTCCAGCTGTTTATCCTTTTCTTCACTATCACTGCTATGGATGATGTGTCCTTAAAGATGTTGCTGAAGTGTATGTCATGTAGTGTCTCACCTATATTTCCTTCTATATATTTTATTGTTTTGGGTCTTATATCTAGGTCTTTAATCCGTTTGGAGTTGGTTTTTGTGCATGGTGTGAGGTAGAAGTCAAGCTTCATTCTTGTGCATCTAGCGGTCCAGTTTTACCAGCACCATTTATTGAACAAACTTTCTTTGCTCCTTTGTCAAATATTAATTGAACATAAATCTGTGGGTTTATTTCTGGGTTTTCTATTTGATTCCATTGGTCTGTGTGCCAAGACTGGTTTATTCTAAAGGTCCCTCTCTGAAACTTACTTTTGTGAAAAGGTCCTAAGTTACAGGCAACATTTTGTGGAGGAGCGGATGGCAGGGTCTGTGGAGCTGGGTCTGTGGGAGCAGATGAAGTTTGACTCCTGCAGTTGAATCTACCACTAGCACTGGTGGAGGATATTGACTTTTAATATTTAAAATTCAGTGACTTTTTTTTGGTGAGGGTAGATGCAGTTCAAGAAGGTGGCTTTTTTTTTTTGTTTATTAAATTTTTTAATTTTTTACATCATTGTTCATTTTGAAACAATATTTGCTTCTCCCCAGCTCCTCAGGTGTAGTCCCCATAGAGTTTCCTTCACCAATGCACCCGTGCACCATCACCTCAGTCCCCTGTGCTCCTCCCTCCCCCGCCTCTGATCCCTCTCCCTCCTCCTCCCCTGCAGGATGTCTCTGATTTATAATTGTCCGGTTTTGCTTTGTTGTGTTTTGTACTGTCATTATTTTTCACATTGATGTCTTATTTGATTCCCCTATGTTCCTGCTATAAGTGAAACCACCTGATATATTTTTTTTCCTTCTGGCTTATTTCACTGAGCATAGTTACTTCTAGCTCCATCCACTTTGCCATGAATGGCATGAGTTTATCTTTATTGATTGTTGAATAATATTCCATTGTGTATGTATGCCACATCTTCTTGATCCAGTCATCTATTTGGGGGCATTTGGGTTGTTTCCAGGTTTTACCTTTTGTAAATAGTGCTGCAGTAAACATAGGGGTACAGTTGGTCTTTTGAATCAAAGTTTTTGTGTCCTTTGGGTAGATCCCTAGGAGTGGAATTGCTGGGTCATATGGTAGCTCCATTTTTAGTAGACTGAGGAACCTCCAGACAGCTTTCCATAGTGGTTGGACCAGTTTGCACTCCCACCAGCAATGTCAGAGAGTTCCTTTTTCACCACATCCTTGCCAACATTTATTGTTGCTTGTTTTTTTGATATGTGCCATTCTTACTGGTGTAAGGTGGTATCTCTGGTTTTGATTTGCATTTCCCTGATTATAAAGGATGCTGAACATTTTTTCATATGCCTGTTGGCCATTTGCATTTCCTCTTTGGAGAAGTGTCTTTTAAGTTGTTCTGCCCATTTCTTGACTGGATTGTTTACTTTGTTGAGCCGTGTGAGTTCTTTTTATATACTCGTGATCAGTTGGATGGAGTGCAAAGATTTTTTCCCAATCAGTGGGGTGTCTCTTTGTTTTGGTTAATGTCTATTTGGCTGTACAGAAGCTTTTCAGTTTGATGTAATCCCGGGTGTTTTTCTTTGCCTTCACTATCACTGCTTTGGGGGATGAGTCTTTCAAGATGTTTCTGAGATGTATTGCTTGTAGTGTTTTCCCTATTTTTCTTCTGTATATTTTATGGTTTCAGGTCTTATGTCCAGCTCTTTTATCCATTTTGAGTTGATTAAAATTCAATGACATTTAATATTTAAAATTCAATGACTATTTTGTTTTTAACTCAAGGAAAGTTGTGGATCAGCTGCCTTAGGCCTCCAAGTTGTTTCACGTTGGAGTTTATTATGCCTGAACTCTTTGACTTAGGTAGATAGTAGTTCAGTCTGCCCTATGTTAGGGCAGAGATAATAGGTTTTCAGCCATATACTGTGTTATAGTGTCTCATGAGGTTTTTTTTTTTAAAAGATTTATTTATTTATGTATACAAGAACTGGGGTACAGGGCCTCCCCGGTGGCGCAGCGCTTGAGCGCTGGGTTGCGAAGCTGCCCGCGGCCTCTGCAGCGCCAGTTCGATCCCCGGATGCTCCCCGGCAACCAGAGGAAGGTCCCACATGGCGCGCAGACCTCTCCTGCCGCCCGCTGCTCCCCTCAGCGGTGTACTTCGGTCCTTCTGCCTGCTCTGCTCCCCATTCTGGCTCTGGTGAATTCTCTCACCCTCCCGCACTTCTGACTGGACCCAGTGCTTGCATAAATAAATCTTTAAAATAAATAAATAAATAAATGTCCCGCTAGCATGTTTAAAAAAAAAAAAAAGAACTGGGGTACAGGTCAGAGGCATGGGGGGTGGGAGGAACCACCAGAGACAGGGAAACAGAAAAGGCAGATTGACTGAAATACACTGCTGAGCAGAGTAGTGGGCGAGTCAGGAGAGGTCTGCTGCGCCATGAGGGTGGTCCCTGGCCGGGGCTCAAACTAGTGCTGCAGAGGCTGCAGATAGCTTCATAGGTTGCGTCTTAACCCCTTGCGCCATCAGGGAGGCCCCGCATAAGGTTTTCTATAAAGACAACTCTCCACCTAAAACTAGTTCATCCTGTAAGTTCTGTGTCCTTCCCTAGTGGTCATTTCCCCCATGCATTTGATGGTGAGATAAAAAAAAAGGCTGGCTTGCGCCCTTCACAAAATCCAAACACGACTGCCTATCACTGAAGGTGCCACCTGTAAAGAGACCTCTCCAGATGTGTAAAGTCTACTGGAAGGTTAAATTCAGGGGTCCACGCGATCATTTTAGAAGGAGAGGAAGGTAAATCTTTGTTGACATTTGATTGCTTAGAAGTCTCAGGAAGGTTACTTCTGAGCAGCAATTCTCTCGAATGATATTGATGCCATCCTTTGGGGTTGCAAGGGTTCAGGGAGAAAGGACAGTGCCAACCTCTAGAGGTTCATAATGTGAATTTCCAAGGATCATCCTACTTGTGAAGTTAGATTTTTCAGGTGTTTCTTTCCTAGTAACTGAAAATAGCGCGTATAACTGCAGTTTTGCTACTGTGCTGAAGTGGTGGTTTATCCTCCTAGAGTGTTGAAAGGGGGGAGTTAGAAGTTTTCCGTCTCTGCCCTATAGCCCTGTACAACATGCTTCATATGGAAGGAGGGGGCACAAATGTGTGAATAGCTTGTATGGAATTTGAATTCTCTTGCTTCAGTAAAACTATGAAGTTGGAATTTAATGAAAAACGAATAGTTTGCTCAATTCAGAGTTTTACCACTTCTGTTCTCACTAGAGAAGTTGTGTTTTGAGCAGTGTATCCTGTTCTCACCAAGAGACGTCTCCCATGCTTCTGGAAGAATGTTCACCTAGGCTTCACTCACACTCTTGCCTCTAAAGATAGAACAGTCACTAGAAGACACTTTCAAAGATGAATTGATGAAAGAATGTCTCCTACATCAGTCTTTTCATAGTATTTGGTGCCTTGGGATAACGTTGAAAGGGCTTCCTCAGAACAAATTGGATTTGACTAGTGACCAACTAGCTAGTGACAGGCTGTCTCCAGTTTGGGATTTGCTTGAAGACATGAACACTCGATCCACTCAAATACGAGTCTCTTGGGTGAGAATGCAGGCCTGCTGGTGGCAACGTGCCTGAGCAAGTAACCCCAAGAAAAGGAGGCTGGGCTGTTGGCTTTGGGGGAAACGCTGGGGTGGTGCAGAGCTCTGAGATGTCTGCTGACCTCACACTCCCTATGGTTTTCTGTCAGTCACAGTGCTGATCCCCTAATGTGGTAGCCAAGGGAAATGATGGTTGGCATATTTTTCTGGCATTAGTCTCACCATGTTTCTTCTAGGTGGCTGGGAACAGTTGGGGATAATGTGATGAAAACTGGAATTTACCTCTCTCTGATAAGAGCTCTCCTGGGGGTGGAGGGCAGTGCGATGGCTTGAAGAACACTATATGGCAGGGTGGAGTGTGGCCACTGGCTAACTGAAGTGAGACTGACTGAGGACCAGGAAGGAAGAACCAAGCGGGGTGTGGCAAGTGGAGAAGCTGATGGACATGACCCAAATTAAGAGCATTTTGTGAGTACCTTCCTGAGATGGCTAATCTCAGATTCTATTGTGGATAAAGTTGTGGCTGGCAGAATTCTGACCCCATGACCTTTGCTTCTGGTATCGCTTCTATGGTTATGTCACAATACATGGCAAGGACTGCTGATGAAATTAAGACAGCTATTTTTAAAGTTGACCTTTAAATAGGGAGACTATCCTGGGACTCTGATGTAATCATGGGTACCTCTACCAGAAGTCAAATGGAAGCACTGAAGGACTGGCCATACTGTTGCTCTCAAAGTTGAAGAGGGCCATGTAGAAAACAGAAGGAATAAATTCTGCCAACACCCACTGAGTTGGGACGCCAAGAGTTCTCCCAGCTTCCAGCCCTGCAGCCGCATGAGGCACCAAGCAGAGGCCACACTGGGCCCCGACTGACCACGGACATGGGCAAGTGGGCACTTAACAGGTGTCTTAAGTCACTAAACTAGTGGCAGCAAATAGAAATCTATATGGTCATTTTCTCAATGAAGATGATATACTCTAACCTAGTGTGCAAAAGGACTTCTCAAAGAGATTCTGTTCAAAATGCAGTGTCAGGGGTGGGATAATATTCTTTCCTAACAAGCTCCGGTGCTATTGCTGTGAGCACCACATTTAAGCACAAGTCTCTTATAAATGCCATCATGGTCGGTATAGTGCCTGGATTTCAGCTAGGACAAAGGAGGGAGGAAATGGGAAGAAGAAAGGCGTCAGACAGGGGCCTTCCTGGTGGCACAGGGGTTAAAGACAGCTTTATCAAGCTATAGCCAGCCACTGCAGCACAAGTTTGATTCCTGGCAGGCCGGCCTCTGAGAAACCCACATGGCACAGCAGATCTCTCCTGACTTGCCTGCTGCTCCCCTCAGCAGTGTATTTCAGTAGATCTGCCTGTTCTCCTCCCCACTCTCTCTGGTGAGTCCTCTCACCCCCCACACCTCTGGCCTACATCTCAGGTTTTTTTTTTAAGATGTATTTATTTATTTATTTATTTATAGAAGATCCGGGGTACAGACCAGATGCGCGGGAGGGTGAGAGGATTCACCAGAGACAGAGCGGGAAACAGAACAGGCAGACTGACGAAACATGCTGCTGAGGGGAGCAGCGGGTGAGACAGGAGGGGTCTGCCGCACCATGTGGGACCCTCGCCGGCCGTCCAGGATCAAACCCGTGCTGCAGAGGCTGCGGTCAGCTTCACAGTGTGGCGCTCAACCGCCTTCGCCACCAGGGGAGGCCCACACCCCAGTTCTTATATGCATAAATAAATAAATCTTAAAAAAAAAAAAAAGGCCTCGGATAGATATTGTTCAAGTGTGAAATAACAATGACAAAGGAGATGTTGAGGAGATGTGTGTTCCATTAATGGACCCCTGCACTTTGTTTGGCCTTATTCATCTTCCGGTGTGGTCCCTGGCCTGCAGCTAGATGAGGCCACTGTGCACATCATGACACTTTCATGTCCTTTGCTCCTTTCTGTGGCATGTGGGAGGAAAAAGCCAGCAGCCATGGGTCCAGCTCCTTAATTCACATGGTCATTACCATACCCCAATGCTCCCCACCAATGGGAAGGTAAGCTGAAGTCACTGCTTGGAGACTGAAAGCAAGTTACCTCATCAAGGAAAACTGCAGAGTTGCTATCAGTCCTTAGAAAGAATGGACTCGTTCTTTAAAATATAATAAAATTTATTGGGCACCCAGTGTGTGCCAGACACTACACCATGAGCTTGGGGTACCCCAGCAATCAAAACAAGATCCTAGCAACTGGGCCTCCCTGGTGGCGCAGCAGTTGAGCACTGGGTTGCGAAGCTGCCCGCAGCCTCTGCAGGGCCGGTTCGATCCCCGGCTGCTCCCCGGCCACTGGAGGAGGGTCCCACATGGCGCGCAGACCTCTCCTGCCGCCCGCTGCTTCCCTCAGCAGTGTACTTCGGTCCTTCTGCCTGCTCTGCTCCCCGCTCTGACTCTGGTGAATTCTCTCACCCTCCCGCGCTTCTGACTGTACCCAGTGCATGTATAAACAAAACAAACAAGCAAGCAAACAAATAAATAAATAAAACATGCCTCTATTAAAAAAAAAAAAAAGATCCTAGCAACTACAGCCAAGCTAAAACTGAAGCAGTGGTTGTCCTCTGCGCTGTCGGGAGGGGGAGGCTCTGGAAGACGAGGGCTGAGGCCAGCATGGATGTGGCACACTGGCCACAATCTGCCTCCACTTTCAGTCCCTGGCAGGACGGGGTTGGAGATAACCATGCCTGTGCACACATGACCTTCAGGAACCTTATTTTAAAAATAGTCTAAGACAGGGCTTCCCTGGTAGCCTAGGGAGTTAAGTCTTAGCCCTGTCAACGCTATGGCCAGGGAGTTCGATCCCCAGCCAGGGAGCTAACCCACTTGGTGCAGCAGACCTCTCCTGGCTTGCCTGCTGCTCCCCTCAGCAGTGTATTTCACAATCCGCCTGTTCTGTTCCTCACTCTGTCTCTGGTGGATCCTCTCACCCCCCACACCTCTGGCCTGTACCCCAGTTCTTATATGCATAAATAAATAAATCTTTAAAACTTAAGCCATATACAGACAAGTGCTTTTGCTTTTAAAAAGGGTCTTCCTGGGCCTCCCTGGTGGAGCAAGGGGTTAAGCACAGCACCATGAAGCTATCTGCAGCCTCTGCAGCACAAGTTCGACCACCAGCCAGCCAGGGAGCTACCCACATGGTGAAGCCTCTCCTGTCTCGCCCGCTGCTCCCCTTAGCAGTGTATTTCAGTCAGTCTGCCTGTTCTGTTCCCCGCTCTGTCTCTGGTGAGTCCTCTCTCTCACACATACACACACACTCACACACACACACACACACACAGCCTGCACCTCTGGCCTGGGCCCTCAGCAAGACTGCTGTGGTTAAGTGGGGTGTGTGTGCTTGTCTACCTTACCGGCCCATCTCCACTCAGCCTCCTCACAGCACTCTGATATTCCTTCCTTGAGACCCTCTGCTACACTGATGCATTTTCAGGAGTGAGGGGCTGCCCAAGCCAAGCATGTCTGCATTTGTTCTTCCCTGCCATAATTCGTGGGCACGGGACCCAGGCTGGTTCAGGAAGAGATGCATTTACCCTGGGCTAGAGGCTGGAGGCCAGCGAGGATTCCTGCAGCTTCTGGGGAGAGGGCTAGCCTGAGAAAGGAGCCCATGAGGGTGTGGGCAGCTGGCGAGCAGGCAAATGCAGGCAATTTGTTGGCACAGCTCCCTGCTGGAGACCTCAGTCCCATAAACCTCTGCTCTCTTGGAAAAGGATGGGGTAGGGAGAGAGAGGAGCTTTGATTTGCTCTCCTGTGCAACTGTCCCAACTGCAGCCTCTCTCTTAGGCCTGGACTGATTGCCCTCAAGGACTAGAGCACTGACCTCTCCCTCCTTCCTAGTGTGTCACAAATGACAGGCAACCCATTTGACCTGGATTTGTTTGTATAAAACTTAAGCCATATACAGATTGGAGGGCTGCCTTGGAGGGTCTTGAGTGATTCTGGGTTATCCTTAAGAGCATACTCTAGAACCGAACTTCATTAGTTAAGGTTCTTTCTTTGGGGCCTCCCCTGGTGGTGCAGCAGTTGAACACTGGGCTGTGAGGCTGCCCGCGGCCTCTGCAGTGTCAGTTTGTTCCCCAGCCACTGGCGAGGGGCCCACAAAAAAAAAAAAAGATTCTTTCTTTGCCCCTCATTTAAGCTGTATGACCTGGTACAACTTAATCTTGTTTATCAGTTTTTGTTTGTAATATAGGACTTAGTGGTTAGAAGAATGCTACTCATTTGAGGTTTGTTTTTTTTTTTTTAAGATTTATTCATATATATATAGAACTGGGGTGTAGGCCAGAGGTGGAGGGGAGTTGGGGGTAGAACAGGCGGAGCTACTGAAATACACTGCTGAGGGGAACAGCAGGTGAGGCAGGAGAGGTCTGCTGCACCCTATGAAGGTTAGCTCCCTGGCTGGGCATAGAACTCAGACTGCAGTGACAACGCTGAGACTTAACCCCTAGGCCACCAGAGAGGTCCCCTCGCTGCTTATTGTTTAGGAAGATTAGTTACTTCCCTCTTCCCTCCTGTAATCAGGAGTCCACATGAGCCGGGCCTGGGTGCTCTCACCCCTGTGAGCATCTGGAGCCACAGCTCCCAGGTTTGGGACACTGGCTCTGCACTGGTCTCAGTTCCTTGAAGATTTCACAAAGACTAGCCACTAACTCAACTCTAAGGCTAAAAGGCTTTTTTCCCAAGATAGGTGCATCCCTGGCATGTGAATACAATTTAGGTAGGACAGGGGGAGAACAGGCTTTAAGCCTGGCCTGGGAGACCTTTATAAAAATTTTTTTTTAAGATTTATTCATTTAGGGCCTCCCCAGTGGCGCAGCAGTTGAGCGCTGGGTTGTGAAGCTGCCCGCAGCCTCTGCAGCACCGGTTCGATCCCCGGCTGCTCCCCGGCCACCGGAGGAGGGTCCCACATGGCACGCAGACCTCTCCTGCCGCCCGCTGCTCCCCTCAGCAGTGTACTTCGGTCCTTCTGCCTGCTCTGCTCCCCACTCTGGCTCTGGTGAATTCTCTCACCCTCCCGTGCTTCTGACTGTACCCAGTGCAGTCAATAAATAAATAAATCTTAAAAAAAAAAAAAAGATTTATTCATTTAGGGCCTCCCTGGTGGCACAAATGGTTAAGCACCAAACTGTGAAGCAATCCATAGTCTCTGCAACACGAGTTCGATCCCCAGCAAGCCAGAGAAAAACCCACATGGCGAAGTTGACTTCTCCTGTCTAGCCTGCTGCTCCCCTCAGCAGTGTATTTCAGTCAGTCTGCCTGTACCCCACTCTGTCTCTCATGGATCCTCTCACCCCCTGCATCTCTGACCTGTACCCAGCTCTTGTATGCATAGATAAAGCGTTAAAAAAAAAAAAAAGATTGATTCATTTATGCATACAAGAATTGGGTTGAGGATCAGAAGTGCGGGGGGGTGAGAGGATTCACCAGAGACAGAGTGGGGAACAGAACAGGCAGACTGACTGAAATACACTGCTGAGGGGAGCAGCGGGCAAGTCAGGAGAGGTCTGCTGTGCCATGTGGGTAGCTCCCTGGCCAGGGATCAAATTTATGCTGCAGTGGCTGCAGATAGCTTCAGGGTGCTGCGACTTATCCCCTTGCGCCACCAGGGAGGCCCTGGGACGCCTTCTGCGTCAGTCTCTGTGCTGGGTGAACTTTCAACCCGAGGGTCTCTGTCAGACATGACTGTCCTTCAAAACTCACGCCTGAAGCAGTGGCTGATACCACCAATTGGTCTCTCTGGTATTTAAGACTTTTTGCTCCCTGGATACCCAGATTGGGTGGGGAAAGCTCTCTGGCTGGAACTCCAGAGTTGAGCTCCTCTCTTTGCAAGCGATTTGCTCTCTGTGTGACCTTGGCACGGAGCTCAGCCTCGCACTCCGCCTGGGGAGATAGCACAGATAAATCCACACGGAGAGCAGCTGGAAACACTACAGGCTTCTTGATACAGTTCTTAGTCATCTGTTTTTGACTCTATAAAAAGCTTATTCCCTCCCATGTTCACCGGCTTCCCTGGGCAAGTGTTCTCTTGTTAACAGCTGCCCACACTGGAGTATGGAAAAATCCGGTGGCTGCTGCTTCGAGTGAGCGTTAACGGCAGGAGTGGGCACAGCGAACTAGCTGGTGCCGGACTGCGCGAGGCGGGGCGAAGCAGCAGTTCTGGCATTGGACACGAGGCCCACGCTGGCTTGGGATTTAGCAAAGGCAGGTACCCAGTGTGTTCCCACGGTCTCTTCCCGGCTTCTGGAGAATAAGCCACTAACTTTCCTGGGAAAGGGTCAGCATAGAGGCCTGGCGAGTTGGAAAAGCACAGGGAGTGCCAGAAGACAGAGGTGCTCAGTTTTGGGGCCCCAGAGATAAGCGACTGAGCACGGATTTGCTCCTTTCCTCTTCCTCCAGAGGTTTTTTTTTCCTGCCCGGGCCAGTTTCTTTGTGCCACCGCCCAATCCCTCCCGAAGCCGGTCACTGGCACGCCACTGCAGATTCTCTTTTCTCCATCACGTCCTTTCTTGGCTCAACCCAGCAGAAATGAGAACGTAGGGTAATAAGAGGTCAGTTTTTCAAAATTACCTGAGTTTTGGCCAGAGCCTTTGTGCTGAACATGAGAGCACTATTTGATTATTCAAAACCAACCAAAAGATCAACACACTTTGAGGGCCTTCCCCCGTGGCACAGGGGTTAAAGTCTCAGCGCTATCAAGCAATCCACAGCCACTGCAGCAGGAGTTCGACCCCGGCCAGTCAGAGTGGTGACCCACATAGCACAGCAGACCTCTCCTGTCTCGCCCGCTGCGCCCCTCAGCAGTACATTTCAGTCAGTCTGCCTGTTCTACTCCCCACTCTGTCTCTGGTGAATCCTCTCACCTCCCGCACCTCTGGCCTGTACCCCAGCTCTTGTATACATAAATAAATAAATCTTAAAAAAAAATCAACATGCTTTGAAAATATAGTTCATTTTATTCACTATTTTCTCATTCAAAAGGGTTGAAAACCCTTATCAGATACTATATCAGGCCCTGATTTACAAAAATAAAAGAAAGTTCATGTATAACAAGCAAGTTCCTAATTGTGGGTTATTTTCAGAAAATTTTTAATTTCTGAGATTTTCATTGGTTTTTTTTACATCAACAGTGAACTGGTGAATTCCTGAGTGGGGTGGGTGCTGGCTTGTGAGGCCTGAGCTTGGGACAGTGGTGACCTTTTCTTCCTAGCCTGCCAGAGCCAGAGCACTCCCAAAACCACTCCCTGACTACCAGTGTCCATGTGCACAGGGCCCATGCACACATCTTATAAGAGGGGGATGTATAATATGTATGTGTGTACAGGTACATACACAAGTACATCCATAACAAAATGTCAACTAAAATCTCTCAATCAGCGGCCTCCCTGGTGGTGCAAGGGGTTAAGCGTCAGCACTATGAAGCTATCTGCAGCTACTGCAGCTACTGCAGCATCCCCGGCCAGGAAAGTGACCCACATGGTGCAGCAGACCTCTCCTGTCTCGCCCGCTGCTCCCCTCAGCAGTGTATTTCAGTAGATCTGCCTGTTCTGCTCCCTACTCTGTCTCTGGTGAATCCTCTCACCACCACCCCACCACACCTCTGGCCTGCACCCCAGTTCTTTTTTTTTCAAAGATTTATTTATTTATGCATGTAAGAACTGGGGTACAGGCTAGAGGCACAGGCGGTAGGCAAGAGGATTCACCCAGTTCTTGCATGCATAAATAAATCTTTTAAAAAAAGAAATCTCTCAGTCTGCAACAATGAGGTCATCAAATGAAGACACTATTTCATAGCTTCTTGCCAATCCATTAGCTTATACCCAGCAGGACTTTAAGTCAATCAAGGACCCCAAATACACAAAGCAGTTACTGGTTTTCACAAACAAAAACCTAAACAAAACATACCCCACCACAAAAGAGATTGTATTCCTGTTCATCAATCCTGTGACTGATGCTAGTTTTCAGCATCTCCCCTCAATACTTGGAGAGAAACAGGTGCTCACTGATGGGCCATCTGCCTCCGGCCTCTCTGTGGTCTGCTAGGCTGAGGATAACATGGGGCTGCCGTGTCTCACTCCACTCTGCTTCTGCGCTTATTCTGCCCATGGTACCTCCCCCCAAACTTTCTCTCCTTGTCAGTATTTTCTCAAGATGACTTCGCCCTGATGCCTGGAGCCATCACAGCCTGCCCCAGCAGGCACCTACCTCCCAGGCCAAAACAACCTATAACTTGCTCATGCTCATTTGCCCTCCAGGCTCTAGAAACCTTCCAGAAGGGATGCAGGTTAGGAAGGGATTCAGGCGGGAAGGGGTTCAGGGTGGGAAGGGATTCAAGCTACTTTCTTTGGCCAGGCATGTCTTTAACCTGCACAATCAATGTATAAACAAGTTTCCTGGCTCAGACCCATTAGGAAGGTAACAGCTGCCCTGATGATATAATCCTTAACCAAGCAGTTTTAAAAATGTTTACTGAGAAACTGTCTCTGGAAGCCTTGGAGCTGGAGTTGGCCATTGATAACTACCTGTCTCTCTCTAAAGACAGACTCCTCCAGAATTCAGGTGGATTAAAGCCAGAGGTCTGGGACTATTTTTTTTTTAAAGATCTATTTATTTATTATACAAGCACTGGGTACAGTCAGAAGCTCGGGAGAGTGAGAGAATTCACCAGAGCCAAAGCGGGGAGTAGAACAGGCAACTGACTGAAGTACACTGCTGAGGGGAGCAGCAGGCACAGCAGGAGAGGTCTGCGCACCATGTGGGACCCTTGCAGGTGGCCAGGCATCTAACCGGTGCTGCACAGGCTGTGGGCAGCTTCGCAGGGCAGCGCTCAACTGCTGTGCCACTGGGAAGGCCCAACAGATAATTTTAGATTATTGCTTATTACATATGATGCCAAAGTTTATCCATGTTCCCCACCAATGAATGTTTTGGTTTCTTAGAGGGTTTTTCAATTTCTAAGTATTCTATTTATATGCATTATATTGTACATGTGTCCTTGTTGAGGTCCAGACAGTGGGGTTCAGGGCTTGAAGTTCTTGTGTCCCTCTGAAAAAGATTCAGCAGACTTGCCCATTCATCAGCAAATGGCAGGCTTTTTAAGGAAAAAAGAAATAAAGGAAAGAGAGACACCTGCATAGACATAGGCAGGAAGTCTTAAAAGGCAAGATCTGCCCATATATGATTTTTTTTTTTGTGGGACCCTTGCCGGTGGATGAACCGGCACTGCAGAGACTGTGGCGGGCAGTGCTCAATCGCTGTGCCACCAGAGGAGGCCCCCATATATGATTTTTAAAGTATAGCCCACTTAAAAATACTTGGTATTCATAATACAGTAATCCATCATTAATTAATTAATTCCTAGGCACTCATTCAGAATTCAAAAATACATACTATTATATAATTTCCTTTTCAGTAGATAAAATATAGGAAAAATTAAGAATGACCAT